>NW_028258444.1:8555000-9180000 GCF_053883595.1 Heterocephalus glaber | reverse complement strand
TTGCAGTAGGACCTTAGGCAAGTCAGTACCTATGAGCCATAGATTTTCATACTTGTAAAATCAGTAAAAAATAATAGTATTCACCTCAGAGTGTGGGGTAAGGAATAAAAGAACTAAGTAGAAGGTATAGGGTAGTATCTGGCACATAGTCTGCTAGAAAGTGTTTGAAATTGCATGTCACCATTCTTACAATTGAAAAGTGGAGAAGTTAGGAAATTTGTGAGCTCACCAGTATTCATTCCACCTTCTTTGGTTGTACCACCTCTAGAGGATGCTGTAACTCCTAAGAGCAAAGAAAGAAAAATGTGAGGTGACAAGGATTTAGCATTCTGAGGACAATGAAGAATGTACTTTTGTTGAGAGTTGTATTGTGAGAGATACTTCACAACTAGAGAAGATCCTGTGGGGTTTCTCACCAGGTGGTCAGCTCAACCATGTTTGAAATCTGTGCAAGTGTGGTGCCAGATGCTAACTAAGGGAAGTGGTGAGCTCCTCCCATTGGGGTGAGGGTAAGTTGGGAAGGAATTTGGGCTTTTAAAACTGGTGGTGAACTATTTACATTTTCTCATCCATAATTTTATCCCCAAGCCAAAGAAAGATGGAAATTCATCAACATAGGACCCCCACCTCTGGAATTTAATGGAACTAAGAGGCTCCTTTCCTGCTATATTTATCTACTGTGCTTGTAGTTTCCTGACTTACTGATGTTCCAGTGGGAGCTCTTAAAAAGATGAATAGAGAAAAACTTTTGAGCATAAAGGTAAAGTAGAGTTATTGGAAAAATTACTGCACATTTCAGTGACTTTTGTGCCCAAGGAAGAATCTATTGCACTGAGGTTAATTTTCTGTGTTCATGTTGGCCTTCTGTTAACCTGAAATAAAACTTATTAAGCCTGTATTTTCTTCAGTCACTATTGTGGTAATACCTGAAGTGACAACAGGAAAAGAAAACTTTCTAGGTAATTATCACTTCCACTCTCATTTGCAGGGATTTATATAGGTGTCTGAGTCATTTCTTTCTTTTTTTTTTTTTTCTGAGCCATTTCTAAGACTTCAAAAATCTGTCCAAGTTGACTCAAAATCAAGTTACAAAAGAAAACTCCAGTTGTCCTTCCCAGCTGGTTGATTTACCTGAGTTGGTGTCCTCATGGGCAGCTGTTGAAAGAGAGGTTGTTGTAGCAGAATTCCTTGTAGCGGTGGCTGTTGTAGCAGAGGCTACTCTAGAAGTTCCTATGTAAGGAGGAAAATAAAACAACATGGTTATATTTTCCTAACCTTAATATGGCAAAAAGATACTTCCTGCACCTGTAACTGACAATAGGAGAGACATCTAGCATGTGCTGTTGCAAAGCCATGGGTAATGCAGTAACTAACATCCCTGCCCCGATTATCTCCTTGTTTCCCAGTGTTGATGGTCTCATCAGCCTGTCTTCACCTGTCTCACTGCCTAGTGCTTCAGTGGTCACTCCTAATAAGAAGAAAATGGGAAACAAAAATGTATATTTTCAACTGTGAGCTTCAAAATAAGATACCCTACTAGTTTCTATGTTGAATGGAAGTCAGTGACATTATACAGTTGAAACTTTTTTCAAAGGGGAAACCATTTCAGAGCCAGGACTATTGTACCTCCTCTCCACAGATCTAGATCCCCATGGTTAGCCTCTGAGAAAGGAAAACCTTTGGGAAACTGGGCCCAAGTGACTCCAAATTTATAAATAAACACTGATTCCCTTGAAATGATATAGCCTCAAAAGCAAATTTTAAAACTCTACTCCACTTTAGAGAAAATCTCTGTATTATCAAGGTAAATTATGTATTAATTAAAATTATACCAAAATAAAAACTTACTTTAAAATTCCACAACAATAAATAATTCACAGCAGAAATAAAATCAGGTGAAGATATGGGGGTTTTAATTATTTATTGTTGTTAGATTTGTTGAAGGAAATGGAGTTTATAAATAATTTTTTTTAAATTGTGGTTTCTTAAAAGAGAACCAAAATGAATTCAATATCAAGAAAGAGGGATGAGCTGAGGTAAGCATAATCTAAAATTCATTATTACTTATTAAGTCCAAAAAGAACCGCCTCTGATGTTAAAGTAATAGAAACATTCATCAAACCAGTTTAATTGCCTGAGAATTGAGAATAAAAATTTTAACTACAAATGATTCTTAACTGGTCATTAAGTTTCTTACTTTGAATAAACTTCTTAATAATAGTATGAAACTTATAAATGTTAGATGTACTGATTACTATTATCACCTTTTGTTTAAGTATTAGACTTCCCATGTGCAAGAGTTTTACCAGTAGCTACTATATTGGAACTTGAAATTAGTGAGTGATGGGAATCAATATGCCAATTCTTTACCCAGAATTAGAAGAAAATGGCCTCAGATAGGGATGAGGGAACTCTTAGCTTTTCTCAATATGCCAAGAAATTCTTTTCAGGAATTTCTAGATCCCACAGAAAATTTAAGGACTAGTTTCAATAACTTAATTATTTCCTTTGGATAGCAATGAGAGAAAGAAAAACATTTTTCTTGCAGTAAACTAACAGATTCCTAGGACCTTCACTCTGTAGTGGAGTCTCCTTGGAGCAGATGAAAAGAAGATAAGAGCTTGAGTGTCTGACTTTTAGTCACTAGGTTAAATTCTGGCTATCCATGAATTTTTGTTTAGAAAATGCTCCTCACAAGAGGTACAAATACCAACACAATTCACACAACTTTGTGTACTGGGAAGTAGGTAGGAGGCTGTCAGGGTTTACCTGCAGTGGTTCGAACTCTAGTTGTTCTGTTTTCTCCAGGGGAAGTTGTGGCTGCTAAGAGAAAAAAACACATTCAAGGAACAGATTCAGGGAGTTTGGAATAAAACTGTGGTGAACCAAATGGAAAGACACAGCACTGCAAGAAATCTCAGAGAGGATTCACTCACCAGTGCCAGAACTTCCAGGGGCAGTTGTGCTGGAATCTACCCCAGAGGTGCCTGAAATATGGAAGAACTGACCTTATCATGGTGGCTCCCTAGGTCAAAGGAGGCACCTACACACGTGTATATGTGTCATGCCTACGTTTATTCATTGGCCATAACCAAAATCTGTTCTCAGGGCTGGGGATTTAGCTCGGTGGCACCATGCCTGCCTCACAAGCACAAGGTCCTGAGTTCGATCCCCAGTACCAAAAATAAATAAATAAATAAGACAAATAAAACAAAATCTGTTCTCAGCGCATATGGTAAATCGGCTCTGTTTTCCTGCCTTCAACAAATCATAACCAGAAATAGACAGTGTTCCCAATTTGAGGTACTTCTGCCTGAGTTTGATTTTAACTACATGCTTTTTTCCCCTGTTGTAGTAAACTCTGCTGTGAGGTACAAAAAGAGGAATAAAAGGTTTAAACATGCTGACAACTTTGAATGTCCAAGCAAATTTTCATACACGTGTACATACACATAAACATGCACGTGTCCTGGTTCCATGGAGCTCTTTTCTATTTCACATGTGTACACATATGCTCGTACAGACTGAAAATTTCGTGGATTTTAGCTAAAATGCTGGTGATG
Source organism: Heterocephalus glaber (assembly GCF_053883595.1). Taxonomy (NCBI): domain Eukaryota; kingdom Metazoa; phylum Chordata; class Mammalia; order Rodentia; family Bathyergidae; genus Heterocephalus; species Heterocephalus glaber. The sequence goes on along the minus strand of NW_028258444.1, from coordinate 9,176,437 downwards.
TTTGGAACATCTGTAGGGAAATCTCATCCCATTTCCAGACTTGGGATTTTCAAAGACTTTTTCCCCTGGTTCTAGGGATTAAACCCAGAGTCTTGTGAATGCCAGATAAGCACTGTACCACTGAGCTACATCCCCACCCCTTTTTTATTTCAAGACAAGATCTTGCTAAATTGCCCAGGCTGGCCTCAAACTTGTGATCCTCCTGCCTCAGTCTCCTCAGTAGCCACTATGCCCAGGTCAAAGTTATTTCTAATAACAAACCCACTTTGATTCATTTGGAACATTCCTAAACAAAATGCAAACTTTCTCAACAAAAGTTTATCCAATAGCCCTAAATCACAGAGTATTGTATTCTCACCTGTTTTCAGTCCAGTCTCAGTAGTACCAGGCCCTTCTGTGGAAGTTGTAGCCTCTGAGGAAAGAAATAGAATGATGAAATCTGGGAATTTGGGATAGTAGGAGGAAATATTAGGGTGCTATTTTGTTGTTGTAATTCTGTTATGGTTCATATCCAGATGTCCCTCAAATCCTCATGCATTCATAGGTAGGGCTCTGAGGAGGTAGTTGGATCATGTGGTATGATACTCATGAGTAGATTAGTACATTGATCAGCTTATAGCTAAATGTGATGTTGGGAGGTGAAGCGTGGTCAAAGGAGGTGGGTCACTGGGGGTATACCCTGGGTCTATCTTTTTTCCGCTCCTCCCTGAAGCTCTCTCTGCTTCCTGGCTACTGTGCCATGAGCTATTTCCCCTTTGCTGTGCCCCTTTACCATTCTGCCCTTGGGGCCAGCCAACTGCGGACTGAAACCTGTACAAACTATGAGCCAAATATACCTTTCCTCCTTAGACTTGTCAGGTATTGTGTCTCAAAAATGAAAGTAACTAGCCTCAAAAGAGATATCATGACGTTTGAGATTAAATATGAGACACTTCTTTCTTACCTATGTTAGAACTTCTAGATATAATGGTGGTTCTTGAAAATTCTCCAGTGGTAACTTAAACGCAAAAAAGTGAATGGAACCATAGAGCATTACTTCACCAAATTAACCTTGGAAGCATTAAGCACTGCAAGCCCTTTTCTGAGGACTCTATCTCTGAAGAGAATGGAAAATAACTTTCTAATATTGTATTTCCAAGGCCTAAGGGAACACAGGTAGTTTTCTTCCAAGTTCACCTGTCAGAATCCCAGTTGCATGGCTTCCTGGTGTTGTGGTGGTACCTACAGTGGGGAACAGACCAGAAAAATATTTGAATGTACCACGATCATGGGATAACACTCAGTATCATTATGGATTTATTAATTAAATATTTATACAGGATAGGATGGCTTCTAGAACTCACACTGCTTTCCCTTCTTCCTTGAAATACATTCCTTAACTCCCCCAAACCTTAGTAACGTGTACAGCATCACATTGACACACAGCACATCTTTACAAAGTTACAGCTGTGAGTCTAGATGCTGTGTGAGAGCTTTCATAGAATGTGCTCAGTGTAAGAAAATACTAAAAGTAACTGCACACTATTCAGCAGGAAAACACTCCTCCCCCCAGGTGAGCCGATGGAGAGCCATAATCCTTGTGCAGCCACACTGCCCTGCTCAGCCTCACCTGGTCTGGACCCACTTCCAGGAGTGCTGCTGCCTCCTGCTAAAGTTGTGGCCTCTGTAGGAAGAAAATGATGAATGGTGGGGTTTGAAGATTTAGGATATGGGGTAAAGAATTATGCTGATATTTCATCAAAGTGAGTCTAACAAATTTATTATCATCTCAAGTAAATATGAATTCCTTATTAACCTACTTACATGGGAACTTCCTGATATAATGATTGTCCTAGATAATTCCACTGTAATACCCAACACAAGAAAAATAAAGGTTCACCTCTGACATTAGCTACGTGGCCATGTGGCCTTGAACCACACGAAGAACTCTCCTGAACACCTCTGCTTGGGAAGGGAACAGAGGCCACATGGGCACCATCTCATCTCCTGGCCCAGCCATGGATCACTGTTGGTTCTCAAGCTCCCTCCCCACAGAGCCCATTCCAGCATGGAAGCAGATCTTGTCCACCTGTCTGTTACCTGTTTCCCTTCCAGACCCAGGGTTCCCTGTGCAACAGACAGATGGGAACAAGGTAGACAGAGATTCATGTTTCTAAATTTGACACATCAAGGACTCAAAGTGTTTTTATATTCAAATGCTTAAAATAGAGTCCATTGACTCTAAAACTCTCAAATTGGATTTAGTCCATCCTGCCTAGCTTGGAACTGCGAACTCCTTCTGCCTCTAGGTGAAACTGTGGTGGCACCAATTAAAGTAGCAGGAAAACAGCTTCAAACAGTACATCTCACCATTCCACTAGTACTTTTTTTTGGTACTGGAGATCAAACTCAGGATCTTGGGCTTGCGAGGCAGGTGTGGTACCACTGAGCTAAATCTCCAGCCCTCCACTAGTACTTTCTAAGAATTCCTTTCTCTCTAACATTGTTTTAAGCCCTGGGAATGTAACAGCAAAATATTCAATGATCTCTTCCATAATGTAGTTCACATACTAGCAGCCAGAAAAAAGCAGTGAAAAAAAAAAAAGCATATAAGTCAGTGTGATTTGACTCCTAGTGCTTGTGGCATTTGTAATTTCCCAGAATTAATGACTCTGAACAATTAGTATAACCATCCTCAGAAATTATACCTATGATTAGGGAGTATTAGTGACAGTTTTCAGGGTAATTCCAACCCTGTAAAAGAATTAATTGGCCAAAACAGAAGTACATATCAGTAAATGGAAACTGCCCTCCAGAAATGTCCCCTCTGTAGCTCTCCTAGGAGTACCACAGTTGGCATTAATAAAGAAGACGTGAGCTTCCACCTCTCCTCTGTTTTGAATCCAATTCTGGTGGTGCCAATGTCTTTCTGTGAAAGTTGTAGCCTCTGAGGGAGCAACTGGTGTAACACTAAGTTCTGGGGATTTAGGGTATTTTCTGTGGTTTTATGAGTGCAATCCTACCAAGAAATCATTTCCTCTGGGTGTCCATAGAGGTGATGTTCATATTACTTCAACTATCTGTATTAGAAATTTATATTTGGATAGCTGTCTCAGAGCTTGAGCTCTGCAATGACACTTAAAACAAGAAAATTTAGCAACACATCCTAATTCATCATGGAAGCAGCTAACGGGCCTCAGACCTAATGCTCCAAATGATAAATCACAAATGTCCTCTTATGTCATCTCCTTGGCCTAATTATTCATAGCTGCCTTGCAAACAGATATTTCTACATTCTAAATTTCATGCCTGTTTTACTTCTCCTTTTATGTCTCCCTAGAGTTTCAGGAGTGAATACAGAGGTAAGCAAATGGAAGATAAAGTTATTATTATTACTGCCTATCATACTACGGTTGCTTTCCATGACATCCACAAAGTATTCACACATACAACATGCTCAAACACTCATGTGAGAATAAAATCCAGCTTACATTTCATTTATGTAATATTACCTGTGGTGGAAACTTCTGAAGTAGTTCTGATTTCAGTGAAAATGATGGTGGTCACTATTAAAAACAAAATCATGAACTTCAAACAGGAACATTTGGCTGAGGGCCTTAAAGCAGGCAAATCCAGAGGGAATAACAATTTTTCTTGGGCTTGAGTACTGTGTCCCTAGGAAAATGTGGTCTCAGCCATCATGTTCTTTTGTTCCTTGCTGCAATCCCAAACAATAAAGCAATGGAACCCCAAATCTCCAAACAATGCCCACCTCTAGATAGCACTGCACTGGTGGTCCCTGTAGCAGTTGTGGCCTCTGAGAGAGAAAAGAAGGAAAGTGTCTTGAACTACTCCACTACCCAAATGGCCTGCCCCGGGCTCCTTATTATGTGGTGATTTACCTGTGATGTAAGCTCCAGTTTCCAGGGCTTTGCTTGTGACACTGCCAGAAGTTTCTGCAATAAGGAAGAAATGATCATGCTATGATTTGAAACCTGCCCATTTAAAAGTCTCCATTTCTTACCTGCATTAGGAAGTTCCTTCTTTGAGATTTCTAATATCAAGAATTAATTTGTATGCTTCCCATGTTGCATTTCTTCCCCGCAGCTAAATTTCTGAAACAATTCTAGACTCTTCTGTCTTTCTTTAAGATTTGATGCCAAGAAACACAAGTTTTCTCAGTATTGTTAAATAATTTTTTTGTAGAAGAGTTTAATCAGAGCAATTGAGCTCTGGGAGCTGCAGAAGGCCTTGTAGCCAGGTAATTGATTGGGCTATACATGGTTAATTTTTTGTAGTTAACTGACTAGTTGATTAGGCTACAGCCAACAAACTCATTTTCTATTTCTCATTTTCACATTTCTATAAATGGATGATACTGGTGGTCGGACTTCTCTGGTTTTGGGAGCTATACAGTTCACAAGCCATACTTTTGTTTTGTTTGCTTTGTTGAAATAAGCTTTCCTAAGCTTCACTGTTCTTCTAACTGTTCTGTTAATTGTACCCATGTATCTGATTGCCAGTGACCTCGCCCCTTGGTACCTTTAGTGGGTTCTTGGGGTGGAACAAAGTTTCAGGGTCCTGAGTCTTGTCAATTGTTTTCAAGTAGCTGACTTTCATTAAAAATGTTTGTTATTGGGGAATAGAAAACTGTGGCTCTATTTCAGGAAAAACTGTTTATTGGGAAATGATCAGAAAATGCCAGGTGCAAGAGTCATTCCAAAGGTCACCCCAGTGGAACCTGAAATACAGAATCCAGGGGTCACTTTAGTGACTCATTCTGCCATGAAATAACTTTGATCTAGATGCCAAATGTATGTTTCTTTGCTATAGCAAGTAGTGTTTTGTAGGCACTTGGCAGAATCCAATGGTAGGAGTTTCTCCCCTTCAACTGTCCCAACCTCTAAACATGTTCTTCTTTTGACACATTCTCCCTTGGCATTCCTTGACAAAATATAAAGAATAAAGGTGATTTTCATTCACATGTACTTGATTTACTCTCTGTGCCTTAGCTCTCTGCTACAAAAGACAGTTTATGTCTGCTGAAGTACCTGAGATAGTGGAAAGCTACTCAGCATTACACATTCCTCCTGGTCAGTAGGACCAAGAAAAGCTTTCTGGAAAAAAATGAGATCTGAACCGGATCTTTACTAGGAGTTAGGTTTTGTCTATTTGAAATTCAGAAAGAAGTACAGCAGATAGAAGACACAGAGAGAATGAAGACTTAGAGAATTATAGAAATATATGTTAACCACCAATTTAGCTTGAAATAAAACTTTCTGGTGACTAGTTTATAAAATACCTTTTTATTGTTGTTGTTGTACTGGAAGCTGAACACAAAGCCCGATTCATATTAAGGAAGAGCTATACCCAAGTCCTTCATATTTTTTATATTTTCATCTTGAGACCAGGTATCACAAAGTTATCTAGACTGGCTTCAAACTTGCAATCCTCTTATTTCAGCCTCCCACATAGCTGAGACTACAGATATGTATCACCATATCTAGAAAATATATTCTTTTAATAACTTTTTAAAATAACTTTTTAAATAACTTTTTGTGGTAATGGGAATCAAACCCAGGGCCTCATGCATGCTAGGCAAGTATCCTACCACTACTAAGATATACTCTCAGCTCCTATATTACAGTATAAATTCTTATACAGGAACTTTATACAGTGCCATCAAGTAATTCAGGTAGGCTAAAAGGTGGTCTGGCTATGAGGATGAAGATAATGAGAAGTAAAAGATTAGAACTCCACAATCCCTGGTACCAAAAAAAAAAAAGATTAGAACTCCAAATACTGGAGTAAAGAATTTAGAATTTATTTGAAGATCAATGGGTGGTTGCTAAGGATACTGATGACAGAACTGACATGAAAGAGATAATAATCATTATAGAACCACTGACCACCACTTTGTATAGAAAGCATCTGAGAACAGAGAAAACTGAAAGGGAAGAAACTTGCCTACAATAGTCCAAACTAAAGGTTCTTATGAATGTGAATATAGTAACTCCTTCAACTGAGGAAACACAGCAAAGTAGAATGAGTTCAAGCTTTGAATCAAGCAGATGTGTCTGGTTTTAAACAGTTTGAAATTCTCTGAACCTGTTTTGTCACCAACAGTGTAAGGCAAATAATGCCTCTGTTATTCAAATGAGGGACTAGATGGAACCTAAATAAAGTTCAAATGCAGGGAGTGCTCAGCACCTGCCAAGCTTTCTTGAGTGATACCTTAATGATGCACCAGGCACAGTCTCTGTCTTCTTGCAACAGAGGCAAAAGCCAAGGACTTTAACCGTGAACAAAATAAAATGAAAATATCTGTTTTGGGGGAGCATACCTTCTAATGTAAATGCTGAAAAAACGTGGAAAGGGTACTAGTTAAGGAAAATTGAGCCAGGCATGGTAGTGAATGCTTGTAATACCAGGACTCTAGGGGGCTGAGGCAGGAGGATTGCAAGTTTGATGCCAGCCTGGGACACTTAGGAAGAACGTGTCTCAAAAAAAAAAAAAAAAAATTAAAAAGGGCTGAAGATGTAGCCCAGAGCAAAGGCCTTGGGTTCAATCTCCAGTACTGCAAAATAAATAAATATTTGACATGTTCTGTAGGATGAACTTATATCCCTCATTTTTTTTAACTATTAAGTTTAAAGAGGGACACCAGGATATAATAAAAGCTACATTATTTGCATGGGAACGGTAGGTGACTACACTAATACGTTGAGAAATATGGTACTGCTTTTTCATAAGGGGGATATTTGGGGAGCTGTTTTCTTTTGATAGAGTTTGTAACCTTATATACAACCAATGTAGTTAGCTATTATGAAAGTGAATCAATGCACCTTTATTATTATTTAAGAAGGCATAAGAATAGAAAATAGCAAAAGCCCTATGCTAACAAAATCTAATTTAAAGTTCATGTTTTATTAATAAGATAAATTAAAATTGTTACCATGTTTCTTATTCTAGTTATTACAACACTATTTCAAATGCAAATTTATAATCTCATATTTTCTTACCAGCTTTTTCAGGCTGTCTTGATGGCAATAAAATTTTAAAACACAAATATATTTATAAGAGTACTTAAAAAAATTCACGTATCAATTTAAGTATTATATTACAATTTGAGAAGAATGCCATATTCCCTTAGATATTTTTCAAAATTCAAATGAGAAAGATAGAAATCCTCATGTCAACAAACCACATTGTGCTGAAACACATTTTTTCATCATTTTAATTCCAACTTATGGGGCCTAAGAAGAGAAATAATAAATTCATGCTTTAATTAAAGAATATGTTTGAATTTTATTTTAAAATTCACTTTAGATTAAAATGCTACAGAAAATTGGAATAGATGATCTTTATCTCAATCTGATAAAAGGCATCTATGACAAACCAACAGCCAATATCAAATTAAATGGACAAAAAATGGAAGCTTTCACACTAAAATCAGAAACAAGACAAAGATGTCCACTATCACCAGTCTTATTCAGTATAGTTCTGGAAACATTAGGCAGAGCAGACTAGAGAAAGTGATAAAAGGAATGAGAATTGGAAAGGAACAAGTTAAATTATCATTATTTCCAAGTGCCCATCAACTGGAGTCTGGATAAAGAAGATGTGGGGTTTTTTTTTATAAAATGGAGTACTACTCAGCCATAAAGAACCAGAAACTAGAGACATTTATGGCTAAATGGATGCACATTGAGGCCATGCTCTTAAGTGAAATAAATAGGACACACGTGTAAATACCGAATAGTTTCTCTAGTGTGAGAAACTGAAAGTGTAAATAAGGATACACATGGATAAAATGGCCTAATAACATATTTCTTGGATTGTGTTTCCATCGCGTGTCATATGACTGTATTGAAATTTGAATTAGAGAGAAATTTGGCTTATGTGGAGTGTGCTAGCTAACTGGAGTTTTTTTTCCAGCCCACTATTTGTTCAATGTTGGTTTGGGGGATCTTTCTGAAACAAATCACATGCTCTGGTGTCTTCTTGGTGCTTGAGATGTTTTATTAAGTTATATGGAAAAATGTTTAAGTGCTTTTCAGTTTTGTTTTGGTTGAGTTCTACTGCATTTGAATATTATTGTAGGTTTTTTTTCCCTTGCATTATTCTTCGTTGAAAGGTTTTAATTTCTGTATGTGTGTGTGTTTGGTAATAAAGTTATTTTTAAAAATTTTAAAAAAATATCATTATTTGCAGATAACATGATACTCTACATAGAAGACTCCAGAAACCACCAAAACACTTCTATATTTAATAACCAAGTTCAGTAGTGTAGCTGGATACAAAGTCAACACTTAAAAATTAATAGCATTCCTGTACACAAATAACAAACCCACTGAAAGAGAAATTAGGGAAACCACACATTTCACAATAGCATCCAAAAAAAAAAAAAAAAAGAGATACTTGGGAATCAATGTAGTGAAGGAAGTAAAAGACCTTTACATTAAAAACTACAGTACTCTGAAAAAGGGTGTCAAAAAGGATATCGATATCAGAAAATGGAAAGGTATCTCTTGTTCTTGGGTAGGAAGAACCAGTATAGTGAAAATGGCCATACTTCCAAAATTGTCATACAGATTTAATGCAATCTCAATCAAAGTACCAATAGCATACCTCACAGAATTAGAGAAAACAATCCTAAAATTCATTTGAACCAGAAGAGACCTAGAATAGCAAAAGCAATTCAGGGCAACAAAGGCAAGAGAGGGTGCCTCATAATCCTTGACTTGAAATTGTACTATAAAGCTAATGTGATAAAAACAGCATGGTACTGGGGGAAAAAAAAAAGATCTGAGGATCAGTGGAACAGATTTGAAGATGTAGAAACAACTCCAAACAATTTCAGCCACCTCATCTTTGACAAAGGGGCCAAACACCTTCACTGGAAGAAAGATAGCCTTTAATAAATGGTGCTAAAATGTACCAATAAAAGAATTTAAGCAAAAAAAGAAAAAGGGCAAGGTAGAAGCTCTGATCACAAGAGCTTTGTCTATTTTGGAGGATGATAACATCAAGAAAGTATCGAAGCCAGTTGTAAAGTGTGGTAGATGTCTCAAGCTGTGGATAATTTTCATCACCTCTCTGTAAGATCTGTGCTGAGATGAGCGTGTGTTTCTAAGGGGAAGCATCTTTGGTTTTGGACACTGTGGAATGAAAGCGTGTGTTTGGGTTGGCGTCAGATTCACATAGCACTGTTGAACAATTACAGATACGAAAGTATAGTCCAGACAGCGAGATAGTTCCCAGGAACCACCAGCTTAGAATATTAGATAAAAGTGTTGTGAATTGTTTATCTAGAGAAAGGAGTTTTTAATTGCATATGTTTTGATCACACATCATACCATATAAAATTGCCATGATGTTGGTTTATTGGTAAGGGGATTTGTGATTCCCAATCCTGTTGAAGTTTTCCAATAAATGCTGCAATGATATATAAATAAATAAATACATACATACATAAATAAATAGACGGTGCTGGTAAAACTGGCTTTCCATTTGCTGAACATAAAACTAGACCCATATCTCTCACTATGCACTAAACTAATATCAAAATGGATCAAAGATCTAAATATTAAAACAAACACTAGATCTACTGGAAGATAGAATAGGTAGGACTCTTGAAGACATAGGTGTATGCAAAGACTTTATGAATAAAACCCTGATCACACAGGAACTATCACAAAGAATCAACAACCGGGATCTCATCTTACTTTACACACCAAGAGAAACCACCAGCACCATGAAGAGACAACCCACAGTGTGGGAAAAGTTTTTTTGCCAGTTGTTCTTTAGAGAAAGGACTAATATCTAGAATATGTAATAGCTCTAAAAATCAGACCCCTAAATTTAAAGACCCAATCCAAAAATGGGCATCTGAAATGAATAGACACTTTGCAGATGAAGAAGTAGAAACAGCAAATAAATATATGAAAAAATGTTCAACATCACAAGTCATTTGATAAATGCAAATTAAAACAACTCTGAGATTCCATCTCTAGAAAGAATAGCTGTTATCAAGAAATCAACCACTAACAAATGCTAGAAGGGCTATGGGGAGAAAGGAACCCTTCTCCACTGTTGGTGGAAGTGTAGACTGGGGCAACCACTATGGAAATCAGTGTGGAGATTCCTCAAAAAAACTAAAACTAAAGGTTCCATTTGGCCCACCTGTTCCCCTCCTAGATATCTTCCTGAATGAATTAAAAGCATCATAAAAACAGTGATATATGCACACCCATGTTTGTAACAATTTGTAATAGTTTATAATAGCACAGTCACAGTTTGTAATAACTACAGCTTGGAAACAGCCCAAATAACCATTAGCTGATGAGTAGATAAAGAAGTTGTGTATTTTTTATATAATTGTGTAGTACTCTACCATAAAGAAGCATAAACTTGAGACATTTCTAAGTAAATTGATGCATCTTGAGACCATACTCTTAAGTGAAATAAATTAGACACACATGTGTAAACATTGCATTATTTCTCTGGTATAAGAAACCAAAAGGATAAATAAGAACCTAAATGTATAACAGATATTGTGAAATAGGAAGAAAATGTTCATTTGGGAAGGGGAACAAGGGTGGGGAGGGAGGAGGGAGAAAGAAAGGAAGGGAAAAGAAGAAAAGGAGAATAGAAGGGGGAAAAAGCTTTTGTAAAGAAGGAGAAGAGGGGTTGAAGGGAGGGGAGGTCATCAGGGGAAAAAAAGAATCAAGAAAAATTATGTACAGGTACAAATTCCCAATAATGAATGCTATGAGTATGTATATTTAAAATGTTGCAAATGACATTAATTTTAAAAATAAAAATAGCAGTAAAAAACTCACTTCAGTGTTTCAAATGGCAAAATATACAATTTAAAAAAAAAAAAAGTATTGTATTTCCATAGAAAAATACAGTATTTTAGAAATTTAAGTCCAAATGATAGAGATCTTTGGATAAAGTGCTACTAACAAATCATCTATGGGTTAAAAATTGTCAAACTGAAAACAAATTATTTTTTCTAAATAAAATGTTTACACATATGTCTTTGTTTAGTCCAATTAAAGAGTACATCTTGAACTTAGAAAATGCTGGAAGAGCTAAAATACATACTATGCCCAAAATGTCACTTAATTGTAAGCCATGGCACTTATTTATAATATAATTATGTCCAATTCACATTTACTATAGTTTGAATATAGAGTAATTATAAATTTAGTTTTGAATTCAATTACTGAATTATTTTCTTTCTTTTTTTGGTAGCAGGACTCGAACTCAGGACCTTGTGCTTGCGAGGCAGGCTCCTGAACCACTGAGCTAAATCCCCAGCCCTTGAATTATTTTCTAATGAAAATAAATTCATTAAATTCATTAAAATAAATTCATATTGTGTAAGTGGATTTATAAAAGTAGAGTAAACGTAGCAGGAATCTATCAGAAAAAATGTGTGACCTATCCATTCCTTGAAGTAATAATGAACAATGTAGCCACTAAGACCTACATTCTGTTTGATATCCTGCAAATTGCAAAATGATATTTCTGTCAAGTACTATTAGTACAGGTAGCACGGTGGAGCTGGGAGACCACTCCCCTCCACACACTTCAGTTCAGGACTCTTCCCAGGGCCAGTCCTCCTCCCACTGTTCCATGTAACTTAATCAGTGTGAGGTCAGGAACAAATCTACTTGTAGAAAATTCCTACCCAGGATGACTCTGCACTCTGTTAATCATTCCTGTCAGTCTTACCTAGAGACTCAATGAAAGGTGCTGGGCTCCGGTGCACCTCCTTAGAGATCTGAAAGCCTACTTTATCTGTGTGCTTTTTGCCTTCCTTGTCATCCCAGCCCCACTTTATTTGTACTATGGTTCTCTCAGCACGGACTTGCCCTGAGCTCCTGGAATCTATCTGTTGGATCCATCCTATGGTACCACTATAATATTGAGTATATTACTAGACCAGAAGCTTAATAATTTACTGTAGCTTGGAAAAATAATTTAGTCCGTTTATTAGTGTTAGGGAAAAAAAGTAGCCCTATAAGTATTTGTGAATTTTATGTCTGGTCAGAATAATGTGAAAAGAAAGTTACAATATTTGATTTATAAAACAATGGTACTACAATTTTTATTACATAACATGTTTCAAATCTTGTTTCAGAATAACAAATGCTACAGCCTGTCATTATATAAAAGCTTTAAACCTCTTTTTATTACCTGCTCCTGCAGCTCCAGTAATTAGAAATGGGAAACATTTAGCTTTGTTATTTTTAAAGCAAGGCTTATTGATGGCTTATTAAGGATCACATTTTATTTTGCTTCAGAGGAGGATGGGATCAAGCTAAGAAATACAGTCTTTGCAGTCAGTACCGAAGGATAAAAATGTGGGTTCTATCTTTTGACCTGCTGTGGCACCTAAAGCTTGTAGACCCCTTTGGCTCAGTTCCTTATGAACAAAATTGAAAACAAGACAAAAAATACATCTGCCATCTCTGGCTTACTTACCAATAGGGATAGTTCCTGGTGCAATTGTCAAGTCAGGCCCAATTTCTGTAGAACCTGAGATTAAAAGTAGAAAAGCATGAGCAGTGTCCTTATTTTACTGGAGCACCATCCAGATGTTCATCAACTGCTCTGCATCTAGGTGTGGCTGCTCTAGTACCTGCTGTGAAGGCTGTGCTGCTGCCTCTTGTTGCTGTGGAGGTTGTAGCTGGCACTCCCATTGTACCTGAAATTAAAAGAAAAGAAAAGGAATTTAATAACATAGTTTTTACTGAACTTCTCTGTGGTATCTCTAACTTAATCAAACCTGATCCTGTGATATTCCTACCACAAAGTGCTTCCTTTTTTGTTTTTTTGGTACTGGGGATCAAACTCAGGACCTTGTGCTTGTGAGGCAGGCAGCAGCACCACTGAGCTAATTCCTCAGCCCCTTAATACTTCCTTTTTAAATAGGTGATATCATCACGCTGAAAACTGAATATGTCTGCTTGAAAATGATTCTTAACCAGATTCTCATTCAAATCATTGCCAAATCCCCTCAAAGGCTCCTTAAAAGTATTTTTGAGTCTTTTTATTTTTTTCCAGCTGCTACCATAGTTTATTTGAAACCATTGCTTCTTATTTTGCCTCCTAAAAACCTCTCCACTTCCTTCTTACCTTAAACTATCCTTCTTCACATTGCACTCCGGTTTTGTAAAAAATGCAAACCTGATTGTATTACACTTCTTTCCCACAGTTTTTGGTAGCCTACATAAAGTCTTAAAAGGAAGTCCAAAATGCCTAAATCCTTAACTTCTGCTGCAAGACTGCAGGATGAAGTTCCTTCCTCCTTCTGTAGGCTTGGATTTTACCATTCTCCTGCTTCCTACTTGGGCACCACAGGGCATGGGGCATCGTGGCCTCGTTCTATCTTAAACTTGCTAACAGCCCGTGGCTTCCCCCTCTCTTACCATTTCCCTCTCTAACTAGCTCCTCTTCATTCTTTAGGATACCAGGTGGAATGCCACTTTCTAACACCCTTGTCTTATTCTTAGCACTAGCACAACTATAATCAACCATATTATCGAAGTGCTTCCTTTCTTACCAATATATCCCCTCATAGACAAGATGCACTAAGAGCAAAGACCTTGTCAAACTTGTTTATCTCTGTACCCCCATACCTTTCACAATATCTGGCATGCAGCTTGAAAAAAATAAAAATAGTGAAATACTACAAACGGTAAAATTTGAGGCTTTGTTGTTACAGAAAACTTCAAATTTTGCCATAACATATGTTCTGCTATACTAGTCCTTTTACTCACCTCATTTTCAGAGATTGAATTTGGTGTATCTGAGGCTTTATTGGGATTTCCCTTCAGAAACTATATTTCCTTTCCTAATTTTAATTTTTATTAGTACATGTACAGTACATAGTGACTGCATTCCTTGTGGGGAGTTGGTACGTGTACATAACCCATCTTAATTTCTTGCTCCTCCCCTTCCCTCACTTCCCTTCCTCTCCCTCCATCTCTTGGTCACCTTCCCTTTTTATAAAAGATCTATCTCTCTGTTTTCTTTCTGTTTTAGTTTATGTCCATTGTCCTAGAAGGGAGGACTGTGCAGTAAGCAAGAAAGATACACTCATGCCAGACCTGCTAGGTTTAGCTTTTTACTTACACATGCTAACTAAATCTCTCATCTTTCTCATTTGAAACCATCGTGCAAAGTAATATCACTCCGATTGCTGTGAAAATAACTTACATGTTGCATAACTTCAAATAGTGGTTGCTGTACAATAGCACTCCATATTGTTTTAAACTTCAAGATTTATATCCTGATATAATAAGGACTGTTTGTTTGTTTGTTTTGGTACCGCGGATCGAACTCTGGACCTTGTGCTTGCAAGGCAGGCTCTGGAACCACTTGAGCTAAATCCCGGCCCTATAATAAGGATTGTGAAGACAATTTCCTATTTTTCCATTATAGTCCTAAACCACTTAACCAAATATAAAATCCTAATATGAGATTATTTAGATTTGACATTCTTATTTCCCTATGTACAAAACATTTGTTACCATTACTGGATTTATCAGAAAATCCCTCATGTTATACTATAGTCTGGCCAATTAGTTTCCTTTCTCACTTGCCTGATTTTCCAGGACTGGTTAATCTGGTCACACTTCCACCTGCTCCAGTGGTGGATCCATACAGCTCGTTAGCAGTGCCTGGTGAAAGGAGTAATCAATATTGTTTCCACATGCATAATTTTAGTAAAAATTACCTTTCTGCTACTTAAGTAAGTTAAAAATTCAGTTTTTGATAAATCTAGATCATCTGTTAATCATTTCTCCCAAAATGTATGTCCTTGGCTAAATTACTTAGTCTTTTTATCATAATTCGGGTCTTGGCCATGTTTATGTTGGGCCACTATTAGGGCACCCAGGTGAGCCCTGTCTGCTTTGTCCACAAAGGTAGTGGCCCTAGAGCCTGAGGTCCAGTGGTGCTTTCCCTCCATGCACTTATGAGGATCCTCCTCTCCATCATCTGCTTATAACCAGTTTTGGCTGGGGGGGAGGGAGGTTGTTGTGGTAGTGGGTTTTTTATTTGTTTGTTTGTTCTTGTCTGGTGAAAATAAACTTCTCAAGAATTAAGATAAATCAATTTAAAACAATAATGTTCTGGAAATCTACCATCATATTCACCAATCTGAGTTTTTAATGCCCTATTTGTGATAAATTTATACAGACTCAAGTACTGGGATTCTGACCAAAAATTACACACATCATGTGCTTTATCTTTAGTTAATTAATTTGTCTTCAGCTACTCTGACCTTACTTCCTGGTTCTCTGGTAACTACCCCCTTGGAAATGCAAGCTTATGATACAGCTGTACCATATCCTCCTGATGATGGATTAGTTGTCCCAGTTGTCCCTTACCTGACGGTCCACTTGTCCCAGCTACTCCAGTTGACTGTTCAGTTTTGCTTGTCACTCCATCTGACAGTCTGCCATTACCAGTTGTTCCAGCTGATGATGCAGTTATTTCTGATGGCCCTGCTGTAGTTGACCCTTCAGTTGATGGTATAGTATTCCCTGTCTCTTCAGATGAAGTCCCTGTCACTGCTGATGGCTGTCCTGAAGTTCCTGTGACTTTCACTGACGGCCCAGTGGTCTCTATAAACAAGTGATACAAGGAAAATGACGTTAATAGCTGGCTTGGTCCCATTTCTTCCCCATACTCACCACCTTATTTCCTACTTTTCTTTTTACTACAGTGTAATTGCTTCTGTTCATTTATGCCTTTAGCAAGCATTTATTCAATGCTTATTATATGTTGAAGAATTTCTCAGAAACTTAAAAGCATTACCTTATTTTATCATAAGAACAAGCCTATGAATCATACATTATTATCTCATGCTACCATCTAAGTCCCATCTTCCTTCTTCTTACCTGAAAGATTCCAATTGTTTCCTAATTTCACACATAATTACCAAATAAGTATTCTGTACCAAAGTTCTGCTTGTGTTCTCTGCTTAAGCATATGGTATAGTAATTCTTAAACTTTAATGTGTGTAAAAGTTACCCACTGAGACTATTAACAGTGTAAATTTCCCCAGTTCCCTTGTAGAAATTTTATTTAAAAATATTTAAGAGATTAAGCTTGAAGTACAATAAAGTTCATATATGTACTTTTAGTTTCTAGGACAACCATTGGAGAAAAGAATAAGTTAACTGATATCACAAGGAAACAATCAGTTAAATTTAGAATAATCTAGAAAGGGATATAAGAGCATGACTAGAGTCAGGTATATCACTTGGAGTAGGAATACTTTCTTGGTGATGTATCACAAATGAGACACATGATACCAAGTTCCAGTGATCAGTGATGCCATGTTTGATCACTAGGTTTAGGTGGTGACAGTCAGAAGTCTCTGATGCCAAGTATCTTTCTACTCTGCAAATAGTTGGGTGGTACTTTGGCCTCATGAAAACATGCAGGTCTTTCTCAGTCTCTTCCCTAACATTACTAGTATTTATTTACACTCCTTACCTATTTCACCCAGGATTGCAGAACAGCAATTTTTTTAGTTGTACCTTTCTTTCAATATTTATTAGTTGGCATTTAAAAAAAAATTTCTTTTCACTGAATTATATCAATACCTTCCTCCATAGTTTCTAGTGAAAATCTTGGATAATTACTTAATTTTCCCTTGAATTACCGAATTTTAGAATAAAGAATTGGCATAATATTCACCTCCAACAGTACCAAATGGGCTGTTGCTGTTACTTCTCTTTTTTATCATTGGAGGCACATATATTTTTAACCAAATACATGTATGTCAATCAGTTGTGATGATTATTTTTTTCCCCAAACAAGCCAAATTGGGCAGTAGATGCTCCTTCTTCTGGGGACCCTTGACACTTTGACTGCACACCTTTACTCTTTGAATGCTTCCTTGTCTTCTAACTGCAGAAGTCTCAAGCTCACCTAGCATTTTCCCTGACCAAGACCTGGAATCAGTTATTATTCATGCTTTCTCCAGCAGCAGCAAACACATGAGTTTAGGAGGACAGAGGCAGAGTTACGAGCCACACCAGTGCAACTAAAGATACTTGCAAAAGAGGACTTCCAGAACTGTTTCTGAAAGTGGCAAAACTAATGGGACAAGAGTTATCAAAGCTAGGAGGAGTATTTTGAGGGGGACTAATGGCAATATGTTTTTACTGTAATAATTGTTTTAATTTGAGCATTCACTATTTTTATCATACCTTATATATATAATGTACATCTTTACAAAACATTTAGATAGCAACCCCAATTTTTCTTAAGGCTGTGAATTGTATGCATGCTTTTTCTGTTGCTTGCTTTTTCTCCTTAGTGAATTCTGGAAATAGATAATTACATAAAGATTTTCTTCATTCACTAATATGGCTTCCTGAAACTTTATAACATGTTTTATTCCATATGTTTTTTTCTATGAAGGTGTGAAATGTTCCTAATCTTTGTCTATTGAAAACAATCCTAGTATGAATAGCTTGTACATATGTCATTCTGTAGGTTGTGTAACTTCACTATAGTGCCCAAAAGATGGGATTTCTGGGCCAAAGGGCAAATGCATTTATGCTTCTGTTAGATTTTTGCCAAGCTGCCTTCCATGGGGTTGGAACATTTTCAGCTGCCACCTGCACTGTACAGAGCCACCTGCAATGTACAGAGCCACCTGTTTCTTTCCAGCCCTGTCAGTAGGGCTGTTGTCAAACTCTTGGATTTCGGCCAATCTGAAAAATGAGAAATGTAGTTTAATTTGCATTTTTTCCCATGTGTGAAGTTAACTATGTATTTCAAATTCCATCCTTCTAATCACCATACTCATCATAGAGGAAAGGAGGGCACAAATATCTTCTTCCCTTCCACTCCTTTTCCCTCTCTTTCTCTCTCCCTGTATTTTTTCTTTTTGTTTTATGTTTTTGGTGTTTATTTGTGGTTTTTTGAAACAGAGTCTTACTATGTTGTCCAACCTGGCCTCAAATTCACTAGATAGCCAAACCTGATCTTAAATTGTGTCTGATCCTCCTGTCCAGCCTTCACACTTCTGGGATTATAGGTATGTATCACCTGGATGTCATTTCTAGTTTTCCTAAGGGGAAGAACTGAGGAACCTCAATGGACAAGAGAGACGGACGGACGGGGAGGCAGAAAACATCCCCGCGTGGACATGGCCCCCTTCCCTCCTGTCCCAAGCAGCGCTCCGCCCGTGCCTCCCCCTGCCTGGGGTGTTGTCCACACCGTGGGGTGCCCCCTCTGGCACAGCTGGCCTTGGACCCCCAGCGCCCGCCCCGGGCCCCAGGGGAGGCGCTGCCTTGCCTGTCGCCGGTGGTCCCGAGCTGGGCGCCCCAGTGGATGGTCTTCCAGAGGTGTTCTCCCCGCCTGGCCCCGAAGTGGTGCCCACCTCCTGTCCTGTTGTACCTGACAAACACAGGAGCGGTCACGCCACATGTCCCAGCACGCCTGCAGGGAGGCCCCGGCAGAGCCCATCCCAAAGTGCGCCCTCCTTTGCACACCGCCTCCCTTGGGGCCCGAGCCCGCAAGCTTCCTGGGCCCTGTCCGCTTCCCTCATGCTCCAGCCCCCGTCCTGGCCTCCCTCAATGCCCTGGGCTCCCCCCACATCCTGCGCCCGGCTGCTGCGGGCCCGTGCTGCTCTCCTGCTCACTACGCGTGTCCCGGCTTGGGGTCGCCAGTGGAGCCTCATCAGACACGGGCTAGCACTGCACACCCCGGACATGGTCTCCTGCGCAAAACGTGTCGGCCGTGGCCCCATGCTCTTGGCAGTGGCTTTCCAAGTCCTCCAGCCCCAGGCCTTCTGAAGCCCGGCCACCAATGGGGCCCCTCACATCCACACCTGTGCCCGGCCTCAAGGGCCTGCTCGGCGGCCAGACGCACACAGAGCTGCACAGGCCTGCCTGCAACGGGGCGCTGCGCTCACCGCTTCCTCTCCCCTCTTCTTTGGCTGCAACCTACGAGCAATGTCCCGTGGGATGCCCGAGCCCTTTGACTTTCTGCACACACGTGAGCGAGGCTCGGCCCTCCCGGTCGGTCTCCCCACAGCCCCTTGGCCTCACCTACCTACGCTCTCCACATCTGGACACTGGCCTCACCAAGACACCCCAGGACTTCAGACTGCCCAGGGCCACCCGGGCCTGTCTACTGACTGCCCAATTCCTCCGCTCACATGACACACCTGCAGAGCCTCCATCAAACCCACAGGGCTCCGGGGAGAAACACTGACCACGTGGGGGCCGCATTCAGCTCTCAGGACTGCATCCTGGGCCAGAACGCCCACGTGGCTCTGAGGAAGCCAGCAACTGGACACCGGTGCACGGCAGCACCGGTCGCTACAAGAGACTGGCTTGCCTGCCTGCCTGCCTGCCTGTCTCCTTCCTTCCTGCTTTTCTTCCTTCCTTCCTTCCTTTCTTCTGTCCTTCCTTCCTCCTTGGCTGGCTCGCTCGCTTGTCCTCTTCCTTATCCCCTTCCTGCCTGCCTGCCCTCCTGCCTGCTTGCCTGCCTTCCCTTCCCTTTCCTTTTTCCCTGGCCAGGCCAAAGCCTTCCAGGCGCTTGGTTCCTCCCTTCTTTTCAGCTCCTCTCCCTAGAGTCCCTGCCCTTTCCTCCTCACTCTGTAGCTCCGCCTAATGCATGTGTCCATGCCTCTCCCTGTGAGCTCCAGCAATGCCTTTGCAGCCGCAGAGACAAGAGCAGGAAACGGCCCTCTCCCGGGCTCTCGAGGCCCCTGGAGTCAAGGGTACGTCCAGTCCCATCCTGTGGGGGTCCCCGCAGAAGCCCCGGTCAGGGACTCCTGGGGGACTCCCAGCTTCAGCTTCCAAGCCCGGGAGTCAGGATCTCCTACACTTCCCACGCCAGCCTCACGTGGCTCAGAGTTCGGGAGTGGAGTCCCGGACTCCTCGTGGGCCACAAGCAAAGCCAGGGATCCCAAGGGTGGCCGCCGATGCCAGAACTGCCATCCAATCCAGACTTTGGGAGCACCCCGCTAGGGTGCCAGCCAGGGGTCAGGCTGCCCGGGTGCCTGGCATCTCCTTGGTCGCACTGGCGCCCTCTCCTTTATCGTTCATTTCCCAGCGGGAGGCTGACCCAGGGCCCCCCTGCCTGGCTGACACCCTCCACTGGGGCTCTGCACGCCCCAGCGATGTGGCCCTCCCTCGTGCTCACCTGCCGGGCTGCTAGCAGAAGTCGTGGCACGGGGTGCCACCGGGGATCCCGAAGACACAGATTCTCGCGTGGTCCCTGGAGGCAAGAGCAGGTTGGCGCCCGGGCTCAGCGTGGGGCCCGGTCCTGCTTCACCAGGAATACTCCCCAGGGACAGCAGGAGACAGGACACACCCAATCCCTGCTGCCTGCTCTCCGCAGGCCTGGGTCTCGGGCTCCCGGGCCAGGCAGGTCGGCAGGGCCCGGGGCCCAGGCCCCAGGCCCCGAGGGCCGCAGAATGGCCGTGCATGGCAAGGGGGGCCGAGGGAACAGTGCAGCCTCCCGCAACTCACCAGGACGCGAGGAGCCGCTGGGGCTCACTAGCGTGGTGCTGCCCACTCTAGTTCCTGGGCTGCTTCCAGGGGATACGCCGGGTGACCCTGAGGGGGGAGGGGGAGGAAAGAGTGTCACGCCCTGCACAGCCCAGGAGTGAGCCTCCTAGGGCTGGGACACTCCATCTGCCCGCTCTCCGACCTTCCCCAGGCACTGGAGCTTCAGCGGCCAAAAGATGGCCCGCTCGCCCAAGGGCTTCTACCGCGTGGAGCCCACAGACGTTCAGCTGAGCCCGAGCCCGCCCCGACTCTCAGCGGGGCTGGCCGTGCACAACAGGGAGCACGGGCGCCACAGGCGGTCCAGGGGGACCCGCCCCGCGGGTGACCTGCGCTATCTGCATGGGGCTCGTCTGGGGATCCAGCTCCTACGGCCTCCCCGCTTCCTAACAGGCCCGCTTCCAGAAGCCTCTGCGGATGGCTGTCTCTCTGTGACCGTGCTGCCTCCTTCTCTCAGGCCGACAGCTCTGGCAGCCTGGAGACCGCCCTCGGGCCCCTGCAGCCCCTGCGGCCCCGAACTGCCCCTTCTCCCTCCACGGCTGCTCCGCTACCGTGTCCCCCGGCTCCCTTGGCCCTCTCCAGGTCACGGGACCTCCCTCGCTCCAGCACTGGAGGAAATGGGCCCCTTCCCCACGAGAGCCCATCTCCGACAAAGGTCTCAGCACCAGGCCTCCCCCGGGCTCCGCCAGGGTGTCCGGCCTGGATCTCCTCCTGCTGGGGCTTGGCCAGTACCTGTTGCTTCAGACGTGTTGTCAGCAGGTGCCGGAGTGGGGCCTGTAACCGGCCGGCCGCTCGTTCCTAACGGGAAGAACCGTGGGACCTCGATGGACAAGACGGACGGTCGGACAGACGGACGGACGGGGAGGCAGAAAACATCCCCGCGTGGACATGGCCCCCTTCCCTCCTGTCCCAAGCAGCGCTCCGCCCGTGCCTCCCCCTGCCTGGGGTGTTGTCCACACCGTGGGGTGCCCCCTCTGGCACAGCTGGCCTTGGACCCCCAGCGCCCGCCCCGGGCCCCAGGGGAGGCGCTGCCTTGCCTGTCGCCGGTGGTCCCGAGCTGGGCGCCCCAGTGGATGGTCTTCCAGAGGTGTTCTCCCCGCCTGGCCCCGAAGTGGTGCCCACCTCCTGTCCTGTTGTACCTGACAAACACAGGAGCGGTCACGCCACATGTCCCAGCACGCCTGCAGGGAGGCCCCGGCAGAGCCCATCCCAAAGTGCGCCCTCCTTTGCACACCGCCTCCCTTGGGGCCCGAGCCCGCAAGCTTCCTGGGCCCTGTCCGCTTCCCTCATGCTCCAGCCCCCGTCCTGGCCTCCCTCAATGCCCTGGGCTCCCCCCACATCCTGCGCCCGGCTGCTGCGGGCCCGTGCTGCTCTCCTGCTCACTACGCGTGTCCCGGCTTGGGGTCGCCAGTGGAGCCTCATCAGACACGGGCTAGCACTGCACACCCCGGACATGGTCTCCTGCGCAAAACGTGTCGGCCGTGGCCCCATGCTCTTGGCAGTGGCTTTCCAAGTCCTCCAGCCCCAGGCCTTCTGAAGCCCGGCCACCAATGGGGCCCCTCACATCCACACCTGTGCCCGGCCTCAAGGGCCTGCTCGGCGGCCAGACGCACACAGAGCTGCACAGGCCTGCCTGCAACGGGGCGCTGCGCTCACCGCTTCCTCTCCCCTCTTCTTTGGCTGCAACCTACGAGCAATGTCCCGTGGGATGCCCGAGCCCTTTGACTTTCTGCACACACGTGAGCGAGGCTCGGCCCTCCCGGTCGGTCTCCCCACAGCCCCTTGGCCTCACCTACCTACGCTCTCCACATCTGGACACTGGCCTCACCAAGACACCCCAGGACTTCAGACTGCCCAGGGCCACCCGGGCCTGTCTACTGACTGCCCAATTCCTCCGCTCACATGACACACCTGCAGAGCCTCCATCAAACCCACAGGGCTCCGGGGAGAAACACTGACCACGTGGGGGCCGCATTCAGCTCTCAGGACTGCATCCTGGGCCAGAACGCCCACGTGGCTCTGAGGAAGCCAGCAACTGGACACCGGTGCACGGCAGCACCGGTCGCTACAAGAGACTGGCTTGCCTGCCTGCCTGCCTGCCTGTCTCCTTCCTTCCTGCTTTTCTTCCTTCCTTCCTTCCTTTCTTCTGTCCTTCCTTCCTCCTTGGCTGGCTCGCTCGCTTGTCCTCTTCCTTATCCCCTTCCTGCCTGCCTGCCCTCCTGCCTGCTTGCCTGCCTTCCCTTCCCTTTCCTTTTTCCCTGGCCAGGCCAAAGCCTTCCAGGCGCTTGGTTCCTCCCTTCTTTTCAGCTCCTCTCCCTAGAGTCCCTGCCCTTTCCTCCTCACTCTGTAGCTCCGCCTAATGCATGTGTCCATGCCTCTCCCTGTGAGCTCCAGCAATGCCTTTGCAGCCGCAGAGACAAGAGCAGGAAACGGCCCTCTCCCGGGCTCTCGAGGCCCCTGGAGTCAAGGGTACGTCCAGTCCCATCCTGTGGGGGTCCCCGCAGAAGCCCCGGTCAGGGACTCCTGGGGGACTCCCAGCTTCAGCTTCCAAGCCCGGGAGTCAGGATCTCCTACACTTCCCACGCCAGCCTCACGTGGCTCAGAGTTCGGGAGTGGAGTCCCGGACTCCTCGTGGGCCACAAGCAAAGCCAGGGATCCCAAGGGTGGCCGCCGATGCCAGAACTGCCATCCAATCCAGACTTTGGGAGCACCCCGCTAGGGTGCCAGCCAGGGGTCAGGCTGCCCGGGTGCCTGGCATCTCCTTGGTCGCACTGGCGCCCTCTCCTTTATCGTTCATTTCCCAGCGGGAGGCTGACCCAGGGCCCCCCTGCCTGGCTGACACCCTCCACTGGGGCTCTGCACGCCCCAGCGATGTGGCCCTCCCTCGGGCTCACCTGCCGGGCTGCTAGCAGAAGTCGTGGCACGGGGTGCCACCGGGGATCCCGAAGACACAGATTCTCGCGTGGTCCCTGGAGGCAAGAGCAGGTTGGCGCCCGGGCTCAGCGTGGGGCCCGGTCCTGCTTCACCAGGAATACTCCCCAGGGACAGCAGGAGACAGGACACACCCAATCCCTGCTGCCTGCTCTCCGCAGGCCTGGGTCTCGGGCTCCCGGGCCAGGCAGGTCGGCAGGGCCCGGGGCCCAGGCCCCAGGCCCCGAGGGCCGCAGAATGGCCGTGCATGGCAAGGGGGGCCGAGGGAACAGTGCAGCCTCCCGCAACTCACCAGGACGCGAGGAGCCGCTGGGGCTCACTAGCGTGGTGCTGCCCACTCTAGTTCCTGGGCTGCTTCCAGGGGATACGCCGGGTGACCCTGAGGGGGGAGGGGGAGGAAAGAGTGTCACGCCCTGCACAGCCCAGGAGTGAGCCTCCTAGGGCTGGGACACTCCATCTGCCCGCTCTCCGACCTTCCCCAGGCACTGGAGCTTCAGCGGCCAAAAGATGGCCCGCTCGCCCAAGGGCTTCTACCGCGTGGAGCCCACAGACGTTCAGCTGAGCCCGAGCCCGCCCCGACTCTCAGCGGGGCTGGCCGTGCACAACAGGGAGCACGGGCGCCACAGGCGGTCCAGGGGGACCCGCCCCGCGGGTGACCTGCGCTATCTGCATGGGGCTCGTCTGGGGATCCAGCTCCTACGGCCTCCCCGCTTCCTAACAGGCCCGCTTCCAGAAGCCCCTGCGGATGGCTGTCTCTCTGTGACCGTGCTGCCTCCTTCTCTCAGGCCGACAGCTCTGGCTGCCTGGAGACCGCCCTCGGACCCCTGCGGCCCCGAACTGCCCCTTCTCCCTCCACGGCTGCTCCGCTACCGTGTCCCCCGGCTCCCTTGGCCCTCTCCAGGTCACGGGACCTCCCTCGCTCCAGCACTGGAGGAAATGGGCCCCTTCCCCACGAGAGCCCATCTCCGACAAAGGTCCCAGCACCAGGCCTCCCCCGGGCTCCGCCAGGGTGTCCGGCCTGGATCTCCTCCTGCTGGGGCTTGGCCAGTACCTGTTGCTTCAGACGTGTTGTCAGCGGGTGCCGGAGTGGGGCCTGTAACCGGCCGGCCGCTCGTTCCTAACGGGAAGAACCGTGGGACCTCGATGGACAAGACAGACGGACGGACGGACGGGGAGGCAGAAAACATCCCCGCGTGGACATGGCCCCCTTCCCTCCTGTCCCAAGCAGCGCTCCGCCCGTGCCTCCCCCTGCCTGGGGTGTTGTCCACACCGTGGGGTGCCCCCTCTGGCACAGCTGGCCTTGGACCCCCAGCGCCCGCCCCGGGCCCCAGGGGAGGCGCTGCCTTGCCTGTCGCCGGTGGTCCCGAGCTGGGCGCCCCAGTGGATGGTCTTCCAGAGGTGTTCTCCCCGCCTGGCCCCGAAGTGGTGCCCACCTCCTGTCCTGTTGTACCTGACAAACACAGGAGCGGTCACGCCACATGTCCCAGCACGCCTGCAGGGAGGCCCCGGCAGAGCCCATCCCAAAGTGCGCCCTCCTTTGCACACCGCCTCCCTTGGGGCCCGAGCCCGCAAGCTTCCTGGGCCCTGTCCGCTTCCCTCATGCTCCAGCCCCCGTCCTGGCCTCCCTCAATGCCCTGGGCTCCCCCCACATCCTGCGCCCGGCTGCTGCGGGCCCGTGCTGCTCTCCTGCTCACTACGCGTGCCCCGGCTTGGGGTCGCCAGTGGAGCCTGATCAGACACGGGCTAGCACTGCACACCCCGGACATGGTCTCCTGCGCAAAACGTGTCGGCCGTGGCCCCATGCTCTTGGCAGTGGCTTTCCAAGTCCTCCAGCCCCAGGCCTTCTGAAGCCCGGCCACCAATGGGGCCCCTCACATCCACACCTGTGCCCGGCCTCAAGGGCCTGCTCGGCGGCCAGACGCACACAGAGCTGCACAGGCCTGCCTGCAACGGGGCGCTGCGCTCACCGCTTCCTCTCCCCTCTTCTTTGGCTGCAACCTACGAGCAATGTCCCGTGGGATGCCCGAGCCCTTTGACTTTCTGCACACACGTGAGCGAGGCTCGGCCCTCCCGGTCGGTCTCCCCACAGCCCCTTGGCCTCACCTACCTACGCTCTCCACATCTGGACACTGGCCTCACCAAGACACCCCAGGACTTCAGACTGCCCAGGGCCACCCGGGCCTGTCTACTGACTGCCCAATTCCTCCGCTCACATGACACACCTGCAGAGCCTCCATCAAACCCACAGGGCTCCGGGGAGAAACACTGACCACGTGGGGGCCGCATTCAGCTCTCAGGACTGCATCCTGGGCCAGAACGCCCACGTGGCTCTGAGGAAGCCAGCAACTGGACACCGGTGCACGGCAGCACCGGTCGCTACAAGAGACTGGCTTGCCTGCCTGCCTGCCTGCCTGTCTCCTTCCTTCCTGCTTTTCTTCCTTCCTTCCTTCCTTTCTTCTGTCCTTCCTTCCTCCTTGGCTGGCTCGCTCGCTTGTCCTCTTCCTTATCCCCTTCCTGCCTGCCTGCCCTCCTGCCTGCTTGCCTGCCTTCCCTTCCCTTTCCTTTTTCCCTGGCCAGGCCAAAGCCTTCCAGGCGCTTGGTTCCTCCCTTCTTTTCAGCTCCTCTCCCTAGAGTCCCTGCCCTTTCCTCCTCACTCTGTAGCTCCGCCTAATGCATGTGTCCATGCCTCTCCCTGTGAGCTCCAGCAATGCCTTTGCAGCCGCAGAGACAAGAGCAGGAAACGGCCCTCTCCCGGGCTCTCGAGGCCCCTGGAGTCAAGGGTACGTCCAGTCCCATCCTGTGGGGGTCCCCGCAGAAGCCCCGGTCAGGGACTCCTGGGGGACTCCCAGCTTCAGCTTCCAAGCCCGGGAGTCAGGATCTCCTACACTTCCCACGCCAGCCTCACGTGGCTCAGAGTTCGGGAGTGGAGTCCCGGACTCCTCGTGGGCCACAAGCAAAGCCAGGGATCCCAAGGGTGGCCGCCGATGCCAGAACTGCCATCCAATCCAGACTTTGGGAGCACCCCGCTAGGGTGCCAGCCAGGGGTCAGGCTGCCCGGGTGCCTGGCATCTCCTTGGTCGCACTGGCGCCCTCTCCTTTATCGTTCATTTCCCAGCGGGAGGCTGACCCAGGGCCCCCCTGCCTGGCTGACACCCTCCACTGGGGCTCTGCACGCCCCAGCGATGTGGCCCTCCCTCGTGCTCACCTGCCGGGCTGCTAGCAGAAGTCGTGGCACGGGGTGCCACCGGGGATCCCGAAGACACAGATTCTCGCGTGGTCCCTGGAGGCAAGAGCAGGTTGGCGCCCGGGCTCAGCGTGGGGCCCGGTCCTGCTTCACCAGGAATACTCCCCAGGGACAGCAGGAGACAGGACACACCCAATCCCTGCTGCCTGCTCTCCGCAGGCCTGGGTCTCGGGCTCCCGGGCCAGGCAGGTCGGCAGGGCCCGGGGCCCAGGCCCCAGGCCCCGAGGGCCGCAGAATGGCCGTGCATGGCAAGGGGGGCCGAGGGAACAGTGCAGCCTCCCGCAACTCACCAGGACGCGAGGAGCCGCTGGGGCTCACTAGCGTGGTGCTGCCCACTCTAGTTCCTGGGCTGCTTCCAGGGGATACGCCGGGTGACCCTGAGGGGGGAGGGGGAGGAAAGAGTGTCACGCCCTGCACAGCCCAGGAGTGAGCCTCCTAGGGCTGGGACACTCCATCTGCCCGCTCTCCGACCTTCCCCAGGCACTGGAGCTTCAGCGGCCAAAAGATGGCCCGCTCGCCCAAGGGCTTCTACCGCGTGGAGCCCACAGACGTTCAGCTGAGCCCGAGCCCGCCCCGACTCTCAGCGGGGCTGGCCGTGCACAACAGGGAGCACGGGCGCCACAGGCGGTCCAGGGGGACCCGCCCCGCGGGTGACCTGCGCTATCTGCATGGGGCTCGTCTGGGGATCCAGCTCCTACGGCCTCCCCGCTTCCTAACAGGCCCGCTTCCAGAAGCCTCTGCGGATGGCTGTCTCTCTGTGACCGTGCTGCCTCCTTCTCTCAGGCCGACAGCTCTGGCTGCCTGGAGACCGCCCTCGGGCCCCTGCGGCCCCGAACTGCCCCTTCTCCCTCCACGGCTGCTCCGCTACCGTGTCCCCCGGCTCCCTTGGCCCTCTCCAGGTCACGGGACCTCCCTCGCTCCAGCACTGGAGGAAATGGGCCCCTTCCCCACGAGAGCCCATCTCCGACAAAGGTCCCAGCACCAGGCCTCCCCCGGGCTCCGCCAGGGTGTCCGGCCTGGATCTCCTCCTGCTGGGGCTTGGCCAGTACCTGTTGCTTCAGACGTGTTGTCAGCGGGTGCCGGAGTGGGGCCTGTAACCGGCCGGCCGCTCGTTCCTAACGGGAAGAACCGTGGGACCTCGATGGACAAGACGGACGGACGGACGGACGGACGGGGAGGCAGAAAACATCCCCGCGTGGACATGGCCCCCTTCCCTCCTGTCCCAAGCAGCGCTCCGCCCGTGCCTCCCCCTGCCTGGGGTGTTGTCCACACCGTGGGGTGCCCCCTCTGGCACAGCTGGCCTTGGACCCCCAGCGCCCGCCCCGGGCCCCAGGGGAGGCGCTGCCTTGCCTGTCGCCGGTGGTCCCGAGCTGGGCGCCCCAGTGGATGGTCTTCCAGAGGTGTTCTCCCCGCCTGGCCCCGAAGTGGTGCCCACCTCCTGTCCTGTTGTACCTGACAAACACAGGAGCGGTCACGCCACATGTCCCAGCACGCCTGCAGGGAGGCCCCGGCAGAGCCCATCCCAAAGTGCGCCCTCCTTTGCACACCGCCTCCCTTGGGGCCCGAGCCCGCAAGCTTCCTGGGCCCTGTCCGCTTCCCTCATGCTCCAGCCCCCGTCCTGGCCTCCCTCAATGCCCTGGGCTCCCCCCACATCCTGCGCCCGGCTGCTGCGGGCCCGTGCTGCTCTCCTGCTCACTACGCGTGCCCCGGCTTGGGGTCGCCAGTGGAGCCTGATCAGACACGGGCTAGCACTGCACACCCCGGACATGGTCTCCTGCGCAAAACGTGTCGGCCGTGGCCCCATGCTCTTGGCAGTGGCTTTCCAAGTCCTCCAGCCCCAGGCCTTCTGAAGCCCGGCCACCAATGGGGCCCCTCACATCCACACCTGTGCCCGGCCTCAAGGGCCTGCTCGGCGGCCAGACGCACACAGAGCTGCACAGGCCTGCCTGCAACGGGGCGCTGCGCTCACCGCTTCCTCTCCCCTCTTCTTTGGCTGCAACCTACGAGCAATGTCCCGTGGGATGCCCGAGCCCTTTGACTTTCTGCACACACGTGAGCGAGGCTCGGCCCTCCCGGTCGGTCTCCCCACAGCCCCTTGGCCTCACCTACCTACGCTCTCCACATCTGGACACTGGCCTCACCAAGACACCCCAGGACTTCAGACTGCCCAGGGCCACCCGGGCCTGTCTACTGACTGCCCAATTCCTCCGCTCACATGACACACCTGCAGAGCCTCCATCAAACCCACAGGGCTCCGGGGAGAAACACTGACCACGTGGGGGCCGCATTCAGCTCTCAGGACTGCATCCTGGGCCAGAACGCCCACGTGGCTCTGAGGAAGCCAGCAACTGGACACCGGTGCACGGCAGCACCGGTCGCTACAAGAGACTGGCTTGCCTGCCTGCCTGCCTGCCTGTCTCCTTCCTTCCTGCTTTTCTTCCTTCCTTCCTTCCTTTCTTCTGTCCTTCCTTCCTCCTTGGCTGGCTCGCTCGCTTGTCCTCTTCCTTATCCCCTTCCTGCCTGCCTGCCCTCCTGCCTGCTTGCCTGCCTTCCCTTCCCTTTCCTTTTTCCCTGGCCAGGCCAAAGCCTTCCAGGCGCTTGGTTCCTCCCTTCTTTTCAGCTCCTCTCCCTAGAGTCCCTGCCCTTTCCTCCTCACTCTGTAGCTCCGCCTAATGCATGTGTCCATGCCTCTCCCTGTGAGCTCCAGCAATGCCTTTGCAGCCGCAGAGACAAGAGCAGGAAACGGCCCTCTCCCGGGCTCTCGAGGCCCCTGGAGTCAAGGGTACGTCCAGTCCCATCCTGTGGGGGTCCCCGCAGAAGCCCCGGTCAGGGACTCCTGGGGGACTCCCAGCTTCAGCTTCCAAGCCCGGGAGTCAGGATCTCCTACACTTCCCACGCCAGCCTCACGTGGCTCAGAGTTCGGGAGTGGAGTCCCGGACTCCTCGTGGGCCACAAGCAAAGCCAGGGATCCCAAGGGTGGCCGCCGATGCCAGAACTGCCATCCAATCCAGACTTTGGGAGCACCCCGCTAGGGTGCCAGCCAGGGGTCAGGCTGCCCGGGTGCCTGGCATCTCCTTGGTCGCACTGGCGCCCTCTCCTTTATCGTTCATTTCCCAGCGGGAGGCTGACCCAGGGCCCCCCTGCCTGGCTGACACCCTCCACTGGGGCTCTGCACGCCCCAGCGATGTGGCCCTCCCTCGTGCTCACCTGCCGGGCTGCTAGCAGAAGTCGTGGCACGGGGTGCCACCGGGGATCCCGAAGACACAGATTCTCGCGTGGTCCCTGGAGGCAAGAGCAGGTTGGCGCCCGGGCTCAGCGTGGGGCCCGGTCCTGCTTCACCAGGAATACTCCCCAGGGACAGCAGGAGACAGGACACACCCAATCCCTGCTGCCTGCTCTCCGCAGGCCTGGGTCTCGGGCTCCCGGGCCAGGCAGGTCGGCAGGGCCCGGGGCCCAGGCCCCAGGCCCCGAGGGCCGCAGAATGGCCGTGCATGGCAAGGGGGGCCGAGGGAACAGTGCAGCCTCCCGCAACTCACCAGGACGCGAGGAGCCGCTGGGGCTCACTAGCGTGGTGCTGCCCACTCTAGTTCCTGGGCTGCTTCCAGGGGATACGCCGGGTGACCCTGAGGGGGGAGGGGGAGGAAAGAGTGTCACGCCCTGCACAGCCCAGGAGTGAGCCTCCTAGGGCTGGGACACTCCATCTGCCCGCTCTCCGACCTTCCCCAGGCACTGGAGCTTCAGCGGCCAAAAGATGGCCCGCTCGCCCAAGGGCTTCTACCGCGTGGAGCCCACAGACGTTCAGCTGAGCCCGAGCCCGCCCCGACTCTCAGCGGGGCTGGCCGTGCACAACAGGGAGCACGGGCGCCACAGGCGGTCCAGGGGGACCCGCCCCGCGGGTGACCTGCGCTATCTGCATGGGGCTCGTCTGGGGATCCAGCTCCTACGGCCTCCCCGCTTCCTAACAGGCCCGCTTCCAGAAGCCTCTGCGGATGGCTGTCTCTCTGTGACCGTGCTGCCTCCTTCTCTCAGGCCGACAGCTCTGGCTGCCTGGAGACCGCCCTCGGGCCCCTGCGGCCCCGAACTGCCCCTTCTCCCTCCACGGCTGCTCCGCTACCGTGTCCCCCGGCTCCCTTGGCCCTCTCCAGGTCACGGGACCTCCCTCGCTCCAGCACTGGAGGAAATGGGCCCCTTCCCCACGAGAGCCCATCTCCGACAAAGGTCCCAGCACCAGGCCTCCCCCGGGCTCCGCCAGGGTGTCCGGCCTGGATCTCCTCCTGCTGGGGCTTGGCCAGTACCTGTTGCTTCAGACGTGTTGTCAGCGGGTGCCGGAGTGGGGCCTGTAACCGGCCGGCCGCTCGTTCCTAACGGGAAGAACCGTGGGACCTCGATGGACAAGACGGACGGACGGACAGACGGACGGACGGGGAGGCAGAAAACATCCCCGCGTGGACATGGCCCCCTTCCCTCCTGTCCCAAGCAGCGCTCCGCCCGTGCCTCCCCCTGCCTGGGGTGTTGTCCACACCGTGGGGTGCCCCCTCTGGCACAGCTGGCCTTGGACCCCCAGCGCCCGCCCCGGGCCCCAGGGGAGGCGCTGCCTTGCCTGTCGCCGGTGGTCCCGAGCTGGGCGCCCCAGTGGATGGTCTTCCAGAGGTGTTCTCCCCGCCTGGCCCCGAAGTGGTGCCCACCTCCTGTCCTGTTGTACCTGACAAACACAGGAGCGGTCACGCCACATGTCCCAGCACGCCTGCAGGGAGGCCCCGGCAGAGCCCATCCCAAAGTGCGCCCTCCTTTGCACACCGCCTCCCTTGGGGCCCGAGCCCGCAAGCTTCCTGGGCCCTGTCCGCTTCCCTCATGCTCCAGCCCCCGTCCTGGCCTCCCTCAATGCCCTGGGCTCCCCCCACATCCTGCGCCCGGCTGCTGCGGGCCCGTGCTGCTCTCCTGCTCACTACGCGTGCCCCGGCTTGGGGTCGCCAGTGGAGCCTGATCAGACACGGGCTAGCACTGCACACCCCGGACATGGTCTCCTGCGCAAAACGTGTCGGCCGTGGCCCCATGCTCTTGGCAGTGGCTTTCCAAGTCCTCCAGCCCCAGGCCTTCTGAAGCCCGGCCACCAATGGGGCCCCTCACATCCACACCTGTGCCCGGCCTCAAGGGCCTGCTCGGCGGCCAGACGCACACAGAGCTGCACAGGCCTGCCTGCAACGGGGCGCTGCGCTCACCGCTTCCTCTCCCCTCTTCTTTGGCTGCAACCTACGAGCAATGTCCCGTGGGATGCCCGAGCCCTTTGACTTTCTGCACACACGTGAGCGAGGCTCGGCCCTCCCGGTCGGTCTCCCCACAGCCCCTTGGCCTCACCTACCTACGCTCTCCACATCTGGACACTGGCCTCACCAAGACACCCCAGGACTTCAGACTGCCCAGGGCCACCCGGGCCTGTCTACTGACTGCCCAATTCCTCCGCTCACATGACACACCTGCAGAGCCTCCATCAAACCCACAGGGCTCCGGGGAGAAACACTGACCACGTGGGGGCCGCATTCAGCTCTCAGGACTGCATCCTGGGCCAGAACGCCCACGTGGCTCTGAGGAAGCCAGCAACTGGACACCGGTGCACGGCAGCACCGGTCGCTACAAGAGACTGGCTTGCCTGCCTGCCTGCCTGCCTGTCTCCTTCCTTCCTGCTTTTCTTCCTTCCTTCCTTCCTTTCTTCTGTCCTTCCTTCCTCCTTGGCTGGCTCGCTCGCTTGTCCTCTTCCTTATCCCCTTCCTGCCTGCCTGCCCTCCTGCCTGCTTGCCTGCCTTCCCTTCCCTTTCCTTTTTCCCTGGCCAGGCCAAAGCCTTCCAGGCGCTTGGTTCCTCCCTTCTTTTCAGCTCCTCTCCCTAGAGTCCCTGCCCTTTCCTCCTCACTCTGTAGCTCCGCCTAATGCATGTGTCCATGCCTCTCCCTGTGAGCTCCAGCAATGCCTTTGCAGCCGCAGAGACAAGAGCAGGAAACGGCCCTCTCCCGGGCTCTCGAGGCCCCTGGAGTCAAGGGTACGTCCAGTCCCATCCTGTGGGGGTCCCCGCAGAAGCCCCGGTCAGGGACTCCTGGGGGACTCCCAGCTTCAGCTTCCAAGCCCGGGAGTCAGGATCTCCTACACTTCCCACGCCAGCCTCACGTGGCTCAGAGTTCGGGAGTGGAGTCCCGGACTCCTCGTGGGCCACAAGCAAAGCCAGGGATCCCAAGGGTGGCCGCCGATGCCAGAACTGCCATCCAATCCAGACTTTGGGAGCACCCCGCTAGGGTGCCAGCCAGGGGTCAGGCTGCCCGGGTGCCTGGCATCTCCTTGGTCGCACTGGCGCCCTCTCCTTTATCGTTCATTTCCCAGCGGGAGGCTGACCCAGGGCCCCCCTGCCTGGCTGACACCCTCCACTGGGGCTCTGCACGCCCCAGCGATGTGGCCCTCCCTCGTGCTCACCTGCCGGGCTGCTAGCAGAAGTCGTGGCACGGGGTGCCACCGGGGATCCCGAAGACACAGATTCTCGCGTGGTCCCTGGAGGCAAGAGCAGGTTGGCGCCCGGGCTCAGCGTGGGGCCCGGTCCTGCTTCACCAGGAATACTCCCCAGGGACAGCAGGAGACAGGACACACCCAATCCCTGCTGCCTGCTCTCCGCAGGCCTGGGTCTCGGGCTCCCGGGCCAGGCAGGTCGGCAGGGCCCGGGGCCCAGGCCCCAGGCCCCGAGGGCCGCAGAATGGCCGTGCATGGCAAGGGGGGCCGAGGGAACAGTGCAGCCTCCCGCAACTCACCAGGACGCGAGGAGCCGCTGGGGCTCACTAGCGTGGTGCTGCCCACTCTAGTTCCTGGGCTGCTTCCAGGGGATACGCCGGGTGACCCTGAGGGGGGAGGGGGAGGAAAGAGTGTCACGCCCTGCACAGCCCAGGAGTGAGCCTCCTAGGGCTGGGACACTCCATCTGCCCGCTCTCCGACCTTCCCCAGGCACTGGAGCTTCAGCGGCCAAAAGATGGCCCGCTCGCCCAAGGGCTTCTACCGCGTGGAGCCCACAGACGTTCAGCTGAGCCCGAGCCCGCCCCGACTCTCAGCGGGGCTGGCCGTGCACAACAGGGAGCACGGGCGCCACAGGCGGTCCAGGGGGACCCGCCCCGCGGGTGACCTGCGCTATCTGCATGGGGCTCGTCTGGGGATCCAGCTCCTACGGCCTCCCCGCTTCCTAACAGGCCCGCTTCCAGAAGCCTCTGCGGATGGCTGTCTCTCTGTGACCGTGCTGCCTCCTTCTCTCAGGCCGACAGCTCTGGCTGCCTGGAGACCGCCCTCGGGCCCCTGCGGCCCCGAACTGCCCCTTCTCCCTCCACGGCTGCTCCGCTACCGTGTCCCCCGGCTCCCTTGGCCCTCTCCAGGTCACGGGACCTCCCTCGCTCCAGCACTGGAGGAAATGGGCCCCTTCCCCACGAGAGCCCATCTCCGACAAAGGTCCCAGCACCAGGCCTCCCCCGGGCTCCGCCAGGGTGTCCGGCCTGGATCTCCTCCTGCTGGGGCTTGGCCAGTACCTGTTGCTTCAGACGTGTTGTCAGCGGGTGCCGGAGTGGGGCCTGTAACCGGCCGGCCGCTCGTTCCTAACGGGAAGAACCGTGGGACCTCGATGGACAAGACGGACGGACGGACGGACGGACGGGGAGGCAGAAAACATCCCCGCGTGGACATGGCCCCCTTCCCTCCTGTCCCAAGCAGCGCTCCGCCCGTGCCTCCCCCTGCCTGGGGTGTTGTCCACACCGTGGGGTGCCCCCTCTGGCACAGCTGGCCTTGGACCCCCAGCGCCCGCCCCGGGCCCCAGGGGAGGCGCTGCCTTGCCTGTCGCCGGTGGTCCCGAGCTGGGCGCCCCAGTGGATGGTCTTCCAGAGGTGTTCTCCCCGCCTGGCCCCGAAGTGGTGCCCACCTCCTGTCCTGTTGTACCTGACAAACACAGGAGCGGTCACGCCACATGTCCCAGCACGCCTGCAGGGAGGCCCCGGCAGAGCCCATCCCAAAGTGCGCCCTCCTTTGCACACCGCCTCCCTTGGGGCCCGAGCCCGCAAGCTTCCTGGGCCCTGTCCGCTTCCCTCATGCTCCAGCCCCCGTCCTGGCCTCCCTCAATGCCCTGGGCTCCCCCCACATCCTGCGCCCGGCTGCTGCGGGCCCGTGCTGCTCTCCTGCTCACTACGCGTGCCCCGGCTTGGGGTCGCCAGTGGAGCCTGATCAGACACGGGCTAGCACTGCACACCCCGGACATGGTCTCCTGCGCAAAACGTGTCGGCCGTGGCCCCATGCTCTTGGCAGTGGCTTTCCAAGTCCTCCAGCCCCAGGCCTTCTGAAGCCCGGCCACCAATGGGGCCCCTCACATCCACACCTGTGCCCGGCCTCAAGGGCCTGCTCGGCGGCCAGACGCACACAGAGCTGCACAGGCCTGCCTGCAACGGGGCGCTGCGCTCACCGCTTCCTCTCCCCTCTTCTTTGGCTGCAACCTACGAGCAATGTCCCGTGGGATGCCCGAGCCCTTTGACTTTCTGCACACACGTGAGCGAGGCTCGGCCCTCCCGGTCGGTCTCCCCACAGCCCCTTGGCCTCACCTACCTACGCTCTCCACATCTGGACACTGGCCTCACCAAGACACCCCAGGACTTCAGACTGCCCAGGGCCACCCGGGCCTGTCTACTGACTGCCCAATTCCTCCGCTCACATGACACACCTGCAGAGCCTCCATCAAACCCACAGGGCTCCGGGGAGAAACACTGACCACGTGGGGGCCGCATTCAGCTCTCAGGACTGCATCCTGGGCCAGAACGCCCACGTGGCTCTGAGGAAGCCAGCAACTGGACACCGGTGCACGGCAGCACCGGTCGCTACAAGAGACTGGCTTGCCTGCCTGCCTGCCTGCCTGTCTCCTTCCTTCCTGCCTTTTCTTCCTTCCTTCCTTCCTTTCTTCTGTCCTTCCTTCCTCCTTGGCTGGCTCGCTCGCTTGTCCTCTTCCTTATCCCCTTCCTGCCTGCCTGCCCTCCTGCCTGCTTGCCTGCCTTCCCTTCCCTTTCCTTTTTCCCTGGCCAGGCCAAAGCCTTCCAGGCGCTTGGTTCCTCCCTTCTTTTCAGCTCCTCTCCCTAGAGTCCCTGCCCTTTCCTCCTCACTCTGTAGCTCCGCCTAATGCATGTGTCCATGCCTCTCCCTGTGAGCTCCAGCAATGCCTTTGCAGCCGCAGAGACAAGAGCAGGAAACGGCCCTCTCCCGGGCTCTCGAGGCCCCTGGAGTCAAGGGTACGTCCAGTCCCATCCTGTGGGGGTCCCCGCAGAAGCCCCGGTCAGGGACTCCTGGGGGACTCCCAGCTTCAGCTTCCAAGCCCGGGAGTCAGGATCTCCTACACTTCCCACGCCAGCCTCACGTGGCTCAGAGTTCGGGAGTGGAGTCCCGGACTCCTCGTGGGCCACAAGCAAAGCCAGGGATCCCAAGGGTGGCCGCCGATGCCAGAACTGCCATCCAATCCAGACTTTGGGAGCACCCCGCTAGGGTGCCAGCCAGGGGTCAGGCTGCCCGGGTGCCTGGCATCTCCTTGGTCGCACTGGCGCCCTCTCCTTTATCGTTCATTTCCCAGCGGGAGGCTGACCCAGGGCCCCCCTGCCTGGCTGACACCCTCCACTGGGGCTCTGCACGCCCCAGCGATGTGGCCCTCCCTCGTGCTCACCTGCCGGGCTGCTAGCAGAAGTCGTGGCACGGGGTGCCACCGGGGATCCCGAAGACACAGATTCTCGCGTGGTCCCTGGAGGCAAGAGCAGGTTGGCGCCCGGGCTCAGCGTGGGGCCCGGTCCTGCTTCACCAGGAATACTCCCCAGGGACAGCAGGAGACAGGACACACCCAATCCCTGCTGCCTGCTCTCCGCAGGCCTGGGTCTCGGGCTCCCGGGCCAGGCAGGTCGGCAGGGCCCGGGGCCCAGGCCCCAGGCCCCGAGGGCCGCAGAATGGCCGTGCATGGCAAGGGGGGCCGAGGGAACAGTGCAGCCTCCCGCAACTCACCAGGACGCGAGGAGCCGCTGGGGCTCACTAGCGTGGTGCTGCCCACTCTAGTTCCTGGGCTGCTTCCAGGGGATACGCCGGGTGACCCTGAGGGGGGAGGGGGAGGAAAGAGTGTCACGCCCTGCACAGCCCAGGAGTGAGCCTCCTAGGGCTGGGACACTCCATCTGCCCGCTCTCCGACCTTCCCCAGGCACTGGAGCTTCAGCGGCCAAAAGATGGCCCGCTCGCCCAAGGGCTTCTACCGCGTGGAGCCCACAGACGTTCAGCTGAGCCCGAGCCCGCCCCGACTCTCAGCGGGGCTGGCCGTGCACAACAGGGAGCACGGGCGCCACAGGCGGTCCAGGGGGACCCGCCCCGCGGGTGACCTGCGCTATCTGCATGGGGCTCGTCTGGGGATCCAGCTCCTACGGCCTCCCCGCTTCCTAACAGGCCCGCTTCCAGAAGCCCCTGCGGATGGCTGTCTCTCTGTGACCGTGCTGCCTCCTTCTCTCAGGCCGACAGCTCTGGCTGCCTGGAGACCGCCCTCGGGCCCCTGCGGCCCCGAACTGCCCCTTCTCCCTCCACGGCTGCTCCGCTACCGTGTCCCCCGGCTCCCTTGGCCCTCTCCAGGTCACGGGACCTCCCTCGCTCCAGCACTGGAGGAAATGGGCCCCTTCCCCACGAGAGCCCATCTCCGACAAAGGTCCCAGCACCAGGCCTCCCCCGGGCTCCGCCAGGGTGTCCGGCCTGGATCTCCTCCTGCTGGGGCTTGGCCAGTACCTGTTGCTTCAGACGTGTTGTCAGCGGGTGCCGGAGTGGGGCCTGTAACCGGCCGGCCGCTCGTTCCTAACGGGAAGAACCGTGGGACCTCGATGGACAAGACGGACGGACGGACGGACGGACGGGGAGGCAGAAAACATCCCCGCGTGGACATGGCCCCCTTCCCTCCTGTCCCAAGCAGCGCTCCGCCCGTGCCTCCCCCTGCCTGGGGTGTTGTCCACACCGTGGGGTGCCCCCTCTGGCACAGCTGGCCTTGGACCCCCAGCGCCCGCCCCGGGCCCCAGGGGAGGCGCTGCCTTGCCTGTCGCCGGTGGTCCCGAGCTGGGCGCCCCAGTGGATGGTCTTCCAGAGGTGTTCTCCCCGCCTGGCCCCGAAGTGGTGCCCACCTCCTGTCCTGTTGTACCTGACAAACACAGGAGCGGTCACGCCACATGTCCCAGCACGCCTGCAGGGAGGCCCCGGCAGAGCCCATCCCAAAGTGCGCCCTCCTTTGCACACCGCCTCCCTTGGGGCCCGAGCCCGCAAGCTTCCTGGGCCCTGTCCGCTTCCCTCATGCTCCAGCCCCCGTCCTGGCCTCCCTCAATGCCCTGGGCTCCCCCCACATCCTGCGCCCGGCTGCTGCGGGCCCGTGCTGCTCTCCTGCTCACTACGCGTGCCCCGGCTTGGGGTCGCCAGTGGAGCCTGATCAGACACGGGCTAGCACTGCACACCCCGGACATGGTCTCCTGCGCAAAACGTGTCGGCCGTGGCCCCATGCTCTTGGCAGTGGCTTTCCAAGTCCTCCAGCCCCAGGCCTTCTGAAGCCCGGCCACCAATGGGGCCCCTCACATCCACACCTGTGCCCGGCCTCAAGGGCCTGCTCGGCGGCCAGACGCACACAGAGCTGCACAGGCCTGCCTGCAACGGGGCGCTGCGCTCACCGCTTCCTCTCCCCTCTTCTTTGGCTGCAACCTACGAGCAATGTCCCGTGGGATGCCCGAGCCCTTTGACTTTCTGCACACACGTGAGCGAGGCTCGGCCCTCCCGGTCGGTCTCCCCACAGCCCCTTGGCCTCACCTACCTACGCTCTCCACATCTGGACACTGGCCTCACCAAGACACCCCAGGACTTCAGACTGCCCAGGGCCACCCGGGCCTGTCTACTGACTGCCCAATTCCTCCGCTCACATGACACACCTGCAGAGCCTCCATCAAACCCACAGGGCTCCGGGGAGAAACACTGACCACGTGGGGGCCGCATTCAGCTCTCAGGACTGCATCCTGGGCCAGAACGCCCACGTGGCTCTGAGGAAGCCAGCAACTGGACACCGGTGCACGGCAGCACCGGTCGCTACAAGAGACTGGCTTGCCTGCCTGCCTGCCTGCCTGTCTCCTTCCTTCCTGCCTTTCTTCCTTCCTTCCTTCCTTTCTTCTGTCCTTCCTTCCTCCTTGGCTGGCTCGCTCGCTTGTCCTCTTCCTTATCCCCTTCCTGCCTGCCTGCCCTCCTGCCTGCTTGCCTGCCTTCCCTTCCCTTTCCTTTTTCCCTGGCCAGGCCAAAGCCTTCCAGGCGCTTGGTTCCTCCCTTCTTTTCAGCTCCTCTCCCTAGAGTCCCTGCCCTTTCCTCCTCACTCTGTAGCTCCGCCTAATGCATGTGTCCATGCCTCTCCCTGTGAGCTCCAGCAATGCCTTTGCAGCCGCAGAGACAAGAGCAGGAAACGGCCCTCTCCCGGGCTCTCGAGGCCCCTGGAGTCAAGGGTACGTCCAGTCCCATCCTGTGGGGGTCCCCGCAGAAGCCCCGGTCAGGGACTCCTGGGGGACTCCCAGCTTCAGCTTCCAAGCCCGGGAGTCAGGATCTCCTACACTTCCCACGCCAGCCTCACGTGGCTCAGAGTTCGGGAGTGGAGTCCCGGACTCCTCGTGGGCCACAAGCAAAGCCAGGGATCCCAAGGGTGGCCGCCGATGCCAGAACTGCCATCCAATCCAGACTTTGGGAGCACCCCGCTAGGGTGCCAGCCAGGGGTCAGGCTGCCCGGGTGCCTGGCATCTCCTTGGTCGCACTGGCGCCCTCTCCTTTATCGTTCATTTCCCAGCGGGAGGCTGACCCAGGGCCCCCCTGCCTGGCTGACACCCTCCACTGGGGCTCTGCACGCCCCAGCGATGTGGCCCTCCCTCGTGCTCACCTGCCGGGCTGCTAGCAGAAGTCGTGGCACGGGGTGCCACCGGGGATCCCGAAGACACAGATTCTCGCGTGGTCCCTGGAGGCAAGAGCAGGTTGGCGCCCGGGCTCAGCGTGGGGCCCGGTCCTGCTTCACCAGGAATACTCCCCAGGGACAGCAGGAGACAGGACACACCCAATCCCTGCTGCCTGCTCTCCGCAGGCCTGGGTCTCGGGCTCCCGGGCCAGGCAGGTCGGCAGGGCCCGGGGCCCAGGCCCCAGGCCCCGAGGGCCGCAGAATGGCCGTGCATGGCAAGGGGGGCCGAGGGAACAGTGCAGCCTCCCGCAACTCACCAGGACGCGAGGAGCCGCTGGGGCTCACTAGCGTGGTGCTGCCCACTCTAGTTCCTGGGCTGCTTCCAGGGGATACGCCGGGTGACCCTGAGGGGGGAGGGGGAGGAAAGAGTGTCACGCCCTGCACAGCCCAGGAGTGAGCCTCCTAGGGCTGGGACACTCCATCTGCCCGCTCTCCGACCTTCCCCAGGCACTGGAGCTTCAGCGGCCAAAAGATGGCCCGCTCGCCCAAGGGCTTCTACCGCGTGGAGCCCACAGACGTTCAGCTGAGCCCGAGCCCGCCCCGACTCTCAGCGGGGCTGGCCGTGCACAACAGGGAGCACGGGCGCCACAGGCGGTCCAGGGGGACCCGCCCCGCGGGTGACCTGCGCTATCTGCATGGGGCTCGTCTGGGGATCCAGCTCCTACGGCCTCCCCGCTTCCTAACAGGCCCGCTTCCAGAAGCCTCTGCGGATGGCTGTCTCTCTGTGACCGTGCTGCCTCCTTCTCTCAGGCCGACAGCTCTGGCAGCCTGGAGACCGCCCTCGGGCCCCTGCAGCCCCTGCGGCCCCGAACTGCCCCTTCTCCCTCCACGGCTGCTCCGCTACCGTGTCCCCCGGCTCCCTTGGCCCTCTCCAGGTCACGGGACCTCCCTCGCTCCAGCACTGGAGGAAATGGGCCCCTTCCCCACGAGAGCCCATCTCCGACAAAGGTCTCAGCACCAGGCCTCCCCCGGGCTCCGCCAGGGTGTCCGGCCTGGATCTCCTCCTGCTGGGGCTTGGCCAGTACCTGTTGCTTCAGACGTGTTGTCAGCAGGTGCCGGAGTGGGGCCTGTAACCGGCCGGCCGCTCGTTCCTAACGGGAAGAACCGTGGGACCTCGATGGACAAGACGGACGGTCGGACAGACGGACGGACGGGGAGGCAGAAAACATCCCCGCGTGGACATGGCCCCCTTCCCTCCTGTCCCAAGCAGCGCTCCGCCCGTGCCTCCCCCTGCCTGGTGTGTTGTCCACACCGTGGGGTGCCCCCTCTGGCACAGCTGGCCTTGGACCCCCAGCGCCCGCCCCGGGCCCCAGGGGAGGCGCTGCCTTGCCTGTCGCCGGTGGTCCCGAGCTGGGCGCCCCAGTGGATGGTCTTCCAGAGGTGTTCTCCCCGCCTGGCCCCGAAGTGGTGCCCACCTCCTGTCCTGTTGTACCTGACAAACACAGGAGCGGTCACGCCACATGTCCCAGCACGCCTGCAGGGAGGCCCCGGCAGAGCCCATCCCAAAGTGCGCCCTCCTTTGCACACCGCCTCCCTTGGGGCCCGAGCCCGCAAGCTTCCTGGGCCCTGTCCGCTTCCCTCATGCTCCAGCCCCCGTCCTGGCCTCCCTCAATGCCCTGGGCTCCCCCCACATCCTGCGCCCGGCTGCTGCGGGCCCGTGCTGCTCTCCTGCTCACTACGCGTGCCCCGGCTTGGGGTCGCCAGTGG
The DNA here is from genome assembly GCF_053883595.1 of Heterocephalus glaber. Classification (NCBI taxonomy): domain Eukaryota; kingdom Metazoa; phylum Chordata; class Mammalia; order Rodentia; family Bathyergidae; genus Heterocephalus; species Heterocephalus glaber. Next base: position 9,134,993 of record NW_028258444.1, on the reverse strand, counting down.
AGCCTGATCAGACACGGGCTAGCACTGCACACCCCGGACATGGTCTCCTGCGCAAAACGTGTCGGCCGTGGCCCCATGCTCTTGGCAGTGGCTTTCCAAGTCCTCCAGCCCCAGGCCTTCTGAAGCCCGGCCACCAATGGGGCCCCTCACATCCACACCTGTGCCCGGCCTCAAGGGCCTGCTCGGCGGCCAGACGCACACAGAGCTGCACAGGCCTGCCTGCAACGGGGCGCTGCGCTCACCGCTTCCTCTCCCCTCTTCTTTGGCTGCAACCTACGAGCAATGTCCCGTGGGATGCCCGAGCCCTTTGACTTTCTGCACACACGTGAGCGAGGCTCGGCCCTCCCGGTCGGTCTCCCCACAGCCCCTTGGCCTCACCTACCTACGCTCTCCACATCTGGACACTGGCCTCACCAAGACACCCCAGGACTTCAGACTGCCCAGGGCCACCCGGGCCTGTCTACTGACTGCCCAATTCCTCCGCTCACATGACACACCTGCAGAGCCTCCATCAAACCCACAGGGCTCCGGGGAGAAACACTGACCACGTGGGGGCCGCATTCAGCTCTCAGGACTGCATCCTGGGCCAGAACGCCCACGTGGCTCTGAGGAAGCCAGCAACTGGACACCGGTGCACGGCAGCACCGGTCGCTACAAGAGACTGGCTTGCCTGCCTGCCTGCCTGCCTGTCTCCTTCCTTCCTGCCTTTCTTCCTTCCTTCCTTCCTTTCTTCTGTCCTTCCTTCCTCCTTGGCTGGCTCGCTCGCTTGTCCTCTTCCTTATCCCCTTCCTGCCTGCCTGCCCTCCTGCCTGCTTGCCTGCCTTCCCTTCCCTTTCCTTTTTCCCTGGCCAGGCCAAAGCCTTCCAGGCGCTTGGTTCCTCCCTTCTTTTCAGCTCCTCTCCCTAGAGTCCCTGCCCTTTCCTCCTCACTCTGTAGCTCCGCCTAATGCATGTGTCCATGCCTCTCCCTGTGAGCTCCAGCAATGCCTTTGCAGCCGCAGAGACAAGAGCAGGAAACGGCCCTCTCCCGGGCTCTCGAGGCCCCTGGAGTCAAGGGTACGTCCAGTCCCATCCTGTGGGGGTCCCCGCAGAAGCCCCGGTCAGGGACTCCTGGGGGACTCCCAGCTTCAGCTTCCAAGCCCGGGAGTCAGGATCTCCTACACTTCCCACGCCAGCCTCACGTGGCTCAGAGTTCGGGAGTGGAGTCCCGGACTCCTCGTGGGCCACAAGCAAAGCCAGGGATCCCAAGGGTGGCCGCCGATGCCAGAACTGCCATCCAATCCAGACTTTGGGAGCACCCCGCTAGGGTGCCAGCCAGGGGTCAGGCTGCCCGGGTGCCTGGCATCTCCTTGGTCGCACTGGCGCCCTCTCCTTTATCGTTCATTTCCCAGCGGGAGGCTGACCCAGGGCCCCCCTGCCTGGCTGACACCCTCCACTGGGGCTCTGCACGCCCCAGCGATGTGGCCCTCCCTCGTGCTCACCTGCCGGGCTGCTAGCAGAAGTCGTGGCACGGGGTGCCACCGGGGATCCCGAAGACACAGATTCTCGCGTGGTCCCTGGAGGCAAGAGCAGGTTGGCGCCCGGGCTCAGCGTGGGGCCCGGTCCTGCTTCACCAGGAATACTCCCCAGGGACAGCAGGAGACAGGACACACCCAATCCCTGCTGCCTGCTCTCCGCAGGCCTGGGTCTCGGGCTCCCGGGCCAGGCAGGTCGGCAGGGCCCGGGGCCCAGGCCCCAGGCCCCGAGGGCCGCAGAATGGCCGTGCATGGCAAGGGGGGCCGAGGGAACAGTGCAGCCTCCCGCAACTCACCAGGACGCGAGGAGCCGCTGGGGCTCACTAGCGTGGTGCTGCCCACTCTAGTTCCTGGGCTGCTTCCAGGGGATACGCCGGGTGACCCTGAGGGGGGAGGGGGAGGAAAGAGTGTCACGCCCTGCACAGCCCAGGAGTGAGCCTCCTAGGGCTGGGACACTCCATCTGCCCGCTCTCCGACCTTCCCCAGGCACTGGAGCTTCAGCGGCCAAAAGATGGCCCGCTCGCCCAAGGGCTTCTACCGCGTGGAGCCCACAGACGTTCAGCTGAGCCCGAGCCCGCCCCGACTCTCAGCGGGGCTGGCCGTGCACAACAGGGAGCACGGGCGCCACAGGCGGTCCAGGGGGACCCGCCCCGCGGGTGACCTGCGCTATCTGCATGGGGCTCGTCTGGGGATCCAGCTCCTACGGCCTCCCCGCTTCCTAACAGGCCCGCTTCCAGAAGCCTCTGCGGATGGCTGTCTCTCTGTGACCGTGCTGCCTCCTTCTCTCAGGCCGACAGCTCTGGCGGCCTGGAGACCGCCCTCGGGCCCCTGCGGCCCCGAACTGCCCCTTCTCCCTCCACGGCTGCTCCGCTACCGTGTCCCCCGGCTCCCTTGGCCCTCTCCAGGTCACGGGACCTCCCTCGCTCCAGCACTGGAGGAAATGGGCCCCTTCCCCACGAGAGCCCGTCTCCGACAAAGGTCCCAGCACCAGGCCTCCCCCGGGCTCCGCCAGGGTGTCCGGCCTGGATCTCCTCCTGCTGGGGCTTGGCCAGTACCTGTTGCTTCAGACGTGTTGTCAGCGGCTGCCGGAGTGGGGCCTGTAACCGGCCGGCCGCTCGTTCCTAACGGGAAGAACCGTGGGACCTCGATGGACAAGACGGACGGACGGACGGACGGGGAGGCAGAAAACATCCCCGCGTGGACATGGCCCCCTTCCCTCCTGTCCCAAGCAGCGCTCCGCCCGTGCCTCCCCCTGCCTGGGGTGTTGTCCACACCGTGGGGTGACCCCTCTGGCACAGCTGGCCTTGGACCCCCAGCGCCCGCCCCGGGCCCCAGGGGAGGCGCTGCCTTGCCTGTCGCCGGTGGTCCCGAGCTGGGCGCCCCAGTGGATGGTCTTCCAGAGGTGTTCTCCCCGCCTGGCCCCGAAGTGGTGCCCACCTCCTGTCCTGTTGTACCTGACAAACACAGGAGCGGTCACGCCACATGTCCCAGCACGCCTGCAGGGAGGCCCCGGCAGAGCCCATCCCAAAGTGCGCCCTCCTTTGCACACCGCCTCCCTTGGGGCCCGAGCCCGCAAGCTTCCTGGGCCCTGTCCGCTTCCCTCATGCTCCAGCCCCCGTCCTGGCCTCCCTCAATGCCCTGGGCTCCCCCCACATCCTGCGCCCGGCTGCTGCGGGCCCGTGCTGCTCTCCTGCTCACTACGCGTGCCCCGGCTTGGGGTCGCCAGTGGAGCCTGATCAGACACGGGCTAGCACTGCACACCCCGGACATGGTCTCCTGCGCAAAACGTGTCGGCCGTGGCCCCATGCTCTTGGCAGTGGCTTTCCAAGTCCTCCAGCCCCAGGCCTTCTGAAGCCCGGCCACCAATGGGGCCCCTCACATCCACACCTGTGCCCGGCCTCAAGGGCCTGCTCGGCGGCCAGACGCACACAGAGCTGCACAGGCCTGCCTGCAACGGGGCGCTGCGCTCACCGCTTCCTCTCCCCTCTTCTTTGGCTGCAACCTACGAGCAATGTCCCGTGGGATGCCCGAGCCCTTTGACTTTCTGCACACACGTGAGCGAGGCTCGGCCCTCCCGGTCGGTCTCCCCACAGCCCCTTGGCCTCACCTACCTACGCTCTCCACATCTGGACACTGGCCTCACCAAGACACCCCAGGACTTCAGACTGCCCAGGGCCACCCGGGCCTGTCTACTGACTGCCCAATTCCTCCGCTCACATGACACACCTGCAGAGCCTCCATCAAACCCACAGGGCTCCGGGGAGAAACACTGACCACGTGGGGGCCGCATTCAGCTCTCAGGACTGCATCCTGGGCCAGAACGCCCACGTGGCTCTGAGGAAGCCAGCAACTGGACACCGGTGCACGGCAGCACCGGTCGCTACAAGAGACTGGCTTGCCTGCCTGCCTGCCTGCCTGTCTCCTTCCTTCCTGCCTTTCTTCCTTCCTTCCTTCCTTTCTTCTGTCCTTCCTTCCTCCTTGGCTGGCTCGCTCGCTTGTCCTCTTCCTTATCCCCTTCCTGCCTGCCTGCCCTCCTGCCTGCTTGCCTGCCTTCCCTTCCCTTTCCTTTTTCCCTGGCCAGGCCAAAGCCTTCCAGGCGCTTGGTTCCTCCCTTCTTTTCAGCTCCTCTCCCTAGAGTCCCTGCCCTTTCCTCCTCACTCTGTAGCTCCGCCTAATGCATGTGTCCATGCCTCTCCCTGTGAGCTCCAGCAATGCCTTTGCAGCCGCAGAGACAAGAGCAGGAAACGGCCCTCTCCCGGGCTCTCGAGGCCCCTGGAGTCAAGGGTACGTCCAGTCCCATCCTGTGGGGGTCCCCGCAGAAGCCCCGGTCAGGGACTCCTGGGGGACTCCCAGCTTCAGCTTCCAAGCCCGGGAGTCAGGATCTCCTACACTTCCCACGCCAGCCTCACGTGGCTCAGAGTTCGGGAGTGGAGTCCCGGACTCCTCGTGGGCCACAAGCAAAGCCAGGGATCCCAAGGGTGGCCGCCGATGCCAGAACTGCCATCCAATCCAGACTTTGGGAGCACCCCGCTAGGGTGCCAGCCAGGGGTCAGGCTGCCCGGGTGCCTGGCATCTCCTTGGTCGCACTGGCGCCCTCTCCTTTATCGTTCATTTCCCAGCGGGAGGCTGACCCAGGGCCCCCCTGCCTGGCTGACACCCTCCACTGGGGCTCTGCACGCCCCAGCGATGTGGCCCTCCCTCGTGCTCACCTGCCGGGCTGCTAGCAGAAGTCGTGGCACGGGGTGCCACCGGGGATCCCGAAGACACAGATTCTCGCGTGGTCCCTGGAGGCAAGAGCAGGTTGGCGCCCGGGCTCAGCGTGGGGCCCGGTCCTGCTTCACCAGGAATACTCCCCAGGGACAGCAGGAGACAGGACACACCCAATCCCTGCTGCCTGCTCTCCGCAGGCCTGGGTCTCGGGCTCCCGGGCCAGGCAGGTCGGCAGGGCCCGGGGCCCAGGCCCCAGGCCCCGAGGGCCGCAGAATGGCCGTGCATGGCAAGGGGGGCCGAGGGAACAGTGCAGCCTCCCGCAACTCACCAGGACGCGAGGAGCCGCTGGGGCTCACTAGCGTGGTGCTGCCCACTCTAGTTCCTGGGCTGCTTCCAGGGGATACGCCGGGTGACCCTGAGGGGGGAGGGGGAGGAAAGAGTGTCACGCCCTGCACAGCCCAGGAGTGAGCCTCCTAGGGCTGGGACACTCCATCTGCCCGCTCTCCGACCTTCCCCAGGCACTGGAGCTTCAGCGGCCAAAAGATGGCCCGCTCGCCCAAGGGCTTCTACCGCGTGGAGCCCACAGACGTTCAGCTGAGCCCGAGCCCGCCCCGACTCTCAGCGGGGCTGGCCGTGCACAACAGGGAGCACGGGCGCCACAGGCGGTCCAGGGGGACCCGCCCCGCGGGTGACCTGCGCTATCTGCATGGGGCTCGTCTGGGGATCCAGCTCCTACAGCCTCCCCGCTTCCTAACAGGCCCGCTTCCAGAAGCCTCTGCGGATGGCTGTCTCTCTGTGACCGTGCTGCCTCCTTCTCTCAGGCCGACAGCTCTGGCAGCCTGGAGACCGCCCTCGGGCCCCTGCAGCCCCTGCGGCCCCGAACTGCCCCTTCTCCCTCCACGGCTGCTCCGCTACCGTGTCCCCCGGCTCCCTTGGCCCTCTCCAGGTCACGGGACCTCCCTCGCTCCAGCACTGGAGGAAATGGGCCCCTTCCCCACGAGAGCCCATCTCCGACAAAGGTCTCAGCACCAGGCCTCCCCCGGGCTCCGCCAGGGTGTCCGGCCTGGATCTCCTCCTGCTGGGGCTTGGCCAGTACCTGTTGCTTCAGACGTGTTGTCAGCAGGTGCCGGAGTGGGGCCTGTAACCGGCCGGCCGCTCGTTCCTAACGGGAAGAACCGTGGGACCTCGATGGACAAGACGGACGGTCGGACAGACGGACGGACGGGGAGGCAGAAAACATCCCCGCGTGGACATGGCCCCCTTCCCTCCTGTCCCAAGCAGCGCTCCGCCCGTGCCTCCCCCTGCCTGGTGTGTTGTCCACACCGTGGGGTGCCCCCTCTGGCACAGCTGGCCTTGGACCCCCAGCGCCCGCCCCGGGCCCCAGGGGAGGCGCTGCCTTGCCTGTCGCCGGTGGTCCCGAGCTGGGCGCCCCAGTGGATGGTCTTCCAGAGGTGTTCTCCCCGCCTGGCCCCGAAGTGGTGCCCACCTCCTGTCCTGTTGTACCTGACAAACACAGGAGCGGTCACGCCACATGTCCCAGCACGCCTGCAGGGAGGCCCCGGCAGAGCCCATCCCAAAGTGCGCCCTCCTTTGCACACCGCCTCCCTTGGGGCCCGAGCCCGCAAGCTTCCTGGGCCCTGTCCGCTTCCCTCATGCTCCAGCCCCCGTCCTGGCCTCCCTCAATGCCCTGGGCTCCCCCCACATCCTGCGCCCGGCTGCTGCGGGCCCGTGCTGCTCTCCTGCTCACTACGCGTGCCCCGGCTTGGGGTCGCCAGTGGAGCCTGATCAGACACGGGCTAGCACTGCACACCCCGGACATGGTCTCCTGCGCAAAACGTGTCGGCCGTGGCCCCATGCTCTTGGCAGTGGCTTTCCAAGTCCTCCAGCCCCAGGCCTTCTGAAGCCCGGCCACCAATGGGGCCCCTCACATCCACACCTGTGCCCGGCCTCAAGGGCCTGCTCGGCGGCCAGACGCACACAGAGCTGCACAGGCCTGCCTGCAACGGGGCGCTGCGCTCACCGCTTCCTCTCCCCTCTTCTTTGGCTGCAACCTACGAGCAATGTCCCGTGGGATGCCCGAGCCCTTTGACTTTCTGCACACACGTGAGCGAGGCTCGGCCCTCCCGGTCGGTCTCCCCACAGCCCCTTGGCCTCACCTACCTACGCTCTCCACATCTGGACACTGGCCTCACCAAGACACCCCAGGACTTCAGACTGCCCAGGGCCACCCGGGCCTGTCTACTGACTGCCCAATTCCTCCGCTCACATGACACACCTGCAGAGCCTCCATCAAACCCACAGGGCTCCGGGGAGAAACACTGACCACGTGGGGGCCGCATTCAGCTCTCAGGACTGCATCCTGGGCCAGAACGCCCACGTGGCTCTGAGGAAGCCAGCAACTGGACACCGGTGCACGGCAGCACCGGTCGCTACAAGAGACTGGCTTGCCTGCCTGCCTGCCTGCCTGTCTCCTTCCTTCCTGCCTTTCTTCCTTCCTTCCTTCCTTTCTTCTGTCCTTCCTTCCTCCTTGGCTGGCTCGCTCGCTTGTCCTCTTCCTTATCCCCTTCCTGCCTGCCTGCCCTCCTGCCTGCTTGCCTGCCTTCCCTTCCCTTTCCTTTTTCCCTGGCCAGGCCAAAGCCTTCCAGGCGCTTGGTTCCTCCCTTCTTTTCAGCTCCTCTCCCTAGAGTCCCTGCCCTTTCCTCCTCACTCTGTAGCTCCGCCTAATGCATGTGTCCATGCCTCTCCCTGTGAGCTCCAGCAATGCCTTTGCAGCCGCAGAGACAAGAGCAGGAAACGGCCCTCTCCCGGGCTCTCGAGGCCCCTGGAGTCAAGGGTACGTCCAGTCCCATCCTGTGGGGGTCCCCGCAGAAGCCCCGGTCAGGGACTCCTGGGGGACTCCCAGCTTCAGCTTCCAAGCCCGGGAGTCAGGATCTCCTACACTTCCCACGCCAGCCTCACGTGGCTCAGAGTTCGGGAGTGGAGTCCCGGACTCCTCGTGGGCCACAAGCAAAGCCAGGGATCCCAAGGGTGGCCGCCGATGCCAGAACTGCCATCCAATCCAGACTTTGGGAGCACCCCGCTAGGGTGCCAGCCAGGGGTCAGGCTGCCCGGGTGCCTGGCATCTCCTTGGTCGCACTGGCGCCCTCTCCTTTATCGTTCATTTCCCAGCGGGAGGCTGACCCAGGGCCCCCCTGCCTGGCTGACACCCTCCACTGGGGCTCTGCACGCCCCAGCGATGTGGCCCTCCCTCGTGCTCACCTGCCGGGCTGCTAGCAGAAGTCGTGGCACGGGGTGCCACCGGGGATCCCGAAGACACAGATTCTCGCGTGGTCCCTGGAGGCAAGAGCAGGTTGGCGCCCGGGCTCAGCGTGGGGCCCGGTCCTGCTTCACCAGGAATACTCCCCAGGGACAGCAGGAGACAGGACACACCCAATCCCTGCTGCCTGCTCTCCGCAGGCCTGGGTCTCGGGCTCCCGGGCCAGGCAGGTCGGCAGGGCCCGGGGCCCAGGCCCCAGGCCCCGAGGGCCGCAGAATGGCCGTGCATGGCAAGGGGGGCCGAGGGAACAGTGCAGCCTCCCGCAACTCACCAGGACGCGAGGAGCCGCTGGGGCTCACTAGCGTGGTGCTGCCCACTCTAGTTCCTGGGCTGCTTCCAGGGGATACGCCGGGTGACCCTGAGGGGGGAGGGGGAGGAAAGAGTGTCACGCCCTGCACAGCCCAGGAGTGAGCCTCCTAGGGCTGGGACACTCCATCTGCCCGCTCTCCGACCTTCCCCAGGCACTGGAGCTTCAGCGGCCAAAAGATGGCCCGCTCGCCCAAGGGCTTCTACCGCGTGGAGCCCACAGACGTTCAGCTGAGCCCGAGCCCGCCCCGACTCTCAGCGGGGCTGGCCGTGCACAACAGGGAGCACGGGCGCCACAGGCGGTCCAGGGGGACCCGCCCCGCGGGTGACCTGCGCTATCTGCATGGGGCTCGTCTGGGGATCCAGCTCCTACGGCCTCCCCGCTTCCTAACAGGCCCGCTTCCAGAAGCCTCTGCGGATGGCTGTCTCTCTGTGACCGTGCTGCCTCCTTCTCTCAGGCCGACAGCTCTGGCGGCCTGGAGACCGCCCTCGGGCCCCTGCGGCCCCGAACTGCCCCTTCTCCCTCCACGGCTGCTCCGCTACCGTGTCCCCCGGCTCCCTTGGCCCTCTCCAGGTCACGGGACCTCCCTCGCTCCAGCACTGGAGGAAATGGGCCCCTTCCCCACGAGAGCCCGTCTCCGACAAAGGTCCCAGCACCAGGCCTCCCCCGGGCTCCGCCAGGGTGTCCGGCCTGGATCTCCTCCTGCTGGGGCTTGGCCAGTACCTGTTGCTTCAGACGTGTTGTCAGCGGCTGCCGGAGTGGGGCCTGTAACCGGCCGGCCGCTCGTTCCTAACGGGAAGAACCGTGGGACCTCGATGGACAAGACGGACGGACGGACGGACGGACGGGGAGGCAGAAAACATCCCCGCGTGGACATGGCCCCCTTCCCTCCTGTCCCAAGCAGCGCTCCGCCCGTGCCTCCCCCTGCCTGGGGTGTTGTCCACACCGTGGGGTGCCCCCTCTGGCACAGCTGGCCTTGGACCCCCAGCGCCCGCCCCGGGCCCCAGGGGAGGCGCTGCCTTGCCTGTCGCCGGTGGTCCCGAGCTGGGCGCCCCAGTGGATGGTCTTCCAGAGGTGTTCTCCCCGCCTGGCCCCGAAGTGGTGCCCACCTCCTGTCCTGTTGTACCTGACAAACACAGGAGCGGTCACGCCACATGTCCCAGCACGCCTGCAGGGAGGCCCCGGCAGAGCCCATCCCAAAGTGCGCCCTCCTTTGCACACCGCCTCCCTTGGGGCCCGAGCCCGCAAGCTTCCTGGGCCCTGTCCGCTTCCCTCATGCTCCAGCCCCCGTCCTGGCCTCCCTCAATGCCCTGGGCTCCCCCCACATCCTGCGCCCGGCTGCTGCGGGCCCGTGCTGCTCTCCTGCTCACTACGCGTGCCCAGGCTTGGGGTCGCCAGTGGAGCCTGATCAGACACGGGCTAGCACTGCACACCCCGGACATGGTCTCCTGCGCAAAACGTGTCGGCCGTGGCCCCATGCTCTTGGCAGTGGCTTTCCAAGTCCTCCAGCCCCAGGCCTTCTGAAGCCTGGCCACCAATGGGGCCCCTCACATCCACACCTGTGCCCGGCCTCAAGGGCCTGCTCGGCGGCCAGACGCACACAGAGCTGCACAGGCCTGCCTGCAACGGGGCGCTGCGCTCACCGCTTCCTCTCCCCTCTTCTTTGGCTGCAACCTACGAGCAATGTCCCGTGGGATGCCCGAGCCCTTTGACTTTCTGCACACACGTGAGCGAGGCTCGGCCCTCCCGGTCGGTCTCCCCACAGCCCCTTGGCCTCACCTACCTACGCTCTCCACATCTGGACACTGGCCTCACCAAGACACCCCAGGACTTCAGACTGCCCAGGGCCACCCGGGCCTGTCTACTGACTGCCCAATTCCTCCACTCACATGACACACCTGCAGAGCCTCCATCAAACCCACAGGGCTCCGGGGAGAAACACTGACCACGTGGGGGCCGCATTCAGCTCTCAGGACTGCATCCTGGGCCAGAACGCCCACGTGGCTCTGAGGAAGCCAGCAACTGGACACCGGTGCACGGCAGCACCGGTCGCTACAAGAGACTGGCTTGCCTGCCTGCCTGCCTGCCTGTCTCCTTCCTTCCTGCCTTTCTTCCTTCCTTCCTTCCTTTCTTCTGTCCTTCCTTCCTCCTTGGCTGGCTCGCTCGCTTGTCCTCTTCCTTATCCCCTTCCTGCCTGCCTGCCCTCCTGCCTGCTTGCCTGCCTTCCCTTCCCTTTCCTTTTTCCCTGGCCAGGCCAAAGCCTTCCAGGCGCTTGGTTCCTCCCTTCTTTTCAGCTCCTCTCCCTAGAGTCCCTGCCCTTTCCTCCTCACTCTGTAGCTCCGCCTAATGCATGTGTCCATGCCTCTCCCTGTGAGCTCCAGCAATGCCTTTGCAGCAGCAGAGACAAGAGCAGGAAACGGCCCTCTCCCGGGCTCTCGAGGCCCCTGGAGTCAAGGGTACGTCCAGTCCCATCCTGTGGGGGTCCCTGCAGAAGCCCCGGTCAGGGACTCCTGGGGGACTCCCAGCTTCAGCTTCCAAGCCCGGGAGTCAGGATCTCCTACACTTCCCACGCCAGCCTCACGTGGCTCAGAGTTCGGGAGTGGAGTCCCGGACTCCTCGTGGGCCACAAGCAAAGCCAGGGATCCCAAGGGTGGCCGCCGATGCCAGAACTGCCATCCAATCCAGACTTTGGGAGCACCCCGCTAGGGTGCCAGCCAGGGGTCAGGCTGCCCGGGTTCCTGGCATCTCCTTAGTCACACTGGCGCCCTCTCCTTTTTCATTCATTTCCCAGCAGGAGGCTGAGCCAGGGGCCCCCTGCCTGGCTGACACCCTCCACTGGGGCTCTGTACCCCCCATTGATGTTTCCCTCCTTCGTGCTCACCTGCTGGGCTGCTACCAGAATTTGTGGCACCGGTTGTCACTGCGGATCCGGAGGACAGAGATTCTCTCGTGGTCCCTGGAGGCAAGAGCAGGTTGGTGCCTGGGCTCATCGTGGGGGCCAGTCCTGCTTCACCAGGAATACTCACCAGGGACAGAAGTGATTTTCAAAAATTGTTCATGCATTTTTGGCCTATTATATGGACTCTTTGAGTTGGGCATGTGTGGGAGGTATTTATTTCAATAGAGGATGCTGTTCTTGCTAAGAAATGAAGCTCTTTTTCCTGAAACATACTTACAATAACCTGAGCCTTGTTCCAACCAACACTCTTTGTCTCTTTTCATCCACTTGTGATTTCTGACTCCTTTGATGCTCCCACCTTTGTCATCCTTCACAGTGACAGAAATGAGAGGCCTCTCTTCTCAATTGAATCTAATTAGGTGCCAAGCCCTTGAACCTCTGTATCTTCTAACTAAACAATCTTGTCTACTCCATCTGTTATCCTTTCTCAGGTACTTCATATTGAAACCAAAAGCTGACTGATAGAATCATTAATATTCCATTAGTACCTATATCTTGACTATTCAATTTCCCCCCAATCTTCCAGTTGACTGATTTCCAATGCTCGACTCTCATTATCTCTGATTCCACTCAGGTCAAAGTTGTTGATGAGCAGATACTATACTTGATCACATCCAAAAGTCTGAGAAGTGATTTTTGATGAGTAGCAATGGGTGATGACTTGTGGAAATGTCCTGTGAACAGTGCATTGAACTCATTTCTTGCTCTTACCTGCTGAGAAAGTTGTGACACTTCTGCCTCCATTGTCCCCTGCTGTGGTTATACCTGGTGACAGTCTAGCTGTCCCTGAGAAAGGCCAGGTATAAATAATCCAGACTAAAAACCTGTTAAAGCACTATTCATTACCAAGTCTGTGAGAGTATTTAAGATATATATTAAGCAAGTAACTTGTGAATAGACTAAATTATTACATCATAATTACATAGAATGAATAACCACCTAAGGCTGGCACTTTGTTAGAAAAATATTTCCTGAGTACTGTGCTAGGAAAATATTTTCCTGGGCACCATCTGAAAGCAACTTAGTTGGGCCAGTATGCTTTATCCCAATCTGTTTTCCTGATCTGTTCTCAGGAGTCATGACTCCAGGGCTCTGTGCTGAAGCACCTGCCATGCTGGCTGTGGAGGGGCTGGGAGCTGATTGGCCACTAAATCCTGAGGAGACTGGCAAAACATCTTCTCACCGAGAGTCCACTTGGACATGATTATCAAGGCGCGGCTAAGTGTCCAGCCAGTTTATACTTTAGAAAATAGAACAAATCAATTTAAATGACTTTCTGCCTGGAATACCCTACGTTTTGTTCAAATGCTGAACTGTAATACTTTTTCCAAGATTTTGGTTTAGTCAATGCCTTTTTTCTCTTTACAAGAATATGTTCCTGCAAGATAAACTGGGTTGCCCTAATTCTTCATGCTTTTGCCTCAATCACTTTGCTTTAAAATAAGCAGAACATTATTTTCTCATTTCTAGCATGCAAACCTCATGACAACCATGATAAAACATTGTAATAAAATACATGTATTACTACTTTTACACTTAAATACCTAAAGAAGTTAAATAGTTGAAGATTTATATAGAATTTTTCTCTCAACCTGTGTAGGTTTTAAGTATCTGAGTTATATATTGCCGTATATTTTTAAAATAGCTAATAGTAAGGAAGACTATAGAACTAGGAACGTACTATACCTAGTTAACAGAAACTGACTGAAAAGAAGTTCAATTCAGTTTTTAAAAACTATTTAATACCAGAGAAAAAGCCTTGTAAACTACTTTCTTGAGATATTTTTCAAAATCCAAATTATCATATAAATTATTTCATAAAAGCCCTAAATTACTAGTAATTTACTGTGAGATATTTTTATTTCAATTAAAAACAAGAAGTAATTTACTGACCTGTAGTAAAAGGCTCAGTGAGAAGACTTAGAGTTGTACCTGATAAGAAAAACAGAAGTGATATGAATTTTTCTAGCCTCAAAAGAAAAACTCTAGAATGGTTACTCACCTATTAGTTTTCAATATGAAGTAATTTATAATATATTTAGTATTTGAAGTTAGTAATAAATTTTATTTAGATAGTGACATTAAGATATAGTTTTCAATACATATGTGTATACACATACACACATACTGAATTCTATTAAATGCAGAGTAAATGTAAAACGTTTATATGAACAATGACAAAATCAATTTTCTAAGTAGAAGCTGATTTTGCCACTTGATTTCTTCAGTTCCCTTCATTTCTGGTTGCAGTTTGGATTTTTAAAGTAGCAGTCTGTAAGAGTTTAAAAAAAAGGAGAAATACGTTTATTATGTATTTTTATGGTTTGCTGCATCTGTTCATGGAAATAAATTTGAAGTTACCAATAAACTGTGGTTGCAGTTTATCTGTAAACTTCTGAAGGGAGAGGAGTTTAATATTTATACTCCTAGTGTCTGGTCACTGCCTGAATGTAGTAAATGTTCATTGAGGTCTCTATGCACTTAAAAATAAGCCATTATTAAAGATAACAATAATGCTTGTTTCGGCAGCACATACACTAAAAATAACAATATGCAATGTAACAACTATTGTTATTCTCTTATTGTTTGATTATGAAATTTTATTTTCTCATAAAATAAAATAACTTTTTAAAATAAGGCACTCTTAACCTCTGCTTTTTGTAAATAATGAAGAGTCAGGTATTTTCTCTATGTTAGTGTTAAATCTCCTTGAAAATCTCTAGGAATCTATTGATTACTTTATGAAATAAAATCGCTGTAATTTAACAGTGGTTTGTAAATGTCAAGAAAGAAGCAAAATCTGCTCACACCATGTGTCTATGTGGGCCTCACTGCTCACCCAGCCGCACTGTCTTCTCGCCATCTTTCAGACCTGCTCTGTGAGCTGACTGTATCTGGAACACGGTTCCTTCTCTTCTCCTACTTAGATCTTCATGGGCTGGCTCTCAACTCCATCATTTTTTTGTTTTTAGTCTTTCTGTTTTCCCTGCCTTGGTCCAATCCTCTCTCCCTCAACCCATGCTCCACTTTCAACACCTCCATCTGAGCTCAGGTTCATATCTTCAATGCCTATCAAAGTATCTAACACATAAGCAGCACCAGATAAATATTTGTCAATTAAATTAATGAATTCAAAGAATTACTGTATACCGATTTTTACCTAAAGAATTGGACTCAGAAAAGTTCAGTGATTTTTTTTCACTGCCGGTCAGTGAACAAGCTATTTCTAAAATTTATAACCCAATACCTAGGGCTGTGTAGTTCTGACTCTATGCATCATACAATATCTCGTACGGCTTTAAGTTTTCTTAATTATCCATGAATTATATTAAGAGAAATTTTAGAAATTTAGCTGATTATTTTCTATAATTTATAAATAAGTTTTAAAATTCTTGTCTTATCTGATTGCCTTAAAAATGCATATAGAATAGTACATTAAGATATTTGAGGGCCGGGGATTTAGCTCAGTGGTGTTGCAGCCTGCCTCGCAAGCACAAGGTCCCGAGTTTGATCCCCAGTACCAAAAAAAAAAGATGTTTGATACATCATGTAAAGGCACGAGTTCCCAATGATAAATATAAATATATTGTATGCCTAAAATGTACCAATAAAAGAATTTAAGGGAAAAAAAGGAAGTTTGAGAGAAAGTTTATGTGAGTTCTCAAAATTAGTGTGGAGGTTTAGGTGAGCAGAATTCCCAAAGTCAATAAATAGCAGGCAGACTCCACCAATAGACCAGTTCAGATATTGATATCATTTCTCACTAGTCATTACAGTAAGTGGTATTTGAATTAGAATTTCTTTATTTGGATGCAAGGATAGCATAGAAAGAGTAACATGCCGTAATCCACAGGGACTGCTGAGATTGTAATGAAGCAGGACAGATCCTGATACCCCAAAGAACTTGGGTGCAGATTCCATTTCTGGGAATTGATTTAACCTTTAAGGAATTTCATTTTGAGCACTTTCAAATTCAAAACAATTACATTTCATTAAAAGTAGCATTATCATATGGAATAAAATCAAATCTCCAAAGTTTCCCAATCAGAATATGCTCCAGTCAACATGGATTTAAGAGGATCATAGAGCTCACCATAGCACACTGATAAAAACACCTTTACCATTGGCATGTATAATAAGACTTCCCTGGTCATCAATGTGGCCAATACAACATGCTCCAAAGACCTATCTTTAGCAGGGTTATAGAGTCAACTGAACTAATCACAGATTAGAGTACATACCAGTTGGGTTACTATGATATAGCTCCCTTTTCCCACGAGTGAACTTCAGAAGATGTAAGTCTGAAATTGTTGATACAGCAATAAAAGTAGGGATAAGCCTTTACTAACAAGAATATATGAGAATCCACTTTTCTTCAAGTTTAACTACCAAAACTGATAGATAAAGCAATAGCAGTCTCACTAATTTTGACAACCATGATCATTACAATGTCAAGTGGTTTTTCTATTACTTGCAAATGGACATAAATTTCAAACTACTTGATACTGTGAATTAATGTGCATTAATTTCTTTGTTGTCAAGACATAAATGGTACTAGCAAGAGCTGCCTTTACCAAAATTCTGACAGCTCTATACAGTACAAGATAATGGTATTATATTCCACCCCAATGTTTTTCCAGGTTTCTGTAACCACATTTTCACCTGATTATGCCCTTAATAATCTTTTAATTAATATGCTAGCTACCATTAAGTTTCTTGGCTACTTCTAAAAATTGTTTAAAGTTGTGTAAGGAAAAAATACTTTGCCATTTTCATTCAAAAGGTTCCATTTGCTTAAAATACAAATCTGTAACATTTTCCTTTGTAAACAATAAAGAGTACTGTAACAGTTTTTGCAAGGTATCTTATTTCTGGGGAAAAAAGTCCATAAAATCTGATTTTATGAAACAGTATGAAATCACTGAAAAAATACTAACCTTCTCTACTACAATCTAAATTCATTTACTTAATGAATTATTAACGTTAAATTTGAATTAACCATTTATTATGTACTTCACTAAGCTGAAATTTCACTTTTACTCTTAAATCCTACAGTGCAAATATTATTTTTCCCAATTAACAGATGAGAAGATTACTGCTCCAAATGTTTGAGGGACTTCAGAGTTATATAGCTAGAAAGGCAAAGACAGGGAATTCTAATGCTTATTTTTTCAATTCCACATCTCAGTACACTCAGCTGCCTCTCTAAAATATCCCTATACAATTATTTTCTTTCTATAATTGACAGTATTTAAGAATAAGCACATAATACAAACAAAATTTTTATATCGCCTATAGTTATAGCATTCTGAGATTTTTAATTTTTGAAAATAGAAGAAATACATGTATTTGGTGGGGTTTTTTATTTTAATAAGAACTCACTAAAATTATAAATTACAAATTTTAACACAAGTCTCATTTGAAATTTGAACCTACAATTCTATGTTGCTACTTCAATAACTGATTTAATTCAACTCTATTCTTGTTTGTATATCAAAAAGAGGCATTAGAGCTGGAGTCTAGAAGAAGATATCCTAGATTTTAATTCTTTGCCTGCATTTATCAGCAAGTGACTCTGGACACATAACCTTTTGGTGCTTCTGTTCACTCATTTGTAAATGGGACAAAATGGCACCACTTCATAGTTTTCTGTATCAAATGAGAAATGCTTCAAACAGAACAGTACAGGGCCGAGGATTTAGCTCACTGTTTCCGGTGCCTGCCTCGCAAGTGCAAGATCCCGAGTTCAATCCCCGGTACCAAAAAAAAATAAAAGAGTAAAAAACAAACAGAACAGCAGAAGTAAACATTAACTCTGTGACTAAATTGGCCAATTTAAATAGGAAAAGTTTTATAACTTAGTAATATCTCTTCTATAAATAACATACTTATTACAATGACTGGTTAGGCATCTTCCAAGATATTTCAGGTCTTTGAAAGTAATTACTGTACAAAGAGTTATGTATGAGAATGTATAGAGAAAAGAATGTATGCAAGTACACATATATAATGCATACACACATGTACACGTGTGTGCATATACTGATGTGTGTTACACATTCACTTAGTGTGTACATACACACCTCCCAGTATATATAAACACATATTTGTGTATATTTGTGTGTATGTGTGTGTGTGTGTGTGTGCGTATCTTCTGGAAAAACAGTAAGCTTTATATATTGTTTCCTTTGGGCTTTAAATTTTTCTGCAATGTTCTTCTATATTTCTCAAAAATACACTCACTTCTACATTATGCACCCCAACAAACTCAGAAAAACACGTGTAATGATGAAGTCATACATGAACTTCTATCCAAGATTAAAGTTTGATCCAATACTGGATCAAAAAGTTCTTTATCCAAGGAAAAAAAAAATCAACGATAAAACTGGCCTCCTGCCAAGACTATTTTTACAATAAATCTTAACTTTGTGTTCAAGAACTATAGGTTTTTAAATTTCAGACAAAGTAGAAAAATAAAAGTAGGCAATCTTTTATTTTTTTGGTACTGGGGATTGAACTTGGGTCCCTGCGCTTGCGAGGCAGGCAGCAGAACCACTGAGCTAAATCCCCAGCCCAAAAGTAGGCAATCTTTAATTCACTCCACTAATATTATTCAACTCAAAAATATGAATATGCTATGCAACACGAAATTACATTTAGAAGCCTGGAACTGTAAGCCAAAATTTCTGATTGAAATGGATATCTCAGTATAAGAAACAAATTTTTCCATTATACATAATTCATGGAGAAGCAATACACATTTGAAATGATGCTACTTTATAACTCTATTTTATCAAAATATTAATCTTTCACTGTTCAATCTATTTTAGTTGATGAATAGTATATTTTAAATAAAGCAAAAAGTATCAGTGATGGGAACTAAATTCTCACTTTAAATTTTTTTGGGGGGCGGGTAACGGGGATCAAACTCGGGTCCTTGTGCGCTTGTGCAGCAGGTGGTGAAACCACTGAGCTAAATCCCTGGCATTCTCACTTTAAATTTAAAAGATGAGATCCATTTTTCTCATCCTGATCAAGCAAGGCTTACCACTAGAAGACTTAAAAGTCATACACAGTTATGGATTTATCACAATTTGTCAAATGTTTTTCAACTTTTAAATCTTCAATGTCAGCAAAAGAAGTCAGGTGAATTTCAACCACACAATTTTTATGAGGCAATCGCTCCTCAAAAAGATCTTTATTTCTTTTACAAGTGTAAAAGTGAGCACTTTAAGCTATTTTCAATATGTTTTGGACAAATTTAGGAATACACTTTTAAAAACATTGATATTTTAGTCTTACTTGAATATTAACAGAACAATAGATTGCCTCTTTGCTTTTGGAGTTTCAAACTAAAACTATCAATAATGATTTAACATGCTTACTGAAAGTCTTTCTAATTACCATCCTCACTTTATATGCCTTATTATGATTCCCTAGTCAGAATAAATTCTCATGCAGTTCAGAAATGTTACATATTATTCTGAATATTTTGTATACTATCAAGGAGTTCATTAGCATAAATTGAAACAAACAATTTATGATTATTCAGTTAACTGTATCAAGAGAGATGACAAAGTGGTAAGATCCAAGCCTCTGATCACACATTGTGGACAGAACTAAGTTAATTATTATTTAAATGATTTTGAAGTTCCCTTCTATTAAATGTGATGTGAGCTAAAAAAACTCAGAAAAGTTTGAAATTGTAGACAAGGAACTAAGAATTAAATCAAGTCTTACCATTAATCACTGTTTTAAAAGTGAAGTTTAATAAATAACCAAAATTTTGTATATTTCAGTTTATCAGGGAAATAATATATTCTAGCAATAAGATTAACTACATCTGCATTATTGATAAATGCTGAAAAGGTATAATTGATTTGATAATGAAATTTTTCTATACATTAGGATCTGACTACATTTGCTTAAAACAGTTTGTGGTACAGTTGGACAATATTAACATAAAAAATAAGCATTTTTTATTATTTTTCTCTCCTGGTTTTAGGACAATGTTAACTACAATTTCTGGCATTTGTGGCTAACAAAGGAAAGAACTGTTTTCTCACTGTGTCATGCCAAAAAGACTTCTTTACATTCTGATCCTTATAACCCTAGGTACATTAAGTTCTTTGTTTCATCTCAAAATGATAGGTGGTGGGAGGCTGTAGAGAACAATAATTACTTAGAGGATTGCTGAGATTTGTTGAGTTAACTGTATGAAAAATACTCAATAAAATGAACAGAATATAGCAAATAAAAGTCATTATTAGCCATATCTTTAAATATAGTACTAATATACCATTTAGTAAATTACTAATTTACACTTTTAAAGCATGAAATGTCTACTGGAATTTTAGTGAAATTAGATGCAACATTAGGATCCACGAAAGGAAACCATAAAAACTCATAAATAATAACTACTGAGTTCAGGGAAATAATATACCTGATTTAGGTAATCTTCCGAACAAATCAACTCTACCTTAGATTTATGATTTGGAAAATGTTATCATGAAGATGATTGATATGCTTTTTATAGATTTACAGTTCATGAGACGTTTTTGGAGGGGTACTGGGGATTGAATTCAGGACCTTGCACCTGGGAGGTGGGCGCAGTGCCACTGAGCTAAATCCCCAGCCCTCATGAGATATTTTTACATCTAAAATTTCATCAGTTGCTCACAAAAACCCTATGTGGTGATTTCATGGCTTTAGCCAATAAGAAAAGTTTGCTTTACAATGCAGTGTTGACAAAATAAAAATATGTATTAAATTTAAAACTGAAAAGTGGAAAAGCAAAATCAAGAAAACTAACATGAATAAAACAATTAAATCAGATTTCTTAGTTCACAAAGCCTGTGATATAGGATGACGTTATCATTATCATACTGAAAAAAAATACATGAATTAGTTACCCAAATTACTCATGACCCATGCAAACTTCTGCAATTTGTCCAATCAGCATTAAAGAACATTTTTATTTAAGTAGTCACAAAGTTTTAATAGCTCAAAGAACAATTTAACTCAAAAAGACCTATGTAAATCAATCAAATTCATTTTAGAAACAAAACTAAGCTGACAATTAGAAATTCTACCAATGGTTTGTGGCTAGGGCAATACACAGAAGAGAAAATTATTTTGCAGTGTACATAGACAATTCAGGAGAACTACTGAGACAGAATCGCACTGGGGATTTAGCTCAGTGGTGCCACCTGCCTTGCAAGCACAAGATCCTGAGTTTGATTGCCAGTACTGAGAGGAAAAAAAAAAAACCTGAGACAGAATTGTTATTTGCCTCAGGAAATGAATTTGCGATTACTGAATGCAGGAAAAACATTTTTGAAATATGTCAGCCTTTCTACAATTTACATTAAAACGCCAGTACTGCGAGGTGTTGTTAATAATATGCAACATAAGAGAAAGTTTGATAAGAATAAGTATGTTTTGGGGGCATCTTTACTAATATTGCACACTGTGATGGTTGATACATTGATACCCTTTGAATACAAAAATATATATTAATTAAGAAATGAATAAGACAATATTAAGAATTATAAAATGTTTTAAATCATAGTCATAATTCTATATTATAATATCAAGAGTAACCCAAAAGTCTTGGTTTTACATTATATTTTTGTGTTCTACAGAGAGAACATTAGGTCTAAGGAATAAAATATATGAGCTAAAGGATTTATCAGTATAACTAATATCTATCTGATAATCCAACCTTCACTAAAAATTTTGTGCCAAAACATAAAACCTGAGTTATAAACTTCTGACATGGAAGAGTTATGCACTCATTATATGAATAGTTATTGAGTATTATTGTACAGCTTGACATTTGACATCAGATGCAATTGGAAATACAGTTATGGCAAGCCATGGCCTGTGATTTCAAGGGATTTACTCACTAGAGAAATTAATAAATAACACAAAAAAGAGGAAGAGTGCTAGGCTGGTGGAAAGAAGCCTCATTACAGGAAAGTGGGTATGTCACAGGTGGTGTAGATTTGGGAGAGGAAAGCCCTTTAATGATTTTCTCAAAGTTTTATACATATGTGTACACATGTATATATATACACATATTACACATATGTGATATATTGACTTTTTCCATTGAAAAATTAATTTAAGGGGCCAGGGATTTAGCTCAGTGGTGCCACTGCCTGACTGACAAGTGCAAGGTCCTGATTTTGATCCGCGGTAACAAAAAAATATATATATATTTAAATAAAAGAGGGTAACTACATCACCAAGAAAAATAAAATGTAGAGCAGTAGTTCTAAATTGTCAGTCAGCCATCTCTCTAAAGTTTTTTCTCTTATTTTTGTTTACATTAGAGACACTAAAGCCTGTTCAGTCAATTTTAAAGTTTAGGTAGGAAGATAGAATATTAGTGAAACTGCGAAAACCCTTTGGATGGTAAGAGGGGAAATTCAGACTTTAGTATTTCAAAAATGTAATCAAATTGATATTGATTCTAATATGTAAGTTGTTCTGGATTCATATCTAAAAATATACAATTTTTGATATATGTGAAGAACTTTATTGGCTATTTATAAAGTTTCTGATTTACCTACCTGTTGTTTCACTGTTTAATGTTGTAATCACAGGAATGGATGCTGCTGAATTTGAGAAAACAATGGAAAAAATAAATTTCACATGGAAGAAAAGCATGCTTCCAAGAACATCTATGTTTATAAATAAAATAGATCAACTTGAAATTAATGTTTCAGAGAAATTTAATCACATAGACGAAGAAAAGCTAAAATGTGAAATTAAAATTTTGAGATTGCGATCACAAGTTTAAAAAACTTTAATTTTATATAAATGTCCCTAAAAACTGTCCCTAAAACATTCTTTTAAAAAAATTTACTTCCTAAAAAAGTGTCATTAAAAAGGCATTTCCTTAAAAAAATAAATAAATAAAAACCAAAAAAAAAAAAAAAGGCATTTCCTGCCAAAGTTTAGGAAGTTTTTTAAAATTCTCCTGCTGTTTAAATTGTAGCTGAATATTGCAGCTTACCTGTGTTTGAACTACTGGTAACCAAGGTAAGTGCTGTATGAAGGAGGAGACAGATATTTTAAAATGTCAGTTAAAATGGTTTTGAAGGATGAGGTTAAAAAATACTTATCTAAAAATGTTTACAGATTTCCAGAATCCAAATAAATGATTAAATATAAGAGTTAAGCTCATGTATCAGATGTTTGCATATTTCAATATATCTTTGTACTCTGCTTTAATTATAAACCATCCAATTGAAGTGAAAAAGAACTTCAAAAATGTAACATAATATTTTCTGGTATTGCCACTTTCTTCTAATCAATAGTATGCAGAATATTCTTTTTTAGTATAAATAACCTTTGAATAAGTACAGTAAGATGTTCTTCACTGAGATTACAATTAGATGTATACCCTGCTACTTGGCATGAGCATTTGAGTAAATTGAGACTGTAAATTTTGAAGACAAGAGTCACAATACTGTTAACTTATAAAGTAAAAAATAATTATGAATTTTTATATTTACCCATTTTGGTGCTTAATATGGAGGTAGCTGTTGTAGTGGAAACTGTTCAGAGAAGGCAATATTTGTAAAAATAGATTAGTTGACTAATTTTGATCGGAAATTTAGTTCAAGAAACCAGTTGCCATAAACTAAAATTAAAATTTCTGAAATTATGCATGGAGTTTGAGACCAAATAACTTTCATTTAAATCAATATAAAATATATACATATATATATATATATAAACATGATAACTTATGCTCAGTACATGATCAATGGAAACTAAAATTTAAATAGTACTTTCAGAAGGTCAACTAACTTTAAACATACTATCAAAAAAATAAGGCTTCCAATCTCTTGAATTATGCCACTTCAGAATACCAGTCAACAGGAAATTACATCCTTCCTTAAATCATGATAAGCTGGAATATGTGGGTATATTACAGCAATTCTAAATGCATTTATACTGCTAGTCAGTTCAATGTCCCCAAATTGAAGTTAAGGTACAAGTTACCCAGTATTCTCTTGAATGGACATAAGCAAACTACTTAAGTTATTGTTTAACATAAAAACATGAATTTAAAAGGAATTCACTCTAGATCTCTGTGTTTTCAAATCATTCCAAGTATAACCATTATTTTAAAATATTTACTTCATTGATCACATTTACTTCTATTTTATCAGTCACATTAATTATTGCCTGAAAAAGTTTCTCTTTAGAGGATGATATTTAACTAATTAGCAAAGAATATTTTTGTTCTAAGCATTTTCCTAAATTAATTCACAGGAATATAATGAAATAATATCCTACCACTTTCTAGTAACTTAATTTTACTTTACAATTTTTATGTGAGCAGATTTACCAGCATATTTGTTTACTGTCAAAGTAACTATAAAAACTGGCACTAGGCCGGACCACTGCCCCCAGTGCCATGGAGCAGAGTTGCCCCCAGTGCTGAGGAGGAGCCTTCCAGGACACCATACCACCACCCCCAGCACCAAGGAGCAGAGATGCCCCAGGTCCGAGGAGGTGAGCCTTCCAGGCTGCAGTACCACCACCCCCAGTGCTGAGGAACAGAGCCATGCCCAGCACCAAGGAGGAGCCTTCCAGGTCCTCGTACTACCACACCCAGCACCAAGGAACAGAGGAACCCCCAGCACCGTGGACAAGCCTACCGGGCTGCCATACCACCACCCATAGAGCCAAGGAGCAGAGCCACCCCCAGTGCCAAGGAGATGAGCCACATGGGCACCAGCAGCACATCGCGCCCCCCCCCCATGAGAAGACATGGAAACAAGCCTCAAAACCAGACTTCCAGGTCACCTACAGCAACCTCAAATGGAAATGAGATGGAAAAATCTGATACTCAACAACCTAGACTCCCTGAATTGGCAAAAAAAAAAAGAGGATCTGAAAAAAATGATATCAGAAATAATTTCTCAGATAACAGCAGAGATTGTGCCTATAGTGCAAGACATGATTAATAAATCTAGAGAGGACACAGATTAAAAAATAGAGGAACTGAGAAACATGATGGAATCCCAACATAGGAAACAAATGGAATCCATAAAACAGATGCAAACAGATTTCCAGGAGATTAAAAACTCCATTGAAAGTTTATGCAACAAAATGAGCCAATGTGAGGACAGAATTTCAGATATAGAAGATAAGATTGCAATTAGTGACCAGGAAAAGAAAAATTGCTTTAAAATAGTAAGGGACCACAAGAAATCAATTGAGCAGCTGCTAGATGATACAAAGAAGAATAACATAAGACTGATCAGAGTCAATGAAGAAACAGGAGAGAGCGCAGATGACATAAAAAAATGTTCACAGAACTGATTGCAGAAAACTTACCAAGCAGGGAAAAAGAACTTAACATACAGAAAAGTGAGACATAAAGGATTTCAACTAACCCTGATCAAAAAAAATTTACACATAGGCATATAATAGTTAAGATTCCAGAAATTCAAAAGAAGAACAAAGTTCTACAAGCAGTTAGAGAAAAGAAACAAATCACATACAAAGGAAAGTCCATCAGAATCACAGCAGACTTCTCAATGCAAACCCTCACGGCAAGAGGAGCTTGGAGGATGTATTTCAAGCCCTAAAGGAAAACAGCCTCTAACCCAGATTGATGTACCCTGCAAAACTATCTTTCAAAATGGATGGACAAATAAGATACTTTCATGAAAAAGAGCACCTTAGGAACTTCATGAATTCTAAACCAGCACTATAAAAAATTTTAGACAATATCCTAGGAAAAGACAATGAGGATCACAACTCCAGGAAGCCCAGCAGAATGAATCCATTGGGCACAATAAGAAATTAAATGTGAAGGGGGAGAATCAAAAAAAAAAAGAAAAAGATCCAACAATAAGCTGCATACAAGAAACACAATTCAAAAAGAAACTCATAGACCGAAAGTTAAAAGGTGGAAAACAATACTCCATGTGACAAGAACCTGAAAAAAAGCAGGAGTAGCTATCCTCTTTGCAGATCAAGTGGATTTCAAACCAACACTGATTAAGAAAGACAAAGAAGGACACTACATACTTGTGAAGGGAAAAATCCAAGAGGAAGACATGACAATCATAAACATATATGCACCAAACACTAGTGCATCCAACTATATAAAACAAATACTAATGGATATGAAAAATCAAATAAGCACTAATACAATAGTTGTGAGGGACCTCAATACCCACTGACACAAATAGAGAGATCAACTAGACAAAATTTAAGCAATGAAATACTAGAACTGAATCAAACTCTTGAACAAATGAACTTAACAGATGTTTACAGAGTGTTCCACACCACAAAATCAGAATACACATTCTTTTCAGCTGCACACGGGTGATTCTCCAAAATAGACCACATACTCGCTCAAAGAACATGTTTAAGTAAGTGCAAAGGAATTGAAGTTATCCCCTGTATATTATCAGACCATAGTGCGATGAAATTGGAGATCAGTAGCAAAAGAAACCACAAGAATTTTATAAACACATGGAAATTGAACAGCTCACTTCTGAATAACCAATGGGTCACAGAGGAAATTAAAGAAGAAATCAGACAGTTCCTACAATTAAATGACAATGCCAGTACAACATATCAGAATCTATGGGACACAATGAAAGCAGTCTTATCAGGCAAATTCAGAGCAGTAAATACTCACATTAGGAAAACAGAGTGAGCCCAATTAAACAACCTGATGCTGAACCTCAAGCTTCTAGAAAAAGAAGAGCAGGACAAACCCAACACTCATACAAGGGAGGAAATTATAAAGATCAGAGCAGAAATCAATGCAATGGAGACTAAGAGAATGATACAAAAAAATCAATGAAGCCAAGAGTTGGTTCTTCAAAAGAATAAACAAAATTGACAAACCCTTAGTCATCCTTTTCAGAAAAAGGAAAGAAAAGGCCCAAATCCATGCAATTAAGAATGAAAAGGATGAAATTATAACTGACCCAGCAGAAACACAGAGGATCATCAATACCTACTTCCAGAACCTATACACCAATAAGATGGAAAACACAGAAGAAATGGACAGATTCCTAGATAGGTATGAATTACCAAAGTTGAACGAAGATGACTTAAAAATTCTAAACAACCCAATATCAATGAAATTGAATACATAATTAAAAACTTACCAACTAAGAAAAGCCCTGGTCCTGATGGCTTCACTGCTGAATTCTACAAGACATTTTAGAGAGGAACTACTGCCACTACTGTTTAAACTCTTCAATGAAATTGAAAGGGAAGCAATACTCCTAAATTTATTTCTGGAAGCAAGCATCACCTTGATCCCCAAAGCAGAGAAAGACCCAACTGAAAAAGAGAACTATAAGCCAATCTCACTAATGAATATAGATGCACAAATCCTTAATAGATACTGGCAAACAGAATGCAGAAGATCATCAAGAAGATCATACACCCTGACCAAGTAGGATTCATCCCAGGGATGCAGGGATGGTTTAACATACACAAATCAATCAATGTACTACAGTATATCAATAGAGCCAAGGACAAAAACCATATGATCATCTCAACAGATGCAGAAAAAAGCACTCGACAAAATCCAACACGCATTTATGATTAAAAACCCTATGAAAATTGGAATAGATGGTCTCTACCTCAATCAGATAAAAACCATCTATGAAAAACCAACAGCCAAAATCACACTAAATGGTCAAAAACTGAAATCTTTCACACCAAAATCAGCAACAAGACAAGTATGTCCACTATCATCATCCTGTTCAAATAGTTTTGGAAACATTAGCCACAGCAATTAGATAAGAGAAAGAAATAAAAGGAATTACAATAGGAAATGAAGAAGTCAAATTGTCATTATTTGCAGATGACATGATACTCTATATAGAACAATCCAGGAATTCCACCAAAAGTCTTCCAGAGTTAATAACCAAATTCAGTAAAGTAGCTGGATACAAAGTCAACACACAAAAATCAATAGTTTTCCTCTACATGAACAACAGACTTACTGAGAGGGAAATAGGGCAAACAATTCCTTTCACAATAGCATCCGCAAAAATGAAATACCTAGGAATCAACCTAACAAAAGAAATCAAAAACCTCTTCTCTGAAAACTATGGCACTCTGAAAAGAGAGATTGAAGATGATGTCAGAAATTGGAAAGACATCTCTTGCTCCTGGATAGGAAGGATCAACATAGTGAAAATGGCCATACTTCCAAAACTGCTACATAGATTCAATGCAATGCCAATTGAAATCCCAGGAGTATACTTCATGGATCTTGAGAAAACAATCCAAAAATTCATTTAGAAGAAGAGACCTAGAACACCAAAAGCAATTCTAGGTAACAGAGACATTGCAGGGGGTATTACAATCCCCAACTTGAAACTATACTACAAAGCTACTGTGATAAAAACAGCATGGTACTGGCAAAGAAACAGACCTGAGGACAGATTAGTGGAACAGATTAGAAGATGCAGACACAACTCCAGACACACTCAGCCACCTCATCTTTGACAAAGGAGCCAAACACCCTCACTGGAGGAAAGATAGCCTCTTTAATAAATGGTGCTGGAAAAATTGGGTTTCAACTTGCCAAAGATTAAAACTAGACCTATATCTCTCACCATGCACTAAACTAAAATCAAAATGCTTAAGGATCTAAATATTAAAACAGAAATGCTGAGCCAGCTGGAACAGAAGTTAGGTAGAACTCTTGAATACATCAGTGTAGAAAAATATTTTATGAACAAAACCTCAGTTGCCCGTGAACTAGCACAATCAACAAGTAGGATCTCTTCTTACTAAAAAGCCCCTGCACAGCAAGAGAAACCACAAGCAGTGTGAAGAGACAACCCACAATGTGGGAAAAAAATTTTCACCTGCTATTCCTCAGACAAAGGTCTACTATCTAGAATCTACAAAGAGCTTAAAAAAATCACACCTCCCAAATTTGAAGACCCAATCTAAAAGTAGGCATCTGAAATGAACAGACATTTCTCAGATAAAGAAGTAGAAATAGCAAAGAAATACATGAAAAAACGTTCAGCATCGCTGGTCATTCGAGAGATGCAAATGAAAACAATGCTGAGATTCCACCTCACCCCAGAAAGAATGGCTGCTATCATGAAATCAACCAATAATAAATGCTGGTGGGGCTGTGGGGAAAGAGGAACACTGCTGCACTGCTGGTGGGAGTGTGGACTGGTGCAACCACTATGGAAATCAGTATGGAGATACCTCAAAGAGCTAGGACTGGAAGTCCCATTTGACCCCACTATTCCACTGCTGGGGATCTTCCCCAAAGAATTAAAAGAATCATACCACAGTGATATATGTGAGCCCATGTTTATAGCAGCACAGTTTATAATAGCTAAAACTTGGAAACAGCCCAGATGCCCATCAACTGGAGACTGGATAAAGAAAATGTGGGTTTTTTATAAAACAGCCATAAAAAATGAGAAATTAGAGACATTTATAGCTAAGTGGATGCATATTGAGGCAATACTCTTAAGTGAAATAAATAGGACACACATGTATAAATACTGAATAGTTTCTCTGGTGTGAGAAACTGAAAGTGTAAATAAGGACTAAAAGGTATAATAGATAGTGTGAAATAGGAAGAAAAGGGGCAAAGGGGAAGTGGGAGGGGTAGGGGAAAGGAAAGAAGGGAATGGAATTAATATGAGAAAATGGAAAAATGAAAACAAAGTCTTTGTAAATAGGGAGGACAGGGGAATGGGGAAAAAGTAAGTACCAGGAGGGATTATGTAAAGGTGCAAATTTCCAATGATGAATGTCATTATATTGTATACCTAAAATGTACCAATAAAATTAATTAAAAATTAAAAACTGGCACTAAAATTATAAAGAATTAACACAAAAAATTAAATACTCATTTAAAACATACTGATCTTACCTGTAGATGTGAAATTTGTAGTAGTAGTTTCTGAAATAATAAAAATTTATTATTATTGATAGAAATTTTAAAAATACCAAGGGCCAGGGATTTAGCTCAGTGGTTGCACTGCCTACCTCATGTTGCAAGGGCAAAGTCCCAAGTTCGATACCCAGTACAAAACAAAGAAACGAAAAAAAACAAAACCAGAAAACAAAACAAACAAAAAAAATACCACATCTCAAGTTGTCTGTAAGGTATCTGTCTCTATATTTTACTTTTATAATTCCTAATACAAAAAAGTAGGTTATGCATCCTTTTGAAACTTAATGAGATTTATTTTTAAGGCATGTTCTGCCCCCAAACAGCCCTTCAATTATTTAATCCTTTCTATTCCCACCTTCTACTCCATCCCTTTATTAAACCATTTTGACTGATAAGGACCTCTTGTTTTCACCTTAATTGCCAGAACTACAGACAGATGAGGACACAGGAATAGGAGAACCACTCAGGAGTATCAGCCATTGCCCCTCTGACAGTGATTCAAAGTGTCTCTGTAGCACTGGCTTTGAAAAGTGACTCCCAGTGATCAATCAAAAAAGGAATCATGTGAATCCTCCCCACCAGGGGCAGTCAAAAACATTAAGTGCCTGCTTCTCAATGTTGATGGTGAACCTTTTAGAGATGCATACCCAAAATGCAACCCAAAACCCACTTATTTATCATAAAGTGCCAATACTGAAATTAAACCTGAGTACTGAGGTTTTAGTTTAGAAAAAAACAACTCATACATTAACACCTTTGTCTTAATAGAAAAACAAATCAGAGTGCCATAGGTTAGCCAGCACTGGTAAATGCCTTATCTCAACTTTCCTAAGTCAACCAAAGCAAAGTGTTAATGACTCACCACTGCACTCCAACTCCCCAGCAATACAATAGCTGAAAGTTAAATTGAAAAGAAAAAGAATGAGTTTGAAATTTTGACTGCTCGTGGCATACATCTCACTAATTTAAGACACCAAATTCTAAGGATAAAACTCAACAGAACCGAGTAGGAGAAGAGTAAACAATTTTCTCCCTAAGAGCATAAAGCTAATGCAAATCACTCATTCTTTTTATGTACTTTATTCCTACTCATTTCAGTAAAGGGTTCTTGGGACCCACAGGAATGGATTACAGTCAAGCTGTAGCAGGAGATTGTGTGAGAAATATTCTGGCCTCGGGCTCATGCAGGCAGGACTCCCTTCTAGCTTTGAAGACTACCAGAGCTTCCCGCTTTAACCAGACTTCCTTGGCATTATGGCATAAGCCCCAGGGATATAGTCCTGCTATTCTCACACTTCTTGACATCTTGCATGAGCAGAGGGGCATGCACTCTAACTGCTTTAGAGTAACCAAGGATAACCGCACAGTCATTAAAACATCATTAACATTGCAATTTTGACCCCCACGGAGTGGGCTTGGTAGCCATGCTGGTTATAAGTAGGCTGTATAAGTTCCAAAACTGCCCCTCCTGATATGTGGGTGGAGACTCATTTAATTGGACAGAGTTCCATTAGATGCCACCCCAGACCACAACATCCAGGAAAAGTTCCAATAAATACCTCAAAACCTAAAGTAGACTACTCTGAGTCAAACTTGTCTGAGTTTTTTCATTGGTCTGCTCCTGCCCTATAGAGTACATTTTCTCTCTAATAAATCTCCGTCTTTTTTTCTACTTCTGTGCGCCCTGCTCAATTCTTTATTAAGGATACAAAGAACCTGGCCATCAGCTGAGACTGAGATCACCTGTTTGGTAACAAAGCTTGAAGTTAGGTCTCACATTTTCAGCTTCAAACAGTGTTATTTGATAGTCACGCCACCTGAGTGACCCCATTCATGTGCTGCCATGTTTGAAAGCCTGTAAACATGAGCTCAGTTTATAGAACTACAACTTTTTAAAAAATCTACAACTACATTGTGAAATTTTCTGTCCTGCCTTCTATTGTTAAGCACAAGATTAACAAACCATTTGTTGATTTGTGACTTTTCTGAAAATTCAAAATAGCTAACATAACTGATATAAAACTGAACCTTAAAGTCTTCTCATTTAGAAATGACAGAATTAAGATTTATGCAAGCGCAAACACACACACAAGTTGTCTGCTTAATTTCCTAAATTAAAATCCAAGCCAAAAGAATCAGAATTATTACAAAGTTAGTAGAGAATGTACCATGTTCTTCCACAGTTGTCCTCAATGATGCCCCCTGCTGGGATGACGTCATTGTAGAAGCAGCTGCACTCCAACAAACTGACGCACTTCATGGTGTTCTCATCCAGATAGGGAGTGCTTTCTGGACACTTGGCATAACAACCTGCATGTAAAAGTGGGCCCCGGTTCATCCCCATTTAATGACACCTACCTCACTACATTATAGAGTGTAAAGTTACTTCAATGATTTCATGTAGGGAACTGGACAGTAACAAAACTTCAGACTCATGAGAATGCAGAGATGGAACAGGATTCAGAATCTTTGTCAGTGAATTCGCAAATGTAAGAATTCACAAATTTTGATCAATTTAATTTTCTTTCTAAAATGTTTCCTGAAATATTTTTAAATGATTGCTGTCTTAATGATGGGCATGACCTTGAACATAAAACAGGCTTTTGTAAATATGTACTTTGTAATGTTAATGCCAAGTGGAAGAAGCTACAGAAGTGACAATAAAAAGGGCTGCAAATATCCCAAAGCCTAGGATTTAACACAGATACGGCTTTGGGGATTTTTGGTATCATCATCCTTTCTTTTCACTTCTTTTTCTCTAAGATATATAGTGCTAAGAGTAAAACGCTGCTTAAATGTGGGAGGCAGGTATTTGACCTCTATTTAAACAAGACTGTATTATATGTTGCATTCTCAAACTGCCTTGTATAATGAGAAGTATAAAGACTGACAGTAGGGTCATAGCACTATCATCTCTTTCTCTGTCTTCCTTTCACCTCCAGTTAAATACATAATTTGTATGCAGAAAATGGTTCTAGTGTAGAAACATTACCATAAGAAAAAATTCATTAAATTACAAAAAGTAGATAATGAACTGAGAGAAACTAACAACATTTCAGAGTTTTAAAATACCAGTACCATATTTGCTAATTAGTGGACATGTCTTACCTTCTAAAAGTGAGGAAAACTTCTGGCCAATGACCTGATCTTTACAAGTTTTTGCAGTCACAGTACCACAGGGCTCGTAATGCCAGCTGCATTCCCCGGGTGCATTGTAATAATCACAGTACACAGCTATAATGGAAAGTATCAAGTCACTTTCTTTCATTACATGGCAGTTTTCACCTTTCATTTTCCAAAGCATTTTTTAAAAAGGATCTTGAGTGATATTAATAATAGACCACTCTAGTATATATCATTCTTTATTATCAAGTTCCTTTGGTTTTATCTAAATTGCCATTTATGTCATTTATGGTAACAAAAGAGCTCACCAAAAAAATGAGGAGCTTCTAGACTTCAACTACCTCTTTCTTTGACATCTCACACCAATGTTGGCTTGATGTGGAAAAGTAATCATTATTTTTTTTTCACTTGAAGATAGTTCAGGTCATAATCTATTTTCATGGTTTTAATGTTAAGCTTAAATTGGAAAAATAAATCTGTGGGAAAATTAAGCTGTTTTAATATGTAAGTTGCAGTTCCTAAGTGAGGTAACTAAAGATGTGAGCATAATATAATGCAGCACATTATCAACTGAATAAAATGAGTTTATTCTAATACTTCTCACTTATCATATTTTCTCTCATAACACCTTGCTTAGAAGGAGAGTCGACTCACTTCCACTGAGGTTATCATATTCCATATACATCAATATTCATTTGATAGTCAATTTATAGCTCTTCAATAGGGCTCTATAAAAATTCTCAAGGAAACAAAATGTGTGAGGATTTCAACCAAATGTAGTATGCAAGATAAATGTTTAGGGATGTACCGACATACAAAGACAGATCAGTAGTTCACTGTTCAACTAAGAATGGATAAGGGATTGTCTGTCAGTATTCAGTTGAACTCTTTGAACTTAAGAATTTTTTTTAACTACATTGAATTTGAAGTGCTGTGACAGGTGCCATATAATTTTTAAATGAGGCATTCTCCCTAACAAACAAATGTTTTTAAAGGCTTTCTAGGCTCAGAAACATACATTTTATAGAAAGTAGAAGAGGAAATTTGATGGTTCAGTGAAACAGTTCCATCAGATTACATATTTAAAGGAGCACTGCGTAAAGATTTCACTTACGACAGAGGTTTGGCTTTCTCCAAGAGACACAGACTCCAGCTGCGCTGCAGGCTTCTCCGTACATCGCCACTGAAGTGCAAAACCCAAGGTATTTGCCCTCCATGTCACATGCGCAGGCTTCCTCAATACATGCGTCATAGTAAGCACTGGGATCGACCTAGGCAGAGCAGGGCACATGAATCTCTGGGAGAAAACTCCTGGTCAACAATTCTCTTGGAGCTGTCCTACCTTGCTGTGACAGTCTCTGAAGGTGTTGTCCCTGAGGATTTCACACTTCCGCACAGCCCAATCTTTGCAGTAAGGGTTTGAGTCACACGGGAAACTCTGAGTTACTGTGTCTGAACATTCCTGACTCGTTTTCCAACTATTTCCAAATTCGAGAGCTCCAGCAGCGATGGAAGCGTGCCTCGTTGTGAAATCATCCTTGAGATCACCATTATTATTTCCACAAAGACCACACACTTTACCCTGTGTGGACCAGAAATGGAAATTTTAAAATGAGTCTTGATTTGGGACATAAAAATAGATATCATGATCATATATACTGTGTTGTGAATCTATGTTCATTTCCAAATCGAGGGAGGAAATCAGTATTTATAGATAAGATTCTGCTCCCATCGAATCCCAAGTATTCCAGATTACATTGCTGGTGTCAAATAGAATAACTGCTTTAAGAACCAAAAATAACTATATTTGGGAGTTTTAATGTATACAGTTATACACGTTTGGTGCTTAAAATATTGCTCTAATGAATACATTTAATTCCAAATATTCAAAATATACAACTACCTCAAAATCGTACCACATGATAATCTCAAATAGTTAAATACATTTAAACTAGAATGCCTGTTTTTTTGCATTTACTTTCTCATCAGACTCTCATCATCTGTGATTACAAGATATTCCCTATTTCATGTAAAGTTGAGGAACTGTGAGTGATTTATTACTGTAGTAAAGGCCCCACTACCCAACTCTCCCCTGTGAGTCTAAGTTTTGGTGACACAGCTGACTTTGCTTCCTCATTCTTTACTCACGAGTGATATACATACATGCCATTGTGGATCCAGTATAACAGATATCTTCGTGTATTTGTCCCAAATCAGGATTATTCCATTTTGAAGCTTCAGAATCAAGTACAGGCCAACAGTATGGATAGAGTAGACATTCTCACTGAGTTCACATGCCTGACTTTCTGCAGTTTTGACTGTCGTCACTTTACCATCTTGCAAGACAATGTTCTGTTCCTATAAATTAAAAGGTGGGAAAAAAAATATGGACTTTCAACCAGAGTTTCATTCAGCAGCTCATGGTCTGAGAGAAAAGGTAGAGGAACAGCACTGTACCTGGAGGGCCACAATGATTTTCCTTGAGCATGTAAGCCCATCTTCACAGCATGGGACACTCTCGGTTAGAATACGGAACGTGCCATTTTCTTGACCACAATAGTCCTTTTAAAATTAAATTAGAATACTTTTTTGAATATCAATGACATAGGACTCAACTGTAATGTTAGTTTAAGATGAACATTTCTTAGAGAATGATGCTTTAAACTCAGCAAGTGAAACACGACGTTATGGGATTTTCCAAAAAATAATGATTTAACTGCACTGATGAGTAGGTAACCTTGGCCAAGTCCAGTCCAGTTAACTTGCTTTGACTCAGCCCTTCCCCCATTATTCCTACACAGGTTTAGCATTATACCATAAATAGGTAAATATTTGCATCACTGATTTGTTTCTAGATCTTATAAATAAAGGTGTTTCTTCAGTGATCTCTATGAAAGTTGATATTCAATCAAATCTAATAAATAAATTAATCAAACGATCCAAATTTTATTCATTAGACATTACTTAGGAAGCAGCTTAATTGTAAAAGGCATGAACTGTGTACTCATATTTAATATTGTTTGAATATGATGTTTTCTACTTAGTAGCTTAAATTGCCTAATCTCTCTAAACTTCAATGTTTTCATCTGTATCATAGGAATAATATTCTTATAGTATTATAATGATTAAATATAATAAATTATACAAATTTGCTTGACAAAGAGGCATTTATAAATTGGTGGTTTTATTGCTGTTAGCCCTACTGCTAGAATAATATCTAACAATTACTGAGCCTTTAATATTGTACTCCAATGTGTGCTGTATCCTGGTTTCATGTGTATTGTACAGGCTCAGAATTTAGACACCAAGAGGTTAAAGAATGTGTCTCAAGCCACACGTGTAACAAATGCTAGAGCCAAGATTAAACTCAGCTTCACCTCCAGAGCCAGCAACATATTGTATAATATTTTACTGCCTTCTAAAAGCATATAAATAACATTATTTAAATTTATTTTAAAAAATAAATTCCCATTTTGAAAATAAAATTGTCCAAAATTCATCTACAAATGAATAGTTAAGTAATTAGAAAAGCTGTGATAAAACACACTCCTAATTACCTCAAGAAATGAATACTGACAGAGACCATCAAAGCTGTAACTTTGCCCATCAAAAGTTTTAACATGACCTTCGCCATAGATGTGGCACGTGGTCTGACATTCATTTTGTGTACAATTCCAAGACCCTTTTATGCAAGTACTGAAAGGAAAAAAAAGAGAGTGAGAGAGAGAACACAGTTATTGTTATATGAGGATTCATATATTCATATTATTTTTATAAAGAAACACAAAATAATGTTTTGTTTTGGCTTAAAATTTACATTTGTGTTCATTATATTGCCGATACTCTTTAAGTGTAATGCTATAAAAGCCTTATACTTATAAAAACAACAGCTTTTTCTAATATTTGGCCATTTTTTTAAATATCCAAGGTATGACTCTTTCCCATGAAACACAAAGAACAAATTGTATACTTCCTAATATTCCAATATAAGTGAAATAGGTTCTTATTAGGCACCATTCATTGCAGCCAACAGAAGTGACACTTCCTTGGTCGTATTCTCGTTCACCAAAAGAGCACGGGCAGTCGTCAGGAGAGACACAAATCCCTTTAGAGTTGCGAACCATTCCTACTGGACAGTAGCACCCACGTTTGCAAGCCAGGTCACCCTATAGGAGCAAATACAAAAATATATACCATGGGACACTTCTGTAATCATGAAATATTATCAGAATCCAGTTAAATGCAAAAATATACCAAGTGCACATTTAAGATCAGTATTTGTCAACACACACACACAAATTTGTCCTTCCAATTATCTTTCTTGATAATTTTAATTTCCTTTTACCCTAGAAAAATTAAAAGTTTTAAAAGGCTAAACTCTAGTGCCATGTTACATACTTCAAAAGCAGGTATGTTCCACGTGCTGCATGTTTTATCAGTTCTTCTCTGTGCCTTGGGATCACTGCAGTCTACATACTCAGCCCCTCCAGAACAATTTTCTACAAGATAAAGGAAGCTGTTGTTAATCAAGCACCTCTTCATCTGTCTATTTTAGACACACTAGATATTTTAAGTTTCCACCCTGGTATTAATACTTACTTAGGTTTAAATCGATGGGAGTTTGGCAAAGAAGAACTCCAGCCCGACAGACACTGTAAATAAAATTATATGTTTAAACCTTAAATTTCAAGGAAAACTAGATGAATGAGACTGTCCCCAGAAGATGCATAAAATTTATCAAATTTTAAGATACAGTCTTATCAGTACTTAGGAATGTGCAAACATGGTTCCGGGAACACCAGAGAAAAGTTCATGGGAATGATGGCTGGATCTTAGGGAATAAAATTTAACAGATCCTGCTGAGAAGATGCAAGACTGTGATAAAAGAGATATGTTTCAGTGACTCTAGTGAACCATGTTTGGATAAAATGTAGGGTACACATGGGGTGAATGGTACAAGTAGATTAGAGCCAGTCTTGGGGGGCTTTAAATGACCTGCAACTATTTCTATTCTGTAGACACACAGCAGTGATTGAAGATTCTGAGCAGGTGGTGGCATGATAAGAAGAGTGTTGTGCAGGAAACATGGGACAGAGATAGAGCAAGACAGGAAAACAGCAAAGTAGTCAACTCATAGTGCCAGCAAGAGCTGATGAGGGTCTGGAATGAGGTAGTGGTGAAAGAAACCATACTTTTGGGGTGCTAGTCTCAGTTTCTCTAGAGTTAATCTCTTTAATGAACAACTACACAGAGAATGAAAAGTATGATCATTAACCATATGTTTGTGGACTTTAGTGGTAAGGGGTAACTGTTTTCTTTCCTTTATTTATTTATTTTTTATAGTATCTGAGATTGAACTCAGGATTTTGCACTTGCCAGGCAGGCACAGTACCACTGAACTACATCCCTGGCCCTTCTTTCCTTTTGAATGGCCAAGAAAAACCATCCATTTATAAATGATAGCTTCATGAATCTAAAGAAAAGAGAGAAGGTGCATCCAAAGTTTTTGGAATGGCTACTTCAGTTTTGCAGTAGCATTGCCAAGGATTACTCATCTATCTGTGGAACTAGAAAGACAGCTAAATTACTTTGCTCCAAAGTTCAGAAATCATAATCCCCTCTGCCATTACAAAATAGGCAAAATTCTTAACATTTTAGGAATTCAATTTAAATTATTGAGTACAGCCTGGCCGCTATGTTTTATAGCCCAATACTTTGCAACAACCCACATATGCAATACTTTTCCAACCATTTTCTTATGAGTGGATTTATTTTGCAGTACAGAAAATTATTCTCTGGCTCCTTTTGGTCTGCGAAAAAATTTAGCCCTTAGGATAATTTAAATGCCAGTCTTTTCTGGGAAGTCACCCTTAATCTCCTCAGGTAGTAACTTGCCCCAGTACTCAGTGCAGGGAATAGCACACAGTAGGCATTTAAATGATTTCTGAATGATGCCCGCTGAGAGACAGCTAGAAAGCACTGTCTAAATACAAAATTGTTTTGCATTGTGAGCTGCCAGAATGTTTTTCTAAAGGTGTTCATAACCAAACAAGAGTAGGATAAATCATGTATGGTCATGTTGATGCAGTGAACCTCCAGAAAAAAGAGGCAATTATTAAACTTAATAAGAAATCAAATATAAAAATATGACAGATCTAAAGAAGACTTTATACTAGTAACCAAAGAGAATGCAGTCCCTTGATTATCATAACAAATACACATGTCATCTCCATACCATTTATTGTCATCAATTTGCATGAGTTTCCCAGGGTGTATGACCTCATTATTTATGTAGCAGTCACACTGAGATTTCTGGACGCACTTTCCTTCATTATTCTGGTACATTCCAACAGGACAAGTGCATCCATCAACTGGAACATCTTGTACATCACAGCTTCTGTCTCTCTCTGACAATGATCGGCAAGAACTGTTGCAAGCTTTTACATTATACTTGAAAACTAGGCCACTTGGACAAGACTGTTCTGTAGGTATAGAGAAAATACAAGTGACTATGTATACATCCAGAAAAATGAACAATTTTGCTTCAATTTAACATTTATAGTAGTATAGCAAATTATTTGTAATTGAGAAAATGGTGTTTGTCTATTGAGGTTTTTACAGTTTTTTCAGCCAATATGAGTTTCTACTATATGTTTAAAGGCTCTGCTGGGCATGAAGCCCACTGACAGGATGGCAATGTACTGCTCCCACTAGCTTCATGTTCCTCTTGGGAAGACAGTTGTGTACACGCAATGAGGAAGCAGGATGGGCACTAGTAAGTTTGTACAGCTGGGGGTCTGTAGGTGAGGAGCAGAGTGGGAAGGTGGACAGCAGGAGGGCAGCCTAGAGAGAAGTGATCCTATGCTTTGGGCATAGCCTGAGTCAGAGTCCAGGATGATAGTATCAAAGAGCACATGGAAGGACACAAACTATAAGCTCGGAGAGTCAGTGGTTAGAACAGTTAGTCAGGATCGTCCCAAGGAGTTGGTCTTTAGTCTTAGAGCTATGAGCAACCATTGATTTGTTTCAGCCTGGAGTGTGACATGATAAGTGAGGTACATCTGGTTTTAATTTAAAGACTACCTTGGTTCCTTTCTCTATAGAAAATTAAATAGTTGGAGATGAGGATATAGGTATTGAAGGAGGCCAATGCAATCACCCAAGAGGAAAAATGGTAGGTTTTATTTTTTTTTTTAACTAAGTTGGCAGCAACAGAGACATAGAGATGTGAAAAGATTTTATAGGTAACTTGACAGACCTTTACAAGCTATGAGGTGTTAAGTATGATTTACAAGAGGTGTGTTTTTATGGTGTTTCTTGTCTTTTGCTTTTTTCTTTTGGTAGATGAAGTTTTTTTGTGTGAAGTCACATATCAATGAGTAAAAAATATCTTAAGGCAGAATTTTATGTGTAAGATAGTTAAGCCCCTAATTTACACATTTTTTCAAAATAAGTTATTAATATTAGAATATTATTTTAAAATGCCTTAGCACTCAGAACATTTAAATTTCAGCATACAACTGAACAGAAACACAAGGAGTCAAAATTCAAAGATTGATCAAAGGTATTTTAAAAAATAGAAAGTCATTTTTTAAAGAATGAGGTATAAATGTATAAATGGGTGTGCCTAGAGCACACACACACACACACACACACACACACACACTCTCACATGGCTATGGTGGACCCCAGAAGGGAGGAGAGCTGTCTGAAGCCATTCTCTCACTTACCACACCGTCCAGCTCTCCACCCCACTAGGTATGTTTCCTTCTCAGCACATGCTTTCACATAGTTGCCCAAAATTGTGCACAGGCAATCTTGGCTGTTTTCACAAGAACAAGTGTATTTTTTACATTCCTTTAAAACAACAAACAAATTTATATTGCTTTATACAATTATTCAGGTAAACAGGCAAATGACTTCTCTACTGTGAAGAAAATCTGATGCAAACATTTGGAATTTTTTTAAAAATTCAAAATAACAAATTGATTATTAATGCACTTATCAAATAATTTAGAAAAGAAGGAAGTAAAACTAAGCTTTTTCTCATTGGGGGTTTTTAAGTTGATATACCTAACATTTAAATAAGTTAATGGAATCTAGTATTAAATTTAAGAATATATATTAATCTGTTATTTGAAAAAGGTTAAGATCTACATGTTTTGCTGATATTAGCAAAGTAATTCTCAAAATAGCTGTTAAGAGTGGTCCCTTACATACCTCATGGTAGAATTTAGGATTCACGATTTGGTGGCAGGAAGCAAATGGTCCACTTGAATCAAGGAGAATCGCACAGTTATTTTCTGCAAACTTTTCTGGAAAACAATTAATGTGCCCCGAATTAGTATCAGTAACATTGAAATTTTTTTAAGTGCAAGAAAAGATATAAATTTTAACAATTTTGTCTTTATTAAAACGATTGTGTTTTACAGTGTCTTGCAATAATAAATCTGATTTGTTGTCACTATACATGAAAATAGCATGATTAGAAATGTCTTACACTAAAAGACAAAATCTTTATTAGCATTGGATTTTGTATTTGTTCATTTAACCTCTCTCTGAAATGCAGTTTTTATATAAAAATGAGAATTATATAAAAATGAGAATAAGGGCCTCAGATTATATCTTTGTAATACCTTTAAACTTCAAAATATATATTAATGGTTAAATTGTGGCAAGTTAATAAATAAACCCCACCCACATCCCTGCCACCCTAGAATATCCCATTAGTTTAGTCTGATGTTCACAGATTAAGATGACCAGGACCAATAATTCAAATACTCTAATTTTATTTTTTTAAACTGTGTAATTGATATTTGTTGATTTATAAATAACTGTTCTACTACTATAAATTAACAATTCAAAAAACAGCATTTAAGTAGCAAATGCTTTACTTAATGATTTTTAGCAATAAAAGAAGTTGGACATATCAAAAAGACATCAAAACCATTTATTTCAAAAATATGAACAAATTGGTAAATTGATATATATGTATCTCCAAAATAGTGGCATGTAGCCTACTTAATGTAAGTGGTTTAGTTTCTTATGATACATACACTCTTTTTGTCTAGTCTCATCATAATTGCTTTCATTGCAACACCACAAAAACAAAATAGCATAACCAAACCCTGAAATATGTATTACATGTTTCCATTAATTCTCTTACCAACTCATTTTCAAATAAAAATTAGGAAATTTTCAAAAGAAATTGCTTTAGTCATTAAAAAATGGTATAAGCTGATCAGCCTTTTAAATATGTGGATTATTTTAGAAACAACTAACATGTCAATGTAGTATATGTATTTTAACCTAGCCTTTCTTATTTATGAAGAAGCAATGTATGGCATTCAGGAAAATCAATAATACTAGGGAAGTTTCGGATTTAAAATACATGGACTACAGCATCATCTTGTAACTATTATTATTTTTTTTTTTTTTTTTTTGGTTCTAGGGATCAAACTCAGGACCTTGCACTTGCCAGCCAGGTGCAGTGCCACTGAGCTACATCCCTGGCCCTTCTGGTAACCCTTATTAAGTACACACACCAAATCTGGGCTCCGTTCTCAACATCTACATCA
Organism: Heterocephalus glaber; assembly: GCF_053883595.1. NCBI lineage: Eukaryota > Metazoa > Chordata > Mammalia > Rodentia > Bathyergidae > Heterocephalus > Heterocephalus glaber. The sequence goes on along the minus strand of NW_028258444.1, from coordinate 9,093,046 downwards.
ATGAGAAAATAACCTCAACCATGTCCTTCCCAAGTTTTTATGGGAATAAATTGAACAGTATTTGTAAAGGTCTTTTGGTCAGCTAAACATAAGCGACCCATGCAAGTGTGAAGTTTTAGTAAGATCTGTGTTTGGGCTTGGTATTGCTGATATTTGTGACAGAAGTTGGGGTATACCTGGACCCAGATATAGCTCTATCATCCCATGCCCCCAGCAGTTTGGGTGAATCTGGCTATTTTAACCAATGGTCATTTTCACCATTAAATGAAAGGAGGGAAAATTAATAAACTAAATGATCACTTAAGTCTTCTCTAACCCTCTTATTGTATAATTATGGAGAAAACTGTATAAAGTAGGAAAGAGCAGGTACAGAAAAAGAAAATGGAGATAAGCCTTCATTGAATAATGAATTTCTCAGCACAATCAACCAGCCAGGCTGCTTGTCTGATTTCTTCTAAAATTGGGACAGTATAGTGAAGACTAGCCAAAGCCAGGATTACCTAATATGCTCAGATTATTATCAGAATAAGTATATAATTCCTTGCACCAAACACTTAATTACAGAGTCTGAGGTTCAGTAAACATTACCCTTTTCAATACTGATACATGAAGCAGGGGTTCCTTTAGGACAGGGCATCATTTCCCAAGAATTAGCAAATGCTTGAGACGTCTTCTCCAATATATTCTGACTTGACATGAAATCATCCTCGGCTTTATTGTTGTAGGAACCACAGAGTCCTGTAATATAATAATAGCACAGAACGCAGTTTAACATCTTCATACCTACTCAACTTTTGGATTTTTATCCTCACTTCAGTTCTTTGTTCAAATTAATACCTGTAGAAACTACCTGAGAATATATTTGGTTAGTCACATATATAAATACATATAACTATACTTACATATATATGGCTATATATGTAAAAATAAATGACTATGCATATATATGTAAGTATATATGTGCATATACACATACATAAGTTAAATTTCATGACACCAAATTTCATTCTTTCATTCAAATTCTTGAGCACTGAAACACCATTTCCCATTTGTGTTTTTCCTGTTTGTCACTGTAACTTTCCCTCTTTGACAGAGTATTAGAAAGCCTGTTTACAGGTAGAAAGCTTTATGACTGCATTTCCACAGTTTTGGTGAGGAGAGATGAATCACATTGCAGTCTATGAGCATTTCTTACCTGGAACCTCTGGCCCACTGACTTACATTTATCCCTATGTGTAATAATTAAATAATGTGTAAAGAATTTCTCAAGTAAAGTATGTCACAAAAGCTTCTACCATTTATAAATTAATAGCTCTTAGTAGGACTTGCTATGATTGTTTTGATTTTCTTCTTCAACACCTATGGCTGTATGTATGATAAAAAACCTAAGTGGAAAAAAAGACAAGTGATCTATCGGAAGACGTAAAAATGCTGTTTGTGTTTGAAATAAGATTTTCAAAAAATGCATAATATTTTCATTTACTGAATTACAGGTCAAAGTCTTATTAATGTATACAACTACCAAAGTGACACATGACATATATTGTTAAATCTCATTAAAATAAAAACTCTAACTTGAAATTTTTTAAATGTTGAAAATCTTTTTAGGAAAAGATTTTGTAATGGATAGGTGATCTTATTGTAAAAAGAAAATAAAACTATTTTACTACAGTCTGAATGAAATCAATATGCTTTACTTTAGTATCATTGTCACTGAGTGTCATTCATTCATTGTCATTGACAGACAAATAGAAATTAAATAAATAATGATCATATTAGAGTTCTGGAAAAAAATACAGAAATATTGAGAGAACTTACCAACAGTGTCTGTGAATTCATTGGGTGGCATGGAAATATATAATTGCATTACAGGAACTGTCTGTATTTGCATTTTTATGTGATTGTATGTTTCCACTTGAAGGTATGAGGTAGATGCTTTAAAGATCTGTATTTCGTCTGTTAAAGTAATTATTAAAATTAATTATAAGATGTTAAGCAGGTTTATTAAAAACCTAGAATATTTTATCTGTTAAAAGCAAAAATATTTAATATCTTTAAGCATTGAATGAATAAATGCATCATACACTTATTTTAAAATATTATTAAACTTACCTGAATAGTAATAATCCTTAATTCTAACCATATCCTTTGTGACTTTCCCATCACTATTGAAAACGTATTTGACAACTGAAACAGACTAAAATTTAAAACACTTTGTAAGTTCATATTAATTTACAACATTCATTTTAATATAATATATGAACCTGAATTTTGTGCCATAAAAACATTTAATTTTGTGGGATTAACTGATAAATACCTAAAATGTAGACTAGTTTAAAAGTTTCTGTTAAATTTTGCTTTGTTGTTTTTTTATATCAGCTCTATGTGGCAGATTATAAAGGAATCCTTATCCCCAGTTTGTACATTAGGAAACTGAAACTCAAGAAGGTAACTTAGATTTCCGAAGGTCAGACAGTTCATAAGAGCTGAGGTCTGGGCTGGTTGTCCTCCCTTCCCATTTATATCTATTTCCACTGAGAATGTTGGTTCCACAAACACAAAGTTTGAAACAAATGCCTTGCTTTCTTTCTAAGCAGTTCACAAATGTAAAAATCCAGTAAACCAAAATGGATATCTAAGGTTGACCTGTAATTAGTGTATAGTTGTCTCTTTAAGTAATTTCAATATATTTCAAAATTCCAATATATAGCTTATCCAGAAACTTAATTGGTTTTATATGCAAACTTACTTAAGATTCTAATTTACATAGTAAAGCCTTTTTGAACTCAAAAATTTCTAGTTTGTGAAATAATGGATTTGATTTTCTTCTGACCAAACCTTAGGATGCTAATTACTTACTGAATTCAAGAGAAGTGTAACACTGTTTAAGCAGGTTCCTGTCTGACTGTTTGGACATGGACGAAGCTCAACACTAACAGACCAGTCTTCATTCTGCGAAAACAAAAAATATTTTTTATTGAAATATTTCTTAAGATATCACTTAGTACATGCTGTTACTATGTGGTTCATTCAGATTGCATGTTTGAATTTCAGTTATGCACAGTATCTGCACACAGTCTGCTCTGAAAATAGAAACTTTTGTCAGTTCACAGTATGATCTCAGAAAAGCTGAGAGCTTTACAGATGGTCGGAGATCCTGTGCAGCTATGTCTATGTAGCCTACCATCACTAGATTTTCTTTTTTTTTTTGGTACCAGGGATTGAACTCAGGACCTTGGCTTTCCAGGCAGGTGGTGGAACAACTGAGCTAAATCCCCGGCCCTATCACTAGATTTTCATGATCACTTTTTTCTATTATCTTTCCTCTTTATCTTCTTAAAGGGAATTGGGGTGTCCGGTTGGGATAACTAGGAATTAGTGATCATGTTGCTGTTATTCCCTGGACAGTCCCTACTGTTTGTAAATCTAATGTGAAAGGAAATTGATTTATAAAACTATCATATACGCCATATCAAACACTGACTATCATAAGTCTAGGAACATCTGATTTACAAGAACCACATATTCCATCTGCTTTGGCATATCTCCCTTTCACTTTCCCCATTCCTAATCCTCATGGATTAAAAGAGGAAGAGCATAAAAAAGGGAAAACAAATTATGTTGGTAGGCAATAAGGAAGCTTTATTTTGGAAAACAGACTTTCAGTAGCAGCAACTACACTTTGCAAATTACTAGGTATTAATCCACTCTTCTCACTTCAGGATTCACAAATTCTGTTCATCTTGTTTCTTACTACAATGATTAAATACAATTGTTTACTCTCACATCAGTGAAAAGCACAAGCTACAAAGGGGAATCATCTTTTTACTGGAATTCAGATTACTTAACATTAGCAGTGAAAAGAATGTAAATGTAAGGTTATCCTGTATCATGCTGGTACCACTCTACTATAAAGATGAAAAATCAGTTCAAAGGAATAATGATGGGAGCGGAAGGTACATCATCAAATGTGAAAGATTGTTTTATTTGAAGAATTAGTAATACATGCAAAGCAAAGAAGAAGAGTGAAATAGCTTCCCAGTGTACTTAGAGGATTATTAATGCATGAAAAGGGTTTTAGGCTTTTCTGTCCAAGGAATTTTCAAAGAGCACGGTTATTACTGATTCAATATTGACAAGTAATGATATCAATGTCAACATGTGAAATAAAATATATTGAGTATGCATAACTGGTAATTAGGAGGACTGTTTTTTATTTCTTTAAATACTAATTCAATGCAGAGATTTGCTTGAGAAATAGTTTAGTGTATATATGAAGTTTTTCAAGTGTTCTAAGATGTTACATACATGGATGGCCAAGAAGTGACAGTTTCCAGGATGGTTGTATTTATTATCATCAAAGGTGGTAAATAAACTTCCTTCCACCTTACATCTTCCAGGACATAACCCATCAGTGCAAGACCATTTTGCATCTTGGCATGTGCTGTAAAACACAGTGTTTATGGTAAAGGTCATCAAGTGTATCTTCTCTAATGTGAAAATAAACATCACAATATCAAGACATTGGATGAAACTTTAAGACATTTGATGAAACTTTATTAGGTCACTCCCCATCCAACATCTCAGCTGTGATAAAACACCTCATTGATCCTGGTATTTAAAAAGACTTCAATTCCTTTGACTAAAATAATTTCTGCATAAATTAAACATATAAAAAAATATAAGCTAGATTTGAAGCAATTTGCCTCCATGGAACACATTTCATTATTAACATTAAAACACCTACTGCATGCCACATTTGTAGACTTGTACTGTCACTACAAATCAAAAACATACTGTTTTAAAACTGTGGCTAGGCAAATTAAGATTTGTTGTAAATGTAAATTACATATAGATTTTTAAGACTCGGTATGCAAAAATATTGTAAAATATCTCATTAACTTTATTCTGTTAATTTTATAGTGAACTAGTATTTTGGAGGTACTGAATTATATAAAATACATTATTAAAGTTAATTCCAACTGTTTGCTTCTTTTTCCATTTTAAAATATACCAAAAAATGTTAGGACTGGGGATTTAGCTCAGTGGTTTCACTGCTTGCTGCACAAGTGCAAGGACCTGAGTTCGATCCCCAGTACTAAAAAAAAAAAAGTTAAATTACACATGTAAGCCATTTTTGTGGCTTATTTTTTGCTCAGGTAACACTACTGTAGACATTCAATAAATCATAGTTGTTCTTATTAATAATTATTATGGGTGTATTATTACCACAATGACAAACTATTCACAGGGAAAATATTATAGCATAAATAATAGATTTTTTATTGAGTCAGATTATTTCCTACAAGGATGCAATATATTTCTATTTTTTTCAATTTTTTCACTGATCATATTGTTATAGAACTCAAACTGAATAACCAAACAACAGAGAAATAATCTGCACTAACTTCTGACATGTTAAAATTCACTCCAGATTAAACAATGTATTATCACCAGTGTATCCATATATAGAAATTATTTGAAAAGAATTGAGCTGTTTCTGATTGTACATTTTATTAAACATTCTTAGCAGAATTAGCATCATTATTTCATTTTTGTAATCAAAATCTTGTGCTATGCTTTGCTTTATATTAGCAACTACTGTGCCAAGTGGTTTACTATTCAAATCACTGTTTCAGTTAGTGAACAACATTATCTTTTAAAGATATAAAGAAAACATATTTTAAATTAAAAATACACTAAGTTTTTTTAACAACAAAAAAAGTCTAAATTATAACAGAAAATTCAATGAGATTGCTACTTATTTCTGTAAAGTTTATTTTATTTTATTTTATCTTTTTATTTTATTTTTTTCCCATTAAGTTTATTGGTACATTTTAGGTATAAAATACAGTTACATTCATCATTGAGATCTTGTACCATCACATAAGTATCTTGGTTCTTATCTTTTTCCCCCTCCCTTGCCCTCCCTTCACACCCTCCATCCTTCCCTATTTACAAAGACTTTGTTTCCATTTTTTTTCCTTTTCTCATATTTTTTCTTTTCCCTTTTTTCCTTACCCCTACCCCTCCCACTTCCCCTGCTCCTTTAGACCTTTTCTTCCTGTTACACAATATCAGTTATACATTTTTTAAATTACAATATCAAGATCTAGGAGACATTACCACAGATTTAAAAGGATATAGAAAGCATATTAAAAAAATCTGTTTTGAAATAAATTTGACAACTTCCAAGAAGTAACTTGGAAGACAAATTAATGAAACTAGCTCTGGAGGAAATATAAAATTTGAATAGCACCTATTAAAGAAAGTATATTCCTAGCTTGAAAACCTACCTATACGACAACAGCAGGCTCATATACATTTTAACTGATAAATTATATCAAACAATTAAAGCAGAAAAAAGAAGAACATTTCTCCCCTCATTTTAGGAAATCAACATTGTGCTAATCCTAAAACTGGATAAAGATAATAGAAGAAAAAAGTATGAACATAGATGGAAATTTGTTTAACAAAACAAACTATTAGAGGTCAGATCTGGCAGTATGTAGAAAGTGATTTTCTTATAGGGATGGCAGTGTTGGTTCAGCATTGGAAGATCCATCCCCAAAAGTCATCATTTTAACAGAGAAAAGGAAAAAGCCATATGATCCTGTCACTAGTTGGAGAAAAACTATTGGACTGAATTCTACAGCTATTCATGGTAAAAGCTATCAGGAGACTAGAAGTAGAACAGAAACTTCTCAACAGATTAAAGACATGTTCTCCATACTTCCAGTGAGAATGCCTTATATGAATGGAGAAGATATAATGCTTTCTCACTAGGGTGGGCAACAAGGGCAGATATGCCTACTCTTCATCTGTCCATTAAACTTTGAAACATAGGCCCCACCAAAATAGACTGGCAATAAAATGACACAACTAGGATAGGATTGGCAAGGAAGAAGCAAAATCTTTATATGTAGATGAAATGATCATCTACAGAGAAAATACTAAGAAACCTCTAGGAGCCCCTAGAACTTGTATTTGAATTTAGCAGGATTAGAAAACACAAAGTATATATAAAAATTCAGGTCTATGTATACTTGCTATAAATGAAGAATTGGATATTGAAATTTAAAAGTTATGTAGGAGTACAAAGGACCTAGAAAAGTTTTTTTAAAAAGTGTTGGAAGACGTTTAGTACCTAATTTTAAGACTTCTTCTAAGGCTACAATAATCAAGGCAGTGTTGGTGTAAGAAAAGACATATAGATCACTGGAATAAAACAGAGAATCTAGAAATAGAACCACACATATATGGTCCACTGAGTTTTGAAAGATTATTAAACATTAGCATTTTATAGAATATAAACTCAATTCAAGAGTCGAGGAAGAGACAGTATTTTCAGCAAACGGCACTAGAACACCTGGTATCTGTATATAAAAAATTAACCTCAACCCTTTTTTTCCATACATGAAAATAACTTGAAGGGATCTATGAACCTAAATATGAAAGCCTAAAACTATAAAACTTTAAGAAGAAATTATAAGGGAAAATGTTTATGAATTCAGGATAGGCAAGAACTACCTAGTACACAAAAGACATGATGTATAAAAGAAAAAAATTGATAAATGAGATTCAATCAAAATTTAGAACTTTCGCAAGGACCCAGGTTTGATCCCTGGTACCAAAAAAAAAAAATTTAGAACTTTAAATGACATCATTAAAATGAAAAATAGTCCTTAAACAGACCATATTTACAATGCATATAACCTATGACTAGAATATATAAAGAACTCTTACAGCTCATTAATAGACAACCCTATTAAAAAGTAGACATAAAAAGATGATAAATAGCCAGTACAGCACAAGGAAAGGTGTGCAACTCTAGAACCAGAAAAATACTAATCAGTACAATAACAAGATTGAATTATACACCCATTAGGGAGATGAAGTTAAAAGTTTTAAAAGCCTTGTCATGACTTTTTCTTTTTGTTGGCTTCTCCCCCTTTCCATTTAATTTGTCATGCCCAATGGATTCATTCTGCTGGGTTTCCTGGGGTTGTGGTCCTCATTGTCTTTTCCTAGGGTATTGTCTAAAATTTTTTGGAGTGCTGGTTTGGTACTCATGAAGTTCCTAAGGTGCTCTTTATCATGAAAGTATCTTATTTCTCCAGCAATTTTGAAAGATAGTTTTGCAGGGTACATCAATCTGGGTTGGAGGCTGTTTTCCTTTAGGACTTGAAATACATCACTCCAAGCTCCTCTTGCCTTGAGGGATTGCATTGAGAAGTCTGCTGTGATTCTGATGGGCTTTCCTTTGTATGTGGTTTGTTTCTTTTCTCTCACTGCTTGTAGAATTTTGTTCTTCTGTTGGATTTCTGGAATCCTAACTATTATATACCTATGTGTAGATTTTTTTGATCAAGGCTAGCTGGAGTCCTATATGCCTCACTTATCTATATGTTAAGTTCTTTTCCCCTCCTTGGGAAGTTTTCTGCCATCACTTCTGTGAAGAGTTTTTTTTATGTTATCTGCACTCTCTCCTGTTTCTTCACTGACTCCAATCAGTCTTATGTTATTCTTCTTTGCATTGTCTAGCAGCTGCTGGATTGATTTCTCATGTTCCTTTACAATTTTAAAGCAATTTTTGTTTTCCTGGTCATTAATTGGAATCTTTTCTTCTATATCTGAAATTCTATCCTCACATTGGTTTATTCTGCTGCACAGACTTTCGATGGAGCTTTTAATCTCCCAGAAATCTGTTTGCATCTGTTTTATGGATTCCATTTGTTTCCTATGTTGGGATTCCATCATGTTCCTCAGATCCTCTATTTTTTAATCTGTGTCCTCTCTAGATTTATTGATCATGTCTTGCACCATGAGCACAATCTTTGGTGTTATCTGAGTAATTATTTCTGATTTCATTTTTCCCAGATCCTCTTTTGTTGCCGGTTCAGAGAGTCCAGGTGGCTGAGTATCAGATTGTTCCATCTCGTTTCCCTTTGGGGTTGCTGTACGTGATCCAGAAGTCTGAGGCTTGTTTATGTGTCTTCTCATTTCCATGGCGGGGGAGGGTGCTTCTGGCGCCCCGCAGGGCTCATCTTCTCTGCCCTAGGAGCTTGGGATGGTAGCAGGGGAGCTCCCTTCTGGGTGCTGGGACCGGCTCACCTTCTCTGCCCTAGGAGCTCGTAAAGTTTATTTTAAGAGTGCATTTAGGAAACTTTTTCAAAGTAGATAAAATATTAGTACTATTTCACTATTAATAAAATGTGGACAAAAGGACACACATACCACTGAGAACCACAAGGTCCTTCTCGGATTTCTCCTGGGTTATACACTTTTCCATTGGATTCACAGGGACAACTTTCCTTTAATACACACTTTCCTTTCTCTCCAATATCATCCAGTAGATAACCTAAAGTACATTATAAAAGGTTAATCCAGAGATTATAGAAACATCAGTAAATTGTGCAGCACTTTTTTTGTGAAGCTCTTGAACCAGTTCTTTCAAGTATAGCAAGATGAGCTACAGTCACTGCTCCACAGAGCACAGTCCTGGGGAGCCCAGTGTAGGAATAGAGAATATTGTGTGGAGTCTGGCGGCCCTCATGTTGGGAGAGAGAGAAACATACATGAGCTTTAAAGTCTCTCTAATCCTCCTCAGTAGACTGCTGTGAGGATACATTAGGAATGATTGAACTGTTGAAATACCTTGCTACAATAATATGCCACACTACTTGTGACTCAGCCACCTCAGTGCTAATACTTTCTTGGAGGTATTACCTTCTGAGCAGGTGCAGCCACTCACACATTCACTGTCTTGAAAAGGAGCCACATTCGAACAAGTTGCAGGATTTGAGAGTCCACATTCTTTGTAGATCTGTTTTTCTGGACATGTAGGTTTTTCTGGAGATATAAAAAAAATGCATATACGTAAATTAGAGAAAAATGAATGAGACAAATACATAATATTCAAATGAGGGGTTTCTCAAACGGGATTCTTTGCATCTGATTTTGAAGATATAAGTCAATCTTTAAGATACTGGATAAAACTAAATTACATAAATTTCTCCTGCACTATTTTATATATTTAATTTAGAGAAAATATATAGTGTATGTAATTTCATTTTCAGTTGAAATTGATTATTTTACTTGTAAGGATTGACCTAAGTAGAAGTATATTAATATTTGAAAGAAGCTATAATTGTGTTTTATCACTTCTTGAAATAAAATCATAGTCCTCATCTGTATACTTTTAATAGGTTTTCTAGTTTTTTCACAGAATTTATTCATTTTCCCCCATGACTTTTCACCAATGATTATCAAACTCCTTATTAGGATTTTACCCTAAAAAACTGTGACTTGAGGCAAGTCACATCACAAAATTGAGTCTCAGTTTCTTCATAAGCAAGTCAGAGACAAAATTTTATCTCTGTGATCCTTCTTCCTAGGGTTTAGAATCATTTGAGAAAACTACTTGGAAATATAGCTTGATTTTAAAGTGCTATGAGAACTTATTCATCATCTACAGTAGTTAAAAACCTACCACAAGTCACATTGGAATCATCGAGCCAGGATTCAAAGATGCCGGGCCCATCAGAAGCACAGAGCCGGGACAACTCCGAGAAAGTGTCACATGTAGAACTTTTCTCTCCTCTTTGGCAGTACTCATTGATGCAGATGGTTTTGTAGCCACTTGACAAAGTGGCTACCTTTTCACATTTCTCAAAGTAAGTTCCAATGATGTTGTTACAGTACTATAAAACAAAACATGGTGATTTTTTGAAACATAAGAAAAATGGGCAATAAAATGAAGTTTTATAAAAACATGTATATAGACGTTTTGTTGGTTTTTGCATAATATCCTATAAATTTGACAGGGAGAATTGTTGAACACTGCTTGAAATAATTTTTTTTAAGTATTAGGTTTGATAAAATGACTCCTAAAAGAATGCTTCACTTCTGGCATTATATATTGCTCATAATGATTTCAAAAATTATACCTCAATTTATCCAAAATGTCTCTAACCATGGTACTAATATTAAAACATGAAAAAATAGAAAGGGTAAGAAGAGCTTCATTAATGCTACAGATTGGACTGGTAACTGATGGAATAACACAATACACAGAAGGGAACTTCTCCCTTCAACTGATAATTGTGTGTATTTGATGAGCAAACAGACAACCATAAAGTACAGTATCTATCCGTTGTGTGTGTGTGTATAAGTGTGTGTGTGGGGGGAGTCATGTGAGTTTACTCTAAAAATAACATATTGTTCTATGTCCACAGAGGAAATAAAAACACTATATTGAACTAATACAGTTCAAATTTCAATGTAATCCAACTGCCATGTAGCAGTTTTCTATTTCTAACAATGTTTGCTTCCAGAGAAACACAAAAGCTTCTGTCAAACAAGTGTGTAATTTGTACCATATAGTACCCTGGTTTAATTTGCTTTGCAAGAGGATCATGAGATCTATCATCACAGTGCAACACAACATTTGTCAATAAAGCAGATGTCTCTTCCATTCATATCATCTACATATCTTTTGATCTTGAGAATTTCATTCTGGATTGAGATAAGAATCTGTGTATCTTTACAGTGATGAAATGGCTGCAATCTATCAAATCAAACAGCAAAATAACCCTAACCATAAATTTACAAAGTAAATGATCACTATTTTTAACTATAGTTACAATTCCTACAAAAAAGACAGAGGATATAGGGGTAACCATTGAGACTGGATAGCAGGGGCAAAAGTAAGGGAGAAGAACACAATTCACAGATTTCTGTTGTCAGAGGAGAATCAAGTCAATACCAATGCAGAGCTAATAATGGGGAGGTGGACTCAAACACTGTGCAAAGGAAATGGGAATGTTACACTAATATATAGTAAATATTATAATGTTTGGAAGACATTTTATCTTAGCATCTATAGCTAGACTAAAGCTAAAACACAGACTAGAACATTGGATTTACACAATCCTAATAATAAGATATGAGTGCGAAGAAGGGGAGCTTTGCTATCTGAATTAAACCTAAGGTTAAACAAAGCTATTATACTCAAAACAGCATGGTATTGGCACAGAACAGACACATAGCGAATAGAACAGGATAGAAATCCCTGAGTCAAATCCAAACAAAACAAAAAATGGGCACCAACAGAGCACAATCAGAATAGGATAGTCATTTCAACAAATGATGCTTGAAAAACAGAATTTCCACAAGCAAAAATTTGAAATTGAGCCTGATCTTATGCCATACACAAAGATCAACTCAAAGTAGATTTTTTTTAAAAAAGTAAATATAGGACTGGAAAGTACAAAACTCCTGGTTTGAACATTGAATAAAAACTCCTGGAGATGGGCTTTAACAGTGATTTTTTGGGGTGTCATATAAAAACTCAAGCTACAAACACAAAAGTAAATAAATGAGACAACATTCATCTAAAAAGCTTCTGTGCAACAAAGAAAACAAAAAAGTCAAAATGTCAGGTTACAGATTGGAAAAAATATTCGCAAATCAAACTGCATGATCTCACTTATATGTGAAATGTTTAAAAAATGATCAAATATATAAAGAGAAGAAAACAACAGTTATGGGGTCAGGGAGAGGTTTAAATAAGGAGATACAGATCAGAGAACACATAGTAGCATATATGCAGGACGGACAAGTCTAAAGGTCTACTGTATATCATGAAGACTACAGTTGACAAAATTTTACTTTATGTGGAATTCATGCTGAATGAGTAAAGTCTGGCTGCTCTTAAAAACAAAACAAAACATGAGTAATTGTGTATGATTGATGTTAACTTCCTGCACTATAACAACCTTTTTACTTTCTATACATATTCCATTATCATCATGTTGTGCACCTTAAAATATACATTAATATTTATTTTAAAAAGAAGCTAATGGGCAATGTTGTTGAAATGTGTTTCAAGGTAAAATATAGATTTCCTACCTGCACTCCATCTTCACAAACTTCATAGCTTTTACTAACAGCACTGGGACAATCACCAGGAATTTTACTGTTGACAATGTGTTCGTTAATGTCTTGACCTTAAAATGAAAGCATTGTTTAGTTTGAGATATGTATTACATATGCTACATATAGACTTGGCAACACAAATGTAAGTTCTCAATTTAACAATTTCTTTTCTTTAGACAAATGTAAATTCTTATGAAATTCATCCAAATATTAATAAATTACTTTATGACTTTCTTCTGGAAAGCAATTTGTATTAAATCCATTGAAATCCTACCTGTAGTGCTATTGAAGTTACCACAAAGGCCACAAGTTTCATATCGCTTGTGAAGAGTGAGCTTTAAAAAAATACATTTATATTTTTATAAAATACTGAAAATATCACAAGATAACATTTACCCAAACCAAAGGAAGAGGTCTTTTTATACTCAATTCTGTATAAGCTAGTTACTTAGGGGTTTATGAGGTGTGGTACAAAATACAGGTGAATGTGTTTTTTAAAAAAAATTTTAATATATTACAGTAAGACACACATTGCCTTTAATCCCCCTCAAAAGACTCCCTTTCACTTCCAACACATCTAACCTATTGTTCGTGCATTTTCTGAAGCAGTTCTGGAAAGCCTTTTACATCTTTAGTTGCATTGTGCTGGCTGTCTTGATTCAAAACATTTCCCTTTCAGGGCCCGTTTGATTTGGGGGAATACCAGAAGTCACATGGTACCAGATCCACTGAATAAGGTGAATGAGGACACACTGTAAAGGTTTATTACCCTGCGTTTTGCTGGATGGCACTTGGCAGTAGCATTCAGAGTATTTTTAATCACACCTCATACTACAAAGCCTTTTTATAAGAAATAATCTCCAGAATTTGGAACAGGTCCAGCTCTCTCTCCTACTTACTAATTGTGTGTCATTAGGTAGATTATTTAACTTTCTTTGGCCTACATTTTCTGAGTTCCATCATCTGCTAAGTAAGATTAATAATGGTATGTACTTCAGCCTATTTTGGATATGAAATAAGATAATGCTCAGCATAGTGATGAATACATAGAGAGTTCTCACCAAACCTCAAGCTCTTACATTTCTTAGAACATATTATTTTTATAACAGAGACCGAAAAAACAAAAAGCACAACATTTTAAGAAAATTATACATGAACTTACTGAGAGTGTGTTATTTTTGTCCCACATTAAAGACAAGATCCCTCTACGGCTCTTCAGAACATTATATTTTCCAAGTTTTTTAATGTGAATCAACTTACTGTTATATGGTATCTGTACCCTGAAAAGTATAAAATGCAAATGTAAATAAAAGGTGAAAATAGTATTACTCTAACATGTTTTTCTAATAATTCATATTTCTATATTTATTATCTTACAATACTTGCTAGTAAATAATAAAGTTTTCTTCCTCTTATCACTTCAAAAAATAGACACAGTGACTTTTTCTGATATTAGAGGACTGTTAAGGAGCAGGTCATAGATCCTTGGAACTTTGGAGAAATGAACAAGGTAAAATTTTAGTTCAGTATCAGAAAAAAAATTGATAAAATAATGTGAAATGGTCACAGTAGAATATGTATCATGCCTCTTTTCTTATCCTGGAAGTATTAAAAAAATGGTATCCCATTCAAATCTGACTTGTTATTTTTGAAAACAATAGTCTAAAACTTTCAATCTCTTAAAGGTCTAAGTCATATACCTTTGAATTTATACTTCATGTTAAATATGTCAATGAAATTCAAATATTCTGTGAACAGCTTTGTTAAATATGCATGTTACTCAAAATCAGGAAATTTAGAATAACAGCTATTTTTTCTCACTTTGTTATAGTATAGTATCTTAAATTCCTAAATGTAGGAAAGTCTTACATGTTTCTTGTAATAATTTATTATAAATATCTATATTAACATCAAAATAAGAAGAGTACTATCTCTTTCCCATTCAAATTTTCTACCGCATCCCCCCACCCACCCCCCCTCCTGTGTCTCCCCTCTCCAGATAATTGTATGACATTTATGCCATGCTTTTGTTATTTACCTTTCTCCATTAACTAAAATAGTATCATCCAGAATAGAGATGTCATTACTGTCAATTAGAACTTTTATTTTTTCAATCCCACTGTTGTTTCTTTTGATCTCAATATTGAAATCTCCTCCAGATTCCACACAGTGACGACAGAATGTGTATGTGCATGAAGACTTGAAGGAGAAGATGTGGCCATTGAAAGCTTTATATGTTCCTCTATCCCATGTAGAAGCTTCGCCTACACAATGTTCAGAGAAATGCATACTTAGTTATCACAATTAACACATCTTCTAGTTGTTTTTAGAAGCATTTATATACTAAGAAAAAAATCACTGAAAGATGCTACTCATAGAGCTACAAAATGCCTTCTTTCTCTTGCTACTGCAATAGTACAATAAAAATGGTAACTGATTTCTTCCTTGAAATACACACAATTGGCTATTGTGGCTACAAGATAATGAGAATAAAAACATCTTGTTTTCCATGAAAAAAATGGAGATTGTTTCTAATACGAGAGGGGATATAAAATAGTCTTTAAATGTTATATGAATGAGGTACAACTTACATGAGGTAAGATTTATGTGAATGAACGTAAGTTATTATTTTTGTCTGTTTATACATATAAGTGTATGCATATATATGTATTATGTATATTTTTATTTATCAGGAAAAAATAGTACAAATGCCACACCATACAAACATGCAATGATCAAACGGGTAAGAGATAGACAAATTTTTAAAAGTAGTTTCACATTTTGTTTACTTTGTGACCTCATTTAGGTTCTGGTTTGGGCATAAAACTATTGATATATCTTAGTAGTATGTTTACTTACCAATAATCTCATTTGTTTCCGAGTATTTTGGAGTGGCTTCTGGAATATGGGATCCTTTTTCTATTCAACACAATGCACAGATTATTTAAATTTTAAGACATATATTGGTTTAAAATATACAGTGTAATTGCACTTCCACATGGGAATTTGGAACTTGGTATTGAAGGTGGCCATCAGTGAATTACTTTATCCTAAATATATAATTTGACCTTTAGAGTTGGGATTTGCCAAATCAATCACATGATTATCTCTATAGTTCATATTTTTTCTGGGAATAATCAACTATAATAAGTTCAAAAACTATTAACAGCTTATTCATTTGGGATCATGTACAATTACTAACATACACTGCTTCTGCTATAGACCTATGTTTTCAACTAAGCCCATTTTCATGCAAAGCCGTGGCATAAATAAGCCCAAGGTATATTTTTGTCCAATCAGTCTCTAATAGTAGTCCAATTATGTATATATGAAGAGAATTCAATTTTCCCAGATCAAAGAGGAAAATAGGTATACCTTGAAATGTTAAACTTATTGTGATTATTTATTGTTAATGACTCTTTAATTTGACTAAGTAAATTTATATGAAATCTTAGGACAAAGCCAACAGAAGGACAACAATAACAAAAGTATATATTTTAACCGAACTTTTAAAGTATGTTTTATATTGTTCTTTATTGTCTATCCTTAAGCCTCTTCTCTTTACTATGATTGTGTGAAATAGAATATACTCCTACTTATAAGGGCATTTAAAAATAATATATCTAGAGTCATGCAGAACACACGCCGAATCAGCCCGCTGCAGACAGGCAGCCACCTGATTCCACACTACAAAGATGCAGAGGACTCCAGACCACCAGACCAAGGTACTGAGTCCCACTGTTCCCGGCCCAGAGGTAGGGGCTTCTGAGCTGTCGTCCCACTGCTCCTGGTCCAGAGGAAGGGGCTTCCTGATCACCATTGCTACCACCGCTCCCAGCCCAGAGGAAAGGGCTTTTGGGCCACCTTCTGTCCCGCTGCTTCTGGCCCAGAGGAAGGGGCTTCTGGGCCATCATCCCTCCCACTGCTCCCGGCCCAGAGGGAGGGGCTTCTGAGCCACCATCCCAGTGCTCCTGGTCCAGAGGAAGGGGTTTCCCGGCCACCATCCCTCCGGCTGCTCCCAGCCCACAGGAAAGGGCTTTTGGGTCACCATACCTACTGCTGCTCCCGGCCCCTGTCCCACCTCACCCAGCTCGGAGGAGGTAATCTGTGCAGGCGCTAACAGCCCCCTGCCCCAGTCAAAATGAGAAAACATGTAAATAAGTCTCAAAACCAGACTTCCAGATCACCTACAGCAACCCCAAAGGGAAATGAGATGGAACACTCTGATACTCAACCACCTGGACCCACTGAACTGGCAACAAAAGGGGATCTGGAAAAAATGAAATCAGAAATAATTTCTCAGATAACAGGAGAAACTGTGCCCCTAGTGCAAGACATGATTAATAAATCTAGAGAGGAGCTGAGGCACATGATGGAATCCCAACATAAGAAACAAATGGAATCCATAAAACAGATGCAAATAGATTTCCAGGACATGAAACACTCCATTGAAAGTCTACACAGCAGAATGAGCCAATGTGAGGACAGAATTTCAGATATAGAAGATAAGATTGAAATTAGTAACCAGGAAAAGAAAAATTGCTTCAAAATTATAAGGGAACATGAGAAATCAATCCAGCACCTGCTAGATGATGCAAAGAAGAATAACATAAGACTGATTGGGCTCAATGAAGAAACAGGAGAGAGTGGAGATGACATTAAAAAATCTCTTCACAGAAATAATGGCAGAAAACTTCCCAAGCAGGGGAAAAGAGCCTGACATACAGATAAGTGAGGCATATAGGACTCCAAATAGCCTTGATCAAAAAAAATCTACACATAGGCATATAATTGTTAAGATTCCAGAAACACAACAGAAGAACAAAGTTCTCCAAGCAGTCAGAGAAAAGAAACAAATCACATACAAAGGAAAGCCCACCAGAATCACAGCAGACTTCTCAACACAAATCATCAAGGCAAGAAGAGCTTGGAGTGACATATTCCAAGCCCTAAAAGAAAACAGCCTCCAACCCAGATTGATGTACCCTGCAAAACTATCTTTCAAAATGGACGGAGAAATAAGATACTTTCATGACAAAGAGCACCTTAGAAACGTCTTGAATACCAAACCAGCACTCCAAAGAATTTTACACAATATCCTAGGAACAAACATTGAGGATCACAACCCCAGGAAGCAAAGCAGAATGAACCCATCTGGCATGACAAGAAATTAAATGGAAAGGGGGAGAACCCAACAAAAAGAAAAAGTCATGGCAATGACAAGTCAATACATTTCAGTTATAACCATCAACATTAATGGTCTCAATTCACCAATCAAAAGAATTAGACTCGCAGAATGGGTCAAGAAGCAAAATCCAACAATATGCTCCATACAAGAAACACACTTAATTCAAAAGGAAACTCATAATCTGAAAGTTAAAGGGTGGAAAACAATACACCATGCAACAGGAACCCAAAAAACAGCAGGAGTAGCTATCCTCTTGGCAGATCAAGTAGATTTCAAACCAACACTGATTAAGAGAGATGAAGAAGGACACTACATCCTTGTAAAGGGAAGAATCCAAGAGGAAGAGGTGACAGTCATAAATATCTATGCACCAAACACTAGTGTGCCCAACTATACAAAACAAATACTAACGGACATGAAAAGTCATATATGCACTAATACAATTGTAGTGGGGGACCTCAACACCCCACTGTCACAAATAGATAGATCAACTAGACTAAAAATAAGTAATGAAATATTAGAACTCAATCGAACTCTTGAACAAATGAACTTAACATATGTTTACAGAGTCTTCCACCCCACAAAATCAGAATACACATTCTTCTCAGCTGCACATGGGTCATTCTCAAAAATAGACCACATACTCACACATAGAACATGTTTAAGTAAGTGCAAAGGAATTGAAGTTATCCCCTGTATATTATCAGACCATAGTGTGATGAAATTGGAGATCAATAGCAAAAGACATTGCAAGAATTTCATAAACACATGGAAACTGCACAACACACTTCTGAATAACCAATGGGTCACAGAGGAAATTAAAGAAGAAATCAGACAGTTCCTACAATTAAATGACAATGACAACACAACATATCGGAATCTATGGGGCACAATTGAAGCAGTCTTATGAAGGAAATTCATAGCAGTGAATACACATATTAGGAAAACAGACAGAGCCAAATTAAATAACCAGATGCTGAACCTCAAGCTTCTAGAAAAAGAAGAGCAGGACAAACCCAAAGCTCATACAAAGCAGGAAATTATAAAGATCAGACCAGAAAGCAATGCAATGGACACTAAGAGAATGATACAAAAAAATCAATGAAGCCAAGAGTTGGTTCTTTTAAAGAATCAACAAAATTGACAAACCCTTAGCCAACTTTATCAGAAAAAGGAAAAAGGCCCAAATCCATGCAATTATGAATGAAAAGGGTGAAATTACAACAGACCCAGCAGAAATCTAGAGGATCATCAATACCTACTTCCAGAACCTATACACCAATAAAATGGACAACACAGAAGAAATGGACAGATTCCTAGATGCATATGAATTACCAAAGTTGAATGAAGAGACCTAAAAATTCTGAACAACCCAATATCAATCAATGAAATTGAAAATGGAATTAAAAACTTATTCACTAAGAAAAGCCTGGGCCCTGATGGCTTCACTGCTGAATTCTACAAGACATTTAGAGAGGAACTGCTGCCACTACTGTTTAAACTCTTCAATGAAATTGAAAGGGAAGCAATACTCCCAAATTCATTCCTGGAAGCAAGCATCACCTTGATCCCCAAAGCAGAGAAAGACCCAACTGAAAAAGAGAACTATAGGCCAATCTCACTAATGAACATAGATGCAAAAATCCTTAATAAGATACTGGCAAACAGAATGCAGAAGATCATCAAGAAGATCATACACCCTGATCAAGTGGGATTCATCCCAGGGATGCAGGGATGGTTCAATATATGAAAATCAATTAATGTAATACACTATATCAATAGAGCCAAGGACAAAAACCATATGATTATCTCCATAGACACAGAAAAGGCATTTGACAAAATCCAACATGCATTTATGATAAAAACCCTACAAAAAATTGGAATACATGGTCTCTACCTCAAACTGATAGAAGCCATCTATGAAAAACCAACAGCCAATATCATACTAAATGGTCAAAAACTGAAATCCTTCACACTAAAATTAGGAACAAGACAAGGATGTCCACTATCACCACTCCTGTTCAATATAGTTCTGGAAACATTAGCCATGGCAATTAGACAAGAGAAAGAAATAAAAGGAATAAAGATAGGAAATGAAGAAGTCAAATTGTCATTATTTGCAGATGACATGATACTCTATATAGAAGACCACAAGAACTCCACCAAAAGTCTTCTAGACTTAATAACCAAATTCTGTAAAGTAGCTGGTTACAAGGTAAACATACAAAAATCAATAGCTTTCCTCTACAGGAATGACAGACTCACTGAGAGAGAAATAGGGCAAATAATTCCTTTCACAATAGCATCCAAAACTTGAAATACCTAGGAATCATCCCAATGAAAGAAATCAAAGACCTCTTCTCTGAAAACTATGACACTCTGAAAAGAGAGATTGAAGATGATATCAGAAAATGGACAGACATCCCCTGCTCCTGGGTAGGAAGGATTAATAGAGTGAAAATGGCCATACTTCCAAAACTCCTATATAGATTTAATGCAATTCCAATTGAGATACCAGCAGCATACTTCATAGACCTCGAGAAAACAATCCAAAAATTCATTTGGAACAAGAAGAGACCCAGAATAGCAAAGGCAATTCTAGGTAACAGAGACATGGCAGGGGGTATCACAATCCCCAACCTGAAACTATACTACAAAGCTACTGTGATAAAAACAGCATGGTACCAGCAAAGAAACAGACTTGAGGACCAATGGAACAGATTAGAAGATGCAGAAACAATGCCAGACACACTCAGCCATCTCATCTTCAACAAAGGAGCCAAACACCCTCACTGGAGGAATGATAGCCTCTTTAATAAATGGTGCTGGGGCTTCAACTTGCCAAAGATTAAAACTAGACCTATATCTCTCACCATGCACTAAACTAAAATCAAAATGGATTAAAGGTCTAAATATTAAAATAGAAACTCTGAACCAGTTGGAACAGAGGTTAGGTAGAACCCTTGAAGACATCGGTGTAGGAAAAGATTTTATGAACAAAACCTTAGTTGCCCGGGAACTAGCAGAAACAATCAACAAGTGGGATCTCTTCTTATTAAAAGGCTTCTGCCCAGCAAGAGAAACCACTAGCAGTGTGAAGAGACAACCCACAATGTGGGAAAAAATCTTCACCTGCTCTTCCTCAGACAAAGGTCTACTATCTCGAATCTATAAAGAACTTAAAAAGATCAGACCTCCCAAATTTAAAGACCCAATCCAAAAATGTGCATCTGAAATGAACAGACATTTCTCAGACAAAGTAGAAATAGCAAATAAATACATGAAAAAATGTTCAACATCACCGGTCATTCGAGAGATGCAAATGAAAATAACACTGAGAGTCCACTTCACTCCAGAAAGAATGGCTGCTATCATGAAATCAACCAATAACAAATGCTGGTGGGGATCTGGGGAAAGAGGAACCCTGCTCCACTGCTGGTGGGAGTGTAGAATAGTACAACCACTGTGGAAATCAGTATAGAGATACCTCAAAGAACTAGGACTGGAAGTCCCATTTGACCCCACTATTCCACTGCTGGGGATCTTCCCCAAAGAATTGAAGGAATCATACCACAGTGATGTATGTGCTCCCATGTTCATAGCAGCACAGTTTGTAATAGCTAAAACTTGGAAATAGCCCAAATGCCCATCAACTGGAGACTGGATAAAGAAAATGTGGTTTCTTTATAAAATGGAGTACTACTCAGCCATAAAAAATGAGAAATTAGAGACATTTATAGCTAAGTGGATGCACATTGAGGTGATACTCTTAAGTGAAATAAATAGGATACACATGAATAAATGCCGAATAGTTTCTCTGGTATGAGAAACTGAAAGTGTAAATAAGGACTAAATGCATAATAGGTAATGTGAAATAGGAAGAAAATGGGCAAAGGGGAAGGAAGTGGGAGGGCTATGAGAAAGGATAGAAGAGAATGGGATTAATATGAGAAAATGGAAAAACAGGAACAAAATCTTTGTAAATAGGGAGGAATGGAGGGTTTGAGGGGAGGGCTGGGCAAGGGTGAAAAATAAGAATCAAGAGAGACTACGTAAAGGTGCTAATTTCCAATGGTGAAGGTCATTATATTGTATACCTAACATGTACCAATGATTAGAATGGATAATCAACAGTGTAAAATAGGAAGAAAAGGTCCAAAGGGGTAGGGAGTAGTGGGAGGGGCAGGGGAAAGGAAAGAAGGGAAAGAACAAATGCTGAGAAATGGAAAAAATGGAAATAAAGTCTTTGTAAATAGGGAAGGGTGGAGGGCGTGAAGGGAGGGCTAGGAATGGGGAAAAAATAAGAACCAAGATGCATTATGTAAAGGTACAATTCCCAATGAGAAATGTAATTGTGTTGTATACCTACAATGTACCAATAAAAGAATTTAATTTAAAAAAAAGAAAAGAATACATAAGGTACACACATAGATTAAACCCTTATCTTTTTTTTTTTTTTTTTTTTTTTGTACCGGGGTTCAAACTCAGGACCTTGCGCTTGCGAGGCAGGTGCCAGAACAAAAGAACTAAATCCCTGGCCCCCTTAAACCCTTATCTTTAAGAGTTTGCAATCGTGACCGATAAATGAGAACACATAATAGTTCAATCACAAAATCAATTACATATGAAACACATTAATTTTCTGGTTCCAAAAGTAGGCTTAGAATACACTAAATATAAATGTCTAAAAAATATTGACCTGATAGTTGATTGAGAAATATGGTATCCCCATCCATAAAAATAATTTTAAAAGAACAATAACAGTTTATTTTATAATTTTCTGTATATTTTAAGATAGAATAATATTCTTCAGTTTATATTCTTTAAAATTCAATGTAATCAATCTACTATTATATCTCATAATGGTGATTTTCCATATTAATTTATAAGTAAAATCATCTACATGATCTAGATAATACATTCACCTACCAATATAATTAAAATCACAATTTTCAACATCATTTTAATCTTGGAAATATACATGATCAAATAAATTAAACTCAAAAATTAATATTAGTCAATACTTTATATGTATTTCGCATAATTACCACTATTGATCTGAAATATGTTTTCTGATCAAAGTATTACCCAATTTTATTTTTCCTAAACATTTTCTCAGAACATAATCATAAGAAATAAAAAAGAAAAGACAATCAATTGTATGGATTTTACTGTAGTGAGAATATTGAATAGCTTGAGGAAAAAAATAAAAATTGAATATATATATATCTGAAGTTTTTCCACTTAGAAAACTGGTTGTTAGTTTTTTTCTTTCTGTACAGTTATGGTTGGTTAAACAATACAAAATTTTCTCCTGCCTGATGATAAAGATGCTGCTTAAATATCTATTTCAGCAATTTCTGGGCCCCAAGATTTTACTAGCTTGTAACCTATTGAGGATGAAAGGGGCTGTGCTTGAAGCATCAACTCATCAACTAAGAGCAAACCATTTCCCATCTGGATTTCTGCAAAGAGCAGCATTGCAGGTATGTCCCTTAATTCCCACTACAGCCTCATAAATAAACACACAAAGTCATTCGATTTTGTTGATAAATCAGAAATCAATGGAAAGCTTGTATCTAGGATTTTTCTTTAGAAATAATTTCCAATTCTATGGTAAGTTTAATATACTATAACAAATACTTTAAATGTACAGTTTGTTGGGATATGATACCATTTAATAAATGCTTTGAGTTGGGCATAGTAGTGCATGCCTGTAATTCCAGCATATTGGAAAGCTAAGTCAGGAGGATTGTAAATTCAAGCCCAGCCTGGGCAAGTTAGCAAGAGACTGTCTCAAAAAAAAATTTTTTTTTAAAGGGGGTTGGAATGTAGTTTAGTACAAAGGTTCTGGATTTAATCCCCAGTATTCCAAAAACAAAAACAAATAAATGCTTTCAAAATTTTGTTTGTGCTGTTAAGAAATAAACACATTTATTAAAAGTAGAAACAAAGGATATTTATATTTTATGCAAAGTATAAGCAAAAAATATATAACAAAGCCCTATATAAGATTGTAAAATTCACCATTAGTAGAAGTAATTGTTTCCTAGTGGTCCATTAGACAATCTCCTAGGTAGATTAAGAACAGAAATGTTTTATCTTAATCATATCAAATAATTGTAGCTCTCCATATCTTGGTTCACATAGAAATGTAGAATGTCTTGTATGTATGTCTTGTGCTCGATCCCCAAATTTAGAAAACAGATGACATTAAGATACAAAACACCTCTTCCTTTTTCAGACTTTCTCCTTATGTTTAGATAATGGCATTTTTCTCCACTTTCCAGAAATAGAACTAAAAGATAGAAATACATTTGTTTCTAAAAACTTTTTCATTTTGCCAAATTTTTAATTTTATGAGAATTGAGTCTTATCTTTCAGTTACTTTCACAAATTGACTTTCTGAAATGTCCAGGAAATGTGTTAGATGACAAAATGTTTTCCCAATGAAATTTTGTTTTGATGATAGACCAATCTTTTAATCAGTGAAACTTTCATGATTTGTGAAAATCATGATTATCAGTGGGCAGGGTGTTAGTCTTGACATGGATGTGTGTTCAAGATAGAGTCATCAAACCATTCATGGCACTGAAAATGGGTAATTATAACACTGTATTTTACACACATACTCCTGTAAGACAGACTTGTTAGAGCTGAATACTCAGTAAAATGAATACAGTTATCTTACATAGTATCCTAGCCTAAGGTGTAAGAAAGATCTCCTATAAGAAAAATGTTTGAAGATAGATAACAGTAAATATTAATGCAAATATATATGGGCCTGTCAAAAGACTAAACTATTCCTTACCTTCGCAGAAGACACAAACCACCACAACCAATTGCAGCAAGATCAACTTCATGGTGGTGATTTGGGACCTAGAAGCAGACATGAGTCATCCTGGAGAATCAGGTCCACCAAGGAGCCACTAGCTGGAGGTTTTATAGCTCTCATCCCACTGTTTCTCATCCTGGGCAAGGTGTGGTAACCATAGTAATGACAGAGCTAAGGCACACATCACAGTGTGCCAAAGGTGAAATCCAGCTCAGGTCACTGCAGTGTCTTATTTCTGTGACATCTTCTATCTTGGACCAAGTCCAGCCAATCCCAGACCAGAACATGCCATCTTGCCGCCCTGAACAAATAGCTCAGCCAGGAAATAAAAGCCTCAAGATTGAAAGCTAAATATGCTGATGATATACATTTATCTGTACCCTATTAGTCATTGCAGAAGGCTTAATACTACAAGAAAGTCAAATACTATCACTGTATTGTAATGGTCTTTCCTTTAACAAAAGGTATTTTAAACATTAACCTACTTTGAAACCATCTCTTTACTTATCAGTATGTTATTTTAAGATAAATACATAACTATCATATAGGTAATAAGTATAGACCACTAAGACATTTAAATATACAATGGTCACTGTAATAGTTTTATTATTCACAAGGATGCATAATACTCCAATGAAGTAGAAAATATGAAGATGAGAACATCAGAAAAAATGTTTTAGGAAGAAATCAAATTAGAAAATGTCATTCCTGTGTGATCTATCTATAGAAAGTTCAAGTTAACAAGTAAGAGGAGATCTGGTCTATGCTGAGCAAGGTACGGATGGAATTTAAGTTATCTTTGGTGCCAGTCAGATGGATCTGAAAAATGAGAGGCCAAATCCACAGCTTTAATAAGATCACCTGTCCCCAGTGGCTATCAAGAGAACAACACTTCAGTATGTAAAAGAAAGATAGACCTTATTTTCCCCCAAAGAAGCATAAACACTTCCAGGAAAGAGGATATAACATGGACCAACCTCCCTTTTATTATCTTTTGTGGGCCCATTTTCCAACTAATCTGAAAAAAAATAACTGATTCCTTTCCAAAGGACTTACAAATATGCACTTCTTGCCGCACCAAATCTACTTAGTCTATTCATTGAGTCCTTGAATTATTTTGAAAGGGGACTAAATCTCACAGGTTTAAATATTTTAAATGTATTCATCAGTTTAAATTCATACATTTACTGAAGGCTAGGCAATTTTAACTCTGACAACCATGTTGGTTTTGGAGTTTTTTCTCTCCTCTCTATCAGAGAATTTGAAAAGACAGACAGACACATTAGCGTTACAGGAGAAGGGTCCTCAAATCAGAGAATGAGTCACAAACAGAGGTGATAAAGGACTGACAGTATTTTTTTAAATCAGCTCAGTTTGTTTCAATAACTCACAAATAAATAAAGACTTATGGACTTTTTTCCAACACAGAAAAAAATTATAGTTAGGGGGAATATTGCCTTTGAGACATATGACTCAAATTAGCATCACTTTTTGCAATGCTCTTTTCTTTATCATTCCTGACTTCAGTGTGAAGATTTGGTCCCAAAAAGTCCATTATTCACATTACCATCAGTCACATAATTATTCTGCACATGCTTAATAGGAGACTTAGATATATAGCAGAGAAGAAGAATCCACAAATTTACCTACAGGTTGTTGGGGGGAAATTAAGAATGTACAAAGAAGACAGGGCATTTTAATAAGCAAAGTGGAGGAGAAATGCTGCAGAAGTTCCAAGGAAGATGATATTTCTTTTAACTTGGGAGAATCAGTGAAAGTTTCAGGGAGAGGTTGGTTTAATGACTAGACCAGGAAAAGTAGGTAAGACTTGGACACGTAGAATCAGTGAAGAATTCCTGGTGGAAAATGCATGTGGACACAGTCAAATGCAACTCCAGTATTCTAAGCTTCATGAATGAATTCTTGCTTTCAATGCAGTACTGTTTCTGCTCCCTGGAATACTCTATCCACAGATATCCACAGAGCATGCTCCCTTGCTGCATTGTAATGCAGGTTTTAATTATGTATTTTACAAACAGCTAATATCTACTCATGCAAGCCATAATTATTTTTCTTCCAAATAACTTATTCAGAGTCATTATTAGACGTTAGTTTTAATGAGTTAATCCTCTCTATATGAAAACAATTTAAAATATGGATAATTTGCATGTTTTAAATAGATATCTAAAAATATGGATCAATAATATATCTTTGATGACATATTTTACACCAAAATTTGAATTAAATTAAGATTTTTCCCAAAAATTTTATGCTTTCATCATTGCAGGGTCCCCCAGATACCAGCCCCTCATCTCACTGAGGTCTCTGCTGAAATATTGCCTTTGTATCGAGACCCTTCCTGAAAACACTACTTTAAATTACTGACCTCACCCCACACTTCTCCAAACCCACTTTCTGCTTTACATTTGTCTGTAGCATTCACCACCATGTGATGTACACATTTTAATCTAATCTATTTAATACCTGTCTTTAGTACTAAAATATCAGTTCAATTAGGGCAGAGACCTAAGTGTGCTTGATTTATGGCTGAATCCCAGTGTCTAGCTTGGGATACACTATGTGCTCAATAGAAATTGAGTGAATGATTTAGTAAATACCTTTGTTGGGCTCAAAAATAGATTAAATAATAATAGTAGTAAAAGACATAAATAGGTTTTACAACTGCAGCTATTTACATTAAGAGATGTAATTCAATATATAAAACATGCATTGACTTAGACACATGGTATTAAAACCAGGGAAGCATTGATGGACAAGGAAAGTTTCCAACCTGGCTGAAACTTCTAACCCAGACTCACCCTTATGTCTGGATTAGAAAGTTGTACTAGTGGTTCTAACAGGCTTTGACTGATTTCAACAGTTCAAATTCATCACAAAATAGTTAAGAATAATCAGAAAGTTTTAATAGTGTTTCATAGACATTTCCACTATAATGCTAATAACCATAAATAAAATCTGACCTACAGTGAAGCTAAAAATTAAGATTACAATAACTGTATAATAAAGGATTTTAAAATCACGTATGTTGTATTTATATGCACATTTATGTTTTCTTATTCCCATGAAGAGCAAATGATCGTCTAAATTTTTTTTTTACCTTTTTATGTTTCAAGGTATCTGTGATTGATATCATAAGAGAAAAATACACATATATATGTGTGAAAACTATCAATTTGGCAAATATTAAATAGGATTTTTCAAAGGAAGTTGCTTTTTTTTTCCCTAGGAAGTAGATTCATTTTCATCTGGAATTTCTCATTAACTAGCTTCTTTTAACAAGGATATTAAGAACTTTAACTCCTTTGTAATAGTGTACAATTGGATAAAACCAGTTGACAGTATGAAAACATACAGTGTATATCTGCTGTACATAGCTTAAAAGCATGTCCATCAAAAAGAATAATAGTCAAATGATGATTTCTTGATTTGAAAGGATGTGGCTTAACTGTCTATGCACTTAACAATATAATGTCCAAGAAAAGTTCAACAATGGAAAGAATAATATCATCAGGATGAGTGAGATTGCTCTTACAACGTTTGTACCAGAAGGAAATACACAGAATGTTAAACAGTGTCTATTTGGATTGTGAAACAAGAGATTCTCTATTTTCATATGCATTATAGTCTACAATTGGAAAGTTGAGTGTCTGAAAATTAGAAAATTTTTGTTAGGGGAATTTTTATTCTGGGAGAAATAAAAAACTTTTGAAGAAATATCACTTAAATTGGTATAATTGTTTAAAACAAATTATTAGATGTGGACATTGTATAATTTTTCTACATGTATCACCTCCGATTTAACTTTTAAAATTTTTCTTAGAATAGTATTTAGTAGGCAGAGGAAGCTGACAATATTGGAATGGACTTTCAGATTGTGATTTTATAAGAGAGAAGACAAGAAATTTTGTTAGGTTTTGGGAAGAAATTTACATTAGCAATGATACATACAGCTGTTATACCAACTTCCCTGAGTAAAACTGTAGTAGTAATTTCACCAATAGCCTTAAGACACATTCCTGACCAATGCTCTCTGTGTCTTCACTCTGTATTTCTACCATCAAAATGTTTTCTCATGCCTGCTCTTAAGCCATGTGTTAAAGATCACTCTATCATTTATTCTGCACAATTATCTCCCAAAGTTACTGTATCAGATTCTTCCACTCAGCTTCCTCTTTGTTAAATTCATTCCTGTCTTCCCATTCTCCTTGCATCTTCATTAGACATGAGGTATGATTGAAAGATATGGTGAATGTTTACATTTTTTAAAAATTACTATAATAGGGCTGGGGATTTAGCTCAGTGGTTCTGCCACCTGCCTCACAAGCACAAGGTCCCAAGTTTGATCTCTGGTGCCAAAAAAAAAAATTACTACAATAAAAGGTGAATAGTCAAAATACTTCGCTTCATTTCCAACACACCCATCCCACTGTTCTTGCCAGTTTCTGAAGTAGCTGTAGAAGTCCTCTTTTGTGAGTATCTTAGGTTATGCTTTCATGGCTGCCTTAATGTTCAGAATCAATTCAAAAAGTATACACTTCCTGGTCATTTTGAATTTGGGGAAGAGCCAGAAGTCATACAGTACCAGATCCAGTGAATAGGTGAATGAGAACACACTGTAACATTTTTATGAGCCTGCCTTTCTGTTGGACAGCACTTTACAGCAGCATTCACCATAGTTTCGATCACACCTTGTAAAGATTCCCATGAAGGAGAACTTCCAGAACTGCTTCAGACAATGGCAAGAACAATAGACGTGAAAAGCAAGGAAGAGTAACTTGAGGGAGATTAATGACAGTGTGTCTTGTGCTGAAGCAATTGTTTTCAATTTTAAATTTTTATTAGTACATGTTTGCATTATAGAATAATTACATTCCTCGTGGAGAGTTGGTACATGTACACAACACACCTCGATTCTTTTCCTCATCCTCCTCCTGCCTCCCTCCATCTCTTGATCCACTTCTCATTTGAGAAAGATCTATATCTCTGCTTCTTAGTAACTATTTTTTTGATCTTTATTCACACTTTGATTTTCTCATGCAAGAGAAACAATATGATATTTAAGCTTGTGTCTTATTTCCCCTAACATAGATTTCAAGTTGCATCCATTTTCCTACAAATGACTCAAGTCTTCCCTTCTTCATGGCAGAGTAGTACTCCATTACAAAATGGAGTTGTTTAAATGTCAAATTTCTCCATTCTTCTGTTGATAAACACATAGGCTGCTTCCGAGATTTCACTATTATGAAATGTGCTGTTATAAACATGGGTATGCATTTATCACTGTAATATGATGTCTTTCACTCTTTCCAGAAGATACCTAGAGAGGAAATAGCTGAGTCAAATAGAATTTTTAGTTTTAGTTTTTTTGAGGACTCTCTATACTGACTTTCATAGTGGTTGTACTAGTTTACATCCCCAACAATGTAGAAGGGTTCTTCCCACCCCATTTATCATTTGATTTCTTGATGATAGCCATTCTTTCTGGAGCAAGATGAAAGGTTGGTATTGTTTTAATTTGCATTCTTCTAATGACCAGCAAAGTTGAACATTTTCTCATGTGTTTATTGGCCATTTTTACTTTTCCTTCAGAGATGTGTATTCATTTCACTTACCAATTTTTATTAGGTCTTTTATTTGGGGAGACTAATATTTTTGAGCTCTTTATATAGTCTAGATATTAGTACTCTGTTTGAAAAATAGCTTGCAAAAATTTTTTCCCATTCTCTAGGTTATTTCTTCATTCTGTTGGTTGTTTTCTTAGCTGAACAGAAGCTTTTTAATTTGATGTGATCCCATTTGTTGATTTTTGGTACTATTTCTTGTGCCATTGGGGTTCTGTTCAGAAAGACTTTTCCTATGTCTTCAAAAGTTTTACCTATTTTACCTTCCAGAAGATTAAATATTTCTGTTTTAACATTTAGATCTCTGATCCCTTTCAGTTTAGTATATAGTGAGAGATAATCTGTATGTGTATAGCAATTTTTCAAGCACCCTTTATTAAAGAGGCTATCTTTCCTCCAGCATGTTTTTGTTCCCTTTGTCAAAGATCAAATAACTGAAGGTACCTAGGGTTGTTTCTGAATTCTATATCCTAATCCATGTCTGTTTTTGTGCCTGTACCATGCTGTTTTGATCATGGTAGATTTGTAATATAACCAATTCCATGATTGTGATGCCTCCAGCTTTGCTCTTATTACCCAGGATTGTTTTTGCTATTCTGGGCCACTTCTGGTTCCATGTGAAATTTAAGATAATTTCTCTAGTTCTATGAAGATTGCTGATTAGGATTGCATTAAATCTGTGTGTCAGGAAGAATCACCATTTTTGCCTATATTGATTCTGCCTATCTGCTTCCTGATGTCCTCTTTAATGTTGCTTTTCAGAGTAGGTCTTTCACTTCCTTGGCTAATTCTTAGGTATTTAATTTTTCTCGATGCTATTGTGGATCATATTGTTTTCCTAATTTCTTTCTCAGTGAGTTCACTGTTGGTGTACAGGAACACTATTGAGTTTTCTGTATTGATTTTGTATTCTGCTACATTGATGAATTTGTTTATTAATTCTATGAGTGTTTTGGTTGAAGTTTTTGGGTCTTTTATGTAGAAGACCAGGTCAACTGCAAATAGTGATAGTTTGATTTCTTCCTTTCCTATACATATCCTTTTTATTTTTCTTACCTGATTAACTGGCTAGTGTTTCAAGTACAATGGTACCTTGATTCATGAACTTAATTTGTTCCATGACTCTGGGGAAGATAGCTCCATTTGTGTTTGTGCAGGGAATGTGGCCATGGACATGTTTGGCACCTAATGTGGATTTTACAAATGGAAGCAAAATTTTGCTGAACGCTTCTGTTTGTGAACCGAATTGTTCATGAACAGAAGCATTTATGAACTGAAGTATTACTGTACATGTTGAATAGGAGTGGTGACAGTGGACATCCTTGTCAGTCCTGATTTTAGAGGAAAGTTTTCAGTTTTTCCACATTTAATATGATGTTGGCAGTAGTTTGTCATAAATAACTTTTCTCAGATATATTAGATGGGATAAGGTACTTCTATACATATTTTCTTCATGGCTTTTATGATGAAGGGATGCTGGATTTTGTCAAAGGCCTTTTCTGCATCTACTGAGATGATCATGTGATTTCTGTATTTCCTTCTGTTTATGTAGTATATAACACTTATGTAGTTTATTACATTTATTGATTCATATGGGTTGTACTCCTTGTATTCCTGGGATGAAGTCTTCTTGGTTATGGTGTATGATCTTTTTGATGATTGGTTGCATTCTGTTGGCCAGTACCTTGTTGAGGAATTTCATATCTATGTTCATTGAAGACACTGGCTTGTCATTCTTCTTTTTGGTTGGATCCTCATCTGGCTTTGCAATCAGGGTAATGCTAGCTTCCAGGAATGACTTTAGGGGAACTCCCTTTTCAATTACCTAAATGGGTTTGAAGAATATTGACATTAGATTTTCCTTAAAGTTCCTGTAAAATTTGGCAGAGAATCCATTAAGATTGGGGCTTTTTTTTTTAGTTGGTAGGTTGATAATTAGTACTATAATTTTATTGCCTGTTATTGGATTATTCAGGGTTTTTATATCTTCTTGAATCAGTTTTGGTAACTCATATGTATTTAGGAACCTATCCATTTCTTATGAATTCTCCAGTTCACTGGTGTATAGGTTTGCAGTATAGTTGCTAATAATCTTCTGAATTTTATCAGTGTCTCTTGTGATTTTACCTTTTTCACTTCTAATTACATTGATTTGGGTATTTTTCCCTTTTTTGGTAAGATTGGCTAAGGGGTTGTCTGTTTATTCTTTCAAAGAACAAAATCTTCGGTTCATCAATTCTTTGTATTTTTTTTTAGTTGCAATTTCATTGATTTCTGCTCTGATCTTTATAATTTCCTTCTTTGTACTAGCTTTGGATTTACATTTTCCTTGTTTTTCCAGGACACTGAGGTGTATCATTAGGTTATTTAATTGGGCTCACTCTGTTTTTCTGATATGAACATTCATAGCTATATAATTCCCTCTTAAAACTTTTTTTCATTGTGTCTTATAAGTTCTGGTATGTTGCACTGGCATTATCATTTAATTCTAAGAACTGTTTTATGTCTTACTTGATTTCTTTTGTGACATAGATTATTCAAGAGTATATTGTTTAATTGGCATCCATTTGTATAATTTCTGTGATTTCTTTTGTCATTTATTTCAAGCTTCATTGTAGTATGATCTTATAAGCATGGTATAATTCAATTCTTTTGCATTTACTCTCACATTCCTTTATTGGCTAGTATGTGGTCTGTTTTGGAGAAAGTTCAATGTGCTGCTGGGAAGAATATGTATTCTCTTATTGTTGGGTAGAGTGCTCTATAGAAATCTATTAAGCCTATTTGTTAAAAATATCTATTAAGTTGGACATACAAAAAATCAAACAAATAGACTTATCTATTTGTGATGGTGGAATATTGAGTTTACCCACTATAACTGAACTGATATTTATCTGATATTTTATGTCTTTTGTTTTACAAAGTTAGCCACATCATTATTTGGTGTGTGTGTGTGTGTGCATATATATATATATATATATATATATATATATATATATGCTTATAATTGCTTTTAATTCCTGTTGAATTCTTCCCTTAGCCAATATGTAGTGACCTTCTTTGTCTCTTCTGATCAGTTTTGGCTTGAAGTCCACTTTGTCTGAATATAAGATAGCTACTCCTGCTTATTTTCAAGTTTCCTTTGCTTGGAATATTGCTTTTCATCCTTTGATTATTTTTCAGTCTATTTTTTATTATTTTTTAGTCTATTTTTCCAAATTTCTTTTTGGGTTACATGTGATTTTTGTATATAGCATACTTTTGCATTTTGTTTCTTGAGCCATTGTGCCAATCTGTGTCTTCTGATTGGGGAATTGAGACCATTCACATTGAGAATTATTACTGAAAAGTATTGACTCTCTCCTGTCATTGCATTATTTTCCTGTTGCTAATTCTCTTTCATTTCTACTTAACTGTTGACTCTACTTATAATCATTCTATTGGGCCTTTTGGTATTGTTAGCTTCATATTCTTTTTCTAGGATGTCATTGAGAATTTTTTGGAGGTCTGGTTGGTTGGTCATGTATTTCTTTAGGTACTCTTTCATCAATGAAGTATATTACTTCTCCATCAATTTTGAAAGATATTTTTGAAGGATATATCAACCTAGATTGGAAGTTGATCTTTTTTAGGCTTTGAAACATTTCATTCCTAGCTTTCCTGGCCTTTAAGTCTTATGTTGAGGACTCTCTGCTGTAATTCGAATGGGTTTTGCTTTATAAGTGATTTGTTGCTTTTCTCTACCAACTTTTGTGATTTTATTCTTGTGTTGCACTCCTGGGATTTTGACTATGATATGTCCTGAAGAGGTTCTTTTCAGACTGTGGCTATTTGGAGTTCTATATTCCTCACTTATCTGTATGGTAAATTCTTTTCCCATATTTAGAAAGTATCCTATTATTTAAGTAAATAAGTTTTATGCCATTTATGATATCTTCTGATATTTCCTTAATTCCAATTAATCTTACATTATTCTTCCTTACATCATCTAGCAGATGTTGGATCCATTGCTCATGTTCTCTTGTTTGTAAAGTATCTCTTATGAAACAATCACCAACAGCAGCCCTATCTTGATGCTCTGATACTTTGTCCTCACATTGGCCACTTCTGCTGCCCATACCTTCAGTAGAATTTTTATGTCTTGAATTTCTGTGTTCTACCTTTTTTTATGGACTTTAATCCTTTTCTATACTGGACATTCATGCTTGGTATCACTTTATTTAACTACTCAGCTTGCTACCTTTTCATTAGTATCTTCTGTAGACTCCCTGATTGTTTTATTAGGCCTCTTATCTGTTTAGTTATATCTTATTTGTGCACATCAAGTACCTTATTCATCTGGGGGTTTTTCTTCCCACTGTTATCCTTTTAAATGATTCAGCTGTTTGGCTTTATTTCTTCCTCCCTCAATGCCTTGTAAATCAGCTTTAAGGAACTTAGGAGTATTTGAAGGCACTCTGTTGCCTTGTCTTCACATGCTTTTACTTTTTTGATGTCTCTGCTGTTGTTTGCTTTTTGTGCTAAAGCTTGCAGGTTGATTATAGTGGAAGACTTTGTTGCTAGTTAGGAGGCTTCTTTAGTTAATGTCTGCTTTTTAGCGATGCCCTCTGTGTTGACTAACTATAAACTTTTGCCTCTGTCCCATAATTGAAACTTTTCCATTTATTGGGGAAGGCAGGCTGCAGTGTATTTGATCCAATAGCCAGTTCTGGGAAGGGTTTGCAGTACTGTTAATGACACAAAGACAATCCAGACTTTGGCATATAGAGAAAACCAATTTACAGCATTAATTATGTCACTGCGGCTATAGTTATAGAATCAGCAACAATAATAACATCAAAGACAAATTGGGTATTGACATACCCTAAGAATCAATAATGTAACACTGTTCACTGCAGAAAAGAGATCTATAATTGTATAAACACTAAGAGAAACTAAATATTGACCTATGGTAAATATCTACTAAATAGAACAACTTAACGTTAACTAAGAGTAGAACATTACTGAACAGTAATAGCATGAAGTTAACTAATTATCCCAAGACTCCTAAAGCTTAATTGTTGTACTGGTAAAGAAATAAAGGACGGGGAACCAGAAAATGAGAAAAACAAAATTTGAAAAATAATCAATCAAAGATGAAAAGGAGGATAGAAAAGTGAGATGGGGAATCTTATTGAGGAGTAAAATGAAATTAATAGCATTAGGTAAAAATAACAGAAAAAGATGAACAAGAAAAAAAGAAAGAATAAAGAGTAAAATATAGGGGAAAAAAGAAGATAAAAAGTTAAACAGAGAAAATAAATAGATAAGACTAAACCCCAAATCCCAAATAATCCAATAAAAGGAAACAAAGAGGAAATAAAAAATTGAGTCAATTACTAAAATTTCCTGTAGTTTTGAATGAGTGGTTTCTTTCTAGGAATCTAGCAATGCATGACCTTTTCTCCCTAGGTTTACAGCCTGTTGAGGTGCCCTCCCTGCTCCAGGGGCCTTTCTGTCCATACACCTCACACGGGCAACCGTCCAAACTGAGGCATGTGCTTGCTTGTGTTGGTAGATGGAAAAGGCAATCAGCCCTCTAGTCTCTGCTGGATGTAGCCCATGAGGCAGGGTTCAAGCAGACTTTTGGGCTTAATTCCAACACTTTCAGATCTACCTCTTCTGGAAGCCACACTCTCACTCGGCCTGGTTTCTCACCACAGAGAGTAAGAGGTCATGTCCATCTCAGCCTGAACATAAGCTTCTCTGGGAGTCTACGTCGAGTCCACAACCTCACCATGGCTGTCTCCCGTGGCTGTAACTCACCCAGTCATTGTGGCAGGGCAAACACTGGAAACCTCGAAGTAGGGTCATTCTGTGACTCAGCCCTAAACAACCACCTCCCAAAATGGAGCCTGATTAAACAATCTCTGGCAATATGGTGGTACTACACTGGGTTTCTTCTCCAACTTTAACCTGCTATGAAGAAGATGCTTTCATGGTAAAACCCTCACTGTTTTTGTAGTTTACAATAGTTGTGGGCTTCTCTTTATGCTAGTACTGCTGACCAGGTCTTTTATTTCTCCCTGGAGCTACTGACTCTCTGTGGCTTACCTTCCTTCCTTCCCTCTGACACTGACCTCATCCATGGTCAGGTTGGTCAGTTAGTCATAATGTCTCTGCTGCCTGGTGCTGAAGAGAAATAAAGCACAGAGTTTGTTACAGAGTTTGTTAGAGTTGGTAGTTGGCTGGAGTCAGGGCACAGTGTCCATAGCCCGGAGTCCTACTGTCATAATTTTTTAAATTTAAACATTCACCACATAGTTTGCTCACCCTTGTACTTCTTGTACACCCTTGTACCCACTACGATCAGCTTTTCACTCTTCTTTACTTTATAAACACTATTCTATCAGTGGGATGCACATTACCAAATTCATTTGCTATACTTAGAGTCTCATTGAAGTTTTGCCATTTGTTTTCATTCACTGATAATCTCCTTCTTCAAACTATCTCCCTTCGCAGTCTCCTTTCCCTTCTGTCTCTTCTGAATATGGATGTTTACAGTCTTTTTTCTCAGTGCATCCTATATATTGGTCAGCTCTGCCTCAGGTTTCAAATAGTTGTGTTACATGCTGAATTGTGGATCCCCAACAAAATTAACGTGTTAAAGTTAAAATTCTCAGTATGTCAGAATGTAACCCTGCTGGAGGGAAGGTTGTTGAGACAAGGTCTTGATTAAGACGAGGTCAGTGGTGTGGGGCTTAATGCAATATACTAATATGGTATGAGAAGGAGAAGAGCATAGACACACAAAGAAGATAGTCATCTTCTAGCCAAAGAGAGAGACTGGGAACAGATCACTACCTCAGAGCCCTCAAAAAGGAGCAGCCCAGGGCCAGGGATTTAGCTCAGTGGTGCCGCTGCCACCTCACATGCACAAGTTCGATCCCCATTACCAAAAAAAAGAAAAGAAAAGAAACAGAGGAACAGCCCTGCCAAATGCCTAGGTCTCAGACTACAGAACCATGAGAAAAAAAATCCATTTTTAAATCATGTAGTCTGTGGTTATGGTATTCTGACAAACTAATACATAAGACCTCTCAACAAATTCCTTAAAATTAACCTTCAACCCCACAATCTCTTTTGAGCTTTGGTCAGCATTCGCAACTGTCTATTGGACATTTTTATCTGTGTGTTTTACAAGAACCTTCAAAAACATGTCAGCCAAGTATGGTGGCACATGACTGTAATCCCAGCACTCTAGGAGACTGAAGCAGGATGCCACTGCAAAATAAAAGCAGGGAGAGAGAGGAGGAGTAAGGGCCAAGAAAAGAATTAAGATGTGTTATGTCTTTGTACCAACACTCCAGGATCAGTGTAATCATTTTGTACTGCAAACATGCTAATAAAAGTAAAAACAAAAATGATTGGTGATATAGCTCTGGGTTCAACCTTCTGTAATGAAACAAAAAGAGAGAAAATGTTAAACAGTTAAATAAATATCTTCACCAGACCTGCTATTTTCTTGTACTTCTCTTATTCAAAACTCAACAATTTAAACTCAACCAAAATGGATGTAAAGCTAGTCAAATGTAGCAATGACTTAGGACACACACTAAGAGAAACTGGAGTGAACAGACCTAAGACAGATACCACACCATTGAAGAAAAGGTGGGACAGTGCTCAGCATTTACACAGCAAACAGTGGGCATGGGGGAAAAAGTGGCTTTAGTTGTGATTCACTATCCTTCCCCCATATTTAATGGATTCCAAAACTATTGGCCTTGGAAAGAAGAAGAATTTTTTCTACTAATTTCTTTTTCTTTGTTTTTTAAGTTTTGTTGTTATTGTTGCTGCTGCCATTTTTTGTATGTTTGTTTTTTTGTTTTGCTCTGTTTTATTCTTTTATTTTTCTTTTCTTCTTTTTTTATTGTTACTTTTACTGAATTCTATTAACTTTTAGAATTCTTTAATTGGATTTTTTATCTCACTTATCTCTCCTCCTACTCATTTTCATTTTCCTTCTTTTTCAAGTTTGACGCCTTTAATTTTTCCCTTTCCCTACTCCTGCTATTATTGCTGAATTCTTTTCTATTGTTAACAGTGATATAGTTGTTGTTTCTAAAAGGTATTTACTGTTTAGTGAACCGAGAGAGGTTGTCATTAAACAAATAAAGGATTTTACTGATCAAATGTTTGATGAGCTTAAAGAAGAAGCAATATATTGAGTTAAACAGGACAATACAGTCCTAAAAAATAAATAAAATAAAAATAAAGATGCCATCAAAGCTGTATCCAACAACTGCTAGATGAATTTTGAAAACAACTCAGAATTATAGAAACAAAGAAAAAAATTAGAAGATGACTCTAAAGCTATAAAAATTTATGCATTGGACTCATAGCAGAAAGTTTTCCAAATCTAGAGGAAAATTCAATATTCAAGTAAAAGATACATATAGAACTCAAAATACCCATAACCAAAAAAAATTCATGATATATTATAATCAAAATTATAGAAATTCAACAAAAGAACATACTAAAAAAACCAGCAACAAATCAATAAAGACCAGTCTATCAGAAGTACATATATATATATCTATATCTCACATTTTCTTTATTCATGTACACACACGCACACATATACAGTGGTACCTCGGTTCACAAACTTAATTCATTCTACAATTCTGGTTACAAGCTGAACTGGCCACAAACAAAATCAGATTTTCCCATAAGGTTCAATGTCATCCAATGCAGAGTTCACAAACATGACCACAATCATCCCCGCACAAATGCAGCCATCTTTCTCAAAAATCATAAAACAAATTAAATTTGTAAACCAAGTTAGGTAGGCAGGTAGGTACATATATATCTATATCTATATCTATATTTCACTCAGTAATAAAGATAAATTTGAGTTACTTGTACAAAAATAGAAGCACCTTGAGTCCATAATGCTAAGTGAAATAAAGTAGATACATATGGTTGAATTGTGCATGGTTTCTCTTATATGAGAAGTCCAGAGAGTAAATAACTTAAAGAATAATATAAAAGATGACAGGAAACAGGCCAATATACTTTGGGAAATGGGAGTAAGTCTTTAACTACCAATAATGGCCTCAAATGCAAATAGACTAAATTCTCCAATTAAAAACACAGAATCTAAATAGGTTTTTTAACAAAAATAATGTACTGACACTTCCAGAAAAAACTGCAGAGTGGTAAGAAACAAGAAGTCAGCCTCTCTGAGAATTGGAATCCAGACACTGGAAAATAATAACCTTGGGGAGAAAAGAAGGAAAGATGGAGTCCTGGGATCTAGAAAGGATCTGACAGGAAAGTTGTGGCCTACAGAGAAATTGAAAAGATAGAACATAATGTAGAAAAACAAAGGGGCAATGGGCACTTTGTCCCTAGCTGCTGCCTTATGGCTCAGGAGAAAGGAAGGCTGACTTTACAGGGACACAGTGAATAGGTGTTTCAAAAGCCTTCAGGGAGAAATGAATGAACAGTGGAATGAACAAATGGATGCTGTGAGGTGCCACAGTTGGTGAGTGATTCCAGCACAAGCACCTGCCATATCCTCTGAAGTGACTGCTTGGGCACCATGTCAGGGAGGGAGCTGACTGAGCCAGGGACTTGGAGCAGCTGCAGGTTGGCTTTATTTCAGGGTTCCCGGGCTGGGGATTTAGCTCAGTGGTTCTGTCGCTTGCTGTGCAGGGTTTCCAGCTTCATACACCAACAGTGATTGTAAACCACGGGAGACATCTGCAGTCAAGAAGCCATGGCCAGGCTAGCAAGAGACACCCAGAGTATTTTAAGCTAAATGACCCCCCCACCGCCCAGCCAGAGGCCAGGGTCAACCTGAATCTGTGAATTTGAAAGCCCCACAACTGGCACCCTGCTCTTTAAGGTTAGTGCTTCCTTGTTGCTAACTATACCCAGCACTGATCTGGACTTAACTGACCTTTTTTACT
Source organism: Heterocephalus glaber (assembly GCF_053883595.1). Classification (NCBI taxonomy): domain Eukaryota; kingdom Metazoa; phylum Chordata; class Mammalia; order Rodentia; family Bathyergidae; genus Heterocephalus; species Heterocephalus glaber. The sequence goes on along the minus strand of NW_028258444.1, from coordinate 9,052,489 downwards.
TCCAGTGAGAGCAGGAACATGACATGATTTGAACACTGCCCTTCAAAATGTACCCCAGAATATAACTGCCTGTTTGAAATCAGAGAAATTTTTTCTTTGATTTTACTTATTTGGTTGGGTGTTTTTGTTTGTTTTTGTTTTAAGTGTGAGCATTGTTTTTAGTTCTTTTGTTTGGTTGGTTTTGGTCTTTTTTTCTCTCTTTGTTCCTTTCTTCTTCACCAGTTTCTTGGGGTTCAGATAAATTTCCTTTGTGCAATGCCTTGCTTCTAATCTCTTTTTCTTCTTTTTTTCTCTATTTTTTTCCTCCTTTTCCACTTTAACTTTTCTCTCCTATGTATTTCTCTGTTATTTTTACTCTTTATATATTTTTTCATTTTATCTTCTTTTTCTTTCCAGTTTTTCTCTTACTTTTATCTATTTCTATAGAGATCCTTCTACTCCCCTAGAGGATTCTTGGGGATTCTACTCCCCTAGAGGATTTTTCTCTCCTTTTATCATACAGTTTAAGATTCAAAGTTTTTTTTCTTGCATTTGCCCACTCCAAAACTCTGTATCTTTAGTAGTATAACTAGAAAACTTTGTATAAAGCTTTGTAACTTAACTCTAAAATTACTCTTGAATTGTTTTCTATGATTAGCTCTTTGATATACTCGTTAAATTTAGTACATATTAGCTATAAGTCAATAGTTGAGTTGTCATGATGTTTACATCATAATAGATGACTTTTTCTCTAGGATTAAGGGTAGTATGTAATTGGTGTTTATGGTATGTTAATATCTAAATTGTCTTGGGCAATATAGCTGATTCACTTGATATTAATAGGGCCACATACTTGTTGCTATCTCTCTGTAAGCAAAATTCAAAATTACTTTTATGACATTAATAATACTAGAGTATATTTCTAGGAAACTTTGATGCTGGGTTACCTATACTGCATCCTTTCCTCACAAATTGACCAAAGTGGTTGGATCTCAGGGTTGTGCCAAAGGATTATAGTTAGCCATGCCCAAAGTATACCACTGATAAGCAGCTAAAGAAACCTCTATACTAGAAACAAAGTCTTGAGACAATAAGCATTCACAAATCTCAGCACTAAACAAAACCAGCACAAACAAAATCAACAGACACATAGGAGAAAAAGCAACAAAACAATTTACTAAAGAATTAGAGTCCAAGAAAAGGCTTCAATTAGAATCCTAAGAGATTAAAAATCATTTTGAAATGAGTTTGATCTCTGGTACCAAAAAAAATCATATTGAAATTATGAGAAGTAGAACTGGCCAATGTTAGGACACAATCTCAGATCTAGAAAATAGTGATGCCTTCAAAGACCAAGTACTCAAAAACACCTTAAAAACAACAAGAAGGCATAAAGAAATGGATCCCAAAACTAGTAAGATGATGCAAAGAAGACTAATCTAAGAATAACTGAAGTGGAAAATCAGAAGATAACTCAAATTACATAAAAAAATCTGTTCACAGAATAGCAGAACAATTCCCAAATACAGAGTCAGAAATAAACATACAAATACATGAGGCATATAGAACTCCAAGTAGTCATGAACAAAAGAGAAACTCTGTGAACCACATTATATGCAACATCCCTGTAGTCCATCACAGGGACAAAATTTTGAAAGCTGCTAGAGAAAGTCAATGATTATAAATATTTAAAAAGTCAATGAATATAAAGGAAAACCAGTAAGAATCACAGCAGACTTTTCTATACAAACTTTAAAGGCCAACAGCACTTGGAGTGAAATGATTTAAATCCTAAAAGATAACAACTTCCAACCCTAGCTTATGTATCTGGTAAAACTTTCCTTTAAAGTATATGGACAAAGAAGGTATTCTTGTGAGGAGTACCTCAAATTCATGACCACCGAGTAAGCATTACAAAAAAATTTTAAGCATATCCTAGAAAGAGACAATGAAGTCAACAATGCCAAGAAGTCAGAAAGAATGAATGCACCTGATGAGATGAGCAGCTAAACAAAATGGGGAAAAAATAGGAAATCAGCAAGAGGAAAATAATACAATGACAGGAATAAGTCAATACCTCTCAGTAATAACTCTCAATGTGAATGGTCTCAATTCCCCAATTGAAAGACACAGACTGGCAGAGTGGATCAATAAACAAATTCTAGCAATATATAGCATACAAGAAACACATTTAATTAAAAAGGATACTCACAGATTATAAAACAAATATTTCATGAAATAAAAACTTGGAAAAAATAGGCATTATTATCCTAATTTGAAAGTGGATTTTGAGCCAAGACTGATCAGAAGAGATAAAGAAGATCACTACATATCAGCTAAGGAACAGTTCAACAGGAAGGGTTAAAAATTATAAATACATACACCAAATACCAGTGACTCAGCTTCATAAAACAAATACTAATGGACATGAAAAGTCAGATGAACACCAGTACAATTGTAATGGGCAAACACAATACCTCATCATCACTAAGGGTTAGCTCAACTAGACAAAAAAATAATCAACAAAGAAATACCAGAGTTGAACCAAACCTTTGAACAAATGGACTTAACAGATATTTACAGTGTTCTACTCAACAACAACAGAGTACACATTCTTCTCAGCAGCACAAGGGACTTTTACAAAATACACCACATACTAGCACATAGAACATGCTTAAGTAATCGTAATGAATTGAAATTATCCCATGTATATTATTGGACCATAGTACCATGAGACTAGAAATTAATGGCAAAAGACACCACAGAAACTACATGAACACATGGAAAGTAAACATTACCCTCTTGAATAATCAATGGGTCATAGATAAAATTAAAGAAAAAATTAGACAATTTCTACAGTCAAATAATAATGCCAGTTCTGCATAACAGAACCTATGGGCCACAATGAAAACATTCCTAAGAGGAAAGTTTATAGCAGTGAATTCCTACATTAGAAAAACAAAACATATTCAAATAACCTAACATACACCTCAAAGTCCTAGAAAAACAAGAACAATTCAAACCTAAAGCTAGTATAAGGGAGTAAATTATAAAGATCAAGGCAGAAATTAATGAAATTAAGACTAAAAAATAATCTAAAGAATCAATGAATCAAAGAGTTGGTTATGTGACAGAATAAAAAATAGACAAACCCTTAGCCCATCTTATTTAGAAGGGAAAGAAAAGGCCCAAATCTATGCAATTAGAAACTAAAAAGGCAAAATCACAACAGATTCTGCTGAAATCCATAAGATTATTGGTAACTACTTTGATATTACTTTGGGAAACTCAGAAGAAATGGATACATTCTTAGGTACATATGAACTACCAAAGCTGAATCAAGGAGATATAAAAATTTTAAATAAGTCCATATTGGTCAGTGAAATTGAAGTAATAAAAAAACTACAATGGTACCTCAGTTCACAAACTTAATTTATTCCATGATTTTGGAAAAGATGGCCACATTTATGTTTGTGTGTAAAGATGATCATGGTCACATTTTTCACCTGACATAGAGTTTTCAAACAAAAACAAAATTTTGCCAAATGCTTTTGTTTGCAAACCAAACAAAGTGTTTGCAAACAAAAGCATTTGTGATCCAAGGTATCACTGTACCAACTAAGAAAAGCCTGGATCCTCATAGATTCACCACTGAATTCTACAAGAAATTTTGAGAAGATCTAACACCAATTCTCCTCAGACTCTTTAATGAAATAAAAATGGAAGCAATACTCCCAGAAGTCATTCCTGGAATCAAGCAAAACCTGACTTTGAAACCAGAAAAGGACCCAACAAAAAAAGAGAACTACAGACCAATTTGTTTAATAAATATAAATGCAAACTCTTCAGTAATATATGACAAACAGAATGCAGTAAATCATCAAAATGATAATACATCATGACCAAGTAGGATTCATTCCAGGAATGCAGGGATGATTCAACATCCACAAATCAATAAATGTAATTCACCACATAAATAGAAGCAAGGACAAAAAGCATATAATCATCTCAATAGATACAGAAAAAGCATTTGACAAAGTTCAGCATTCGTTCATGATACAACCTTCAAAAAATAGGAATACAAAGTCTTTATCTTAAATTAATAAAAGTCATCTATGATAAACCAATGGCCAACATTATACTTAATGGAGAGAAGCTGAAATCTTTCCCTTTAAAATCAGGAATAAGACAAAGATGTCCACTATCACTACTTTTGCTCACCACAGTTCTTGAAATACTAGCTATAGCAATTAGACATAAGAAAGAAATAAGAGGGATATGGATAGGGAAAGAAGTTAAATTATCATTATTTACAGATAACATGGGAAAGAAGAGGGGACCAGGGAGGAACTGAGCCATGTGGAGCTGAGCTGCGTGATAGGTGCTGCCCCACCCTCACCCACACCAGGGGCCTCCAAGAGGAGCCACGCAGGTGCCTACAGCACCACTCCAGCTCCAGCCCCAACCCCCCACCCTCCCCACCCCCTACCTCTGGCCTCCTGGCTGCCCTGGTACCTGGATCCACAATGCACATGCACAGGGCATAATAAAGGCCATTGTCCTGAGCTCCAGAAGATAGAGCAGAAGTGAACAACAGAAAGAGGGGCTCTCTCTGGCTCCTTGTTGTAAATTGAAGCCCACTGGAAAAGTGAAGAGAATCTCCACAATAAAGGCACACCAGACCACTGTAGTTGGTAAGTTGGAGGGATCACCATCTCCCATCAGAACCTGGACTATCTTCAGGGGAAGGGCAGCTGGAACCTGCAGTAGAACCTTGCAGAATTCAACCCTGCAGGAGGTTGAGCTCAACTTGGGCCTTTCAGCCAGAAATCAGCCTGAATCTCAGGGGTCTGCTGCTGGCTTCCTGAGACTAACTGACTTAGATCTGCACACTGCTTCCCATGTTGTCTATTATGACAGCAGAGACATACCCTAAAGGAGGCCCTTCATTTTATTTTTATTTTTTATTTTCAAAATTATTTTTCCTCTTATTTTTAATTTTTATTATTTTTTCTACTCTTCAAATTCTTTTTTCTTTCTTCTGTTTTTCTTTTGTTCCTCTCTCTCTCTCTCTCTCTCTCTCTCTCTCTCTCTCTCTCTCTCTCTCTCTCACTGTCTCACCCTCCTACGTTGTTCTTCATCTACCTTTTTGTTCCTGTTCTTACCCTAATTTGGATTTCTTCTTTTCTTTTCTTCTCTCTTTTTCCTTCTCTCAATTGTCATTAGTTTCAAAGGAAAGTGAATACAGTTTATAGCTTCCCTATTGCTGTTAGGTTGTTCTGTTCTTGTCATTGTTCTTTCATTCTGTCTTTTCCTCTTTTCTTCAACAGTTCCCTAGAGTTTGCATGATCTTCCTGGGTCCTCTGACCTCACTTGTAACCTTTCCCTATCCTTCTACCTATCTATCCTTTGCTCCCCAACTCCTTTTAAGTCCCTGTCCTGAAGGGTAAAGTTGCTATATTGAAGAGTTTATTCTCTACAAACAAATTTTGGGCTGCTCCTCAATTTTGATTTAATTCACATGGTTAAAGGTGATAGATTAATAACTACCACAAATTGTCATTTTCTAAGGTGTGCTTGATTCTATTATTGTTGCTGATTGTATCACTTGGGCTAAGGTGTTGTGATTGATCTAATAAGTTGTCCTTCCTGGTATAATGAAAATGAGATTGCCTCAGAGTAATCAGAAACTCAAAACCTAAAAGATCAGCTATATCTGGAAGACACCTCTAAGAAGAAATCATTCCATAAGGGTTCTAAAAACAAGCAACATAGATACTTACAATAAGCAATATCAAAATATCAACCCAGGAGTTAAACCAAGGATAGTACCAACAACAAAAATAGAAATGAGAAGGCATTTAAGCAAGGCTCAAACCCAGACTTCCAGCTCACCAAAGGCAAATTCTGCGGGAAATGAGGTGGAAAAGTCTGATAATCAATCACCTAGACACCCTGAACTGATAGCACAGGAAGTAACTAAACAGATGAATGAGGCTCTAGAAAAATTCAAAACAGAAATAATTTCCCAGATAACTACAGATATGGTGAACAGAATGAAAGACATGATTAGAGACTCTAGAACAAAAATAGATTTTAAAAATAGATGAGTTCAAGACCATGATGGAAGCCATGAATGTCCAGCATAGGAAAGAAATGGAGACCATGATTTCCCAACATAGGAAAGAAATGGAATCCATGAAACAGATAGCCAGGAGATTAAGAACTCTATTGAAAGTATAAACAGCAGACTGAGCCAATCTGAAGACAAAATATCAGATATAGAAGACAGGATTTTGGTCAGTGACCAGGAAAAGAGAGATCTCTTAAAAATAGTAAGGGACCATGAGAAATCAATCCAACAGCTCCTAGATGACACAAAGAAGAATAATATAAGGCTGATAGGAGTCCACAAAAAAGCAGGAGAAAGTACAATTGACATAAAAAAATGTTCATAGAATTAATGACAGAAAACTTCCCAAACAGAGCAAAAGAATTGACATACAGATAAGTAAGGCATATAGGACTCCAACTAGCTGTGATTAAAAAAAAACCTACACCTAGACATATAATAATCAAGATCCCAGAAACCCAACAGAAGAACAAAATACTATAAGCAATTCAAGAAAAGAAACAAACCTCATATAAAGGAAAGCCCATCAGAATCACAGCAAACTTTTCAACACAAACCCTCAAGTCAAGGAGAGTGAGGTATTTCAAACCCTGAAAGAAAACAACCACCAACCCAGACTGATGTATCCTGCAAAACTATCTTTCAAAATTTATGGGGAAATAAGATACTTCCATGACAAAGAACACCTAAGAAATTTCATGAATACCAAACCAGCACTCCAAACAATTTTAAACAATATCCTAGAAAAACACAATGAAGGTCACAACTCTGTGAGGCCCAACAGAGCAAAGCCATCAGGCAAGGCAAGAAATTAAAGGGAAAGGGGGAAAATAAAAAATTAAAGAGCTAACAACAGAAAAATAACATGACATGGATAAGTCAATACATATCAGTTATAACCATCAATGTTAATGGCCTCAATTCATGAATCAAAAGAAATAGGATGCCAGAATGGATTAAGAAGCAAAATCCACAGGGCCAGGGATTTACCTCAGTGGTTCCACCACCTGCCTTGCAAGCATAAGGACCTGAGTTTGATCCCCAGTACCAAAACAAAAAAAGAAGCAAAATCCAACAATATGCTGTATACAAGAAACACACCTAGTTCAAAAAGAAATTCATAGACCAAAAGTAAAAGGATGAAAAACAGTTCTCCATGCGACAGGAACCCAGAAAAAAAAAGCAATGGTAGCTATCTTATTTGCAGACAAAGTAAATTACGGATAACATGATGCTCTGCATAGAAGATCCCAAAAACTCTATAGCAGAATATAAACTCAACCCTCAAAACTCAGTAGCCTTCCTGTACAACAATAACAAATTCACTAAGAGGGAAATAATACCTTTCACAATAGCATGAAGAAAAATGAAATACTTAGGAATTAACTTAACCAAGGAAATGAAAGACCTCTACAATTAAAACTATAGTATTCTTTAAAAAGAGATCAAAGAGGAAAACAGAAAATGAAAAGATAGCCCCTCTTCCTGGATAGGGAGAACCAATAGTTGAAATGGCCATACTTCAAAAATTGTGTTGCAGATTTAGTGAAATCCCAATCAAAATATCAATAACATTGCTTACAGAACTGGAGAAAGAAATTTTAAAATTTATATGTAACTGGAAGAGACCTAGAATAGCCAAAGCAATTCTGGGCAACAAGGACAAAGGGCATCACAATCCTAGACCTCAAGTTATACTACAAATCTACAGTGATCAGTACATCATGGTATTGGCCAAAAAAAAAAAAAAAAAGACATGGATCAATTGCAAAGAATAGAAGATGCAAAAACAACTCCAGGCACACTCAGTTATGTTAGCTTTGACAAAGATGCCAAATTCTTTGTCAGACAAAAGATAGCCTTTTTAAAAATAAATGGTGCTGGGGAAACTGGCTATCTACATAGTGAAGGTTGAACTTAGACCCTTATCTCTCATCACACACTAAACAAAAATCAAATGGATCAAAGATCTCAACATTAGAACAAAAACACAATCTGCTGGAAGACAAAATAGGTAAAACTCTTGAAGACATAGGTGTAGGCAAAGACTTTCTGAATAAAACCCCAAATGCACAAGAAATAATAGCAAGAATCCCAATTTAGCAAAACCCCAGTTTAAAGACCCAATCAAAAATGGGCATCTGATATGAGAAAAGGAAAAAATGGAAACAAAATCTTTGTAAATAGGGAGGGGTGGAGGAGTTGAAGGGAGGGCAGGGGAATGGGGAAAAAATAATAATCAAGATACATCGTGTAAATGTACACATTCCCAATGATAAATGTAAATGTATTGTACACTTAAAAAGTACCAATAAAAGAATTTAAGGGGAAAAAATGGGCATCTGTAATGAATAGACAATTCTCTGAGGAAGATATATCACTGGCCAACAAATACATGAAAAAATGTTCAACATCACTGGCTATTCAAGAAATAAAAATTAAAACATCCAGATTCTATTTCACCCCAGAAAGAATGGCTACCATCAAGAAATAAACCAATAACAAATGCTTATGAGTCTGTTGGGGAGAAAAGAACCCTTCCTCATTGTTTATGGCAAAGTAAACTGATACAACCACTATAGAAATCAGTATGGAAATTCCTCAAAAAACAAAAAGTAGAAATTTCATTTGACCCAGCTATTCCCTTTTAGTTATCTTCCCAAAAGAGTTAAAGACATTATACTACTGCAATGTATGTGTACCTATGTTTATAGTAGTGCAATTCATAATAGTTAAATCTTGGAAACAGCTTATACATCCATCAACAGATGAAAGGTTTAAGAAAATGTGCTACTTATATACAATGGAGTACTATTCTGCCATAAAGAAAGATAAACTTCAGCCATTTGTAGGAAAATGGATGTACCTTGAGACCACAATGCTAAGTAAAGTAAATCAAACACACAAACTTGAGCACTGAATGGTTTCCCTTGTATGAAAAAATTACTACATCAATAAAGTATGAAATAAAAGACAGAAAATAAGAAAAAAGAGAGAGAAAGTAGTTATTGTATTCTGTTTCTGCTGTTGGTTTCTGGTTTCATTGCAATATACTATGAGAGTTCACTTTGCAGGATTTCCTTTTCTTTGGATATGTTAAGGTTTTTATTGTTGCTATGAGCATGGTCTATTTTGAATAAAATATTTTCCAGAATAGGAAAATCTATGAAGATAGAGAGTAGCTTAGTGGTTGCCTAGATCTAGGAAGGAGAGATCAGGAGATGAGAGCTAATGGGTAGTATGTTTTGCATTGGGATAACAAAAGTGCTCTAAATTTTGTTTGTCAACATGGTTGTACAACTCTATCAATATGCTACAGTGCATAAATTTATACTTTAAGTTTGTAAATTGTATAGTATGTAAATTTTAATTCCATAAACCTGTTATTTTTTTTAAAAAGCAGAAAACAGACAAACAATGTATTTCCTAGAAGAATCTCACCTCACCAGTAAAGTTTCTGGCAGACTCAAAGTGAAAGGATGTAAAATGATACTTTAACCAAACGGAAACCTAAAATGAGTAGGCATAGCTATATTTACATCTGATGGAAGACCTTAAGGCAAAAAGTGTAAGAATAAACAAAGAGACTAAAAGAATGATACAAAAAAATCAATGAATCAAGGAGTTGGTGTTTTGAAAGAATAAATAAAATTGATAAATCTTTAGCTAACCTTATCAAAAAAAGGAAAGAAAAATCTCAAATCCATGCAATTAAGAATGAAAAAGGTGAAGTCACAACAGATCCAGCAGAATCCAGAGGATCATCAACACCTACTTCAAGAGGACCTGTACTCTAATAAAATGGAAAACACAAAAGAAATGGACAGATTCCTAGACACATACAAATTGCCAAAGCTAAATGAAGAAGATATAGAAATTCTAAACACACCAATTGCAGTGAGTGAAATTGAAAACATAATAAAAAATTTACCAACAAATAAAAGCCCAGGTCCTGATGGCTTCACTGCTGAATTCTACAAGACATTCAAAGACGAACTATTGCCATTACTCTTTAAACTCATCAAGGAAATTGAAAGGGAAGTAATACTTCCAAATTCATTCCTGGAAGCAAGTGTTACTTTGATTCCAAAACCAGGGAAAGACCCAACCAAAAAAGAGAACTACAGGCCAATCTCCCAAATAAACATAGATGCAAAAATCCTCAACAAGATACTGGCAAACAGAATACAGAGGGTCATCAAGAAGATCATACACCCTGACCAACTCGGATTTATCCCAGGGATGCAGGGATGACTCAACATACGTAAATCAATAAATATAATACACTATATTAACAGAGCCAAGAACAAAAACCATAAGATCATCTCAATAGATGCAGAAAAAGCATTCAACAAAATCCAACACCCACTCATGATAAAAACCCTACAGAAAATTGGAATAGAAGGTCTTTATCTGATCCTGATTAAGGCTATCTATGAAAAACCAACAGCCAACATCATACTAGATGGTCAAAAACTGAAAACTTTCACGCTAAAATCAGGAACATGACAAGGATACTCACTATCACCACGCCTGTTCAATATAGTTTTGGAAATATTAGCCATGGCAATTAGACAAGAGAAAGAAATAAAAGGAATAAAGATAGGAAAAGAAGAAGTTAAACTGTCTTTATTTGCTGACCATATGATACTTTACATAGAAGACCCAAAAAACTCTGCCAAGAGACTTCTAGACTTAATTGACAGATTCAGTAGAGTAGCTGGATACAAGGTCAAAACTCAAAAAAACAATAGCCTTCTTGTACACAAATAACAAACTCACTGAGAGAGAAATTAGAGAAACAATTCCTTTTACAATAGCGTACAAAAAAATGAAATATCTAGGAATCAATCTAACAAAGGAAGCAAAAGACCTTTATAAAGAAAACTACAGGACTCTGAAAAAAGAGATCGAAGAGTATATAAGAAAATGAAAAGACATCACTTGTTCCTGGGTAGGAAGAACCAATATAGTGAAAATGGCCATACTTCCAAAACTGCTATATAGATTTAACGCAATGCTGATTGAAATCCCAACAATATCCCTCACAGAACTAGAGAAAACAATCCAAAAATTCATTTGGAGCCAGAGGAGACCTAGAATCACAAAAGCACTTCTAGGCAACAGAGACATGGCTGGGGGTATCAGAATACCCAACTTGAAGCTATACTACAAAGCCACTGTGATAAAAACAGCATAGTACTGGTAAAGAAACAGACCTGAGGATCAGTGGAATAGATGAGAAGATGCAGAAACAACTCCAGACATACTCAGCTACCTCATCTTTGACAAAGGAGCCAACCACCATCATTGGAGGAAAGATAGCCTATTTAATAAATGTTGTTGGAAAAACTAGATTTCAACCTGCCAAAGAGTCAAACTAGACCCATATCTATCACCATGAACTAAGCCAAGATCTAAGTGGATTTAAGATATAAATATTAAAACAGAAACACTAAACTTGCTGGAAGATAAGTTAGGTAGAACTCTTGAAGACATTGGCATAGGAAAAGATTTTATAAACAATACCTCAGAAGCACAGGAACTAGCACAAAGAATCAACAACTGGGATTTCATCTTATTAAAAAGCTTCTGCACTGCAAGAGAAACCACCAACAGAGCTAAGAGACAACCTATAATGTGGGAAAAAAAATTTTAGCAGCTGTACCTCAAAGGACTACTATTTAGAATGTATAAGGAACTGTAAAAAAAATCAGACCCCCCAAATTCGAAGACCCAATTCAAAAATGGGCATCTGAAATGAATAGACATTTCTCAAAGAAGTAGAAATAGCAAATAAACATATGAAAAAATGTTCAACATCACTGGTCATTTGAGAGATGCAGATGAAAACAACACTGAGATTCCATCTCACCGCAGAAAGAATGACTGCTATCAAGAAATCAACCAATAACAAATGTTGGTGGGGGTGTGGGGAGAAAGGAACCCTTCTCCATTGTTGATGGGAGTGCAGACTGGTGCAACCACTGTGGAAATCAGTATGGAGATACCTCAAAGTACTAGGGCTACAGGTCCCATTTGACCCAGCTATTCCCCTGCTGGGTATCTTCCCAAAATAATTAAAAGAATCATACCACAGCGATACATGTACACCTATGTTTATAGTGGCACAGTTTGTAATAGCTAAAGTTTGGAAACAGCCCAAGTGCCCATTGACTGGAAACTGGATAAAGAAGATGTGGTTTTTTTTTAAATGGAGTACTACTCTGCCATAAAGAATGAGAAACTAGAGACATTTATAGCTAAATGGATGCACACTGAGGCCATACTCTCAAGTGAAATAAATAGGACACACATATGTAAATACCGAATAGTTTCTCTAGTGTGAGAAACTGAAAGTGTAAATAAGGATGAAAATGATTAAAATGAATAATTGATAATTTGAAATAGGAAAAGGTCCAAGGGTTTGGGGGTGGCAGAAGGGAAAGGGGAAAGGGAAGAAGGGAAAGGAAAAATCATGAGAAAATGAAAAAATGGAAACAAAGTCTATGTAAATAGGGAAGGGTGGAGGGGGTGAAGGGCGCACAGGTAATGGGGAAAAATTAAGAACCAAGATACATCATGTACAGGGACAAGCATCCAATGATAAATGTGAACGTGTTGTACACCTAAAATAAAGCAATGAAAAGATTTATGCAAAAAAAAGAATAAAGAAAGAAAGACATTATATAATGATCAAGGGTTCCATTCATCAGAAGGTATAATAATTGTATGCATATGCAACTTACAGAGCACCTAATTTTACAGTGCAAACACCGTTAGACTTCAGCACTATTAGACTTTCTCAAGAGAGACAGACTACAATGCAATGTAGTTCAATGTTCCATTTTCATCACTGGACAGATCAAGCAAATTTGCCCCAAATCAATAATGTATCAATAGAATTAGCAAAAATTTATAAGCCCTGTGTCTAACAACTGCAGACTGCCCATTATTTTCATCAGCGCATTGGAACTTTCTTTAGAGTAGACTATATAGTAACCAATAAAGCAACTCTTAATGAATTCAAAAAATTTGAAATCAATTTCTGAATCTTTTTCTGATCACAATAAAATAAAATTAGAAGTCAAAACCTAATAAATTTTAGAAATTTGCAAATACGTGGACACTGAATAACACCTTTTGAATGATGAAAGTGAAAAGTTAAAATTTTTGAAACAATAAATGAGAATACAACACACCAAAACTTATAGGATACAGCTGAAACAGTATCTAAGAGGGAAGTTTATAGCAGTAAGTGCCTACACAGAAAAAAAAAGCCCCAGAAATTTAAAACTTTCACAACGTAGTGATGTATGTCAAGTATTTAGAAAAGCAAGAACAAGTGAAACTCTAGTAGAAGGAAATAAAGATCAGAGTAAATATAAATACAGACATAGTAACAACTTTGCAGGATTTTCATTTCTTCAGATATGTTAAGGTCTTTATTGTTGCTATGAGCATAGTCTATTTTGATTTTTTTTAAATCCCAGAATAGGAAAATCTATGTAGCTAGAGGAGTAGCTCAGTGGTTGCCTAGACGTTGGGGAGTGGGATTGGGAGGTGACATCTGGGAGGTAGAGTGTTTTGGGATTACAAAAATGATCAAAATTTGACTGTGATCATGATTAAACAACTTTATCAATGTGCTAAAATCTTCTGAATCTTGCACTTTAAGTTTATACATTGTCTGGTATGCAAATTTTAGTTCAATAAAGCTGTTATTTTTAAAAAAGAGAATTGAAGAAAATATTTGCCACCTATTCATCTGACAGAGGGTTAATGTCCAAAATATATAAGGAACTTAAAAACTAAAAAGAAGTACTCCACTGAAAAAGTTGGCAAATGATTTGAATAGATACTTCTCAAAAAAGAAATAAAAATGGCCAATATATGAAAATCTTACTATCTTTAGTCATCAGGGAAATGCAAATCAAAATTATAATCAGATACCATCTCACCCAGTTAGAATGGCTACTACCAAAAGAAAGACAAAAAGAAACAAATGTTGGCTAAGATGTAGTGAAAAGGAACTTATACACTGTTGATAGGAGTATAAATTAGTACCATTAAGAAGGAAGCATGGAAATGCCTCAAAAAAACTAAAAATAGACCTATCATATGATCCAGCTATCTCACTCCTGGGTATATCCAAAATCAGCATTCAAAACATAACTTCATGCTTGTGTTTACTGTGGCACTATTCACCACAGCTAAGATACACAATCAGACTAGGTACCCATCTACAGATGAATGGATAAAGAAAAAATATATATATTAAAAATACACACACATACACACACACACAAACACACACACACATATATATCTACCATAAAGAATGAAATTCTGTCATTTGTAGCAAAATAGATAGAATTTGGGGACAATAATATTAATAATCCAGACACAAAAAGAAAGTACTGCATGTTCTCTCTCATTATGTGGAGGTTAAAAAAAATCATCCTGAAAATAGAATGGTGATTACTGGGGATTGGGAAGGGTGTAAGGCTGGGGATGGAGGGGATAGATTGGGATTTGATCAGTGCACATTATATTCATGTACAAAAATACAGCAGTGAACCCCATTAATGTGCATTATTAATATATGTTAATACAATTTTTTTAAATCTTGAGTGATTTTTAAAAATACCATATGAATTTGGGTTGCAAGTCCAGGAGGAATGGTCTGAGGGCCTTTGGAGGAATTGCTGACTCTGGTGGATACAAGGTAGGTAGGCCCAGATACTTGTGGTTCTCACATCAAGTTGTCGCGCTTTAGTGTCAACACTAAATACTATATATTTTATTGGGGGGAATATTATATATTTAACTCCTGCCCTTACAGTGTTCTGGGGTTTGTCTTCTGTCTTCTAATTCTTTCAAGGCTATAGAAACTGAAACTCAGGTCCCCTAGGTTCACCAAATTCTAAGGAAAAAACAAACAGTTTTGGTGCTCTCCTTACATCTTTACGTCCCCACCCTCACTTTGATTTTGACTTCACAATTCTCTAATATCTGATCTCTGGTCATTTTAAATGTCTGTTCTCATCTTTCTTTCTTTTCAATCTAACTTTTTAGTTTCTATCTAGTGGACTTTTCCAAATCATTCCCATGTTCCTGGAAATAAAACTGAAGCTAACTTGTTTTCATGTTATTTCTATTAACACCAAGTCACTTTCTCCCTGCTCCCACTACATAAATGTCAACAAGGATCTAAAATATTAGCCTGATGAGCTGCCGAGTTACAACTTTCCTGTTTACTGACACCCGTAATCTATGATTCAGAGAACTTAGTCTGACTCACTCAGAAGAGTCAGAATATCGGGTCCATGGATAAGTTTCAAACTTTAAAACTTTCCTTCTTATATAGAAAATATAAGACACCTAAAAGTTCTTCTAATGTTGGGAATAAGGAGGACCTGAGAAGAATTCTTCACAACCATTATATGTGGTGATATTTTTTATACATTTTTACATATGAAGATATTGATACAAAGAGAGATTAAACAACATGGCACAATGAGGAGATAGTGGCAGGCCTGTGAGCCCAATGCCCTGCTCTCACATTCTTCAATTCTGATGCACAACATAAAAAGGGAAAATTAATTTTTCTACCTATGTAATCGTATAAGGGAGATTTTTCCATAGGGTTTTGACACATAAGATTCTAATTAAAGAGTTAGCGTAAATATTTCTTTACATTTTCCATTATGTAAAGGGCTATATTTAAAAAAAAAAAAAGTGCTATAAAAATCTTCTCCAGGCCGGGGATTTAGCTCAGTGGTTCTGCTGCCTGCCTCGCAAGCGCCAGGTCCCAAGTTCAATCGCCGATAACAACAACAAAAAAAATCCTCTCCAGTCAATGATTCAAATCACATCAACTTTTATATTTATGTAATCTTGAAAGTATAAAAGGCATTTGAAAGGACAATAATTTATATACCAATTTATATGATGACATTTAGAAAATAAACAACAGCTGGAATTTTAATATAAAGTCAATAACCCCAAAGGGAAAAGTAAAATATCAGTAGCCAGTGAACAAAGGATAGCTTATTTCTCATAAGTGACACATTATAGTCATCTTTATGGAACACCAAAGTATATAAAATAATTGAGCAGTTAGTAAAACTGTGATTGAGTTGACTTAAAAGCTTAATACAATTCACTTACAGTCTTAGCACATATTGCTAACACTTGTGTTTACTTTTGAAACAAACCCATGAAGACAGTCTATTGTGTGTGCCTAAAGCTTATATTTATCTTTGAAATAAAATCCTTCTTGCTAAACAGTTTATTGAACCCTAAAATACTTTCCACCTTTATTCTAACCACAAAGACAAAAACTAAAATGATTTCATTTATTTTATACTTTCCTATTGCAAAAAAAGGGACTGTCCAGAAATTTGGAATGCAAAACTTCACTTCCATATAATTATGTGCCATTTCTATATAATCGTCCTAGTTAGTGATCTATGTAGCTTAGATATAGTGAAAATGAAGCAGACAAATAGCAAAGCCCCTATTATTGGGACAGAGAGGAGAGCAGAGCTAGAAAAGGTTGATATAGTATGTAAGTTACATTTAAAAGGTAATTCCTTTTATCCAGTGAACTGCATGTGTAGGGGTATGTGTAACTAGGGATTCAATCAGGCACTTTACCATTGAACTACATCTACAGCACCCCTTTTACATTTTTGAGACAAGGTTTGTCTAAGTTGTCCAAGTGTCACTGAATGGAGAGTGTTGGAGTTGTTTCCAGGTTCTTGGTATCCCAAACAAAGAGCAGGACACTCAAAAGAACTAAAATTTATTAAGACAAAAGAAGCGAAGCTACATGTCAGAGTGGGAGTGGGCCAGTGAGAATAGCTCACAGATCTGATGGGGCAGATACAGGGACACTTAAGGTCCTGGGATTATGGAGGATCTATAGCTGGGGTTGACCCGAGTCATGTCTGAACAGGGTACCTTGACTCTGCCCACCCTTTGGGAGGGGGTGTTTTTGACCATAGGTTTTTAGAGAGGGTGACATGGCATCCAATGCTCACTGTAGGAGGTCAAAATGCAAAGTATGTGAGGCTGGATGCAGGATAGCCTCCCATGCCTTTGGGTTTGCGCACGTTTAGGGCCCTTGTGGTAACAGGGTGATCTTTATCTATCAGTTTTCTGGTATGTTGACATAGTGGTCCTTGCTGTGTGTGGTTTCTCAATTCTCTACCCCACAACATATTACCTGTCCTTGTTCTACATTTGACCTCACAAGCTGGTCTTGAACTTCAGTGCTTCAGCCTCAGCTTCCCAAGTAGCTGGGATAACAGGTGTATACCACTATACCCATCTAATGATCTTAACCCTCAGTGCTGCTCTCTTCTGCTGCCCTTGACCTTCTAATAACAACCACAATTAGAGCAATCTCTCTCTTCCTCTCCTGCACTTACCCTGTTCGGAACACAGCATATACTATCAGGAAATAAGCAGCCGCAGACAGTTCAGTAGAGTAGAAGAAAATCATAAATGTAATCTATAGCACTGATCTTCTTACTAGCAAATTAAATATCCCTGTAGTAAAACCACTGATAGAATTGCACTTAACGTGTTCATTTCTGTGATGGCAGACAAAGCAAAACAGATAACTTTCCTGCAACAATCACCTTCATTTTGACACAAGAAATATCCCTGCTGTTACAGGCCTTCATGGGATTTAGACCAGTGTAGTGTTAAAAAATGGATCAATAAGTGGCAATGGATCCAGACAAGAATGCAATGATGCAGGCATGATGAAGACAGAAAGGCAAGATCACTTGTCTACCCATGTCTGGTCATGGCTGTCCCTGAAAGAAGAAAAATAAAATTACAGCCAGTACCTTGCTGTAGTTTCTTTCAAGGCTGCAAGTTAGTTGCCTGACCAATTAGATAAAACCCCTTGGCAACTAAGGATTTATTATTAATGCTGTGCAGGGATAACTACCAAAGATCTGTGACACATATTAATGTGAAAGATACTAGACAAATACCTTTTTAGAGATGTTGATATCCAGCATGAAATTCCTTATGGAGCAGTACTTTCATGTGATTCGGCTGGGAATCAGTTGCATAATTTCACATGCAATCTGTCACATTCTCCAGTGATGGACAAATTAAATAAAGACAAAAGTCATGAAAGATCACTTTCTTTAAAAAGTGGGATAATCACGAAGACAGAGCACAATCGTCAGAAGCCCGTCTTGCCAGGCAGCTGGTTAGGGGCAGTTTATATAGCCAAGGGTGATCACAGACTGGTGGGTGCCTTTTCACAGCTGGAGGTTGGTGGCCAAATGATGTGCATCTGATCCTAATCACCTGGTCAAGAGATGTTTTTCATTTCTACACCTGCTAAGAACAAAGACCATTATTTCCTTGGGCTATTCTTTCACTAGTTTACCCACATGCAGTTCCTGATTATTACTTGATTAACAGCTGGAAGAGTAGCTGCCCTGAGGCCTTCTTGTGCATTGCCAAATTTGCAGTAAGAAAGAAGAGAAACTTCACCTGATCATTGTAGAAGACAACATTTAGGTGAGGTTAAATAAGGAATCTGGCACAAGATCTGGTCTCATTGGTCGGCTTCAATTTCACCCTATCCTCTTCCCCCCTAGAACTTTAGATTTATCAGTCATTTTCCTGTCACTGGAACAAAACACCTGATATTCACAACTTAAGGTGAAGAGGTTTATTTTGGGTCAGAGTTCAGTCCATGATCAGCCAGCTCCAAGGTACAAACCGATGGTAGAAGGGCATGGTAGAGGAAAAATGCTCAACCCATGGCAACCACCAAGTAGACAGTGCAACAAGAGCCAGAGAAAGCGAGAGCAAGAGAGAGAGACCATATAAGGCACGCACCCAGTGACCCACCTCCTCCAGCCAGCACCCATTTCCCAACCACACATTCAGCTATGAACTCATGAAGAGATTTAGTCCACCAACAAGTAGAGCCCCATGACCAAATCACCTTCCAAAGCCCCGCCTCTGAATACATGAGACTTTGGGGGACCTCCTAGATCCAAATCGTAACAGTGGTGTACTACATACTCTTGTCATTTTATAGATGAGGGCAGAGGTTCTCTGGCTATTTTGGCAACTTTTTCCACTTCACTGAGCCAGTAAATGTTGTAGTGGGGATTTAAACCCCAGTCTTTTCAATATGTGATCTTTTCTTTTTAAAGTTTGCTTTTTAAAATAACTCTGAAGGTAATTAGAGTAAGTTGCATACCCACTTTATTTTGTTTGGTTTGGTTTGGTTTTTTTTGGGGGGGGTGCCTGGGATTGAACTCAGCACCTCACACTTGCCAGGCAGGCACTGTGCCACTGAGCTACATCCTCGGCCTTATATGTACTTTTGGATATGATAGAAGATACTTTAATTATTTGGTGTTCATTTTGTAAAGAAATGGGGAAAATCCTTTGTCATATACATAGTCATAGTTCCTTTTATGTTTCTTAGTTTATAAGATTAAACTGATATTCAAAACATCTCTCCTTTCATCCTAGAATCTCCCCTAAAGAGTTCATTAGCTTTACACTCTCTCATTTCATAATACAGTGCTGCATCAAGACATAAAGATATATTTTTCTTACATATTACTCACTTAAATGTCTCCTAAGAATTAAAGTCTTAAGGAATGGGAAGTTGCCACAAATTTCAGTATTTGATAGAATGCTTTTTTTAAATGCATGTTTCCTTAGTGCTCATGTGATCCCTCTGCTAGAATGTTTATCTAACTCTGAAGATTGTTGTCTATTCATTCTGAAAATTTCAGCTCAAAGATTAGCCTTTTTCTAAAATTTTGCTTTCCTCCCAGATCCTTCACTTTCCTGGCCAGAGAAAGATTCCCTATTTTCTCATAATATTGCTGTAAGAGAATTCATCACATTGTGTTGTATTTTCAAAAATAAGTGGTTATCAGCACCCTTTTGGTGGTGCACAAATGGATAAGTGCAGTGAAGCTCGGGTCTAATTGCACATCTAAGGTGCTCTGGAGTGTTTAGTTGTCCACCTTCTGATTGCTGCTGGGATAGTGGAAGCCACACAGCAGCCCCATGGCTGAAACACTGGTACTTGTTCCCTCTCTCTACTCTTAGGCCAAAGCTCCTTCAAACCCAGACTTCTCACCCAGGTAAGGCTGGGAATCAGGGGATGGGGCACATGGAGGGAAACCATTCGTCTCTGGCTCTCCATAACAAGAGTGGACTCAGACAACAGGCCTTTTTTCAGTGTCTCCTTGATGCTTGAAACCTGAGGTGCCAAAATACTCCAAATGCCTTGACAAGTCAGGAAGAACCAAGTCCAGTACAGTACCTATCTACTTTTTTAAGCAGTCAGATTCTGAGTTATTATTAAAAACAATGGCACTGTGGGTGAGGAATTGGTCAGAATGGGAAATGAGAATTTCAGTTTCTCCCGAGTGGGCAGAGTTTCTAATTTCACTGTACCCCTTCTGAGTCTTTACTGTACTCCCTAGTAAAAGCATTCTTACAGGTTAGGTGTTAAAGCTACCTAAGGAGACAGGCCTTGTAACAAAGCTAAGTGCCAAAAGCATGTTACTTTATCCTCGATATCTGCACTTTTGTAAGTTCACTTTCAATTTAGAAAATTTCATCATTTTTTTACTTTTGTTTCATCAATATATTTCACTGTCCTGATTTTAAAAAGTAAGTTGTGGTTTAGTTTAAAAGTACCACAGTGCTGGCCAGAATTGGACTCAGAGAGGCTCCTTTTTTAATTTGAAATTTCTATAAGAAAAAAATATTTTCTGTTATGGTAAAATGCTTATGCTTTGATAACGATTAGTAGCTTATTTTAGGGCTCTACTCAGGAAATAAAATGATTGTGTGGTTGTTTTTTTTTTTGGTCTACATCAGTTGTTCTAGTTTTATTTTTGTTTCAAGTACTCAAGTATTTATTTCATTTCAGTACAAAATACAGAATTTATATATTCTTTTAATCTTCAAGGAAAAGAGACTCTGGTTCACACCTTCCGATAGTCAACTGTTCTGTACACAGATTATTACAGCAGTTCATATGAGATAGAAGATAGACATGTGAGAAATAAAACACTCTCACAGTTTTAAAAATCATAAACATGCTTTAAAATGTTTATTCGTCTACTTAAATACAATGTTCATTTACATATTTTTTGCATAACTCTTTGGTTTTAAAAGTTCCATATACATAAAAAATAATGACAGAGAATCCAGGAATAAAGACCCCCATTATGTATGGATGTTTTGTTAGTAATTACATAATAAATTAAAGAATGGGTCCCTTTGAAAAGTGGAAAATCTGTGAAGGTTAAGAATTTGATTACCTTTAATAGAAGGAAATTTAAAGTCTTTATATAATAAAATGCCAGTAATTTCTGAGAATATTATATAGCCTTGTTATTCTACCACAGGGAATTGTTTGAAATGATGTATTTTGGTGAGTGTCAATGAATTTGCCAATTTTCAAAGACAGAAATGATACTCAAATTATTACATCTGTATTTGGCAGCAGCTCTCCTCCTGTGGAAAGACATTTAAACAATTTAGATCTAATTTAGATCAGGTTAGCAGCTGGTTTTGCTCATCATAGCTAATGTTTCATTTTCTTCAGTGAACTGAAGAGTGAGTTATGTATTTCTTCCCATAATCTTGGACGTGATAGTTGTGATAGCCATTTGAATAAGAAACACCAGCAGATGGGTTTAGCACAGCTCTGGGTGTGTCCGGATGACTGACTTACAGAAGCAGGAAGCCCCATTGTAGGTGTGATACCAATCAATAAGCTTGTAGCCTAGATGAAGTAAAAAGGGAAAGAAGAAGGAAGTCTTGCTTCCACTTATTCCAAAGAGCTCCTGTCTTTGCCACTGCCTTTGAACATCTGTCTCCAGGCCTCCCACACAGACTCTTCAGCTTTCCAGTGCAGACGCTTGGGCTTCCTAATACAAATTCCTGCAGCACTTTGCAGTGAGCTTCGGGCCTTTGACTTGTGACTGCATCCTCTTGTTTCTCCAGCACACAGTCAGCCCCTTTGCACGCTTCCACATCTCACTCTATAGGCAGCCACTGAACACCTACCTTCTAAATCCTTTACATATACATATATATATACATATTCTATATTAAATCTGTTCCTCTACCCTAACTGGTAGTAGGAGTTGGGGAATACTATGATTCTAAAAATAGAATTCTGTCTAAATGATGCAGAATATAATGTGCAGAGTAACAAATTTAGGAAAAATATAAATAGAAGAATTAGAGCAAAGCAAATTTGGAAACAAGCAGCCAGTGGTCCAGTTTATCACTGAAAATCAAAACAAAACCATAAAAATATCACTTCAGGGATTTGACACTGTACTCACACTTGATATATAAATTTTAGGGTATCCACATTCAAAGACAGAATTTAAAAATAGTAAAAGAGAGAGTGATTATATAGTCTCTGAAATGAGGAGTATGACTGTCATGTTTTCTCATCAGCAGTTTTAATGCCTTTCCTGTAGATGAAGTCGCATGAAATACACTGTTTACATTAGCAAAAACAGAGAATTTATGTCCTAACTACAGGCTTTATTACCAAAAGTTCATTTGAGAATTTATAAGCATATGTGATTAAAAGCAATCTAAGAAAGAATATATTACATGAGGAACTGCCCAAATATATGTTTTGCTTTTGTTTTTTAGACAGGGTCTCACTATACAGTTCAGCCAGGCTGGTCTTAAACTCACTAAGTAGCCCAGATGGCCTCAAACTCACAGTGATCTTCCTGCCTCAGCCTGCTGAGTGCTGGGATTACAGATGTGCACTACCCAGCTCCAAATCTTTTTATTTTACCCTGCAGAATTGCCAGAAAATAAGCACGCAGTCCTGTAATTAAGCATAGAATTTAAACTAAAGTTTATCTTCGTATGGACAGTAAAGCAAAAGTGATTACTTTGTTACTTTAGTGTGAGTACTGCAATTAATTACTTCATAGATTTATTTTAATTAACTCACCAAATTAATTAGGGTATATAGATAATATAATACTGTATTTTAAATAATTCCTTATAAGACATTTTCACTGGTAGCTATTTTACATATATTTAACTTAAAAATAAACATATAAACATTCCTTCATATATACAAGAGCTACTTCAAAGAGTAGAAGTTTCCTTCTCAATATAAACATTTTAAAAGAATTATTTACAAGGAACAATTTTCTCATCCAAACACAAAAATTTCTGATATCCCACTTATTCAACAGATGTTCTTCTCATTTTTTCAGCTAATTCTTGTCGCATTTCAATGTGTTTTTCTAAATTTTGCACTTCATGTGGAAGATTGATGTCCCAAACTGACAAACAAGATTGTATCTCTAGAAGAAGAAAAAAAAACTGATTATGTTTCAATGATCCACTATGAAGCTTTTTTATTTTATTTCAATTTTGTTAATTTATATGCAGTTTATTTACACAGATATTTACATATATATTTATAGCTATAAATAATGGACTAAATTATTACATTTACAAAAAACTATATTTGGAAAATGTTAGTAATATAGAAACTATTAAATTTCAAGAAGAGTGTAAATATTTTATTATGTATTACTTCATTTTTTGAAAGAAACAGAGCTTTTTCAAACACTTCAACTTCAGATCCATGGTCATAGGTAAATTATAAGGAGAAATATTCATATTTAGTTTAAATTTCAGCTAGTTCTTACTTTATAGCAACTGTTAACTCTATGTCAACTTAAAATATACCATTTCTAAGTCCAGGATACAATTTTAAGAATTTATGACTAAAGTTTTTACACTATAAAGAAATTACCAACTAAAATGCTAAAAGTATTATATATAACACTTACTATAAATTTATAAGGCAATATATTATTACCATTAATGTCACTGCACTCTTTGGAATACAGTATCCTATTAAATAGTACCTTTTTGGTGTTGTAAGCCTTCAGTACTTTTCTGGTCATACCCCAAAACCAGCATGACATTTTTAAGGCTTCCTTTACCAAAACAAAATAAAATTTTGTTAAAATAGTCTTTTTTTGGGAAAAAAGTACAGTTGTGCATATTTGAAGACACACATACTCTGGAATTACAATTATATTTTTAAGAGACATTTTAATTGTATTAAATAAACTCTACAAGACTATCAGTTTTTTTTAAGAAAAATGTATCTATTTGTTCCAGCCAAATATGTGACTCTTAGAAAACAACTCAACTTTTCTGTAAAATAGATTTAGTATTTGTATATTACCTCCCCCAATTATACTATTAAATGAAACAATGTGTATGCAAGTGCTTGGACACTCTAAGGCACAAAAGCATTTGGATGGACAGTTGCAAAAATGGACACACTGATACAACACTATATTTTCCACTTCACTTATTTACTAATTTATCTGACAAATACTAATCCAGAGAGTTTCACCCACTAGGCCCAAAGCTGGTACTGGAATAAAGGAAAAATATGCGGACCCAACCCACATAGAGTTTATGTTCTAGTGAAGATATTGACATTAATGAAAAATCATGACTATGATCAAGGATATGACAGGAGAGCCAGAAAAGGAAAGTTTGATTCAATCAGTGTTGGCTTCTCTGAGGTTTTGATACATGAGCTTTCATTAAAAAATGCGCATAGCTAACTAACCAAAAAGGTAAACTAAGTTAACTAAGCAAAGAAACAATGCCTGCACATCTCTTAAGCAGGATAAAGCACAGCAATTAATAGAGAGAATGCTCATCTAGAGAGAAAGGTCTGAGAGTAACAAGGTACTGGATGGGGACTAGAGAGCTAGGATAAGGCCTCTGGAGCTTATGTCTACATGTTTACATGGTGTTTAAATTTATTTTTATTTTAAAATTGTGAAATATCACTATAATTTTTGTTTTAAACAACCATGTGGGCACACACAAGTTAAATTAGAGAATTAGCAAAGTTGGTAGATGATTACTATTGAAACCTATTATGCTACCTGTATGGACACACAGCCTAACTCACCAAGAGCGTCTAATTCTAACTCCTGTGCAACTCTGACATCCATAAATGATAAATGAGTGGGGGTGCTGGAGACACACCTGTCCCTATTTAATATGTCCTTGCAAAATAAATCTGTTTTCTTCACCATGGTCAAACATTTCGCAACTCATTTGCCAAAGTTACATAAACTCTACTTTTGCAGAACTACAGTGTTATTTTTGTGTTCAACTTTGTATATACATATGCATGTACTATTTTTTCTAAATCAAATTATTAATCAAAGACAGACATTGAAATATACTTATGTAGAAAATATATTTTATGCTATCATGATTTCTTTACATTCAAATAGAAATGCAGGAGCAAGAATAGACATAATACTTGAGCAAAACTTATGATTTGTCAATATTTGTAGATTGTTGAGTTCAGCATGTATTGCTACAAGCATAAAAATTTGTTATAGAATGAAAACTCAAACAGGATTCTTTAACAAGGGTGGGAAACTTAAACTATTACCAAAATAAATATTTGCTTTAATTTCCTCAATGAAAAAGTGAAATAGACTCAACACTATATATCTACCATTTTTGCCTTACATATAATAAAGAACAAAAGAAAGCAAGACTCAATCTGAAATGCTCAGCTGGAGTCATCTGCTTCACTCACAAGACGGAGAACATCTATTTCCCTTCATTTTTCTAATTGAGGCAATTGAAAATTTATTGAGAATTTATCCTAGTCCTATGCTTTATTATGTGAAATTCCAAGACACACTGTATGACATTTCAAATGAAGAGAAAATTTATTTTTTTAAAAAGTCATATTTTATATTCTTAATGGAAAGAAACTTGCCTAACTGTGCTGTCATCATGACTCTAACGGAATCACAAAAGTTGTAAATTATACGTATGATTCGACGAGTGGAAAGATCCAGGAGTAAAATGTGGCCTCCTCCAGTTCCTATCCAGAGAGCAGTGTTCTTCTGAAGGCACAGAGTTTTCACTCTCCCAGAATAGGACATTTTGTGTTTTGATTCCCTGTTGACTTTTACTGTTATTTCCCTAAAACCATAAAAAATATGCATTAATAATTTTTATCAATAATTCAGAGATAAAAAAGATTTGTCTATAAATACATACATATATAAATGTGTCATAATATTACACATGCACAAATGTGTTAACATTTCAACTATGGATACATGACAATATTGTCATTCGCTGATGTCCCAAGGGAATTGGTTCCTCCACAGCAGTTACCAAAATCATAAGTGCTCAGTTCCTTATAAAAATTGATGTAGTATTTGCATGTGAGTTATGCACATCCTCGTATAAACTTTAAATT
This sequence comes from Heterocephalus glaber, assembly GCF_053883595.1. NCBI lineage: Eukaryota > Metazoa > Chordata > Mammalia > Rodentia > Bathyergidae > Heterocephalus > Heterocephalus glaber. The sequence continues at coordinate 9,026,033 of NW_028258444.1, read as the reverse complement.
ATCTCTAGATTACTTATAATACCTAATATAATGTAGATGCTCTGCAAGTAGTAGTTACACTGTATTGTTTAGAGAATAATGATAAGAAAATGTCTGTATGCATTTGGTACAGATGCAAATGGGCCTAAAATTTTGATCCTATGTCAGGTGAAAATGTCAATGCAGAACCCAAGAACCCACAGAGGACTGACTGTCTGTATTACATATTATTAAACTGTACCACACTACCTTTGCTAAATACAGAATGTCTAAAAGGCTGTTTCTCTATGTAAAGCATAAGTCATCAAAGACAACACAATGGTAATCCCTCAATTCTAAGAAATTCTGAAATAAATAAGATGGATACAAGTTTATAAATAACTAAGCTATTTAATCCAGTAAAAACTGAATAATTTTGTTCAATATAAAAGTTAGTTTTAAAAGGTTCCTCTTCCTCACAGTCTCAAAGTTACAAGGCAAAATAAAAACATAGTCATTTACATGTAAAATATAGCAATACAAACCACTGAATTTTCCCTATGAGCCACTGAATAGTCTAATGCATACAAAAAATGATCTGTCTAGATTTAAAAGAATCCTAGGAATTTTGGAACTTTAGTAACTAAGAGACCCTCAACCAAGCAGAACTGTCAGCCCATCTGAACGTAAGTGTTCTCAGCCTCCAGAGGAGAACAGCAAAGATGATGCCAAGAAAGTGAATTCTGAAGCCTCATTTTATGGATATAATGTGTAATCTAAAATATTCTCCACAGTACACCAAATTTATATGGTAGAATAAAAATAAAATAAGAAGAGTATGTGGCTGGGAAACAGGATTGGCCATGATCCTGCTGATCAGCACTAGCACATAAAGGACGTGTCTTGTGTACAGAGAGACTGGTCCCTCGTCTGCTGCTGTCACACCCACTCTGAGCTCTACTTCTGGGTCTGGGCCCTCCCTCCGCAGCACACACTAGTGTGTCCATACGTATCTTTCTTATTTTTTGACGTTTTGCTTGACAAGTATCCTTGGGCTCATAGTTTAATTATAAGTAATAATATTAGGTACTATGACACTACTACATTGAGAGCCAGCAATGAATCCATCTGGTTGCTTCTAATAATGACTATTTTTTGCACTATCGAATATTCTTTGTACTACCATGAAGAAACCAATTATATTTTTCCTATTCTTTTATATTCCCCAAATGAAATATGCTGGATACTAACAAAGGGTGTTGACAAGCATTGATGATTTTGTTTCTGCATTATTATTCTTTTGAAATTTCTATTTAGAGACAGAAAGGAAGAAAAATCATGGTTTCTCCTTCTGTGAAATCTGAAATGTAAGGACAACTGTTACAGGTGAAAAACAACCAGTGAATTTACTTTAGTAAGTGCACACAGTCTATTAGTTCGCAGAGTTTTTCAGTTTTCTTGTCCCACACTTCCACAACAGGGCTATTTTTCTTAGCGATATAGAGAGCTGTGTCTACCACCACTGCTATGATGTTGGAATCACTGAATGCTGCATAAGAAAACCTAGGAGGGAAAAAAAAGAATATCAAAAAAGACCTGCAATACAGCTTTACATTAGTTCTTAGGTATGTGAAAAGTTAACACTATTTAGAAAAATACAGACCCTAGACTATTACACATTTCTTATTCTCCTTTCAACATTGTGAATAAGATCTATAATTTACTTTGCTACTTTACTTACTTTGGGTTACTTTCTATTGGTTTCCCTTAACTAAAAAATTCTTTGTAGAATTTTGCACTGTATTTAACTTCTAAAAGAAATATCCTAATAGTTGTAACTTTTTGATGTTGCAATAAAACCCTTGTCATGAATGCTGGGAAAACTAAGGATTAGCAATTTATATGTACACTTATAAAACTCAAAATGTTGAAATAAATTTTAGTGGCAAGTGTTAGAGCAAGAGATATCCTTGCATCAACATAAACCAATCAAGTTATTAGGAAAAATAATATACATCACCAAAATGTAAATAGAAAGTAAATTGTTTGCCATTTCCACCCTTTGAAAAAAAAAGACGAGCATTTTAAAATATTTCTCTTCCAACCTAAGCCATGTGGCATTGCACATATTTCACAGATTGGTGACCATGGGCCCCATCTGTATGACAAGCTCAAAGTGTGAGAATTACAGACTGCGAATATAATTTCTTAATAACAAACTCTGTGCCTTTTCAATATGCCCACAGTTAGCAAAGAGCCAACACCAGTAAGTACCTCTGATGTGCTGTGCAGTTTAAGTGGGTGGACACAAGGATGGATGGATGAAAAGTGAACTAACAAGATGAATGAACAACTAGAAAAAAGTAAAAATAGATAAAATTGCAAATGAATCAGACAGATGATGTGAAAACTCCATAGGGATCTAATAATCACAACTATATCCTAGGATACGAAGATGTTTTTTCTCCAATATTTTTTTCTATTCTGCTAAGGGAGATGAAAATATGATGTGCTGCCTGAGAACTACTGCATTGCATAGTTTTTTCTGTTTGCTATATTTACTAGAAGATAGTTCCAATTAGCAAAAAGTTGCACATAGAGTTATAGAATTTATAAAATATCTTCATGTGTTATCTTCTTTGATCCTTAATAATAAATTTAGAGAATATGGTAAACCTCAATGTTTATAATAGAAAGAAAGGTTTACAAATGCTAAATAATTGGCTCAAACCCGCAAGACCATATTGCAGGCTCAGGACTCAAAATAAGACTGGTGGCATCTTCTGGTTCCAAAAGCAGTCGGCTTTCACTACTCAATTTGCCTCTTAGTCACTGTGGGGATGGTGATAAACACAATCAGGATGACCAAGCAGCCTGGTTAGTGACATAGCAACTGTTTAATGGGCAAGAGACTGAGGCAACAGGGGACACATTTTAGAAGAAGGCAAATATTTCAAAGTGCTAATGTTACTGTCTCATCTCCCTTGGGAGATGAACACCTTTGAAAGCTTAGTCAGTGCTGCCTTGGTTCATGAAGTTCATTCCATGATTCTGGTTGCAAACTGAGTTAGATGAGAACCAAATCAAATTCAGTGGTTAGGTTCAATGTTGACCTTATGGAGAAATTTGATTCGGTTTTTATCCAGTTCAGTTTGCAGCCAGAATCGTGGAGAGAATTGAGTTTTTGAACCGAGGTACCATGGTATTTACAGATATCCTCTAGGAGAGTATCTTTACTCCAAATCTTATGTGGAATTTTATTGATTCATACCCATGACCCATAAAATGGCTCACATAATTGAGATAAAAGTGAAAATTACAGAATGAGAATGTGAACAACCAGGTATTTTCCACTTATAGTAAACAAATCTATGAACCAGACAAAAAATTAAAATCCTCATCCACAAGGACTCACAATATATCGCAGTATATCTTAACCCTGACTTAAGAATCACCAGTGAGCTCGTGTAGGGAGGAACCTGAAGCCTGGGCCCCTCCTAGGCTTACCTGGTCTAAGGCAAGTCCAGGCACGAGATTATTTTCAGCTACCTTGTGGTTTCTAATGAACAGCTAACACTGAGAATCAACAGGTGGAGTAATATTAAGAAACTATTTTTAGATACAATTATAAAAATATGATAGCTTGTGTAAAAAAAAAAAATAGGGGCATCGAAGCACAACTACAAGGCCCCTAACCGGCATGCGCTGGATCAGGGGACAGCACTCAGAGGAAAGGGTATCAGGAAGGAAACTGGCTGGGGCACACAGGCCATCCAGACACAGAGAAAACCAAATCCAAAGCAGCAGTTTGGTCTTGGTAACTGACGAGGTAGAAAGAAATAAAAGGTAAAGAAAATCGTAACCTTAAAACTGTACTTAAGAAAACTATGGTTCCCCTGTCTGTAAAATGGGCCCTTCATTGCTTTTCACTTATAAAATGACTTCGTGAGGGTGGAAATCTGTGAAATTTGTGAACCTATAGAAATCCCGGGTTCAATTTACAGGGAAAAGACAAGGACCAATTTTATAAGAGCAAGTCATAATACTCCCAGCCATAATTCATCTCGGTCCGTACGTGCCTATATTTCCTTCTGAGTGGACTTCTTTCTAACTAATAAATCTTCATGCCTTTCCCTGACACATCCTGAAATTTCAGTTCGGTTAAAGCACAGAGGGAAGGGAAGAGGCAAAATATTAACTTAGAGAGAGGTAAGCAAGGACTGAATCATGAAGACACGGGTAGGCTGCCTTGGGGAAGTTGGGCTTCATTTGGAGGACAGTGGGCCACCACTGGGGACTCTTACAAGAGAGCTGGAAGCATCCTGGCTCTGTGGTGCATGGCTGTAGTGCTAGTACTTTGAGAGTCAAGTGGAGAAAGGGGGAAAAGGACAAAGGAGTCCAGAACACTTCCACATTTTAATCTTGAGCACTTAGATGGATACTATAAATTATAATTGCCCCTGCCCTAAGGATTTGTGAGCCAAAGCTAGTAACAATTATAATAATAGTTAAAATTTATTGAGAGCTTACTAGGTAATGGGTATTATGTTAAGCTCCTGATACTAATTTTCTTACTTAATCCTGAAAATATTCCTTTGAGTTATACTAGTACATTACAATCTTTTTTTTTCCCATTAACTTTATTGGTACATTTTAGGTATAAAATACAGTTACATTCATCACTGGGATCTTGTACCATTACATGAGTCTCTTGGTTCTTATTTGTTCCCCCTTCCCTTGCCCTCCCTTCACCCCCTCCAACCTTCCCTATTTGCAAAGACCTTGTTTCCATTTTTTTCCTCTTCTCATATTTTTTCCTTTCCCTTTTTTCCCTTCCCCTACCCCTCTCAATTCCCCTGCTCTTTTAGACCTATTCTTCCTGTTACACAATATCAATTATACATTTTTTAAATTACAATATCAAGATCTAGGAGACATTACCACAGATGTTACAGAATTTAAAAGGATATAGAAAGCATATTTCAAAAATCTGTTTTGAAATAAATTTGACAACTTCTAAGAAGTAACTTAGAAGACAAATTAATGAAACTAACTCTGGAGGAAATACAAATTTGAATAGCACCTATTAAAGAAAGTATATTCCTAGCTTGAAAACCTACTTATATGACAACAGCAGGTTCATAAACATTTTAACTGATAAATTATATTAAACATTTAAAGCCAAAAAAAAACAGGAACACTTCTCCCCTCATTTTAGGAATTCAATATTGTGCTAATCCTAAAACTGGATAAAGATAATAGAAGAAAAAAGTATGAACACAGATAGAAATTTGTTTAACAAAACAAACTATTAGAAGTCAGATCTGGCAGGATGTAGAAGGTGGTTTTGTTATAGGGATGGCAGTGTTGGTTTAGCATTGGAAGATCCACCCCCAAAAGTAATCATTTTAACAGAGGAAAGGAGAAAGCCATATGATCCTGTCACTAGTTGGAGAAAGAGTATTGGACTAAATTCTACAGCTGTTCATGGTAAAAGCTATCAGGAGACTAGAAGTAGAACAGAAACTTCTCAACAGATTAAAGACATGTACTCCATACTTCCAGCGAGAATGCCTTATATGAATGGAGAAGATATAATGCTTTCTCACTAGGGTGGGCAACAAGGGCAGATATGCCTACTCTTCATCTGTCCATTAAACTTTGAAACATAGGCCCCACCAAAATAGTCTGGCAATAAAAGGACACAACTACGATAGGATTGGCACAGCAGAAGCAAAATCTTTATATGTAGATGAAATGATCATCTACAGAGAAAATACTAAGAAATCTCTAGGAGCCCCTAGAACTTGTACTTGAATTTAGCAGGATTAGAAAACACAAGGTATATATAAAAATTCAGGTCTTTGTATATTTGCTATAAATGAAGAACTGTATATTGAAATTTAAAAGTTATGTAGGAGTACAAAGGACCCAGAAAGGCCAAAAACAAAAACAGTGTTGGAAGATGTTTAGCACCCAATTTTAAGACTTCTTCTAAAGCTACAGTAATCAAGGCAGTGTTGGTGTAAGGAAAGACATATAGATCACTGGAATAAAACAGAGAATCTAGAAATAGAACCACACATATATGGTCCACTGAGTTTTGAAAGATTATTTAACATTAGCATTTTATAGAATATGAACTCGATTCAAGAGCCGAGGAAGAGATAGTGTCTTCAGCAAACAGCACTAGAACACCTGGTATCCGTACATAAAAAATTAACCTCAACCCTTTATTTCCATACATGAAAATAACTTGAAGGGATCTATGAACCTAAATAAGAAAGCCTAAAAGTATAAAACTTTAAGAAGAAATTATAAGGGAAAATGTTTATGAATTCAGGGTAGGCAAGAACTACCTAGGATACAAAAAACATGATGTATAAAAGAAAAAAATTGATAAATGAGATTCCATCCAAATTTAGAACTTTAAATGATATCATTAAAATGAAAAGTAGTCCTTAAACAGACCATATTTATAATGCATATAACTTATGACCAGAATATATAAAGAATTCTTAGAGCTCATTAATAGACAACCCATTTAAAAAGTAGACATAAGAAGATGATAAATAGCCAGTATAGCACAAGGAATGGTGTGTAATTCTAGAATCAGAAAAAAAAATCAGTACAATAATAAGATTGAATTATACACTCATTAGGGAGATGAAGTTAAAAGTTTTAAAAGCCTTGTCATGACTTTTTCTTTTTGTTCGATTCTCTCCCTTTGAGTTTAATTTGTCACGCCCAATGGATTCATTCTGCTGGGTTTCCTGGGGTTGTGATCCTCATTGTCTTTTCCTAGGGTATTGTCTAAAATTTTTTGGAGTGCCGGTTTGGTATTCATGAAGTTCCTGAGGTGGTCTTTATCATGAAAGTATTTTATTTCTCCATCAATTTTGAAAGATAGTTTTGCAGGGTACATCAATCTGGGTTGGAGGCTGTTTTCCTTTAGGGCTTGAAATACATCACTCCAAGCTCTTCTTGCCTTGAGGGTTTGCATTGAGAAGTCTGCTGTGATTCTGATGGGCTTTCCTTTGTATATGGTTTGTTTCTTTTCTCTCACTGCTTGTAGAATTTTATTCTTCTGTTGGATTTCTGGAATCCTATTATATGCCTATGTGTAGATTTTTTTTTTTTTATTAAGGCTAGCTGGAGTCCTTTATGCCTCACTTATCTGTATGTCAAGTTCTTTACCCCTCCTTGGGAAGTTTTCTGCCATCACTTCTGTGAAGAGTTTTTTTATGTCATCTGCACTCTCTCCTCTTGCTTCATTGACTCCAATCAGTCTTATGTTATTCTTCTTTGCATTGTCTAGCAGCTGCTGGATTGATTTCTCATGTTCCCTTACAATTTTAAAGCAATTTTTCTTTTCCTCCTCACTAATTGCAATCTTATCTTCTATATGTGAAGTTCTATCCTCACATTGGTTCATTCTGCTGCGCAGACTTTTGATTGGAGTTTTTAATCTCTTGGAAATCTGTTTGTATCTGTTTTATGGATTCCATTTGTTGCCTATGTTGGGATTCCATCATGTTCCTCAGATCCTCTATTTTTTTATCTGTGTCCTCTCTAGATTTATTAATCATTTCTTGCGCCATGAGCAAAATCTTTTCTGTTATCTGAGTAATTATTTCTGATTTCATTTTTCCCAGATCCTCTTTTGTTGCCAGTTCAGAGAGTCCAGGTGGTTGAGTATCAGATTGTTTCATCTCGTTTCCCTTTGGGGTTGCTGTAGGTGATCTGGAAGTCTGTTTTTGAGGTTTGTTTATGTGTCTTCTCATTTCCCCGGCAGGGGGTGCTTCTGGCGCCCCACGCAGCTCACCTTCTTTGCCCTAGGAGCTTGGGATGGCAGCGGGGAGCTTCCTTCCGTTTGCTGGGACCGGCTCAGCTTCACTGCCCTAGGAGCCTGGGATGGAGGCAGGGAGCTTCCTTCCGGGTTCTGGGCAGTACATTACAATCTTGAAGTAAGAGAGGACTGAGATTTGAAAGGTTCTTACCCAAGTTCACAAAGTCAAAGCCAACATTTGAACTATAATGCATGGTCTTGTCCACCATTCTATATATATATAATAATGGTTTAGTAAAATATTGAGTTGATTGCCTTCAAATTCCAAGTGTGTAATTTGAAACAGAGATCGTGAAATGGTTGAAAATTTAGATTGATAAATACCACTAGGATTATAATGTTTATGTATTTTACCCTGAAAGCGGTTAGGCTAGGTGATTTTTTAAAAATATTCCTTTGCATTCTGGAATTTTCTACATTTTCTATAATAAATGTTTAATTTTCTAATAGAAAAAAGTATGCATTTTAAATGATCTTCATTATGAAATAAAAGTATTATTGATGTAGCTAGAAGGAATAAATACAAATAAATGACAAATTAATTGTATAGAAGGAAATCACTTACAGCTGATTTGTCCTTGTCTCAATTAATTTCTGAATCGTGAAGTCGTTAGAAAATGAGAAAATCTTTGTGCCGCATCCTCCCCACGTGATGTTCCTTTCACTTGCATTCATGGATTCACTCAAACACATCAGTGGGGTGCTGACATCCCCTATATTTAGTGTCTTCAGAGGCGCAGCTCCCTTACACTTTGTCATTAAGAGAAAACATTCAATAAATCCAGTGTCTGTGGAGTGATGCACTATACAATTTTTTCTTTATAAAACTGCTTTCCATTGCAAATGAGTAGAGATAATAAAATAAAAATTCAGACCCACTTTTCAAAGTTCCTATAAAACAGGATTCGATTAAACTGGTATTCAAAACATTATCTTTGTAACCAGTTTCTTCACTTCATGCAAAAATTGCATGAGAAATAATTTAGGGACTACACTTCCATGTCTTTCCTTACACAATATCAAGAAATATGAATGCATGGGTAGGAAATTTAACGAAAAAATGGAACCACAAGCCAGTAGATGAAGTAATAAATGCTTTAATAACTAAATGAGAATTTAAAGAACAAAAAGTTAAATGATTAGTGTAGGGGACAGGGGAAGGGGACGTTACCAGAACCTCTGCAGTTAGTCCTGATTTATCCCTAGAATTATGTAGCATTGCTCCCAACAGATTAATGCTAAACAAATAGTTAATAGCAAGCCAGACTTACTTTTCCTGTCCTTCTTGTGTGTGCATGTGTGTGTGTTTGTGTGTGTGTGTGTGTATGTGTGTGCATGTGTTGCTGGAGCCTGAATCCAGGACCTTGTATACACTAAGCATGACTCTACTGAGCTACACCCCTAGCTACAAGCTTAAGTATCCTTATTTTTTTCCACAATATATTTATAAAGAATTATTACTGCACTGATACAAATTGAATTCTTTTCATTCCCAACATTACAAATCAGATCTCACTTATCATGTTATCCTTAGTGCATTCATATAAAATATATAATCAGCAAGTATTTTCAGAGGGTCTACTTTCTGCAAGACTAGATGGGCATGGTGATGGACGCCTGTAATCCCAGTACTTGGGAGGCTGAGGCAGGAGGATCGCCATGAGTTCAAGGCCAGCATAGGCTACATAGTGAGTTCAAGACCAGGCTGGACCACACAACAAGACCCTGTCTCAAAAAAACTAAAAAATATTTTAAAATAAAATAAAACAAATTTGATATAGAATGCAGTCAACATTTACCTTAACAGTTTTATCTTCAAAAATTGCTAAGTTGCCATCAGCAGTTCCCACCAAAAGAAAATTATTTTGCTTGCTAAAAGAAAAATGTCAAAATTGTTATCAAAAAAAAGAACATTTATACTGGCTAAGACAACCTTAAATTTCTCCCCAGCTTGACTAAACTTTAGAAAAGTTCCTTCCGACTGTAGACTCCTGACCTCCCTTTCCTTAGAGTATTTACTTTAGAAAACTTGTGGTTAGAAATTCTTTCTCTGACCCTTTGAGATGTAAATCTTTTCCCAGCATCTTGCTAGTTTTATAACACACCAAAACCTTTCCCAAAGACCTGTGAGCCACCTCTTTGCAGCATATTCATCAGGAGAGCTGTGCCCCTAAACTTTCTCTATCTCTGTAACAAGGGACACTTAGCCAGGACAGGTGGCCTCATCACATTAGCACCCACCACTACCTACAATACTCCCCAATACTTTTCCACAACTGTAGCTTATCTCTGTGCTTAAAATTTTTTGTTTCAGAGGAGTCCAATTTTTCCCCTATTGGCATAATCTTGAATAGTCTTCCTTGCCTGTTTAACTCCATCCAGTGACATTTTTCTTTAACAATATCCATATAACTTCAACTCCAAAGTTAATAATGGAATTTATATCTCAGGTACCAAAATGTTAGGCTTCACATTTTTCTGGTACTTTTCTTCTACTACTCACCTCAACCAGAGAAGAATATAGGGTATGACCTAAATGGTTCCTAGAAATTATCCTGCCCCAAATATTACAGCAACCAACTTATGACTCGCATCTAAATTCTACCACTTACACTTCACTGGCATAAGATCCCTATAAATAGTAAAGATTAAATCATTTTACCTATTAACAATTTATTAATTTACTACATTCTTCTCCAATTTGGTAGTTAGTTAACTGATATGTGTAAGCCTGGAACCTAATAGGCTGATGATATCTAAATGTACTCAAAGAAAGAATGGATGAAACTTCAACTGTGAAGTGGCCCTACGAACCCACAGTGACAAGAGGAGAAGCAGGGATAGTGTCATGGCTGAGCTAAGAGCCTAAAGAAATGGTTGACTTATTGTATGACTGCCTCAGTTTAAATCTGTATAGAGAAAAATAAAAGTAGAAATGTGGCATCTCCCAACTTCCATTAATGGGTGCAAACCAGTGAAAGTAGGCCGAGCAATCTTTTCAGATGCAGTAACAATTTTGTACACATTTAGGTCGTCTAAAGGACATATAATTTCCCTAAACTAAATGCACAAACTTACCTTTGCTTGGAGAAAGAATTGCAATACAGACAAGTAACAGAATCTGTCATCTTTTCAAGAGTGTGTCTCTTTGTTCCATCATCAGTATTGATGACCAGGAGAGAACCCGACTGCGTCCCAGACACAACCCAGCTCTCCTTCTCCGCAGGAAGATTCACCACAGCTAAGCACAGTATTCGACTATCGGTCACCTCCTGTTAAGAGAAAAAAACACACTCGAGAGGACTTGGCTTGCACTCTTAGAACTCCACAGAATGAACTCCTTTTCACTTTTGTGGATTTACTTTTTAAAACAATGCCATCTTATTGAGTTTTCAACAACAAATGAGTAAACTGGCAAACAGCCTTTACCAATCTTGAATGTATTTGAAACTGAAATTAGAAACTGAAATTTATTTTTCAGTATCAAGTCTCATTCCATTAAAACCATGTGGAAGGTTGTTCAGCCTTAAGCATAATTTTAAGTACAATATTTGTTTCAAGGCAACAGTCAGAATGTTAGGTTATTTTTTAATTCTAGCAATTTACTGATTGATCCCTCTAGTAGGGGTTGCACCCAGACCACCCTTATGTCAGGTATCAGGTGCATCCAGACCCCAGTTGCTGCTCCTGACAGCTCAGAGATTCACTCTTTACACAGAATGCTCCTCACTGATGGTCAATGACTGGTCCATTAGTGGCCTGGAGCTTACACCTCCAGCAAATGGCAGCCAGGGACTGCCTAATGTGAGATGGAAAGACTGGCCCTGGTCTGGTGGTGGGAAAATCTGTGATTCCAGTCACTTTAAAGCTCCTTGGGGGCAGAGACTGAGGCTTGGCTTCCTCAGAAACCATATTTTTGCTGGGCTTTTTCCTTCAACATACTGGCTTCCTTTACTTCTTTCCATGCTTTTCTTTCCTTAAATTACATGCACTAGATTACCTATCTCAGGCTCAACAGTGGAAAGAACAATAGAATCAAGATGAGTGAGACTGTTCTTATAACAATGTTCATACCACGAGGAAATACAGAAAATATCGAACAGCATCTGTTTGGATTGTGGAACAAAAGGTTCTCTATTTTCCATACACATTATGGTCTAAAATTAGACAGTTGAGTGTCTAAAAATTAGAAAAATTTTTGTTCTACGGGAATTTTTATTCTAGGAGAAATAAATAAACTTTTGAAGAAATATTTAAATTATAAAATTGTTTGAAACTATTAGATATGTATAATATATCATTTTCTACAATAATGTACCACTTCCAATTTAACATTTCAAAGTTTTCTTAGAACAGAATTTAGAAGGCAGAGGAAGCTGACAATGCTGGAATGGACTTTCAGATTATGATTGTATAAAAGAGTAGACAAGAACTTGTTAGATTTAGGGGACTGGGAATTTAGCTCAGTGGCACCGCACCTGCCTTGCAAGTACAAGGCCCGGAGTTTGATCCCCGGTGTACCAAAAAAAAAAAAAAAAAAAAAAAAAGAAACTGTTAGATTTAGGGAAGGATATTACAGTGGCATTGATACTTACAGCTGTCACACCAACTTCCCTGAGTAAAACTGTAGGAGGAATTATTCCATTGGCCTTAAGCCACATTCCTGACAAAAGCTCTCTGTGTCTTCTCTATGTATTGGTATCAAGAAAATGTATTCTCATGCTGTTTTGTTTTTGGTACCTGGGATCCAACTCAGGACCTTGCACTTGCAAGGGAGGTGGCGGAACCACTGAGCTTAATCCCCACCATCTCATGCTCATTCTTAAGGTATGTGTAAAGATCACTCTATCATCTGTTCTGCACAATTACCCCTAAAGTTACTATATCAGACTGTTCTACTCAACTTCTTTTTAAAATTCATTCCTGTCTTTCCATTCTCATTGCATCTTCATTAGACATGAGGTATGATTGAAAGATATGGTGAATGTTTACAGTTTAAAAATCATTACAGTGAAAGGTAAATTGTCATTTCACACACCCCCCCCCATTTCCAACACACTCATCCCATTGTTCTTGTCACTTCCTGAAGTAACTGTGAAAGTCCCTTTGTAAGTATCTTCAGTTGTGTTATTGTGGCTGCCTCATGTCCTAAACTGATTCAAAACATTACATTTCCTGATCATTTTGACTTTGGGGAAGAGCCAGAAGTCACACAGTGCCAGATTCAATGAATGAGATGGATGAGAACACCCGGTAATGTTTTTACATGCCTGCTTTCCACTGGATGATATTTAGCAGCGGCACTCACCATATTTACTCACACCTAGTAAAGACACTCATGAAACAGGACTTCCAGAACTGCTTAAGAAAGTGGTAAGAGCAATGGGATAAGTGAGTTTGAAGCAAGGGTGAATATTTTGAATGGGACTAATGGCAATGTGTCTTTTACTGTAATAATTTTTCCAATTTAAGCATTCACTGTATATTTCAATCATACTTGGTAATAATACTCCTTCATTGGCTTATATTCAAGTTCTTCTAAAGTAATTTTTTTATGGTAAAGTGAGTGTTCTAAAACAGTTTTAGTTAAAAGTCAACTCATATTTACCTCCAAAGTGTGTCCTTCAGTATTTAAGTCAAGACAGGAGAGCTGCCCTTTGTCGGTGTGCCCGCAGCCCAGCCAGATGTTTGCATTCTTGCTGTTAGGATTCGTAGAAACCATGCATTCAGCAATAATGTTTTTAGGTATCAAAATATGTCTCATAAGACAGATTAACTCAGCTGAGTTCAAAATGTCAAAGACCTGATAAAGTTTAAAAATAATAAAACACCTGTCAAGTTTCACATTTCCTCTTGAAAATCAAATATACAATTAAACATTATCAGTACAGCAAGGAAAACCTAAAGTGATTTGCTAAACAGTAACTGATTCATATCATCAAGATTAACAATCCAAACTCCAGATAAAATCACAGTGAAAAATGAATACATATTTTTAATTGTGCACTATATATTCTCTTTTGTATGTATTTTTTAACTTGAAAATTAAATCTCAAAGTGTCAACTGAACAGAATTTTAGCAGACAGGACTTTTCTTCACTCATTTCTACATTGCAGAGCCATATTGAGTAGGAGAAAAATACCAGGACCACCAAGAGTAACACTTCTACCAGTTGAAGGAAATGAAAATTTGAATCTTGGTTAAAAAAATTTAGAAATCATTTGTAGATTCTGTCTTTGTGATCTGCCTTCAAGCACTGAAAAACAGGAGACCATGGGAACCATTATAAGGAAACAGAAGGAAGTTGTCAAGACACTCAGTGACCACTGTGACAACTTCCTGCCTGTCACTTGTGAGGCCTCAAGGAAGCTCCTTACACTCTCAGTGCCTCATCTAATTCAGGGGATGTGTTACCCATCTTGCCCACTGTATATTGTATTTAAAGATGAAATAGATATGTCTAGGGCCCAGGGATATAGCTCAGTGGTGCTGTTCCTGCCTAGCAAGCGCAAGGTTCTAAGTTCAGTCCCCGGTACGGGAAATAAATAAATAAATAAATAAATAAAATAGGTATGTCTAAGCTTTTTGATACTGTTATATATGTAAAAATTCAAGGTTGTTATGTACAGTTTTCTATAAAATACAGGTAAACTATAATAAAGATGGAAGAAGGGAAAGGGAAAACACTGAGTTATGGAAAATTTCACTGTGGTAAAGAAAAATAAATAAATATAAAAAGTCCATGTGATTAACAGTGATGGTAACCTAGTAAGCCAAGTAGCCAAAATAATTATCTAACATTTAGTAAAGTCAGTGTAGTTGCACTGAGCTATTTTTGATTAAGAAATTTAAAACGAACAAAATTTTTCGAATGAATTATAGTGAACAAAACTTTTCGAATGAATTATGCCACAAAATAAAGAGATCACAACATGAAGACAATCTTTACTTTGATCCATTAAAATCTGTATCAGTTTAAAACACAGCAAAAATTATCTTATAGATAATATGGCAGAAGAGTTGGCTTAGGCAAAACTTCCAGCTAAAACAATTTAAACTACTACTAAGTTCTTTATTATATTTAAAACATTAAAAATACAACAATCCCATAAAAAAATTACCAGACCAAAACACAGTGAGAGACAAACCAGAGAGGTTAGTTGAAACCTAAAGCCAGGCTTGTGCCTAAGACATTTATTTACTGAGATGAAATGGATGAGTCGTTTTGGATTCCTTGAGGGGCCCATGGGAGAAAAGCTAGGGGCTAGGGTGTGTCCAAGGCAGAGTCTTAATAAAGCTTGGACTTTAAGGGACTGCTTATCAGTGTAAGTGATAACCAGAAATAAAGCAGTGGGTTCCTCCAACTTCATTGACCTGCACGGAAAGCTGCTGTGGGACTATCAGAGAAAGGTGGGGCAGGTGCAAAGGGACCCTGAGAAACTGCTATTTATAAGCTTCCTCTTAAGAACATTTGTAGACCAGGTTCACATCAGCTGGATGGTTAAAACAACACCAAAAACCGAAACCAAAGCCAGGAATTGAGTTCAAAGAAATCTGTAGGAGAAACCCAACAAATGAGAAAAACTGCATGCAGAATTACAACTTTATTGAAAGACACTGAGAAGACCTATGCAAATGGAGAGATAACACACAAGAATAGGAGACAATACTATAAAGATCTTCTCCTCCCCAAACTGTTTACAGACTCAAAGAAAATCTAATCCAAAGTGCAATATGATTTATCATAAGACTGGACAAAGAAACTTTAAATTTTACATAGTACTAGAGCCAAAGTCTTCCTAGATGAGAAAAGTAAGCGAAGGGAGGGGATTATTACAAAGCTACAGTAGGCAGAACAGTAAGTTAACCAATGGCAGAGAATGTATGCGTGAATTTGTCAACATACCCTCAATAATTACAGAATAGACATGTCATATCAGTAGAGACAAAAAAGAAGAGAAATTTTAATAAAGCAAGCTAGATGGGCCGGGGATTTAGCTCAGTGGTTCCACCGCCTGCCTCACAAGCGCAAGAACCCAAGTCCGACCCCCGGTACCAAAAAAAAAAAAGCAAGCTAGAAAAATTGGTTTGCTATGTGGAAATTGGACCCAGATAAAAATATTAACTCTGGATAAACTAAGAATTTAAATGTCAAAAGCAAAACTAAGTTTATCTTTCTTCTTTCTTTCTTTCCTCACTTTCTTAGTATATTAGGGATTGAACTCTGAGCTACATCCTCATCCATTTTTATTTTAAGATAGGGTCTTACTAGGTTGTTAAATTGCCAAGGCTGGGTTCAAACTGCCTCAGCCTCCCAGAGTGCTGGGATTACAGGCATGTGCCACTATGCCCAACTAATACTTTAGAATTTTTGACTTGTACATAAATATCTTTGTGACTTGGGGGGAAAGGACTCTTTAAAACAGAACCTGAAAAGTAATAACCATAAAAAGAATGAACTGTTTAGTTTATCATATTAAGATTTTAAAATTCTGTTTATTGAAGGTACCCTATAAATGTCATCATATTGTATACCTAAAATGTACCAATAAACTTAATGAATAAAAATATTAAAAAGACATACCACAAAAACTTTGAAAACTTTTCAACATAGGCTATAACCAACAAAGAATTAGTATATTATAAATAAAGACTGTCTTTTGCCCGTGAACTAGCACAAACAATCAACAAATGGGATCTCTTCTTTTTTTTTTGTATTAAATTCTTTTATTGGTACATTGTAGGCATACAACACAATTACATTTCTCATTGGGAATTGTACCTTTATATAATGCATCTTGGTTCTTATTTTTTCCCCATTCCTAGCCCTCCCTTCACGCCCTCCACCCTTCCCTATTTACAAAGACTTTATTTCCATTTTTTCCATTTCTCATCATTTTTTCCTTTCCCTTCTTTCCTTTCCCCTGTGCCTCCCATTACCCCTACCCCTTTGGACCTTTTCTTCCTATTTTACATTATCGATTATTCATTCTAATCATTGGTACATTTTAGGTATACAATATAATGAAGGGATCTCTTATTAAAAAGCTTCTGCACAGCAAGAGAAACCACCAACAGTGTGAAGAGACAACCCACAATGTGGGGAAAAAATTTCACCTGATGTTCCTCAGACAAAGGTCTACTATCTCGAATCTATAAAGAACTTAAAAAAATCAGACCTCCCAAATTTAAAGACCCAATCTGAAAATGGGCATCTGAAATGAACAGACATTTCTCAGATAAAGAAGTAGAAATAGCAAATAAATACATGAAAAAATGTTCAACATCACTGGTCATTCGAGAGATGCAAATGAAAACAATGCTGAGATTCCACCTCACTCCAGAAAGAATGGCTGCTATCATGAAATCCACCAATAACAAATGCTGGCGGGGCTGTGGGGAAAGAGGAACCCTGCTCCACTGCTGGTGGGAGTGTAGTCTGGTGCAACCACTGTGGAAATCAGTGTGGAGATACCTCAAAGAAGTAGAACTGGAAGTCCCATTTGACCCCACTATTCCCCTGCTGGGGATTTTCCCCAAAGAATTAAAAGAATCATACCACAGTGATATATGTGCACCCATGTTCACAGCAGCACAATTTGTAATAGCTAAAACTTGGAACCAGCCCAATTGCCCATCAACTGGAGACCGGATAAAGAAAATGTGGGTTTTTTAAATAAAATGGAGTACTACTCCATTTCTCATAAAAAATGAGAAATTAGAGACATTTATAGCTAAATGGATGCACATTGAGGTGATAATCTTAAGTGAAATAAATCGGACACACATGTATAAATACCAAATAGTTTCTCTGGTGTGAGAAACTGAAAGTGTAAATAAGGACTAAAAGGTATAATAGACAGTGTGAAATAGGAAGAAAAGGGACAAAGGGGAAGTGGGAGGGGTAGGGGAAAGGATAGAAGGGAATGGAATTAATACGAGAAAATGGAAAAAAAGAAACAAAGTCTTTGTAAATAGGGAAGGATGGAGGGGTTGAAGGGAAGGCAGGGAAATGGGGAAAAAATAAGAACCAAGAGAGACTATGTAAAGGTGCAAATTTCCAATGATGAATGTCATTATATTGTATACCTAAAATGTACCAATGATTAGAATGAATAATCGATAATGCAAAATAGGAAAAAAATGTCCAAAGGGGTTGGGGTAGTGGGAGGGGCAGGGGAAAGGAAAGAAGGGAAAGGAAAAATGATGAGAAATGGAAAAAAATGGAAACAAAGTCTTTGTAATTAGGGAAGGGTGGAGGGGGTGAAGGGAGGGCTAGGAATGGGAAAAAATAAGAACCAAGATGCATTATGTAAAGGTACAATTCCCAATGAGAAATGTAATTGTGTTGTATCCCTACAACGTACCAATAAAAGAATTAAAAAAAAAAAAGATTGTCTTTTGCTTGTGTAATTTTAGGCAAATAACACATTAGGAAAATGAACAAAATAATAAACAGGCATGCTACAGAAGAGAAAACATAAATACAGAACAGCAATCAGAAAAAGACATATGGGGTTTTCTTAAGTACTGTCAATATTTTTTGTATTTTAAGATTATGGAGATTATAGGGATTTTACCTATAACTATTTTAATTGTGTGTGTATATTTATTCATGTTTCACTAAATATATTTGGGGATTTTACACATGTATACACATGTCTAGCATATTTGTATAAAATTTTAACAAATTTTGAATATAAGAATACCTGGGCAGAAGTAGGCCTTTCCTGAGGATTTTCTTTCAAACACTTTTTAATTAACTTCTCAACCTTAGGCCACGGGGCACAGCCATATTCTCTAACTGGATCTAAAAGATTGAAAAATATCATACTAGTACAGTAACAAAGTTATTTATTTCCTCTGAATATATACGAGAACTCCAGACATTGCAAAGGAAAACACTGATCTCCACATTCCTGTGTTTATTACGAATTTACTTATCACAAAATTAAAGCTAATTTGATCTCTATTTGTGGCAGCAAAAAAGATGTCTTGATCATTCTATGATATAAAAAAAGAGATACAGATACCAACTGAATAAAAAAAGAGATTTCCATTCCATACTTTCATTTAAAATGGACATGGAAAACATTTCTGCTTATATAATAATTAGGCTTCTACTGAAATCCTTTTTATTTTAATATTAAAAGTAAGCATGCATTTTATCTTCATATCTACCCCCAATGGGTTTGTGCATATTTGATTTTTATAAGAGGAATGACATTCTTCAGGTTGGTGCAGAATGCAAACCTACATACTTCTACTGAAAAGCTAACTAATAATATAAACAAAATGACCTTGATGGTTTCTATGACATATTCAAAGAATAATAGATTTCCTTTTCATTTTTGCCAGGATCCTTTGAAGTCCTCCAGTAGAAAAGTTAATGCTACATTCCCTGTACCTGCTCCATTGTGTGTATTCAAAAGTATTTCTTAAGTGAAAAGGAAATGAGAAACGTGAGAAACCTAAATAAATAAAATGGACACTTTGTAGGAGAAATTAAAATAATGATCAAGGAATGAATGATGAGCTCCTAGAATTTCTTGAAAGCATAAGGCAGCCATTAAAAGGAGGCCTGATCTCATTAAGTACTCATTTACCTGTTCTTTTTAATATTTATTACTAACAATTATCATTGTAAATAATTCAGGCTTTCATTCCTGCATATAAATTATTTTGCTCCAAAAAAATGAAAATACTCCTGCCTAGTGGGAACATAGTAACTCTTCATGAGAATTAGAAGTTACCAAATCTGGGGTTCTAACAGCAGTTCTCCTTTCCTGAGTATTCTTGTAACTATAATGCCAAATTCACAAATATTAACTTGGGATTTTTTGTTTTTTCTTTTGGTACCGGGGATCAAACTGGGGTCCTTGCGCTTGCAAGGCAGGCGGTGGAACCACTGAGCTAAATCCCCGGCCCAATTTGGGATTTTTTTGAAGCCTAAAATATTTTTCATGTGATTTTTATTAATGTGTCACAGGATTTAAGAATATCCATGCATCAAACAAAATTTATGTGTAGTGAAATAAATTCAGTATACAACTACTTGGAAATGAAACTGCTGGCAGTAAGGAAAAGTCTTTCTTGGAGACAAAACAGAACTTACCAGGTAATTTTCCTTGTATTGCTAATTCATCAAACTCATTTGGAAATTTCAAACCCTCTACGATTCTACCTCCAGTTGTCAAAATGTCATAGAGCAGCAAACCAAATGAATAAACGTCAGCCTGTTGGTTATAAATGACATTTCCTCTGGCAACTTCAGGAGCACGGAACCCTGAAAAAAAGCAGATACAGCAATAAGTACGCCCAACAACCAGGGGCCACACATCCAAGAAAGTAGATCCTAAGGCCAAACAGAGTCAGGGCCTTGGTTTCTAAGAGGTCTTATGATCTCTGCAAGGAGATATCTGATGAAATCAGTTAATAGCCTTGTCCCCAGAACCACAGCAGGATACAAATCTCCTTCGATCTTTATTATAGAATCCTATAATCCTATTAAAAGATCTTCAATCTTCAATACAATCGCTTTGAAGGATAAAAAGGATAAACATTCAATAATAAATTATAGAGTAGGGAGTTATAATTAATGAAGCAGAGGAAAAAATCTATCATTTTTCTGGCTCCTAATATGACCCATTTTCAGGGCAGTGATTTTGAAAAAGAAGGGTGAGGAGGGAGGAGCTCCCTAGACTTCACGTCAAGTTACTTTAACCTGAATCAAAGTCCAATGCCCTTATTATTTCCACTTCATTCTATCCAATGAAAAAATAAAAATAAAACCAAGCTAAAAGAAATAAAAGTGCCCTCTCTGAGGCTCCTGACTGAAGTTCTTTTTAGAGAGGAATAAACCTTTCATTCCACAAGAGATAAATCACTTTTAATCCTTCAAGAAAAAAATGAATAATTTCTACAATCTAAAGAATTCAACAATATAAAATATCGACAATCTAAAGAAACCCAACCACAACAGGAAAATAGTTAAACGGTGTATACTACACAGTACATTAAAATAATTTTCAAGATGATAAGCTATAACATAAATGAAAAGAAACTATAGGGTATAATTTTGGTCAAAGTTATCTAAAATATGAGAAAAAAATCAACTGAATTTTCTTTTTTTTCCCCATTAAGTTTATTGGTACATTTTAGGTATAAAATACAGTTACATACATCATTGGGATCTTGTAACATTACATGAGTAGCTTGGTTCTTATTTTTTACCCATTCTCCTGCCGTCCCTTCACCCCCTCCACCCTTCCCTATTTACAAAGACTTTGTTTCCATTTTTTTTCCTTTTCTCATATTTTTTTCTTTTCCCTACTTTCCTTTCTCCTACCCCTCCCACTTCCCCTGCTCCTTTACACCTTTTCTTCCTATTACACAATATCAATTATACATTTTTTAAATTACAATATCAAGATCTAGGAGACATTACCACAGATTTTACAGAATTTAAAAGGGTATAGAAAGCATATTACAAAAATCTGTTTTGAAATAAATTTGACAACTTCTAAGAAGTAACTTAGAAGACAAATTAATGAAACTTAACTCTGGAGGAAATACAAAATTTGAATAGCACCTATTAAAGAAAGTATATTCCTAGCTTGAAAACCTACTTATATGACAACAGCAGGCTCATAAACATTTTAACTGATAAATTATATCAAACAATTAAAGCAGAAAAAAGAAGGAACACTTCTCCCCTCATTTTAGGAACTCAACATTGTGCTAATCCTAAAACTGGATGAAGATAATAGAAGAACAAAGTATGAACATAGATAGAAATTTGTTTAACAAAACAAACTATTAGAAGTCAGATCTGGCAGGATGTAGAAAGTGGTTTTGTTATAGGGATGACAGTGTTGGTTCAGCACTGGAAGATCCACCCCCAAAAGTCATCATTTTAACAGAGGAAAGGAAAAAGCCATATGATCCTGTCACTAGTTGGAGAAAAAGTATTGGACTAAATTCTACAGCTGTTCATGGTAAAAGCTATCAGGAGACTAGAAGTAGAACAGAAACTTCTCAACAGATTAAAGACATGTACTCCATACTTCCAGCGAGAACACCTTACATGAATGGAGAAGATACAACGCTTTCTCCTTAAGGTGGGGAACAAGGGCAGATATGCTTACTCTTTATCTGTCCATCAAACTTTGAAACCTAGTCCCCAGCAAAATAGTCTGGCAATAAAATGACACAACTAGGATAAGATTGGCACGGCAGAAGCAAAATCTTTATATGTAGATGAAATGATCATCTACAGAGAAAATACTAAGAAAATCTCTAGGAGCCCCTAGAACTTGTATTTGAATTTAGCAAGATTAGAAAACACAAGGTATACATAAAAATTCAGGTCTGTGTATACTTGCTATAAATGAAGAATTGGATATTGAAACTTAAAAGTTATGCAGGAGTACACAGGACCTAGAAAAGTAAAAAGAAAAAGATTAAAAAAACAGTGTTGGAAGATGTTTAGTACCTAATTTTAAGACTTCCTCTAAAGCTACAGTAATCAAGGCAGTGTTGGTGTAAGAAAAGACATATAGATCATTGGAATAAAACAGAGAATCTAGAAATAGAAACACACATATATGTTCCACTGAGTTTTGAAAGATTATTTAACATTAACATTTTATAGAATATAAACTCAATTAAAGAGCAGAGGAAAAGATAGTGTTTTCAGCAAATGGCACTAGAACACCTGGTATCTGTATATAAAAAATTAACTTCAACCCTTTTATACATAAAAATAACTTGAAAGGATCTATGAACCTAAATATGAAAGACTAAAACTATAAAACTTTAAGAAGAAATTACAAGGGAAAATGTGTATGAATTTAGGGTAGGCAAGAATTTCATAGGATGTAAAAAATGATGTATAAAAGAAAAAAATTGATAAATGAGATTCCATCAAAATTTAGAACTTTAAATGACATCATTAAAATGAAAAGTAGTCCTTAAACAAACCACATTTATAATGCATATAACCTATGACCAGAATATATAAAGAACTCTTATAGCTCATTAATAGACAACCCAATTAAAAAGTAGACTCAAGGGCCAGGGATTTAGCTCAGTGGTTCTGCCACCTGCCTTGTAAGCAAAAAGACCTGAATTCGATCTCTGGTACCAAAAAAAATTTTTTTAACCTAAAATAAAAAAATAAAAAGTAGACACAAGAAGTTGATAAATAGCCAGTACAGCACAAGGAAAGGTGTGCAACACTAGAATCAGAAAAATACCAATCAGTACAATAACAAGATTGAATTATACACTCATTAGGAAGATGAAGTTAAAAGTTTTAAAAGAACGAATGTCAGCTTAGGTGTGAACCAGTTAAAACTTTCTAATTCTGCTAATGTGAATGTAAAATGATAAAACCATTTTTGAAAACAATTTAGAAATTTCTTGTATTACTATTAAGAACCAACAGTCCTGTTCTTAAGTTTTTACTTGAGAGGAATGAAAACACATGTTCACAATAGATTTGTATACAAGTTGAGTATCCCTTATCTGAAATTCTTGGGAACAGAGTGTTCCAGGTTTTCGTTTGAAATCCACTTGATCTGCAAAGAGGATAGCTACTCCTGCTTTTTTTTTCAGGTCTCTGTCACATGGAGTATTGTTTTCCACCCTTTACCTTTCGGACTATGAGTTTCTTTTCGAATTAAATGTGTTTCTTGTATACAGCATATTGTTGGATCTTGCTTTGTGACCCATTCTTCCAGTCTATTTCTTTTGATTGGTGAGTTGAGACCATTAACATTGATGGCTATAACTCATACATATTGCCTTATCATTTTCATGACTTTTTCTGTTTGTTGGATTCTCCCCCTTTGTATTTAATTTCTTGTCGCACCCAACGGATTCATTCTGCTGGGCTTCCTGGGGTTGTGATCCTCGTTGTCTTTTCCTAGGATATTGTCTAAAATTTTTTGGAGTGCTGGTTTGGTATTCATGAAGTTCCTAAGGTGCTCTTTGTCATGAAAGTATCTTATTTCTCCAGAAATTATGAAAGATAGTTTTGCAGGGTACATCAATCTGGGTTGGAGGCTGTTTTCCTTTAGGGCTTGAAATACATCACTCCAAGTTCTTCTTGCCTTGCATGTTTGTGTTGAGAAGTTTGCTGTGATTCTGATGGGCTTTCCTTTATATGTGATTCATTTCTTTTCTCTAACTGGTTGTAGAACTTTGTTCTTCTGTTGGGTTTCTGGAATCTTAACAATTATATGCCTATGTGTAGGGTTTTTTTTAATCAAGGCCTGTTGGAGTCCTATATGCCTCACTTATCTGTATGTCAAGTTCTTTTCCCCTCCTTGGGAAGTTTTGTGCCATTACTTCTGTGAACAGTTTTTTTATGTCATCTGCACACTCTCCTGTTTCTTCATTGACTCCAATCAGTCTTATGTTATTCTTCTTTGCATCGTCTAGCAGTTGCTGGATGGATTTCTCATGGTCCCTTATAATTTTAAAGCAATTTTTCTTTTCCTGGTCACTAATTGCAATCTTATCTTCTATATCTGAAATTCTGTCCTCACATTGGCTCATTCTGCTGCGTAGACTTTCAATGGAGTTTTTAATCTCCTGGAAATCTGTTTGCATCTGTTTTATGGATTCCATTTGTTTCCTATGTTGGGATTCCATCATGTTCATGAGCTCCTCTCTAGATTTATCAATCACATCTTGCACCATGAGCACAATCTCTGCTGTTATCTGAGAAATTATTTCTGATTTCATTTTTTCCAGATCCTCTTTTGTTGCCAGTTCAGGAAGTCCAGGTGTTTCACTATCAGAGTGTTCCATCTCGTTCCCTTTTGGGATTGCTGTAGGTGATCTGGAAGTCTGGTTTTGAGACTTGTTTATGTGTCTCATTTCAATGGGGGTGGGGGGTTGCTGTTGGCCCCTGCACAGCTCACCTCCTGTGTGCTGGTGGGGTAGTACAGCAGCCCAGAAGCCTCCTCTTGTGTGCTGGGACTGGCTCACCTCCTGTGTGCTGGCGGGGGTGGCGCAGCGGCCCAGAAGTCTCTTTTTGTGAGCTGGGAATGGCTCACCTCCTGTTTGCTGGCAGGGATGGTGCGGGTGTCCAGAAGCCTCCTCTTGTCTAATTTTCTTAACTGTGATTTTGGTATTGTGATGAACTAAACAAACATCTTTATTCTTAGGAAATACATGCCATATTCTTAGCAATAATACCACTTGCTGCCAAAGAGTCAAAGATTCATATTCACATACAAAGAGAAAAAGAGAAAGGAGAAAAAATAGTTTAAAATCAGTGAATATGTGTATAGTTTAGAATCTATAAAATGAGTGAATAGTTTAATATCATGAATATATGTAGGGCAGATGGATGCACATTACATTATTCTTTCAAATTCTATAGGCTTAAACATTTTCAAAAAAAGCAGATGAGAATGTATATATGCATGTAGTCATTAAAGACTAGAAATAAGTACATCCAAATGTAATAATGATTATTTCTATGTGTTGATATTGTACACATTTTCTTTTCTTTTTTGTATTTCTGAAGTTTTTACAACAAACCTTCTTGAACATTCATTTGATATGCACAAGAATCACTGTGGTAGACAGAATAGACGCTCCACTGTTCAAATGACATAGTCCTTTTAGAAATGTCATGCTGTTTTTTTAGGACTACCAATATAATTAATGGTAAAGTCAAGAGTACTTAAAAATAATGAGCTACCCACATGTTAAATAGTTCATTAACAATCTTTATGCTTATCTTCTTAGAATTTAAAAAGGATTTTAGAAGGTGATTTAAATCTTATCCAATTATTTATTATTCATTCAACACATTAATTAGGTATCTATTACATCAAGGTTCTATTCAAGGACTATGAAAACGTTCAGCCTATTTCTTTCCTTGATAATTCACTGTTAGAATTTAGAATCACAGAATCAGAGAGGGAAGAGACTTGAAGAATCACTTATTCTAGTTTCTAAATTCTCATTCAATGCACATATCCCTTCCAACAGGTTTTATTCCTCCAGGCTCTAACTCACAGAGGAGAGCTGCTCAAAAGGCTAGAATTTTTTTTATAATTATTCAGAAAACAATAATATAATTGTGAATATGGAAAGAAATATTTACTTCAATATGGAAATGTTTTTAACCTTTTTACCTTCCTCTTTCAAAGTACGTGTCTTCATTGACCTGACTCCCAGTATGGTAATATAATATCATTTATACATTCAGGAAGTGCCTGTTATAATATTCTTTCAAATGCTTCTATAAATCCATTTAAGGAATTCCTCTTGTCCTTGATTGCATTAACAATTTACTGATGAACATCTCAAAGCTATTAAATGGAATCAGTTTGGTACTTGGTAAGTGTTTAATAAAGTATTACCAAATGCATGAATAAATGAATACATAAAGTATAATTTTCCCTTGCAGAATTACTGTAACAATCACAATGTTAAAGTAATTGAGAAAAATATGACTCATTGTATAAAAACTATTTTTAGCAATAATTTTTCAGAGAAGCCTGAATTTTAACAAATGTAATGAGCAAATAAAGATCCATGGATCAAGAATATGAGAAATATATGAATTAAGTCTGAGTATATTTCACATGGTACCCAGAAACATGTATTTTATTTGTTTTTTAATGTCAGAGAAGTATGAGTAGAGTATGCTGCATAACCTCTATCAGGTGACAGTGTTTATCCAGAGAGTAACATTTCATTCATCTAATGACTGTCATATGGATGTTGACAGACCGGAAGCCATCAGTCAGATTCACTTCAGTCAACAATATACTATCACAGGATACAGAATTGACTGTCACTCTCAAAAGGAAATCCATGTAGAGTTAATGATGAAACTCTCCAAGGAGTTTAAAGTTAAACTCACTCACCCCATATTTATCCTTCATGTACATGGACTCACACTGCAATGTGGTACTTGTCAGTGAGTTGTTCCTGCCTTTGGTCTTGTGATGTCACGGCTCTGGGCCAGAGGCTCTGCTCTTAGGCTGCTTGGGTTTGCATCTTGTACTGCCCGATAGAAATAGTTAACATTCCCTAAGCTTTAGTTTCCTCACCTGTGGACTAAGAACGGTAATAGGACCTAAATCTGAGGGTCATAAAGTATAAATGAGATAATCAATCCACTCAAAAGGCTAACTAAGCACAAGCCAGGAACATTGTTCATGAACCAGAATGGTCTGTGCTTATTCACGGATTCTCTGAGATACCATAATTCACCCACACTCACAGGCACAGTCAGGATGAAGGCACTGCAGGAAAGATTAATATAAAACACAACACAAAATTTAACAATTATAAGGTCTCTGGTTTCTCAAGAAGTTTTAATGTTAAAAGATACAACCTTAACAGGAAGATCTAAGGGAAAAGATACAGAGAAGGCACATCATTTAAGAGGAACTGCAGTATTTTCTTCTCAGAATTGCTTTAGTAAGGGTTTGGGTGATGGTAGTAATGGTGACCAGTATTATTACTTAAATTTGAGGTAGAGTTTAGGACTGAGACAACTGGAAGTGCTCTACAAATAAAAATAGTAATAATAAAGAAAAGTTTGGTGATATAACAAGAAAAAAATACAACACATTAAGTAACCTAAGCAAAAAGTGGGTAGAAAAACACAGATCAGGCCCTGGGTATTTGTGTCATGATCCTTCTCCATGTTTATTGCCAAAAGTCAGTATGGGAAGCTGGCTGCTAGCTGGTCTGGACCACTGAGGCAAGTAACAGAGCTCAAATCCAGAAACGTCTCACTAGTCCCCAGAGAGGTGCAATGTCCTCTCTAAGTGGACAAGAAAGGAAGTGCAAAAGCTGTGTGCCCACCTCAGCCTCCCATGAAGACAGCAAGCAGATCTACAAACACAGCATCACTGGGCTGTGTCCACTTTTCCTCTACAATTCCATCCTCAGCACTTGTTTTCCCAAACTTGTAGTTGACAATATTTGCTACTCTACTTATTATTAATGGTTCTGTTGTTTTGTTTTGCTTTTTGATAACTGATTGAATATTTAAGTCATTCTGAGCACATGTTAGAGTTACAGGTTGTCTAGGAAACAGACTGTAGGATTTAAAGTTAAATACCTCTCTGAAATCCATTTTCATTTAGCTTGAGCTATCATCTCTGCCACTCACTGCGTGACAGAATATTACTGAGTCTAAATGTTCATGTTTGAAAAATGAGAAAATAACAGCAAACTTTCAGACCTGGCCCAGAGATAAGAGATTGTGTCTCTAATGTAACTGGCACACAGCAAGTGCTCAAGAAATGAGTTATTTTTATTGTTACACAACCTAGAGACACTCTCAGCTAAAATATAAACTCTGATGTGGTTATGGGAATGTTTTCAAAACACAACCATGCAAAACAAAAAGGAGAATGCATTTGGAGCAAAAATAAAATCAGGCATTGGACCCTGGGAAATCTCAGGCCATTTGCTTATCTCAGCACGTAAGTTGGGGGACAGTGGAACAGACTAGAACCTCTTTGCCAAGTGAGATGTCCTCTAACTCATTTACTTCTGTTCTAGGCATGAGCTGCAATCACCAAGTTGATATTAAGACACCTACAACCTTATTTACACATACCTCCCAGCACACTGGTTGACCAAAGATAAAGGCTGACTGAAGACCATCCTCTCCAAAGCGATGTCAACCTCTCAATTTTTTATTCCCTGCCCAAACTACAATCTGAAAGATAAGAAATCTATACAGATTGCTGGCCTTGTGATTATTTCTTACAAATCAGAACTTGAGATTCTGATGAACCTCTGAGTAGAAGTAGAGGGGAGCTGAGAAACAGGGTGGGGCTGGGGTTTCCCAGAGGGTAGACAATGAGGTGGGGAGCACATGCTAGGTGCAGGGCCATGGAAACACAAAAGTATATGATGACACCAGAAATTAATTGTTACTGGGTGCACTCAGTTAACACTAGTAGTGACAGGATTATCAGAAGAAGCAAGAGCCAAAAAAGGGGGGGATTAGGGATGACCCTAGAAATCAAAATTAAAAGACAAGAAAATGATGTTAGATCATAGATGTAATGGTCTCCAGTGTGGACATGTTTCACTTTACACAGTAACTCATCTCCCTGTGCAGGGCTGCATGGAGAAACACACAATCTTTAAGCATGGAAGTTTTAACACTGTACAAATTACAAAGAAAGAAAACTGAAATACAGTGTTTAAAGCCCTAAGCCCTTGTATCGACCTAAAATAAGAAGAAATTGTGTTTGTTCTGTCAGGAACAGTGCAACCAGTACAAACCCAGATCAAAGCTTTTATGTACAACTCTTGTTGGAGCCAGAAGTGTTGAGGAATATATACTTTCTAATTTTAGGAAAGCTAATAATGATGCACATAGCCTACATTACATCAACCCTCAGTAGGGTCAGGACCAGCCCCATGTACTCACGTTTATGTTTCTGAAGTGAAATGTCACACATTCACAGTGAGTATAAGAAATAAAGATCACAGTCAACATCAATATAGTTTAGTTATTAAAAAATATCCTGGTTTTCAGAGTTCTTTGAGTTCAGTTATGAAAAAGAATTTGTCTACCTTAATGTTCGGTTTCATTTTTAGCTAAGTGCCAACAGTACCTATATTACAGCTTTGTCTTACATTTAATACCTCTAGAGCAGTGATGGTGAACCTTTTAGAGCTTTAAATGGTACAAACAGCCTGCTGCGGCACATGTGCCATAGGTTTGCCACCACTGCTCTAGAGTATTTGAAGGTTATTAAAATCTAACTTTCAAAATATAACTTGACATCAAATATTCTCCCCTTTTTACTCAGTTTTTTCCCTGGGATATTATATAATGTTTTTGTTTTTGGTCCAACAAAATAAAATGATAAAAATGTCAAGGGAATGGTCAGCATTATTCAGAAAACAAATACCTGCTCACAGTGTGAAAAGCCACAGTGCTTCTTTTGACTCTCCTGAACCCATAGTATGAGCATGGCTTATCCATTCTGAGGAGAGAAGGTCAAGCAAACCTTCTGTCCTACCTGGTGTGCCCTCTGATGTCTTTATGCCCATCCTACAGCAGTACTGAGCAATCCCGTAGTCAGCAATCTTGGCAATGATGGCAGCGTTGGGATACAGGGTGAAAAGCAGCACATTATGGGGCTTCAAGTCTCGGTAGATAATCATGGCTGAATGGAGATATCTGTCAGAACATGCACAGGGGCTCTTATTAAAATGTGATTACAGTATTATAATTTTGTCATAATGTCCTTCAATTTGTTATGCCTGTATGTAAACTATCAAAAATTCTGTGCTTTGCAATCCCCAACCTGCAACTATACTACAAAGCTACTGTGATAAAAACAGCATGGTACTGGCAAAGAAACAGGCTTGAGGACCAGTGGAACAGATTAGAAGATGCAGAAACAACGCCAGACACACTCAGCCATCTCATCTTCGACAAAGGAGCCAAACACCCTCACTGGAGGAAAGATAGCCTCTTTAATAAATGGTGCTGGAAAAATTGGGCTTCAACTTGCCAAACATTAAAACTAGGCCTGTATTTCTCACCATGCACTAAACTAAAATCAAAATGGATTAAAGATCTAAATGTTAAAATAGAAACTCTGAACCAGTTGGAACAGAGGTTAGGTAGAACCCTTGAAGACATCGGTATAGGAAAAGATTTTATGAACAAAACCTCAGTTGCCCATAAACTAGCACAAACAATCAACAAATGGGATCTCTTCTTATTAAAAAGCTTCTGCACAGCAAGAGAAACCACCAGCAGTGTGAAGAAACAATCTACAATGTGGGAAAAAATCTTCACCTGCTCTTCCTCAGACAAAGGTCCACTATCTCGAATCCATAAAGAACTTAAAAAGATCAGACCTCCCAAATTTAAAGACCCAATCCAAAAATGGGCATCTGAAATGAACAGACATTTCTCAGACAAAGAAGTAGAAATAGCAAATAAATACATGAAAAAATGTTCAACATCACTGGTCATTCAAGAGATGCAAATGAAAACAACGCTGAGATTCCACTTCACTCCAGAAAGAATGGCTGCTATCATGAAATCAACCAATAACAAATGCTGGCGGGGCTGTGAGGAAAGAGGAACCCTGCTCCACTGCTGGTGGGAGTGTAGACTGGTGCAACCACTGTGGAAATCAGTGTGGAGATACCTCAAAGAACTAGGACTGGAAGTCCCATTTGACCCCGCTATTCCACTGCTGGGGATCTTCCCCGAAGAATTAAAAGAATCATACCACAGTGATATATGTGCACCCATGTTCATAGCAGCACAGTTTGTAATAGCTAAAACTTGGAAACAGCCCAAATGCCCATCAACTGGAGACTAGATAAAGAAAATGTGGGTTTTTTATAAAATGGAGTACTACTCAGCCATAAAAAATGAGAAATTAGAGACATTTATAGCTAAGTGGATGCACATTGAGGCAATACTCTTAAGTGAAATAAATAGGACACAGATGTGTAAATACCAAATAGTTTGTCTGGTGTGAGACACTGAAAGTGTAAATAAGGACTAAATGTATAATAGGTCATGTGAAATAGGAAGAAAAGGGGCAAAGGGGAAGGAAGTGGGAGGGCTAAGGGAAAGGATAGAAGGGAATGGGATTAATATGAGAAAATGGAAAAACAGGAACAAAATTTTTGTAAATAGGGAGGGCTGGAGGGGTTGAAGGGAGGGCTGGGCAAGGGTGAAAAACAAGAACCAAGAGAGACTATGTAAAGGTGCAAATTTCCAATGATGAATGTCATTATATTGTATACCTAAAATGTACCAATGATTAGAATGAATAATCGATAATGTAATATAGGAATAAAAGGTCCAAAGGGGTAGGGGTAATGGGAGGCACAGGGGAAAGGAAAGAAGGGAAAGGAAAAAATGATGAGAAATGGGAAAAATGGAAATAAAGTCTTTGTAAATAGGGAAGGGCGTGAAGGGAGGGCTAGGAATGGGGAAAAAATAAGAACCAGGATGCATTATATAAAGGTACAATTCCCAATGAGAAATGTAATTGTGTTCTATACCTACAATATACCAATAAAAGAATTTAATACAAAAAAAATAATAATTCTGTGCTTTGACTCTGAAAGCTTAGCGATATTACAGGAGAAAATCAAAACATAAAAATCTAATATTGCGAAGCAAAGTTATGCTTTAAAAAAAAAAAACGATCATGCCTAGTGAGCGATTTAAACTTTTAAGATACAACCATCTCAGGCAAAGTAACAACTCTGGAGGATTTTCTTTCATACACCTTAACAATTACAGAACAGAAATTCTGAATTCTCTTAATGTAAAATGAGTATTTTAACTATTTTTAACCTATGAATGTTAAGGGGCAGGGATTTAGCTTAGTGGCACCGCGCCTGCCTCACAACCACAAGGTCCTGAGTTTGATCCCCTGTACTGAAAAAAAAAAAAGAATGTTAAATAAGAGGCAATAAAATTTTGTTATGACTCATTTATTTAACAGTTCTGATTTTCTTAAAACTGTATAGAATTTCATTTCACCTTTTAAAATTGTATCACCTGTCTTTGTTACTTTTTTCTGACTAAAACGTTTCCAGATGTTTTGGAGAATATTTCCTACTTTTCAAAAATAACAAATAAAAATAAAAGATTTCTCATTTTACTCTGAATATAAATATAATTTACTGTAAATTCAATTCTGTTATAAATTAAGGTGAACAAAGAACATTTGGATTGAGAGAATGAATAAAACATTAACTTGAGGAAGATGTTATTGAGGGATATTAGTCTTTCTTTTTAGAAACTGATCCATTTAACCATGAGCAACTAAAGTTGGACATTTCAGACAAGGAATTAAAAACTAGTTAATATAAAACAGCAGGAAAGTTTAAATCTCAACAAGGTCTCATTCATTCCAGAAACATTATCAGAGAGCTTACAGTGACCTAACAAATAATTTCACTATTGCCACCTTTTCCTGGACTTCGACAAAATTCAACTCTGTCTTCTCTGTTCCTCCAATCTCACAGGTATCTTATGACCTACCTTGGAAGAACAATTTTCACAGGGCTTAATGGAGGTTAATTTCAATTCTTTGTTTGTTTGTGGTTTTTGGCTTGGGTTCAGATTATATTAAAAAGTATTTACTCCATTATTTAGTTCCAATCATTGTCATAGGGATTAGAAACAGAGTGTGTGGTGCCCTGAACTTTCCATTGAGTGATGGTCTAGATAATCCGTGTTGTTTAACTGCATCAACTAATGAAGCAGATTCTCCCTCTTCCCGGATGTAGTTAGGACATTTGACAGTGGGCCTATTCATTACAGTATACATAGTTTTGGCTGATAAATAAGATAAATGTACTAATGAAGTTGACCTTAACAAAGAGTAATGAGCTTAAAAGGAAAATTTACTAAGGGCTTACTGAAAGTCCATTAGCTATTCTTCCTTTGCTGTAGAGGAAAGCCGGGAGATTAAGAATAAAAATGTTAAAGCCAAGTCATACATCATTAAATAGTATCTGAATCCTTCATAATGTATGACAATTTCTGTATATTTATAGAACAGACTCTTTCAGAATGCTTCCTAAATGCTAAAAAATAGTTAAGTTTAATTTGAAATAATATCAGTGGGAGAGAGATTATCTAGGTTAGAATGTTCAATTATATAATTTAATCTTTAAAAGTACACTTTAATAGGTTTTAATAGCAAAATAGCTTTTGAAATAGTAATAGGTACAGACCTTGCCTTCCAGACAATAATTCAGCTATAAATGATGCACTGTGTGACAATGAGTATTGTCAAATACTTTATTAAAATTAACTATATTCAGTTAAGTAGTCATTCTTTATCATGATTATCATCAGAACGTCTAAGAAACCCCTGCCTTCATAATTTAAAGTCCAACCTCATCTCATCCTGAAAAAAAAAACTCAAAAAATAGAATGCATTCATTCCTTTAACAAATATGGATGAGGCATCTCTGAGAGCAAGTCCTTAGGAGACACAAAGCCATGTTTGCATCTCTGCTCTTAAGATGTCCGTAGTCCAGGACAGACAGGTGCCCAACTAAAGCCACAGAAATGAACCAATGCTGGACAAGTATAAAGGAAGAAAAGCATGGAAGCAAAGGGACCAAGTGGACTCTCCCTCTGGACTGAGTTTTCTACCTCCAGCGAGAGATCATCTCTACCCTTCCTCTTCAACACCTAATACAATGTCCTGCATGGAGCAAGGGCCAGAAACGTGAGAGAGACTCCCTCTTGCTGGAGATGCTGAGCTTCATAGGAGAGATATGTGTGCAAGTTCACATGGGACATGAATTCCCCAGGCAGACAACTATGTGGGGAAAGAGAGGAATGGCAACTGTAAGGACAGAGACATGAAATTCACCCTGCAGCCTGGGAAGGATGCAGAGTGCAGGCAGGGGCTGCAGAGGGTAGGTGAGAGGCACATGTGAAGGGCTGAGGTGCTGTGCTACAGAGTTTGAATGGACTTCAAGCGTGATGGAGAACACAGGGAATTTCAGGCACATTCGGGTTTTTGTTATAAAAGAAATATTCTGATAATTCCTTGGAAATACTGAAGCAAGGCAGCATCAGCGGCTAAATAAATAAATGAACTGTTTGTTAAAATCATGTAAAATAATTTCACGGCCCTGATGGACAAATGGATACTTATTTTGGAGGAGGAGGTATTGGTCTGGATGTGACTACAGGAGTCCTGTGGTGGTGAGTAGGGAATACATGAGAAACCACAGATTCGTGGCAGAAGAAAATAGCAAGAG
Organism: Heterocephalus glaber; assembly: GCF_053883595.1. Lineage (NCBI taxonomy): Eukaryota > Metazoa > Chordata > Mammalia > Rodentia > Bathyergidae > Heterocephalus > Heterocephalus glaber. The sequence goes on along the minus strand of NW_028258444.1, from coordinate 8,991,444 downwards.
GGCAAACTCAGTTTGGAAAATTTTGGAAAATGCAGGTGACTATCTTCACGAGCAGGTGAGAATTACAATAAAGAGCTGAAAGGAAGGGACTAAATTACAGATGTACCAGTGGACAGCAGGATTTCAGAGGAGGGGAGATGTAATGTTGAATAAAGTTCTTGGATGCCATTCCAAACAGCTCCTTCACCCAAGACACGCCAGAGGGCTGTGATTTTATTGTCACTGCCTCCTTCTGTGGCTATAGCTCTCTTAAAATATATTTGGGCTAACAAATCTTAATGCTGAGTTTGAAAAACATATTAACTGCTGGTAAAAAAAAAAATGATAGCTACTGAAACCTACTAAACTCTTGTGGCATAACATCTAGAAAGCTCTCCTGGTATTATGCTAAGAATAAATGAGACAAAGTATTGAAAAAATATGCTGAGAGCTAATTTACTTCATCGGAAATTGCTGGGTTTGTTACTTTAAGGTTTCAGAGAACTAAAATAAATTGTTTTAAAGATAAGGTTTTTCAAAGGGACTTGAATGAAAAACACCAAGTCTTCATTTTATAAAGAGTACTTTAGGGCTTATGTGGAAGAATTAGGAAACAATCAGCACCTGAAGTTAGTTAAATTAAGGAAAGTGACTGAAATACAGGAGCCTAAACTGCAATTTACGTAGATCTGTTTAACATAAGGTTCCCCCTGGTGTTCAAAGGCAGGTATGTCACCCCAAATCCAAATCCCTGCATTCTGCTGCATTTAAAAATCTACATGGTTTTTGGTAAGTTTCTGGATCCTCTCAGGAACAGAAATCTACTCATTTAATGCCATTACTATATTCATGTAAACTATTCAGACAGTTATATTCTCCTAACTTCGTTTTGTTTGTGAGGGACTAATTTTTTCCCTTATTGTCTACTCCATGCACATTTGCAAATACTGCTAGGAAGGCATATTCACCTTCCCAAAGAGAAGGAAGCAAAGGAACGCTGCATCCACTGTGTGGACACTAGGTCCTGGGAACACTTTTCCTTTTATCCTCCTTCTCCATTCTCCCTGCCACCCCAACACGTGTTTTCTGAGGCTGCACTGTTCAGTGTGCTGGAGCCAGCAGGTCGAGCAAGATGAAAGTCCCGGCTACCACTGCATGTAGGCTCTCAGGGCAAGGATGGGCAGATTGAAAAGTGAAAACATAAAGAGCATCTGCAGCAACTGGTGGCACTGATGCCAGAGAGACATAGAGCCATTGGGGACATCCTCTCTTGGGACAGACCTGACCATATCAAAAGGAGTAAAATCAAATGGAGTAAATAATGAAGTACAGTGACTAAGAGGTGAGCTGGAAGATGGCTAATAACAGGAAAAAGACATGGAAGAAAAATCACTCTAGCCGTGGTGTCAAGAATAGGCAAAATGAAGGCAGAAGGACAAGCTGGGCAATGAGAGGCGAAGGGGGCTTAGCCTCAAGTGGGAGTGAGAGAATTTGTGAGAAGAGGTTGCTTAAAGATATATTTTAGTGGCAGGGCTGAAAAGATTTGCAGAAATAGTAGGTGTGAGGTAGGAGAGGAATGAATGAAAGATGACTCACAGGTAAAACCACCAGGAAACTAGTGATGGGAAAGTCTCCAATTATAGTGGTAACTTGGTTCACAAATTTAATTCTTTCCACAATTCTGGTCACAAACCGAACTGGAGAAGAACAGAATCAATTTTCCACATAAGGTCAACATTGAACCTAAACACTGAATTTGATTTTGTTCTCATCTAATCTTAGAATTAGCTAATTGATACTTCCATGCTTGGCAGTCTAACTTACATATTTTTAGGGTCAGTACAGGGTTAAGACTGTGAGATCTAGAGCAGGATTCCTGAACTTTACCTCTATGACCTCCAACTATGAGGTGCTGCATGCTCTTCCTATTATGTTATGAAATTACAAAATTGGATACAGAAAACAATAACACAAAGTTATTGCGAAGTGCCATTCTCAGAGCCTGGCAATGAGCTAGGAGTCACACATTTCATGCACTGAATAGAAAATAATATGACCGAGTTACCTCAAGCCATCAGCCACATGAAGCGCAATCCTGTGCTGGAGGGTCCTGGTGAGGCTGGCTTTGTCCTGCTGAAGCAGGCGATCCAAGGAGCCCTTGGAGGCCAGCTCCATCACCAGCATCCGAGGACGAATCCCAGCAGCCAGCAGGGATATTAAGCTGGGGTGGTGAAGGTGGCAAAGCACCACCAGCTCCTGCAAAAATGCAAAATGATACAGATGTAACATAGCATTGGCTCTTACCCGAGAGCCATTGCCTCCTTCCTCAGTGAGCACGGTTTTCTCTAGGGTGACTACACCAAACCTCCTGTTTCTATTTTGAGCTTTTAAATATACCTTCACCATTTTCAATAATCAATACCTAGTTTTGAAACTGTTCTTGGAATTAAAGTTTTATTTTTCCTTTTGCTCTGTTGTCGCCAGCACATTAGACACAGGGGCAGTACAAACTTGAGGTCATACTAACAGGCCATGCCAAGCTTATCTACCAAACTCTAGGCAGCCACAGAAGCTGGCTCAGCTCAGGATTCTGAAGTCACTGTCATTCGACTGAAACTGGCACTGGGTGTAAAACCTGTCCTCCATGGTTTAACACCTACAAAAATTTCCTGAAGAAAACGCATAACTCCCCAGAAATATATGGGGTCCTTCCATCACAAAACTCTCCAATGACGGTATACTATTCTTGGATTAGAATCCCATGTATTTCTATGGCCTGAGGACCTTACCTGACTTTGCCCCAGGCCACCTTTCAGGCCCCATATTATTTCCTCCTCGTTCACCACCCTGCAGACACTCACGTGTGTTAAACTCTGCACATGCTTAGCAACTCCCAGCTGCAGGATCTTTGCTTCTACTGATCCCTCTGGCTAGAAAACCTTTCACCCTTCACGTGAATGGGGCTCCTTGCCATTCAGATCGGACCTTCCTTGAGGGCCCTGCTGTGGCCCCCTTCCTACAGGAGTCCCTTAGCTGCAACATGAACTAGACACCACTGTAGCTGGAGCAGAGATCTGCATCTGACATCATCCTTTCTCTAGACCTCATCACGTGAGACTGTGTAGTCCCCTTAATGACACCATGGTATTTGGATTCCATATTCACTGTATTCTACTCCCCATAACTATGAAACTGTAATTCAGTTGAAATTTGTCACTTTCTAGAAATCTATCCTTCTAGACCACATTACATGAAACTACAATTTCTTTTATGGTGGTATTGTTTTTGAATTCTGTATGTATTATATTCTATATATTCTACTTTATTCTGAAACCATAATTTAGTTCAAATGTACAGCTTTATGTGACCTGAAACAGACTCATGTTTCGAACTGTCATTGCCACAGACCTGCTTTAAAGCTACAGAGTATCAGTGCCAACAACATCCTTCAGGAAACAGAAATGTGGAGCCTCTGTAGGCTGAACAAGGAAGGCTGAGTACCTGAGAAGGCTTTCCAAGAACAAAACTGCAGGCTGAAGTCACATTTGCCTAGTAGACAAAAACCTTTTCCCTCATGTTAGATGAGATCAGTTCGTTAAAACTGATGAGAATAAATCAAGTTAGCTCTGTCTACTTCCACAGCCAATCAGACGCTTAATCGAACATTCTACAATGGGAAAGCCACTCTGATTACAGAAAAAAAGGAGCAAGAAAGGATAACAGATCTGTACCAATTCACAACCTTCAAAAATGCAGGACTGAATACCAAAATGGTATTCTTTTTCTTTTCTCTTTTTGTTAAAGAAGTACATTATGAACATTCTTTTTCTATTTCTTCTACTATTTTCCTAGTTTACCTATCTGCCTATGTATCAATCAGCTCTGCATATGTTTTTAGTGTTTTGGACTCCATCAGAGTTATTCAAATACATTTCATAAAATTGAAACATAAATTGAAGATTAATAACAAGACTAGAAAATGAATTTATATAACAAATTACTTATTGTTAAAGAGATCATGCCAGATTTTGTTCACAGGGTTGCTTCAATATACAAAATGTTTCACTTTATTTCTAAATCCCAGCACTGCCCGAGGCAAGGAGGACCGCAGTAAGCACCATGGGTTGTGCATTCCCTTCTTCCCTCCTGAGAATATCTTGATTTTTGCTGGGGTATCAAACCCTCACCCATGCCGCCTATGGACTTCTGGGGGAGCTGACTCAGGGGAAAGGTGGGAATAGTCTAAGTAACCCATCCTCACTGCACAGCGACTGGTTCATTATCACAGCACTAAGCCAATCAGCTATCACTATCATAGCTCTAAGCCAATCAGCACACAACACTGCCCTTAACAGAAGTGCTTGTTGTCAAACAACACTGACTCAACTGAGCCCAAAAGAAGTTTTTCTTTTTCACTTAATGAGCTGCTGTGTCAGAATTTTGGCCCCTTTGAATTACAGTATTTTAAACAAGGGACTTTTTTGTTTTCTGTGCTTGTGATACATCATTGTGAGGCCTAGGACCTGTGTTACTACAATGAGAACAGCCATCCCGATGAATAAAACCAATACACAGAGCTTAAAGGAATTACAAAGAAATTGTTCAGAACCAGTGAATTAAATCCACCCAACAGTGAGCAACTCTGTGATTTTTATTTTTCAAACATGGAAAGTAAAGGTAATTTATCAGATGAAACTCATTGTGAAAGGTCTTCAAGCTCAGAAGAGACGGCAGGACAGAGAGTGAAACATCTAGAATTCTCCAACAGATTAAAGACAGAAGAATGAGGCAGCACCAAGCAGGCAGGAGACAATGTAAAGTACAGCACCTCCAGAGGTGGTTATTAGTGATTCAGAATTCCTGCCTATGTAACCCAAATAAAAAGTAGCCAGAAATAATGCCCACCCAATAAGAGTTCAGTCTATCTACCTTTTCAGAGAGTGATAAGTGGAGCAAACAAATCTGCAAAAGTGCACAGAATACCTTCTATTTACCTTTAATAATCAGAGCAATCCTTTAATAACCAATATAGATCATTCATAGATATGTGGAGTCATCAGAAATATCCTAAGTGGAAAACCAACAGCATAAAACAGAAAGACCAGGATGAACCCACAAAACAAATGACCTCAGAGAAACTTCAGTCATGCAAGTAATTGAAGCAATTAAATTTTAACTGATATTAAGAAAAATTCTTGATGACATCTCATCTAAAAATATGGCAGGGAAGGAAAAATTGCTGGAAATTTAAAATATGACTATCAAAACAAAATTCAGTAAGAAGCTAAATAATAAATGAGGCAATACTGCTAAGTAAAAAACTGTAAGAGATAGTCATATAACTCACTGAAATTACAGATAAAGCTTTGAAAGGAAATTCAAGAGAGCCAGGGGTCTCACATCTAGTGAATACTCTTGGACAAAAGATCAGAAATAAGGCCGGGCATGGTGGCACACACCTGTAATCCCAGCACTCAGGAGGCTAAGGCAGGAGGATTGCCTTGACTATAAGGCTATCCTGGACTACACAGGGAGACCCTGTCTCAAAAAAACAAAATCAAGAAAGTGCCTCATAAACATGTTTGCCAAGTTTCAGGATATCAAGGACAAGAAAAATCTAAAAGACTGAATTTTCAGTTTTTAAATGCAAGTTAACCTGTATGAGAAGTATTTGATTGACATCAGGCTACTCATTAACAAAAGCAGGTACTAAAATAATCAATGGAATTTTCTTCAAATTTTGAAGGAAAAGTATTTCAAGCCCAGATTTCTAAAAATTACATATCCATCGGGTATAAGAGCAAAATTCAGATAGTTTTAACATGTAAGAACTAAAAACATAACCTCAAATTACCTCAAAAGCACTCTTTCTGAAAAAAATTACTTGAAGATAGTCTCCAACAAAATATAAAGACAATTCAGCTAAAAGAGTCACAGAATCCAAAAACTATCAAGGAGGACAAGGAAAACAAATCTGTGAAACTATGTAAATTACTTGGAAATCTGTCTCACCTGCTTAGTGTAGGAAATCCTGAGCAAAACAAGGAAGAAGAAAACCGACTCCATTATGCCACCTATATAATAAAAACTTAAGACACTAATAAAGCCACAATAGAAGGTATATCTTTCCTCTCATCATGTTAAATAGAAGATTATCAGAAAGTCCAAATAACTCAAAAAGACATATAAAATATCAGGATATAATTGTGATACAAATTAAAATAAGGTCCTATTTACCTCAATTGATGATAAACACATAATAATAAATAATCCATCTGATTTTGACATTTGGAATATTCTTAATCTAGTAGATAAAAAGACTACTAAGAGAGGGGTACTTTTTCTTGTCAAAGAATAGAAATACTTTCTGTACAAATAAGTCAAATATAAAAGGTATTTATTAGTTTTGTTTTAGAATCAAACTATAAGCAAAAGGCAAACAATTTAATTATAATTACAAAGTAGAATATAAATCTCACACAATTTATCGATATAAAAATAACAATAAACTCTAGAATTTTGGAAAGAGCTAGAAAGAGGACAAAAAAGAATAATGATAATTTTCTTTACCTCAAAAAAATAATGAGCCAGTACACACTATCTAGTGTTGGTATACTAAAAAATAAAAGTTTTATTATTTCAAGTTATAATTGTTGCTATATTGGGAAAATTAATATAACTGATTTTAAATTTAAAAATTTGGGGAACAAACAGTGTGCTAACTTGGCCTATCTTTTGCAACAGGCAATTAATAAGTTCTTTATAAAGTTGATAGATTCAAAAAAGAAGGGCACACCGTTAAGAGTTTTAGTTTAAGATTTCTGACTTTTACTCAAATCAGCAATGTGAAATCTTGCTTTAAAATGTTCCTTTGCCTCTGAACACAGAGGAGTCATATTTACTAAAACTAAAAACCATTATGTCTCTGAGTCAGAAAAACGAAAGATAAACATTCCATAAAAAAAACAAGACCTGAAGCCAGGAACTTGCTGGCCTCTAGTGGAAGCAGGCAAAAACAACTGTAGAACACTAGGGACAAAAACATGCCCCCAACAGGTCCAAGAGTGTCCTTTTCAGCCATCTCACAGAGCATGGCCAACTCCTAGTCCATGGTACACATTTTGAGCATCAAGGTTCTACAACAAAAGATGAAATGTGAGTCTTCCCCGCAAAATTTACATCAGACTTGAGTATTTACAATTACTGAAGTTTTCCAAATGCTATCTTTGCTTTGTCTTTTAAGCAGGGGAAAAGATTTTACTCCATTAAAGGCAAAGTGAAGTTTCATAATTAAACTTTTGAGGGAAATGCGGTCACTAGTTTGCATTTTCACAACTACATGCAAAAAATAAGAGTTCCAGGAAATTAAAAATGTATGACTTTGAGGTAGGAGATAAGGGCTGGGCAACCAGGTGGAATGTGTCAGAAGTCATAAAAACCCGTTGAATGAAACATTTCCTGAAAAGAGAAGGTATGCGGAGATCACAGGACCCACAATGATTCCAGGCTTATGGTTTGTGTGCACTGTTCAAGGGAGGAATCAGAAAAGCACTATTTCTCATTTTTGATTTGTCACTGACACTGTTCACCAGACCAATCAGAAGATACTATTTTTAACGCTTCATTTACTTATGAGCATGACCAATCAAAAGACACTGTCCTGGTTTTTCATTTACATGGGGCAAGAAACCAAGCACATTTTCCAATATGACATTTGAGTCTGATGTGAGAGGCCAAGAGAGTTTTTGAAAGGACAATTATCCCGAGGTGATGCTATATTTACATGAGGTGGGGGTCAACCCAGATAGTTTCGATACTAAGGGCACCTTCTCTTTTATCTTTGGGGCCACTGTGAGCATTCTGCCCTGTGACGTACACTTTGTTTTCTGCCTTCCACAAATCTACAGCCTCACTGCCTTTTCTGTGTGGCTTGTCCAGTTCTTTGCTCAGGACACCAAGGACTCCGAGACCCTCATGTGTTAACAATCTGACATAATAACATTATTGGACTGCTTACCTGTCTCAACAGCCGAAGTGATGTATGTTTATTAAAGATCTTCACAGCCACTTCCTCTCCTTCATAGGCTGCTCTATAAACTGATCCAAAACTGCCATCACCTTTAGAAAAAAACAAAACAAAACACAAACCACATAAATTTACCTTTTCGGACAGGAAAAGCAAGTGAACATTATCTGTTGTGATTATATCTGTTGCATATTTGAAGAAATAGCATACCCATTTGTTTCATGGATCCAAGTGCTATCCTTGTTTCCCTTTCCTTCTTAGGCACCTACAAACTAAGACGTCTGAATATCCTGTTCCCAGTCTTCCAGTCTTCCCACTGTACCTGTCCTGCATGGCCATGCCGCCCCTGTGATGGCATCCACTCCCCCCTGCAGAGAACCTCACATCTCCCTGGCAGCCGTGGGCTTCCTCCTAAGTGCTATGCCCTGTGAGTCCACCCGCGGTGTGGGCTTCCAAATCTCCGCCACTCTCCATGAGATGCAGTCATCATCTTTTCTCTGAACTAGGTTTTATTCCACCCTCCATATATCAAAACAAAATAAAATTCTGGGCCTGGGATGTAACTCAGTGGCACAGCACCTTCCCGGCAAGTGTGAAGCCCTGAGTTTGATTCCTGGTACCAAAAAGTACAAAATAAAACAAAATAAAATTCTTTCAAGGTCTTCTGGAGTTAAAACAAGATAATTATTTTAAGTCTTTGCCCATGCCCCAGCCACAACCAACAGGCAGCCTCACTTGGGCACACCCCACTCTTCCTAGTTTCCCCACCACACTCTTCTGGTGCCCTCAGTGGCCTCCAGACAGACCTGTGGGTGGAGGAGAGGGTCTTGAATTCACTACCACCAAGGCTGCATTTTCTCTCTCCCATAAAATTAATGCTCCTAAAACTCCTCTTTGATTGTGTCATTCTCCTGCTCAAAGGCAAATTATTGCACATGGGCTATTAAATCAAATCCAGTTCAAATTTACCCCTGAATTCCTTTTCTAGCTCGCTTCTTGTTCTGTGTCTCATTCTCTAGGTTTAAGTTCAGTACTTTTCCTCCTAGTCTTGGCTGAACTGTACCTACCAAGAGCTTTTTAAAAACACTAGCGTCTGGGCTCAAAGATTCATATCAAACTAGTACTGAGAAGTCCTGAGGACTTTTCTTCCTCATCTTTTCTTTTCTTTTTTTTTTTTCAACTAAGGCTAAGAACAACTGTTCTAGACAAACTGGAATAGTAGAAATGCCCTGTATCTTCACTATTTCATGCTGCATACCTTCAATCGCTTTCTGTCTTTCCTTGATGAGCTCTGCTGCCTTATCACCTCCAACTCTGTGGAGTTTATATAGCCTACAAGACCCAGCACATCTTGGGAAACCAAGGCCCTGATCAACCCCATGGACTATTAGTAAATCTTCTTCATACAATATCTATGGCTCCCATATAGTACCTTGACACCAAGTCATTCAATGGATATAGGACAATGAAAACAGAAAAGCTACAAGGAAATATAAACAGTAGGCATGATGGTGCACATCTGTAATTTCAGCACTTGGGAGGCTTAGGCAGGAGGATCGCTGTGAGTCTGAGACCAGCCCGAGCCACATAATAAGACCTTTTTGCCAAAAAAAAAAATACATATATATATATATGTATAATATATATATTATATACATGACAATACCCAAATTTCTAAGGGCAAAACTATGTCTCTATGGGAACCTTTTATTTCTGTATTTTTTAAATCTCCACAATACTCATATGTAATCATACATGATTTTAGGCTCAGAAGCAACATATGTTAAAAATAAATTACTTGTGAGTATGTCTGGCACTGCTAATAGATTGGGTTTGCGATAGTTTTCTTATTGCCGGTAGGTTTGGTGTTTGTTTTTGTTTCTGTTTTTGAGACAGGAGTTGTATTATGTTGTCCAGGCTGGCTTCAAACTCATGATCCCTTACCTCAGCCTCCTCAGTAGCTGAGATCACAGGCATATGCCACTGTGCCTGACTCTAACAGATTATAAGCATGTTAAAAATACTATTTCCATTTTATTATTCTTGGTATTTCCCACCCCATCCCTCCAGTACTCAATCAATATTTCACTTTTAACAGTATTAGTAATGTTGGTGTGAAGTGACGGGGAAATGAAGGCTACAGGAAGAGTTAAGTATAAGAATCAGGGCTGGGCAAAGAGGCACAGAAAGAGAAAGAAAGCAAGTAAAAGAGAGAGAGAATGGGTAAGAGATGGAAACTTAGGAAACAGATGCATTCTGTTGGGTTCCCTTAATCTGGACTGCTATCAACAATAAAAAAAACACTTATGAGGGCAGAGAGAAGAAACACATAGAGAGAGCGAGATCAAAATTTCAGGGAGAAATAGAGATTCTTAATTTGGAACCTGTGTCATAAGAATACAGGGTACGGACTGCTGCATTCTTCAGGTGATCAAAAACAAAACTCAGGTTAAGAACTGCTATTGTGTACTTGTGACACCTTGCTAGGAAAAAACTAAAGGTAAGGAAACTGTTTTAATCCTACCAAATCAGACTACTGAAGTTCCTATCTATTATGGTTCCCCAGAAAAAAGACCCTTCAAAGAGGAAAGGTACCTGTCTGTATAATTAATGAAATATAAAACACAGCTACTTCAAAACAGATTTTTGTGAACAATGTTTCTGCATGCACTGCTCAATACCTGTCTTAATCTGAAACATGTATCAGTGCAGGATGAAGGAATATTTTGGGGAGCCATGGCTGATGGCTTGGGATTTCTTCAGAGAAAGGGTACACCATGTCTGGTACTTGTCTGCATCCTCAGAAAAATTAGTCAAGTTTGGTGTTAGTTAAGATGTAGGATTTGGCACTGACAATTTTGCCTTTTGTGTTAACCCATTATTACTAATATAACCATTTCTAGAGTTTCAAAGCAGTTGCATTCATTCTAAACTTATCAATCAATGCAAACAACAAAGGTTTGGTTTTCTGTGGCATGCCCCAAATTTTGTTAATAATATATTCTGATAGATTAGGCAATAATGTATACCTATAACAAAACATCATGTATGTGTGTGCCTGTGTGTATATAATTTTTACTTGCAAATTAAAAAAGCAAATTTTAAGAAAACTGGAGTAAACAGAGTAACCAGAGGGCTGAACAGAGAGCATTAGAGGCATGATACGAACATTAGCTTTTATTCTGGAGGTGGGAAGTCACAAAAGGACTGCAGAAAGATATGACACAACATATCACATGCTGACACTTCTTTCAGAAGTTAATTATAATGTGTAAATCTGTTCAACTTCTTAACTTTATGGAGTTTTCTTTAAAACACCTTTTAAGCCTCAAGACACAGGTATAGTGTGAGAATAGAATGAGAATACTGGAATGCGATTACTATGACCTCCCCTTCTTTCCGTGAACACCTGAAAATGTTGCATGAATCCAGTGATTCCATCACACCCTGTAGAAATTCACTGGTGGAATGAATGGTACCAGTCAATCAAGGTGAACTGTTCACAACACCAGAAAACAGTAACAATATAAAATGGGACTTGAGTATGTTACTAATTTAATGCTTCTGATTTTTTAATTCCAAAGTATTTTATAAGAATTCTGCATTGTCCTGTGAGTAATAAAGTAATAAAATTTCTACTGTCCCTACCCAGAAGTGTTATTCCATCATTTCTCTTTTGAGATGAGAAATGGCTACTTCACTTCACTCAATGGCAAGTCTCCTTATCTGCCTCATCCATCCCCAGGTAAGTAGAGCAAGTGTAAGGATGTGTTTCACAAATATCTGTGCTTCCATATAGTCCCTTCCTCAATTTAATCCTCATTTACATGAACGTGCAAAGTTAAGTGCAGATCTGTTACATAATATTACTTTAAAATATATCATTCCAAATGAAGAACATCATATCAACTATATGAAGACACAAAAGCTTTATGATGGTGTGATTACAATATATAAATTATACGAAAGAAATTGCATTCTATTTTTTTTCTCAAATTTACAAAAAGTTACCTAAAAGGAATTCTGGAGCTTGCTCAAATTCCAACTCATCATTATTCAACATAATATTTCTAGGCAGGTCAGCCAAAATTAAGTCAGGAGCAATCTGAGATATAGGAATTGTGAGCCTTGGTTGATCTGGATTTACTAGGAGGTCTCCTGAGAAGTAAATAAGATTTTTTTTTTTAAAAAAAAGAATACATAAGGATAAACATAAATTTGTGGATTTGACTTACAAAGCAATCACACATTTCTGTCACTTCTTATCACTCCCTTAGGGTTTATTTTTACCAATCCTACATATTTCAAGAAAATCTGAGAAAAAAGTTTGAGTTAAAAGTTTATTTAACATCAACCTACTTAGAATTTGAAAAACTCATTCCAAGGTTCATTCAGTAATAGAATTCAGAACTACCTCTGACCACGTGATATCTGACTAGGAAGTTATTTATTCTCTATACTTTCACCACATCTACGAATCAGATGTCATATGCACAAATGTTATCTGCACATGTTGCTGTATTTTAATCTTCTTAAAAATTTTACGAGATTGGTTTAGTTAGTATTCTCACGTCACAGAAGAGGTTATATTACTCAAAGGGCCAATATTCAAACCCTCAAATTCAGAACACAGAACACAGGATCTTACTAATAATAAATATATCTTTCTGAACTGACATTATAATTGAATGTACTCTTTTAACTCCTGCTTTATGGATAAGAATAATTTTAACTTATAAAAGTCACTTTGCAAATAGCAAAGGATCACTTTAAAATATTTGTAGATTGCATCAATGCATACCTTCTTCTGCCTTCTTCATCAGCTCATCAAGTAAGATTTTTTGATGTTCTTCACCATCATTAAAACTATATAATGCCCATTTCTTCAACAGAGTTTCTCCTTCACCACAAATATCAATCTCTAGTAACCCAGGAAACCATTCTTCCATGAGAGAATCAATGTGGTCCACAACTTGGCCCAAAAGAATACAGCCTAATAATTCAAAAGAAAGCTCATCAACCTTACGCTACCACAAAGCCCGAAAAGAGAAACCGAAAAGTTGTGCTGTGTTGTTTTGTTTTGTTTTATTTTGTTTTGTTGAGATGGGGTTTCTCACTATATTGCCCAGGCTGGTCTTAACTCTTGGGCTCAAGTGATCCTCCTGTTTCAGCTGGGACTATACCCATATGCCATCACTCCCAACTCTGGAAAGTTTTTTTTTTTCTGTAGATTTCTTTAGAGGTACAATTTGAAGTTTTGAATTAATTTTCTTACCTTTTCTACAGGAAGGAACTGTAATTTTTAAGAAACTCTCTTGTTGATTGTCTAAGACCTCAGATCCTACCAGACAATAAGCTTCAGGAGACCAATTCAAGTAGATGCCCTGTCGCCAATACATTCTATTCGGGCGAAGTGCTCGCTCTGAAAGAAATTTAAATGGATCCAAATGTATCCATTAATTTCAACTTCTACATAAAGAAAAGACCTACTGTCCACCCCACAAGTAATTGTAATACAAACAAAATTGTTTCAAAGGAGAGTATTAGGTCATTAATGATATCGATCCTCATTCATATCTATATAAATATTATACAAAATATTTGTTCCTTGATTTTGCAATAAAATAAATGCCCCATAGATTACATAAAATAAAATTCAGGTCTGTGCTGGTAAGTAGCTTAACGTGATTAATATGTGAATAAAGAGAATCATAAATAAGTTCCTGTAATTTTTGTATTAAAGGTAATTCCTGAAGTTTGTAATGCATTGTAACTATCTGTTGATTAATTCCAAACAAGATAGGGTTTATTTCAGAAACTAGTAACACCTGTGCAAAGCTATCTTAAAAACAAAAAATGGTATTTATTTGGCGTATTAAGAGTCTTTATTCTAGAACTAAAAGCCAGCATTAGACACACCCATTTTTTATTCTCTTCTGTAAACCTCTCAGGTATTCATCAACAGAACAGAGATATTACAGTCCATATTCTGAATGGTCTAGGTCCTGTTATATCTGTTGAATAAAAGTCCACTGATCATGCAGTGGTCATTTCTTTTTTCCTTGGTATGTGTGGTATGGTGTGTGTGATTTGTGTGTGTGTGTGTGTGTGTGTGTGTCTGTCTTAAATCAATGGCTTCTAGAAATTGCACCTTTTAAAATTATTGCTTCCTATTTGGTGTGGCTTGGAAAACAAGATGTTCTTAGTTGTTGGAAATGTGTCTAAAACAGGAGTAAATGGGCTTGAGTAAGGAGCTGAGGGATTTTCTTCCAAATAAAATGTATGATTTTTAAATCTTTATGTAGACTACTCTGTGGTTTTATATGCTTATTTTCTAATTCAGTAGCCTCCCAAACAAGTAAACACAATAATATTTTTCTCCCTAAATACTCTAAATAGTGCCTGCATTAAATACATACCTCTTCCTGAAAGCATGTAAGGTGAAATTTCAAGTAACCGATTGATTAATCTTGACCAAAATCCCATTGGAAAATAAGGCATTTCATATAGTCTAATGATAATTTCAGAGTTCTCACAATGGGGAAGCTCTATCACAGGTCTGTGGTCAGACAAACTGAAAGGAAAAAAACGTTGTTATTATATAACTCAGAAACACCCAACCATGTTGATGGAAGTGCTTTACTGTTCGAAATCAATGAAATTAACTATTCTAAGAAAATGTACTTTCTTGGTAATAGTTTTTGCTATATGCTCTTCATACATGAACAATTCAATAGTCATTTAATCAATTTAAATGCACATTCAGATGTAGTAGATGCACAAAATTTTTTTCAGTTACCTTATATATGCTAATTATTGCAATTAGTTATGCACAAATATTGATTATATAAAACTTGAAAAAATAAATGTCCTAGAAAAAAGTGTTATATCTGGTTTTATAATTGGCTGTCATCTACCAATCAATACAATTTGCATTTTGAACATCATGATCCTTTATAATATATCCTAGTTGTTTATAAAGCAATAAGAAAATTTTCTACAGTACAGGGCTAAAACTTAGGCCTGCATTATGATGTCATAAGTTCTTTTGAAACTGTTGAAAACCCACTATTGTATTTCTCAAGGACTTCCCTAATATTACTTTTTTATTGTCATGTAAGGATAAAGATATTTATACATACACACTACTCCTCACTATTTATCTTTCTTAAATAATTTAAGTAGTGGTATGCCAAACAAAAATCACATAAAGTAAGCTATTTACCATATCTTTTAAGTGTCAAATGGAATGTTTTCATTAAAAGTACATGCTATACTTTAGTAGAAAAGGTCACAAAACCAGGCAAAAACATTTATTACATTTATTACACATCTCAGTTTAATAATTAAAATAATATTTTGTACAATGAATTCCCATGGAGAAATTAAATTGATAAAGTTTGTTTTACCTGCTTGGAACCAGCAAATATTCTTCTCCTATTGGCAAGGCAATCTGAAATTTTTCTAAGAGTTTAAAGTACTGTGTCATGTAGTTCTTTGGAAATCTCCTCTTCTTTGAAAGAAATTTTTCCACATCTCTACGTGAAATGATTCCCTTAGGGTATTTTGGGCAGCCTTCAACTTTTATTGTCAGAATCTGAAAGATTTAAACTCAAATAATCACTAGGATCCATTTTCTGAAATGTTTCAAATGTAAAGCATTTTAAATCTCTTTGCTCAGTGAAAGTGATCGGGACAACTTGTTCAGTACATCACAGGACCTAATTTCCCTATCAGCCAGGCAGCCTAAAAGCCCAGTAGGACATCCATCCTCAGAAAGCATTTGTTAAATCAAGAGAATTCAGATCAAAATTTATCGGGATCCTCTGAAAATAGTGAACCTCAAAATTTCCCTAGCCGCCACAAACAGATCAATCCAATACATCACACTCATACTGCAGTCTCATCACTAAAATGTTCCTAGGGAAATTATATTCCAGACTTATTACTACAGGTTTGCAGTAGAAATATTACTTTACATTTGTAGGATAGGAGAGGGTTTTCATCAATGGGAGGAGAGGCTGTACAGTACAGGATAGTGATTCTCAAGGCAACTACTGAATTTTGCTGGATTACGACTGCAGAGTTTGGTCAGTAAGTCTGGGGTGTGGCTTAAGAATCTGCTCTTTTAAAAAACAACTTAGATGATTCTAGCACAGAGACCTTACTTTGAGCTTTGTCGTAGCAGTTAGGAATCTGACTCTGGATCAGAAGAACCTAGTTTCAAATCCAGGCTCTGCTACTAGCTATGAGACTTTGGGAAAAATATGTGATTTCTTGAAGGCACAGTTTCCTTCTCTGGAAAATAATATAATAAAAGTGTCTGCCTCTTTGACTGCCATAACAAAGAAAAAGATTAGTGTAAATCATGCAAGGCCATAGGACAATTTTTAGCATATAGTAAGCCCTTATTTATTAGCCATATATATTTTGCAATTTATATTATTCAGCAGAATAACCCCAGAACAAGGACACTATCTGGAACATGGTAAATACTGAATAAATATTTTGCCATTTTGATATTAGCCTTTAAGAGGACTGGCAATTTCTCATTTCTTTCTCTTGATAGCCTGCCACTATGAAAGATGTCCAATTACCCTATAATCATTGTGCCACAAGAAGTCCCAACCTAACCACATGGAAGGCCATTGGAGGAGCACCAATTCCACCAAAAATATGAGTGTAGCCTGCTTGGACTTCAGCCTGGCTCCATGCACAAAGCCAACTGAAAGAACTGTGCCCAGACTGCGTGAAGGAGAACCACTCAGCTGAATACAGTCCATCCACAGAAGAGTGAGAAATAATAAATTCTTAGTGTTTTTAGCCTTCAAGTTTGGGGTAGCTTGTTACATAGAAATAAAATTGAAATGTTATCTTAATTGTATCACCTTTAAAAGACTTCTTAATATTCCTTCAATCTATTGACATCAATGGCTGGAGTCTACTTGTCAGGTCTGTAAGTCTGGGGGAGCCTTGGGAATCCTTTTTAAACAAACTGTATGGCTAACTTATGCCCTTATTTTAAAATTCGTCTATATTTCTCTCATGTGTTTTTATCAAGATTAAATTGCCACAGAGGCTTGTTACTGCTCCACATGATTAATTCAATAGGTCTCTTTCATATTTTTTTATCATACAGTTGAAATGAGTTTTGCAAACTTCTCCCTTCCTTGACTTAATCTTCTTTAATAAGTTTAGTGACCTAACATCGCAGAGCACATAGAAAGTAGGTAGGCTCGTTAGAGTTTCTGCACCATGAAATTGCTGCTGCCCTTGTCTTGATGATTCATGGAGGGTGAATACCCCTATTTATTTTTTCTGATAGGTGGCAGACAAGTCTTGTCACTTGGTTATTTATAGCTTTCATTCTCTTTAAGCCTAAGTGAAAATGACATTATATTTCAATTTATCAGCATAAATAAAAATGATGGTCATTAATTTTAAGTTACTAAGAAATTTAAATTATTTTACTGACATTTCAAATTTGTCTTTCAAAATAAATTTGAGTTACTCAAATTCTGATTTAATTTTCACTTAAGTTAGCATGTCCAAACTATAACTATGATAATGAGAAGAACTTCAGAGTTTCAACTTAATTATGCCATAAACTCAACAGAAATTTTGTTGCAATCAGAGTGGAAATCTGTTCTTGTCCTAAAAAAAATGGCTCTTATGCAAAACTCTTCCTTATTCTGCTGAATAAGATGTGCTCACCCTAATATCAACACTGTGTACAATTTCAAATGTTTCAAAGTCACATGGAAAATATCACTTTTGGGGCTAACTTTAGCCTTTTCTTGCCTATAAGGATTTCTGATAACTGTAGTGTACAAGAAATGCCACAGGGTATATTTAAAAGTCCCTCCGCTGAACAGGATGCATCTTCCTATATGTAGTTTTTATTTGACTCCATGCCTGACACACTTGCCAACACTATGAGTACATCTTTGTAATTTCGAAGTTTTTTTTAATTTCCTAAAATAACATACCTTAAATTACAGCATATATCAAATTTAAAATTAGTTAACATTTACCAGTCACTTATATTGAACTAGGAAGGCACGAGAGAAGAAAGTATTTTTACTATCTTTATTTTATAATTGACGAAATAATGGCTTAAAATGTAAAGAAACGTTAGAAAGCTGATAAGTATTTGAAAGAAATTTAAACACAGGCCAAGTTGACCATAGAGCATGCACTACTGTCCACATTATTTTACTGGCTCCATTATTTCATAAATGAGTAACATTCCACTTCCATGGCACATGTTCAGGTCAAAAATCTAATTTAAAATATCTATCAAAATAGTTAAAAAATGATAATTACAGTTAAATACTAATTACAATAATGTTTCCATATGCTCCAATGCTATGGGATAGGATTTAGCCTCAACTGCATTTCCTCTTCAAAATATCCTTATTATCCTTAAATAGAATTCAGGAACTAGTATTCAAGATCATTAGAGAGAACTTAATTAGTATTATGGTTTAATTGGAAGAGCTATTTCTATTATACAAATATATAATGACTTCAGGCATTAGGAGCCACATGCAAAACCATAAATTGTGTTTATCAACACAGTAACTGCTAGTGGGTACACAGGTTGGAGGCACCCTCTCTGAGCTCACCTTGGTTCATGATTACGTGAGACACCATGATTCTCAATGGGGATGATTTTGCACCCCAGCACTATTTGGCAATGTGCAGACACATTTTTATTTGTCATAATTGGGAAGGTAGAGCTGGCATCTAAAAAGCATAGGCCAAAAATGCTGCTATCATTCTATAATATACAATAATTAATTATGTCAATAGTGGTAAAGTTGAAAATTTCCTAAGCTAGTATGTTCTGCTCGAGTGGTTTTCATGGCAAACCCATAGAGAAGGATTATTATAAGTAATTAACATGAACTCATTGGTAATGGACCATCATTGGGAGAAGAAATCATTTTCTATGTGCATAAAATGATTCCATAATGCAGAAAAGTTCCATAATTACTGCCATCTGATGCTTTAAAAAATGTAGGCATATGGAGCTCAGACCATTTCACTTAAGAATAAAAAAATCCCTTTCATGTTACCTAGGCAGAGGCTTCATGGACCCATCAACTCAATTTCTTCATATACATTTGCCTCAAAGATTTTCACAAGTCCTTTAATAAACTGATTTAAGTTAATACCCAAATAGCATCAGGATCTAAAAAATCATCATGGAAAAGGGTGGTACAGACATTTGTGGCTTGGAAACAAAGGCATGAAAGTGAATTTTAAGATATCTTCCCTTCTTCCATGAAGCTCTTTAAACACTCTTCTATGTGCCGTATTGCATAGTTCACTATATTTACAATAGATGCTGCCCTAACTAAATACTACAAACGTTAAAATGCTCAGTGCTCTGGATGTCATCTTTCCTACTCTTCAAACACAACCCCAGGCTCCCAAAATGCAAGACACCAACCTGTGCCATGACTTTACAAAGCCACTTAGGTTCCACAAAATATAAGTCACTTAACTGCAGTGCTGGGTCTTGAAAATGAAGAAGGACTCCTGTAATAAAAAAATCATCAAACAGTGAAACATGGAATCTGGAATGCAAAAATATCAAGAAGCTCTAGAGCAAATCTAGTTCAACTACCTCTTCCTCCAGAGGAGGTGCCTAGATCCCCAACTCTAATGTTCTAATCTTTGAACTATGAAAACTGACCACATAGAAGAATGTTTGAGATACTGGTATGCACTGAAGATCATGTATTCACACACAAAAACAGAAATTCATAACTTTCTTGCTACTTTCTAAACGTACTCTACGAAGACACAACTTATTTTCAATACAGATAAGAAACAAATATCAACATATCTGAGTTAACAATAAAAACAAAAGGGAATAGATTATAAATGCACCTGAAGATATTTTTCATATTACAGAATGCAGGGATCTAAAACAGCTTCCCAGCCACTTATTCTAGTATTAAAAATAAACCCACACATTTTTAGCAAGGTAATAACTGATCAATTAGCACTGCAATTGGTTTGAGAGTTTTCACTACAGGATCAATAAGTGAAGTGACAGAATGATATCTGCCAGCCAGGAGCTGTATCATCTCAGACAACTGTCAACTCTACGTGGCCCAGTTAAGCCATCACAATAATTCTCCTTGATGGTACAAAAATAACTTTCATATGCACTAAATCCATTGGATACTATGAAAGGATATGGCTATGGTGAGGGTTCTATATCTCCTGAACAGCAAAGCTATGTTCTGAAACTCACATGTTTTAACTCCTGCTCAGGGACTCTTTTCTACATTGTCCTTAGATAATTTCTAAGTGTATTTTCTTATAACATGATGAGGATTCAACATGATGATCTTCCAAAAATGGGAAGAATCAGTGGCCTATTCAAGAATTATACAGACATTCTTTTAAATTTTAACTATAGATGCTATACAAGATTCAGACACATTTTTACAACCAAGCATTGAAAAAAAGGAACATGAAACAAACATACAAACCTGATTCATTTAGGAAATGAACAGCATGAGGAAGCTCATTTTCATCTAATTGCAGCCGATTTTCCTTTACCAGTTGTAATAATCGTTTCTGGTCAATTACAGGAAATTCAATTGGCACGTTTTTGCGCTCTGTTAAAATGATTTTCTCAAGTTCTACATAGCAATCTGGAATTAGCTGCCCAACAACAGGCTGATCTCGGATCTATGAAATTACAATGACAAGCTGTAAAAATCTATTTTAATTATGCATTTCTCATTGGTAAGTTCAGTGCTAAGTTTTAACACAAATGACTACATTATTCAGAAATATACTTTTAATAAAATCAAAATATGATGTGAACCTCTCTGAATTGTAATTGATAAAGGATGAAATTGAAGTAAGAAAAATATAGACAAAGAGGTCCATATGAAAATATCAAACAAAGTAGCACAGGAATGTTTATCTAGTTATCCAGAAGCTTCATGGAAAAAACTAAGATATGGTCACTCACCATAAAAAGATTTTCTATTTTTTAAAACATTAAGCTCATGTGTAATAGACTTGTTAACATGATATAAGTAAGTATAACAAGATATTTTCAGATATTTTTATTAGATAAAAATACATCCAGAGGTAAAACATCAAACTGTGTGTGCTGGAAGACTGTAAATATCAACAGTTAAACCTGGAGACACAAAATTCTTACCCGATTATGTCTTCTCATGGAATCTTGAACTCGGGAAAGTGAGAAATCATCTAAACACCAATGATTCTAACATAAGAGGATTGTCATTGGCCTGTCCCCTTTGGATCTAATCACTGTCTATCAATTGAGATAATATTTTAAAAGAATGGTCTTAAAATGAAGCTATCTATAATAAATATATTTTCCAAACCTTTTTTCCCCCCTTGAAAATATAATTTTACATTGAAATGCAGCTCTTAACAATAGAAACAAAAATACCCTCAAGAACCACCAGATGGCAAACTCTCCCCATTTCTGGAGTGCTGAAAATTATAGCTCCTATTCACCTGACAGTACCTAGGAGAATTTCACTTAAATTCTTAAGTTTATTAGAAATAGAAACTGGGTCTTATTAACACACACAAACACAAAAATTAACTCTCTATCTTCCTACATGTAACTAAAACATGAAGAAGCCTGAACATTCCAGAATGATGCATCTATTAGCAATATACCTTTCTTCAAATCATACTCTCATTTCCAAAAACAGTGTTTCTCCCCTGCATAGAGCTGTCTTCAAAGTATCTTTATAAATGCCAGAGGAAACCTAGTGTTATTGATTAATGGTGCTATCCTGCTAAGAGAAAAACATAGTAGAAATCCATCTTAATGAACCAACTACCTCATCTGTAGACTTTGCTTTAATTAAAGCTTTTTTCAAAAAAAGTTCATCCTCCAATAGGGTCTTTCAAAAAAGTACCATACCTGTTTTGACAGCAATGTCAAAATGAATATTAATATATTCTAAGCAGCAACAAAGATTTTACAGTTATAAATAAGGAAGAAAACTACCTGGATAAACAGACTAATGGTATGAATGGATTTTAAATATCTGTTTCTTAAAAATTCATATTAATTATATGTCCCACAAGAGGGTAGGAAAATCTTAAAGTACATAATGCCATTCTTCTTTTATAAAATGTCACTACCTAACCACCATCAATAAAGCCTTTCAGTAACTACAGCACATGTGCTTTGAAAGATACAAGTACATTCTCTACCGGAACATCACAAAGACCAATACATTTTTAAATGGCTCATTAAGTTTTGGACAGGAGCGTGTCTGTGGCAATGGAACAGAACTAAGCTAACTGGTCAACACAGAGTTTATAAGCAGGGCAACCATATAATTTATCATCCACATTGGAATGCTTTTGAAGTGGAGTGGGACACTATTAATAATTATGCTGGAGGTAGCACTGCTCCCAGTGCAGAGGAGGACACTTCCAGGTGGTCACAGCACCACTCCCAGTGCAGAGGAGGTGACCCTCAGGGGTGCCAGCAGCACCACTCCCTCACCACCTTCGAACTGAGAAGACATATAAACAAGCCTCAAAACCAGACTTCCAGATCACCTACAGCAACCCCAAAGGGAAATGAAATGAACACTCTGATACTCAACCACCTGGACTCCCTGAACTGGCAACAAAAGAAGATATGGAAAAAAATGAAATCAGAAATGATTTCTCAGATGAAAGCAGAGATTGGACCCATAGTGCAAGACGTGACTAATAAATCTAGGGAGGTCACAGATAAAGAAATAGAGGAGCTGAGGAACATGATGGAATCCCAACATAGGAAACAAATGGAATCCATAAAACACATGCAAACAGACGTCCAAGAGATTAAAAGCTCCACTGGAAGTCTTCGCAGTAGAATGACCCAATGTCAGGACAGAGTTTCAGACAGAGAAGATAAGATTGCAATTAGTGACCAGGAAAAGAAAAATTGCTTTAAAATTGTAAGGGACCAAGAGAAATCAATCCAGCAGCTGCTTGGGTGATGCAAAGAAGAAAAACATGAGACTGATTGGAGTCAATGAAGAAACAGGAGAGAGTGCAGATGACATAAAAAAACTCTTCACAGAAGTAATAGCAGAATACTTGGCAAACAGGGGAAAAGAACTTGACATACAGATAAATGAGGCATATAGGACTCCAACGGGCCTTGATCAAAAGAAATCTACACATAGACATATAATTGTTAAGATTCCAGAAACTCAACAGAAGAACAAAGTTCTACAAGCAGTTAGAGAAAAGAAATAAATCACATACAAAGGAAAGCCCACCAGAATCACAGCAGACTTCTCAATACAAACCCTCAAAGCCAGAAGAGCTTGGAATGATATATCCCAAGCCCTAAAGGAAAACAGCCTCCAACCCAGATTGATGTGACCTGCAAAACTGTCTTTCAAAATGGATGGAGAAATAAGATACTTTCATGACAAAGAGCACCTTAGGCACTTCATGAATACGAAACCAGCACTCCAAAAAATTTTAGACAATATCCTAGGAACAGACAACGAGGATCACAACCCCAGGAAGCAAAGCAGAATGAATCCATCAGGCATGACAAGAAATTAAACGCAAAGGGGAAGAATCCAACAAAAAGAAAAAGTCATGACAGTGATTATTCAATATGTATCAGTTATAAACATCAATGTTAATGGTCTCTACTCACCAATTAAAAGAAAAAGACTGGCAAAATGGGTCAAGAAGCAAAATCCAACAATAAGCCGCATACAAAAAACACACTTAATTCAAAAAGAAACTTATAGACTGAAAGTTAAAGGGTGGAAAACAATAATCCATGGGACAGGAACTCAAAAAAAAGCAGGAATAGGTATCCTCTTTGCAGATCAAGCGGATTTCAAACCAGCACTGATTAAGAGAGACAAAGAGGGACACTACATCCTTGTAAAGGGAAAAATCCAAGAGGAAGAGATGACAATCATAAATATCTATGCACCAAACACTAGTGCACCCAACTATATAAAACAAATACTAACAGACATGAAAAATCAAATAACTTCAAATACAATAGTAGTGGAGGACCTAAATAACCGACTGTCACAAATAGATAGATCAAACAGACAAAAAATAAGCAATAAAATATTAGAACTGAATCAAACTCTTGAACAAATGAACTTAACAGATGTTTACAGAGTGTTCCACCCCCAAAAATCAGAATACACACCTGCACACGGGTCTTTCTCCAAAATAGACCACATACTCCCTCATAGAACAATAGAACATGTTGAAGTAAGTACAAAGGAATTGAAGTTATCCCCTGTATATTATCAGACCATAGTGTGATGAAATTGGAGATCAATAGCAAAAGACATTGCAAGAATTTCATAAACACATGGAAACTGCACAACACACTTCTGAATAACCAATGGGTCACAGAGGAAATTAAAGAAGAAATCAGACAGTTCCTACAATTAAATGACAATGACAACACAACATATCGGAATCTATGGGGCACAATTGAAGCAGTCTTATGAAGGAAATTCATAGCAGTGAATACACATATTAGAAAAACAAACAGAGCCAAATTAAATAACCAGATGCTGAACCTCAAGCTTCTAGAAAAAGAAGAGCAGGACAAACCCAAAGCTCATACAAAGCAGGAAATTATAAAGATCAGACCAGAAAGCAATGCAATGGAGACTAAGAGAATGATACAAAAAATCAATGAAGCCAAGAGTTCGTTCTTTTAAAGAATCAACAAAATTGACAAACCCTTAGCCAACCTTATCAGAAAAAGGAAAGAAAAGGCCCAAATCCATGCAATTAGGAATGAAAAGAGTGAAATTACAATGGAACCAGCAGAAATCCAGAGGATCATCAATACCTACTTCCAGAACCTATACACAAATAAGATGGAAAACACAGAAGAAATGGACAGATTCCTAGATATGTATAAATTACCAAAGTTGAATAAAGAAGACCTAAAAATTCTAAATAACCCAATATCAACCAATGAAATTGAAAACGTAATAAAAAAACTTATCAACTAAGAAAAGTCCGGGCCCTGATGGCTTCACTGCTGAATTCTACAAGACATTTAGAGAGGAACTACTGTCACTACTATTTAAACTCTTCAATGAAACTGAAAGGGAAGCAATACTCCCAAATTCATTCCTGGAAGCAAGCATCACCTTGATCCCCAAAGCAGAGAAAGACCCAACTGAAAAAGAGAACTATAGGCCAATCTCACTAATGAATATAGATGTAAAAATCCTTAATAAGATACTGGCAAATAGAATGCAGAAGATCATCAAGAAGATCATACACCCTGACCAAGGGGGATTCATCCCAGGGATGCAGGGATGGTTTAACATATGCAAATCAATCCATGTAATACACTATATCAAGAGAGCCAAGGACAAAAACCATATGATTATCTTTATCTCCACAGATGCAGAAAAAGCATTTGACAAAATCCAACATACATTTATGATTTAAAACCCTACAAAAAATTGGACTAGATGGTCTCTACCTCAACCTAATAGAAGCCACCTATGAAAAACCAACAGCCGATACCATACTAAATGGTCATAAACTGAAATCCTTCACAGTAAAATGAGGAACAAGAAAAGGATGTCCACTATCACCACTCTTGTTCAATATAGTTTTGGAAACATTAGCCATGGCAATTTGACAAGAGAAAGAAATAAAAGGAATTAAAATAGGAGATGAAGAATTCAAATTGTCATTATCTGCAGATGACATGATACTCCTTACAGAAGACCCCAAGAACTCCAGCAAAAGTCTTCTAGACTTGATAACCAAGTTCAGTAAAGTAGCTGGATATAAGGTCAACACACAAAAATCAATAGCTTTCCTCTACATGAACAATACACTCACTGAGACAGAAATAGGGCAAACAATTCTTTTCACAATAGCATCCAAAAATCTGAAATACCTAGGAATCAACCTAATGATAGAAATCCAAGACCTCTTCTCTGAAAACTATAGCACTCTGAAAAGAGAAATTGAAGATGATATCAGAAAATGGACAGACATCCCTGCTCCTGGGTAGGAAATCAATATAGTGGAAATGGCCATACTTCCAAAACTTCTATATAGATTCAATGCAATGCCAATTGAAATCCCAGCAGCATACTTCATGGACCTTGAGAAAACAATCCAAAAATTCATTTGGAACAAGAAGAGACCTAGATCTACTATCTCGAATCTATAAAGAACTTAAAAAGATCAGACCTCCCAAATTTAAAGACCCAATCCAAAAATGGGCATCTGAAATGAACAGACATTTCTCAGACAAAGAAGCAGAAATAGCAAATAAATACATGAAAAAATGTTCAACAACACTGGTCATTCGAGAGATGCAAATGAAAACAACGCTGAGATTCCACTTCACTCCAGAAAGAATGGATGGCTGCTATCATGAAATCCACCAATAACAAATGCTGGCGGGGATCTGGGGAAAGAGGAACCCTGCTCCATTGCTGGTGGGAGTGTAGACTGGTGCAACCAGTGTGGAAATCAGTATGGAGATAACTCAAAGAACTAGGACTGGAAGTCTCATTTGACCCAGCTATTCCTCTGCTGGGCATCTTCCCCAAAGAATTAAAAGAATCATACCACAGTGATATATGTGTACCCATGTTCATAGCAGCGCAATTTGTAATAGCTAAAACTTGGAAGCAACCCAAATGCCCATCAACTGGAGGCTGGATAAAGAAAATGTGGGTTGTTTTTTTATAAAATGCAGTACTACTCAGGCATAAACAATGAGAAATTAGAGACATTTATAGCTAAATGGATGCACATTGAGGCGATACACTTAAGTGAAACTGGACACACATGCGTAAATACCAAATAATTTTTCTAGTGTGAGAAACTGAAAGTGTAAATAAGGAGTAATAGTTTTAATAGATAATGTGAAATAGGAAGAAAAGGGGCAAAGGGGAAGGGGAAGTGGGAGGGGTAGGGGAAAGGAAAGAAGGGGATGGAATTAATAAGAGAAAAAGAAAAAAAAGGAAACAAAGTCTTTGTAAATAGGGAGGGTTGGAGGGGTTGAAGGGCGGGCAGGGGAAGGGAGAAAAATAAGAACCAAGAGAGATTATGTAAAGGTGCAAATTTCCAATGATGAATGTCATTATATTGTATAACTAAAATGTACCAATAAAATTAAACTTAAAAAAAATTATGCTGGAACTGCCCAGGCTAAACAGGACTCTACTAAACCATGATCTTAATCATTAGTTCTAATGAGTCAAGCCAAGTGAGACTACATGAAATTCACCATGATATTTGCCATTTTGAACCACCTAGCATGTCTTGCAGCAGTTTACACCATGCTTCTGTTAGAGTCCAGGGAACACTGCTCACCGCAAGTACTTAAAAATGTTTTTTCTGATGATTGATGAATTTGTGTTTTATAAACATTGGGCTTATCAAAAGAGAACTCTGGGAATTTAAAACATAAGTCCTAAAATTAAAATGCCTACTTTGTATGACCCAAGTAATTATTTAGACATTGCTGAAAGCCTAATTAGTGGTTTTAACAACTGAATGAGTTGTCTCGTAATATTGAGGAAAGAAATTGGTATGAAAATCATAGGGCAAAGAGACATGAAGGGGTGCTCAGAAGGGCATGAAATAGAAACCCAAAAGAAAGGAGTAGACAGAGAAACAGACAAAAAACAATAGAAGAAAGAAGATCTCCTGACCTCAGTATTCACTTTTACACTTTTGATTGAATCACTACTACAGGAAGGTGGAACAGAATGGTGTCAGATGCGTTTTCTCTCTCTGGAATATTTTCTCAGTGTCCTAGAAACATTCTCTTAGGATTCTACAATTTTTAAAAATTCTTTTTTCTAGGAATTACAAATGAGGTATGGCATAAATCAGTTAATTTTAAAATTGAAAGTACTTTAATAATTCTAAGATTTATGAAAAACCCAGAATTTTAAGATAGTTACTCTCGAGACTTCTAACATTTCTAAGCAGTGGCATAATGTGACAATTAATAAATTGTATCTACCTACCAGTCTACAGTAGTCATAAATTGTATTACCTTGAAATTAAGACTCTCATTTATGATGGTTTTCCGAAGCTTTGCCAAAGCATCGGACTCCTCAGTGGCATTCACAAAGTGATAATCTCGAATCGAAGGAAACCCTCGCTTATTCAGGAGCTCCTTGGTGATTTTACTTATGCAGGCCTTCCGTTGCTTCTCATCAGAAACATCCAAATGCGTGCCAACAAGAATCACCGGGGAGGAAGAAGCGCGAGCCTATGGGGAAGACACAAAATACTCTCATGTTTGCTTTAAATTCTATCTGCTTACATTTTGGTTGAAATTTTCTTTATAGGAAGTTAAGTTAAGCACAAATGAAAAACGACAAGAATCCTGAACGAAAAAATAACTGGCTTTCCTTTCTGGCATGCTCTGTCTGTGACCCCCAAAGGCCATGTGTTAGAAACTTATTCCCAGACGCAACAGTGCTGAGGCGGGACCTCCAGAGGGGATTAATGCCGCCATCTTGGAAGTGGGTTCCTGATAGAAGGATGCCTTTGGCTCTCTTCCTTTCCCTCTTACATGTGTGACCTCTTGTCCTCTTGCCCTTCCACCAGCTCCATGGAAGGACGCAGCAAGAAGATGCCCATAAGGTGCCAGCCTCTCCAGAACTCTATGAAATAAGTCTTGTTCTTTACCAATGATCCGTTCTCAGGTTGGATATAGTAGCACAAAATAGACCAAAACATTTCCTTAAACATAAAAAAGGGTAATCTTAGGAAATTTAAAAGAGGCATTTAGTGCTCCTCCCTTATATAATTCTCACCACTTTTCAAGTGGCCTACACACAGTAATAGTATAGTTTTTTTTTTTTCTATTCATGTTTAAAATGGGTTATTTGCTATGCGTGCTTCTAAACAAAATAAATATTCAATAAAGCCCCAAATTATAGCAAAGTAGCAATACAGTTTATATTTTTCCTCCTCATTTGATAAATGTGCTTTAAATAAAATAGGCATTCAATAAACCCCCTAATTATAGCAAAGTAACATAATAAATACAGTTTACATTTTCTCTTATCTGTGAATATAATCTGAATTTATTTTAAAGTCAATTAATTTGGAATCTACAAAGGAAAAAAAAAGCTACTAAATCAACTATTACTGCCATTGTAATACTTGCCCACATTGTTGTGTATAAGATTTAATAAAGTTAAAAAAAAAGTGTAAAGAATTACTCAGACTACAAAACAAGTATGCAGGCAGCCAAACTGCACACCAAAATGTCCCGACACAAACCTGAGGACATTATTCAAGTAAGAGCTCAGTGGAGCACTGGCCAGTGAGTATGCTCTCTCCATTTGGTCTCATTTCTGAAAACCCATACTGTTTGAAGGAATAACTGACAGCAGGCAAAGCAAGGGGGAAGGTGAAAACAAATGACAAAAAGATTCTGCATATAAGAGACAGGAGTCTAAGATAAGTTCAAGGCTCCAATCCAAAGGGCTTCATCCTAAATTGCCAGTGAGGATATAACCCGTGAAGTACATATTGCTTTTCTCTGGTATGGTTCACTTCAAATTAAGAAAGCTTATATCCCATTTAAGAAGTAATATGGTCAAAATTAATTTAATAGAATATATTTTTTAGTTTTTATGGTGTGAAAGGATTTCAGCATGGATAATGTTCACCAAAATAGAAAATATTACTCTTTTGCATTAGGACTTTCTTACTCTGAAAATTGTCCAACTCAAACTTTTAGTGCTTCTAACTTAAAAAAAAAATTATTTGAAGAGACAGGAGCAATTGTTTGCTCAAAACAAACTACCTCATAAACACACCAAAAAGCCTACAGTGGTTTTCTATTTCCAAACCATTAGAACAGCTCACCTTTATGTTGAAGAGCCAGGGCTTCATGGCATCCACTTCCGCCTGCCCTTTGCTGAGGTCGTAGACTGCGAGGTATAATGCTCTCTGAGTCATGAAATGGGGATGAGTACTGTAGAATTCCTCACGACCTAAATAAAGATTAGAGAGGTTTTCTTCTTTTTCTTTTTAATCTTCCAGCAATAGGTAAGCATTGTTTTAAATGGGAAAGATAATAATTATTTATTTAAAAGAGAAAAAACACAGAGGGCTATTCTGGAGGTTTTACCATGAATTAACAACTTTCAGCACATGTATAACCCACCAACCAAATACTTAACTTCAGCTGGCTCCTACTCATTCTTAACATTTCTTTCCATATACTTCTCTGCTCTGGTAAAATTAGAAGAAGAAATGGTTTTGGACTAATTCAATAGGATCTACCAGCTCTTTGCTGTAAAACAGAAAACTAAAGTTTTTAAATACCTGTTCTAAATTTTTTAAATGAATCAATAAACACCTAGATCTGGTACCTGCAAAATCCCACACATTGAGAATGAGGTCCTTCTTCCTTTTGCCTCTTATCTGGATAGGCCAGTCTCTGACATCTATGCCCACTGTGGCACCCTGCATTCCAATGTCAGATTTCTTGGTTTTCATTAACTGCTGTAATAATGTGGTTTTACCACTCCCAGTATTTCCCACAATCATAAGTTTCATTCGGTTATAGGGCACAGCCTTTTTCAATCGCTGTTGAAGAAACCTGGTATTTGAAAGATAAAAAATAAAATAATAAATTGCTTACTAGGACACTTGAGATTTAGGTGAATTCTTAGGCACTGAACACTTTACATGTCAGTGTGCAAAAGACTGCATACCTCAGAGAACTAACAATATACATCCCTTTCAATGAACAATTAAATAGTTGACGTTTGGCAGTATTATGTAATATACTGACATGTTACACTGGCACCAGCAATAAACAAAATGCCAATATATATATATTTGTGTGTGTGTGTGGATTTAGGTAGTACAAATAAAATTCTAAAAATTTATGAAGTATAAAATTTTACAATACATGTATGATACTGAACTCAGGTATATATATACATATATACTGTTATACTAAAGGTTGGTAATGAGGTCATATTGGTTATATTATGCAGTGCATGTACATATATATTCATATATGGTATATGTGACTAATAAGTACTATGTGTGATATATATGATGTATGCATACCATGTATGCATATATATAATGTATATGATTAGTGAGATCCTATTGGCTACATTATAAATGAAAACATATAAACTATTACTCTATCAGTGGATGTTTACATTTGTTATTCCTACTAATTTTGATGTTAAAAATAATTGAAAGTAATTAAAAGTGCCGCAAGTGACCAAAGCCACCTTTAAAAAATAAAATAATAGGTTTAAAATGTTGTCAAAATACAATGGATATAGAAAGATATATTTGAAACTATGCTAAAATATTGCCACAATTTAAAATTACAGAAGCAAATTAAATATAAATGAATTTTAGGGAATATTAATTGCTCCATTCCAATAATTAACAGGGATCTGATCAACATCCTTGATGATTCCTTTTCTTGGTTTATTTATTAATTAATAATCCCCTACTCTTTGAAAAAAAAGTCATTCTTTAAAAAGAAAATGATGCAATTTATAAACTGCTCCAGGTCTTCTGTATTTTTCCAAAATGTTAATCACATTTAAAAATATTTAGTTATATGGTGGCTTGATAGTATGATACAGTACACTGAAAACTAGTTCCATTAAACATTTAGTAGGAATTGAACCAATTCTAATATGAGCATATTTTCCAATTTCAGGAGGGGAAAAATGTGTAGGATGAGGGGTAGTCACATGGGCACAGGTGGCAATTTTTGTTAAGTCAAGCTTGGAAGTTCAGAAAAATCAAATCTTCATAAAACAGTCAAAAGTGAAATATAAATTTAATAGAATTTAAGCAGAAGACAACTGGGTAAATGTCATCAATGATCAACTATTGCTTGTAAGCCAGGTTCTGTGTTATGTAACAGGAATCACAGGGAGTATTAGGTGTCAAGGACTAAACATAGCCCTAGTTCCCTGGGTGGATATTATAGTCAAGTTACAGGGTATTGAGAAGTGTTCATGAGCCGAGGCCTGTAAGATAAATAGAGTAACTCTGTGGGAGTAAAGGATTTGGGGAGTATGTAATGATAGATCTAATATGCTAAAAGACGACAGTAGCATGGATAAAATCCACTATAAAAGATATTATTAAGGTGTAAAGATCAAAAACAGTGATATCTGGGAAGTTTGGAGGTTTTCAAAAATGATCAAGGCAAGTAGTTATTCATCTGCAGAGGCAATATCAAAATTAGTAATTACATATCAGGTCAATAACTAAAATGCTTTAAGTTGTAACAGGCATGTTAACTATTTGCTATATGAAATGCAGTGTGACAAGCCTACTGCTATATGAAATGCAGTGTGACAAGCCTTCTTTAGATTGTGTAATTAATAACCAAAGACTACATATGTAGTAATACCTTCTGCCATCTAGTGTCCACTTCTACTGAAAAGAATGATATGGAGGAGACGTCTTTCTCTCAACATTAGCTTAACTACAAACCTGTGTTAGCACCATTAAACCCATTCATTGAAAGACAGGCAAATGGCACAGTATTAATGTTAAATGGGACTATTCATTTTTCCCTAAGTTGTAACCATATATCCATCAAAATCACAGACTAAAGCAATACTAAACAAATCTAATGAAAAGAAATGGAAATAAAAGTATCTGACCTGATGATGTCTTTGGCTTTACATCCTATGTGTTTAAAATCAAAGTTAAGATGCAGCTCATCCAAAGGAAGATCCCATATTTTGCTTAATTTCCCCATTTCATTGGGAAAGGATCTCAGTTCCATGTTGTAACTAACATCAAGAGAGGTCAGATTTTCAAGACAGCCAATCTCAGGAGGAATCTTAATGAAATAAAAAAGGGCAAAACCTGTTGGTGGGAGGGAAAAAATGTACACCACCAGGAAACAAGACAGTAAAAAAAACAAGAAGAGCTGATAGATGCCATGAGCAAAATGCACAACCTTTCAACAGAGTTTGAAAGATTTCCAAAGGCCTGCCATATGTTTTCAGTATACATGCTTAAAACCAGAAAGACATACATTTAAAGAACTTCCAACCCCAAACATTCTATGTCACATTTATAACTTTCAAAAATAAAAACAAATCTCCCTTGTTAATACACTTTATCTCTTCACAATTTTGAAAGTAAAGAAGCAGTTAATAGTTATCCAAGTCAACAATCTATGATTTCATTCTGTTCTCTCATCTTCCCTTTGTTCTTTAGTAAACCACAAGGATCTAGTAATTACAAAATTACATGCAACTTAATATTCTTATGATATAATTAAATTTTTATACTTTAGGTAGCAGTATAATTCGCAAGTTTTGCTTTTCTATTTCAAATTTTAAGCAATCTGATGAGCTTTACAACAAAAAACATTTATTTACTGGAAAAAAAAACCCTCACACTATCAGACTTTTAAGTTTTTGTGGTTCTATGGGAAATAGGCTTAAACTTGACAAGAAAAACTGGGTTCTGATATATGTGGATAATCAATTTCAGATTTATAACCAAAGGAATGGTTCAAAGCAAAGAAAGCTAACCTATTTGGGTAATGGTAGGCTAGCAGAAAAATGCAGAAATTTAAAAATGTAGGGAAAAAAGTCAGAGGAAAAACATATGGCTCAGTGAACTTGAGAAATGTAGCATTTTGACAGCCTCTTAATAGATCAGAGACATAGGGACACTATGACACACTTACATCCTTATACATATTCATAATTAGATATACATATGTATTCATATAAATTTTCAAAAATATAGCACAGTTTTTCTTTAGGAAATTAAGCAATATTACTGTAACCACTTACCACAAGGTAAGACTGGATCTTATTCAAAAAGAAAAAATAGCAAATAATAAATTTTAAAGTGATAATTTGTGATAATGCAAATCATGAAGCACATTTGTCAGCTGGCAATAACTTTAAATAAATGAAGATGGCTTCTTACCTCTTTCAGTTTATTATGAGAAAGATGCAGTTTCTCT
Organism: Heterocephalus glaber; assembly: GCF_053883595.1. NCBI lineage: Eukaryota > Metazoa > Chordata > Mammalia > Rodentia > Bathyergidae > Heterocephalus > Heterocephalus glaber. The sequence continues at coordinate 8,957,413 of NW_028258444.1, read as the reverse complement.
ACTCTGGACCATGTGCATGCTTTTTCACTCAAGTCCAAGATGCTGATCTGATTGTAGCTAAATAAGAGCTCTCTTAAGTTCAGAGACTTCCAGTTTGCAGGACTTGGCAGATATTCGATATCATTGCTGCTCATATCTAAAGACCGTAAGCTAAAAGCAACAAAACATCAACATGAAAACAATATGAGTATTTTCAAAATACACATGAGACACCATCAAAAGTCATTCTACCTGAGTAAGAATAAGACATAACTTTAGGACTAACATTATTTGCATATAAGTACGCATGTAAGTTTGTGTATACCTGTAAGTATATATGGGTTAGAAAAAAAGTATGTTTCCTTGTGATGGTGATTTAAATGAATAAGGGCCATTAAAAACAACACTGATGCCATTGTGTAGTTGGGTGACTACAGATAAAAAAAATGTTGAGTTGTTTTTTGGGGGGGGTGGTACCAGGGATCAAACTCAGGACCTTGGGATTGTGAGTCAGGTGGTGGAACCACTGAGCTAAATGCCCAGCCCCAAAAAGGTATTTTTGGAAAATAGGTTGGAGAAAGATTTTGAATATTTTCACCAAAAGAAAATGAGCATTGAGGAGATAGATATATTTACCTTTATTTGAACATTACGTAATACACACATGTATCAAAGCATCACATAGTATCTCATAAATATACACAATTTATATGTATCAGTTAAAGATCTTTCAAAAAGAAAGAAAAAACTGAGGCCCATTTTCCTATGTAAGGGCATTAAAATGTCAATCTCAGAAGAAGAAAAAGACCTAGTATTTTACAAATGTTTATGGTGCATTAAAAATTATAATTAATAAATATAAAAATAATCATTAAAATTCCCATCTTCTATATGAGATTTACAAATAGGTAGCACCCACTTGTCTTTTCAATAGAATGATGTTCACTCATGACTGAGAGGATTCCGCAGAGGATGCGTCCCACAGGTAATTACCATAGTACTAGGCATACCCTTCACCACTTCTCTCAGGGTGACAATCAAACAGCACTGAACATGTTGCTTGGCAACTAACAGGCCCTCAGTGCAAATTGATTTGCCTTCCTCCAGGAGGGCTACATAAGGTTTTCAGGAAAAAAAATGTCACACATGGGTGTACACATGTAGAAACAATACTCTTACGGTGGTACATTTGGGATGCAAAAGGTTGCCTGGACTGCTACAACTGTATACTGACACTTTCTACCCAGCATATTTAAAGCTTAATGAATTAATTCTAAGTGCACAAAGGACACTATTTGCTAGACAAAAGTTGAGGTCTGCATAGCAACATCTGTGCTCTTATTTTAAAATGCTTCTGCCTTTCTCTATGTATCTTAAACAAATGCATGTAAAACAAGAAAAGGAATTTGACCATATTAGAGATAAGACATGTATGTATGTCTAACAAGCAACCCAAAAAGCTGAGGATCAACTAGATTTTCCCAAAGTAGCACCTCCTTATCTTTAGTCAGTATTAAGCCACCCAACTGTGTGCTCATTTTTAAAACAAAAAAAATCAAAGAAATCCATACAATTGCTGGAAACATATGCCTGAGGATGGTGTCTAAGGTATGGTGTAATTAGAGACTCAATAATATTTTTAGTTCTCATGAGAAAAAACCCCTTTGTTTATGGCATGTTATCTCCTAGTCAGCATCATAAATATTTGGCTTTCAAACACATTTTCAGGAATATATTATGTTTAAATATGAGTACATATATCCAGTAGGTGCCTACATGTAAAGGTAGAGTGTCAAACTGAGCCAACCAGTGTTGAAAAACTGATTGGGGGGAAGATGTCTTGTCTCTCTGATAAGATTAAAAAGAGAAGACAGTAACAGTAACTATTTTTTTTTTTTTGGTACCGGGGATCAAACTCGGGTCCTTGCACTTGCGCAGCAGGCGAAACCACTAAGCTAAATCCCCAGCCCAACAGTAACTATTTTAAAGAAGTATCAGGAAGATTAAAGAGATGATCCCCTGTAGAACAGTTAGAAGAACATCTGATGTAGAAACCAGCCAGGCTTACAGAGCAAAGACACAAAGATAATTTGGAAGAGGAGGGCCAGGGGACGTTTGCCTCTACTGGACAAAAAAAATCCCAAACTGACAGTGCTCCTCACTTTTGTTAGACTTGCACAAAGAAAAAGCAAGGAAGCATGTGATCCGGGGCTCAGGAAAAGATTACCAGTGTTCTCATAATTTGCAGACTGCATTTAAATGTGTATATTCTTTAGACTTCAGCTGTAGTTGTTTCTCTCCTTGAAACTGGTTGATGCCAGCATGCTAGTGAACAGCCCGATGAGGGGACAGCACGCTATCCCCTCTCCCATTATTTTAAGGAGAGTTCAATCAGGCCTCAGCTTCACACACCTGGTTTCCCACAATCTGACACATTCCAAAGGTAGGTGTAAGTTAACTATTTTATGTTTTTCTGGCCTTCTGTGATTAGAATATAATGAGCATTTGCCTGTATATGTATATATATATTTCCACATTGCTATGGCTTGTGTCTAGATGTCCCCTCAAAGACTCATGCACTCATCCGTGCGGCTTTTCAACAGTGGCTGGATCTGGAGTGGGTGATGCTGGGATCAAGGGTGGGTGGTGTGGGGATCAAGGATTCAATGCTAGGATTAAGGGTGTGAGTGCTACCTGCCCTAAGGATGAATAGCCTGGATAAGATATAAGGGACAGAGGATCATCACTTGTCACTTGCTTTTGGTGTCTTCTGCCTGCCTTGAACTGTTTCTCCTCTGTGATGCCCCTCTCCCATGCCACCCTGCCTTGGAGCCAGCCAATTATGGACTGAAACCTCTACAAGCTAAATAAACCTTTCCTCCTTTAACTTTGGGTGTTAGGTATTTTGGCCCAGCAACAAGAAAAAGTAACTAGGACACACATGTATATTTATAAATTTGATTTATAATGTATGACACAAGTAGAATAGTATTTAAAATGACAACACACTTGAGATCTAATTAATGTCTGAATTTTCGGTTAAAAAGAGGTGCTCATTTTTAATGAAATTAAACAAAAATTCTCCCAAACCTGAAACCATGTAAATTGTTCTGATCTTCCCCCAAAATGTCACTCAAACACAACTTGAATATGATTTCAAAGCTAACAGTATTTCTACAACATAAACTATGAGAACAATTGAAATTTTAAAAGTGACAACCAGTGTAGTCTCATTTCATTACATAAGGCAGCAATTAATTACTAATTACACAGCCTTAAGTTTTTTCTACATTTTTATAGTTCAACAAATTAATATAAAAGTTTAAACTTTCACCTTTAGTCTTGTGAAAACCAAACATTTATACATCTAAAAAATTAAGCTAAGTCGATTTAGAAATAAATTCCATTTATATGCCTAAATCAAAACCATATTTCTAACTGTTCTGCTATGGATCACGTGGTTTTAAAATTAAAATAACAAACTTACTGTGGTAGATTTAAAATTGCATCTGGAATACGCGTGAATTTGTTTTGAGACAATTTTAGGCTTGTTATAGAAGAAGGCAAGAAAGGCATAGCAGCTAAAAGAAAATAAAAGTGAGTTAAACATTTTAATCACTTTTAACTAGATTCCTATTAAATTCAATAAGAACAGCTACCAATGACATGTCACTTGATTTCATGTTCATACTGACTATAAAAAAATCTATAAAATAATGTAATATCCTTAAAACTCTCACTAAATAATAAAACCATACACCATACTCATCACAATGTTTAATTTAAACAACTCAATTTGAAACTATGTGAGGTTATTAGAAGACATATAGTGTAGATTAATTCAAATTACTCATAAGTAATTATAACAAAACACCTCTGATCACTTTACCAATACATAAAACAGTAAAAAGATGGAAATTATTTATAGTACCATCTCATAAAGAGTGTTCTATGGAGTTGTAATGGATATAATCTAATAAAGGTATTCTTTGATCACATGCTCTTATGAGATTGGGAAACATTAAGTAAAATAAAGTGAAATATCTCAGAGTTCTCAATATCCTGGTATCACCTGTGAATTCTCAAGAGAGAAATACATTATGCAGTACTTTCAGTAATAAAATTCTGTGGAACACAATCTGGAGAACTGACCAAGCCAGACAGCTCCTTTTCTCATCTGGAAAACCCTGAAGTTAGACCAGATGAACTCTGATTCTCTCATCTAGATCTGCATTAGACCTATAAGCCCGTAGTTCTGTGAAAATGACTCAAGAAATTGTTTCATAGTATTTCCAAGGTTAGACTATGGGTAATATTTTTTTTAGGAAATCTCCATAAGTCAAAATCTTCTAGGACACTGCAAGAAGCTGTCCTACTGACAAGCTGAAAGACACATGCTATGCCTTACTTCCAAGATAAATCTGTGACAAAATAAATGAATAGAAATGATTCGCTGCCTAAGAATTAAGACTCTTGTGGTTCAGATGCTACACAGAAAACAGTCATAATACCAAAAAAATTGGAAATTCATTTCACATAGGATTGGGGGCTGGGGGTGTACTGGGGATTGAACCTAAAGTCTTTGCACTAAGCTACAACCTCAACCCTTCTTATATTTTTTATTTTGAGGCAGTGTATCTCTCACTAAGTTTTAAGTTGCCCAGCCTGGGCTCAAACTTGCAATCCTCTTGCCTCTGTCTCCCAGGATGCCAGAATTACAAGTGGATGCCACCATGCCCAACTTCACATGGGATTATTTTTAATGGATAGCAATCCTACTCAGATGTCCTCCACTGGGCATCTTTGGAAACATAAATTCACTTCTCAAACTATTCAGTTTTACAGTACTGTTATAGTTTGGATGTTGATGTCCTCCAAAGACCAACTGTTGAAGGCTTAGTCCCCAGCTTATAGAACTATGGGGAGATTATGGATCCTTTAGTAGATGAGGCCCGGTGGAAAGAAGTTAGATCCATGAGGGCATGATGTTGAGGGGATCTTGTGATCTCGGCCCCTTCCTGTCTTTCTCTTTCACCTCCCAGCCATCATAAGGTGATTGGCCACCACCACCACAGGTTCCCACTTCCACATGCTTCACTGCCATAGCCAAAAGCAACAGCACAACTAGTCATGGACTAGAATCCCAGAAATTATGAGACAAAATAAATGTTTCTTCCTTATTAGTTGATAACCTCAGGTATTTTGTTATAGTAAAGGAAAGCTGACTAACACAACTGCAAAGGAGAGTTTTGAACTGAGGTCTTTCCAAGATTTTATAACTAGTTAATTAATTACAGGCCCTTGAACATATCACACAAAAATCTCAGTGCTTCAACTTCCTCAATTACTGAGGCAATTACCTGTTCTGTCCTATGTGATTGTTGTGATTCAGCTGAGATGATATATTTGACCTTAACCAAGTCTCAGAGTCCTCAGACGACCTTCTTTCCAAATTCGCCTTAAATATTACAGATGCAGAAATACTCCCTGACTCTAAAGTCTGAATTAGATCCCCATGAGGTGCTCTCACAGGAACCTGAAACTTTTTCACAGTATTTAGCACAATATTCAAGTACATTAATTTGTGCCATCTTTTTTTTTTTTGTACCAGGGATCGAACTCAGGACCCTGTGCTTGCCAGACAGGCACAGAACCACTGAGCTGAATCCCTGGCCCTGTGCTATCATTATTTAATGCTTGTCTTCTGCATTTAAGTAGGTCCTTAAAGACAGATATTAGACTTGCTTTGCTTACTACCAGTGAAAAACTCTATTCCTGGTTTCAGACTCAAGGTAAGAACATGGTCAATATTCAAGAGAGTCCCAGAAAAAGAGGGAGAAAAAAGAAAGAAAATACTACAAAAATTAATGTGGCTTTTATCTTTTTACTTTCTGAAAGTTCTAACAATTAAAATATTTTAAATAGATAGTCAAGATGTATTTTGCTATTAAACAATTCTAAGAATTATTTTTTACTGAGCCAGGTGCAGAATAACCACAAGGGATGCAAGGGGCATGCCATCTTTATTAAGATAAAATATGGGGGATTTCCTGTTTATTGCCATAAATGCATTTGCCCCACACTATCAGATTGTTGTGACTGACTAGCAATGAACATAATTCCCTGTACTATCTGACAGACCAAGAGAATTTTGGGCAGCCCAACTTTTAATAAAAATGATGATCATCTTGTATATCTGGCGAAAAGGGATATTGTAATAGTTTGCAAAGCTGAAGGAACACATATTCACTGTACTAATATGAAAACGGTTAAGCAATGAATTTTATTTTCAAAAACAGTAACAGTAGCTGCACTTATAATCCAAAAAATTTGCTAAAGAAACTTTAGTATGAAACTCAGTATGAAGATGCTTCACCCAGCTCAGGCAGCCATGTACATTTTTAATTTAAAACGTTCAAAGGAACCACAGAGTAATTACTACTTATAGGCCAAATAACTGCCATCTTAGCTATGACAATAGCAAAGTGCTAATTATTTTTAATTATGGGTATGTTTTAGAGACATTTTAGAGCAGCTCTAGGTTTACAGAAAAATTGGGTGAAAAGCACAGAGATCCCCTATATACCTTCATCCACGCCCACCCTACCTTCTCTCACGCATTTTCCCTTAGTATTAAAAATTTGTTACAATTGAGGAGCCAATGCTGACATCATTATCACCAGAGATAACAGTTTAGTTTAAGCTTCGTTCCTTGTGTTGTACATTTTATGGATTTTTGACACTTGTACAACAGCATGTGTCCACCATGCAAGACCACACAGGGCAGTTTCATTGCTGTGAGACCACTCTGTGCGCCACTTCTCCATCTTACCCTGCTCCTTTACCCTTGGCCACCACAGATCTTTCTACTATCCTCATCGCGTTGTCTTTGCCCAGAGCAAACAATACAGTGTGTGGCCTTTTCACACCAGTTTCTCTCCCTTAAATATGTACAAGTATTTAAGTTTCTTCCAGTCTTTCAATGGCTCCACAGCTCACTCCTTTCTGTTGTCAACCTGCTGACCTTAGTTTTGAAACACCAACATAGTATTTAAACTAAAACATCTTCTTTAGATCCCCATCTGTCCGTATGTGACTCCAGCTAGGAGACACAGAAGGCCTGGCAAAGAGAAGACCAGTACAAGACACTCACCAAGAGAATTCATTCTGGCACTGAAGCTCTCCACTCTTGGGCAAGCCTCAAGAAAGTTCTCTGGTAGGGATGAAATGTGGTTTTTACTAAGGTTTAAAATCTTCAGCTCCTTCAGACTCAAGGGAGAATATATCCCTGATATTTTATTACTAGTCATAACAAAACAAAAATAAGAATTAAATGACATTAAACTCATATGCTTTAAAGAAAAATAAAAATAATTCACCCTCAAAGAATCACATCAAAGCAAGCTTATTAATTGTAAAATTAGTTGTGAAAATCAGTTATTTGATAAAATTGTAATATCAATTGCCCCTGTCTCTGTTATATTTTTGTTTAAAGGTCATTACCATAGAAAGGTCTGTGTATTTGTCAACTCTAGAAAACTCAGTGTCAGGCAACCATGCTGTTTCATGAACCCCCTCTCACCCTTCTAAAATGAGCTGCTCCAACTTCTCTACCACATCTGGGAGGTTCTCAGGGACAGAAGAGAGCTGATTGTACGACAGGTTCAACTGTTTGAGGGTGGGACACCTCACCGAGGCATCTAAAACTATGGAGGGTCCGATGTTGTTCCGAGAGGCGTCAAGATTGGAGATACAATTCATTTTCAACAAGTAAGAAGGAAATGATGTAAATTTGTTACTGTGCAAATCCAAATGTGTCAAACACTTCAGAGTCTGAAAGGAAAATATTTCAAAAGTCTAAAATGAAACGTCTAAGAAACTTTAGCCAATATATCTGCTTTCCACATCTCTGGTAACTAGAATCATCAAGATTGTCTTATTAACCTGAAACACCAGTGCACAGCAGAATTTCAGTATACTCGCTAGCCCAACCACCTCTGCTGTAGCATAAAGAAAACCAGGAAAAATACAACAGGCAAATTGTGAAAAGCATTTGTGTGAAAACAGGGTGAGGAGCATAACTCAGCTCTTTCATCAATTACTTCTGTAATGAGCACGATGAAAGCAAAATGTGCTTCAACAAATATCTGAATTAATGATTTGATGAAAAACAGCATAATAATGGTTTCATGAATAAAAAATATAATCTTGAGGGTCAGGGATTTAACTCAGTGGTTTCACCGCCTGGTGCGTAAGCGCAAGGACCCGAGTTCGATCACCAGTACCAAAAAAAAAATACACACACACACACACACACACACACACACACACACACATATATATATATATATATCCTTGAGAATACAGGGTTTTTTGTTTGTTGGTTGGTTTTGTTTTTTTTGGTACTGGAGATCAAGCTCGGGACCTTGCGCTTCCGAGGCAGGTGGTAGAACCACTGAGCTAAACCCCTGGCCCCTGAGAATACAGTTTTAAAAATACCATCTTCTAGAAATTGTTATATATTTTTATATAAATAAGATTTAACCAGGCAAGTAGTCACCTATACATTACTGCTTATTTCGTTTTAGAATGTCTCCTTTTTTCAAGAACTTTTTGTTTTACTCTCTAGCTTGTTTTTCAGAAATTTCTAATTTTATAATAATAATAGCAAATCTATTTACATATTATGTCAATCTTTTAAATCCTTGCTATATTTACTGTTAAAAGGCTGAAATACTAGAAATAATTATATCTTTATGCTTCTCACATATCACTTCTTTATATATCAATATATTTATCCTCACATATATAAATATGTATCAATATATTTAGCCTGAAGAGTTTGATGTGATTATAGGGTTATTAATGACTCTGCCTCAGTCCTTCCAAACTTCTTGCCTTTGTTTTTGATCCTACCACTTTATTGGGAAGGAAAAATTTCTTTTTATTTTAATTGCTTATTCCCTACATTGAATCAGGAAATCTTCTTGCAAAAAAAAAAAAATGCACCTGAAATACATCAGGCAGTAGTGAGAAAGTATCATTCAATGATTCTGAAGTTTTTTTTTAAAGAGAAAGGCCAGGTGTGGTGGTGCATGCCTGTGAGCCCAGCACTCAGAAGGCTGACAAAGGAGGATCCCAGTATGTTCAGGCTAGCCTGGGTTACATAATGAGTTCAAGGCCAGTCTGAACCCTGTCTCCAAAATAGAGAGAAAGAAAGAGAAAGAGAGAAGGATCTGAGAAGATCCAGCCACTGGATCCCTAACATATGTCATTAAACTGAGACTTGGGCGACTTGAAGGATTAGCTGGGCAGAGAGGTAGAGGAAAGGGAGAACACAGTTTAGATATAAGGGTGGAGGTGTGAGGGTTACGTTTTTTCCTTCTTTCTCTCTCTCCAGATATATAAACTTCAGTAAAAAGACAGTATTTAAATATACTTAAAAGTCATGCAGTTTTATTTTAAAAAACATTTCAAAATTATGATAAATGAAATGCATTTGCAATGAGTAGTTTTTTTTTAAGTAGGGGTAATCCTTTATCAAACTGTGTTTCAGTCCACGAACTCAGTTTAATTATTTAACCCTTCATATTAAAATCTTGTCACAGTATTGACTTTGGCTTTAAAAATCATTATATAAAAATAATGACCAAAGTCAATATTCAGAGGAGTACCCAGTTAACAAACTACATTAGACTTTAATTCTTAAAAAAATGGGAACTTGTGCCAAAAACTCAATTTTTAAGTTATATACAATTTTAAAACTAAAAAAATACCCAAAATCCAATTATGATCATATAGCTAAGTCCATATATTTTACAGATGAGGCAATCAATGATGCTGGAAAACAGTCAAAGTAACAAATACTTGTCATCACAGGATAGATAGTGAAGTTGAAACAGTACTACCAAACAGGTCTAATTCTAGCCTGCCAAGTAACTTAAACAGAGTGAGTTACCTTACTAGAATTAAGTAATTGAGAGCATAATCAATATACCACCTTGAGAGACTTCAACATAGACTATGCATCATCAGGACAGAGCCCAGAATTCCTTCTCAATCAGCTCTCCCTTTCCATTGCCTACCCTCAAAGATGGCTCTGAATACCACACAGACTGACACCTGTTTGGTGAAAACTAGAATGAGGAGAATTATTGTTGAATGACACAAAAGTAGAGCCTGCTTCTGAAAGACTTGACCAAGCCAGTTAAATATCAGTGCCATGCCCTTGTGTAGTATAATGTGGTGTGCAGTACAATACGTCCTAAGATTTAGCATAATGCATTCTATTCTATAAAATGTGTAGTATATGCATTCTGAGGATGAATGGAATTTACTTCACAGAGTTGCTGTGGGAAGCCTGTGAGTGCATTCTGGTGGAGCTCCAGCTTCTCGATGTGCTCCAGATGGCCACTTATGCAGCATTTCTGGCTCAGGGCATCAATATCTCTGAGTTCATTGGCGGAAAGGTCTAGTGATGTAATATAGTCTCTCTCAGAAGCTATGGAAGAAACGCTGTCCGAATGCCTCATATAGGGTTGAAGTTTTGATGACCCTTTCATCAAAAGCAAACAAACAATGGAAATATAAGCAAACAATTTAAATACACTTGTTAAAAGTATACTGAACACCTACAAGGGTCGGCTCTCTCAAAGCCACTAGAGGTTCAGTAGAAAACCAGACTCTGGAGCTTGCATTCCAGAGGCAGAGACAGACAGGCAATAAAAAATATTTCATTAGATGGTATAAAAAATAAAAGAATTAGAGAATGAGATGAAGAGTGGCACTGGTAGGGGTATTATTTAGATTTCAGAAAACTCCTAAAAAAGTAAGTATTCAATAATATCCATAAAAGGTAAATTTTAAAGTTTATAGCTATATTTCATTTTTCTATAACCTGTAGAACCATTAGGCAAATACATATGATAGTTCTGTATGCTGAAAGTGGCACCAAGAAACTTTCAATAACCAGAGGCAATTTAACAAGGCCATGTATTCTGCTCAAGGCATCTATTTATTTAGGATTACTTCCACATACTTACTGAGCGAATCATCTGAAGACAACAGTTTTCTTTTTCTCCTCAGGAAATCTTCATGATCAAAACTAGGCCCCTATTAAGTAAATAATGATGTGTATAATAAAATTGTTATTGTTGAGGTTTTTAGAACATTTTTACATAGAAACAGCCGTGAAACTTTAATGGAAAAATGGCATTTATAATTATGGAAAAAATAAAGTGGAAACTAAAAACCTAATCAAGAAAATAAAAGATTTTTATGCCAAAATGACCTTACTAGATATTTATTATTTCTCCATTGTTTTTAATATCAGGAAACAGAAAAGCAGTGAGGTTGAGTCATTAAGCCATATGGATACAATTTCTTTCATAAATGAAACAATTTTTTTAACTAAGATAATAATATAGACAAGAACCAGCATATAAAAAATACTGTGGCCTAATTTAATCTGTTCAGCTATCGTCATTCATTTTGCCCATTTTAAGATCTAAAATTAACAGAAAGATAACCCTCATATTTTTAATACTAAATTATGATAAAGTACAATGGCTTCTACTTTTGCCAGCCACAATTATCAAACATATAAATGTTTCATAGTTCTTCCATAGTTGTTACATAGGCAATAATGATTGCTAAAACATTAAATGATTCTCAATACAAAAAAAGTCATGCTTTAAAAAAAACCATGCTTTGATGAAAAATGAGAGTATGCTACTCCAGGTTCAGTGTTCTTCAGGCTTCTATCTGGTTTCTTAGAAATCTCTATCAGATTTCCAGCTAGTGTTCATGGGACCAAGCCACACAGACCTACCCTGATCTCTGTAGACATGGCACTAGGAAAAGAAGGATTAAACCATTCTGAAGCAGTACATAAATCCATACTCTACATGCTCAAAAATCTACAAACGTAAGCTATGTCTAATATGTTTTCTCACATATATTTTTTTCACACTTCTGAGAATTCCATACCGATTAGTCCTAGCTTTGCTACAAATTTTAGTTCTAAAAAGAGACGTCAGCAGCCAAACATACAATGTAATCACAGTCTAACTTACCAATGAACTGGAATGTCTTTGCAAATTTGGAGAGCAGCGCTGCAACACAGGATCTCGGTAAAATTCTCCTACATTAACTGAATTTGATTTCTTTTTTGCAAAAAATGAACCTTCACTTCCTATTTTGAAATGATAAAATAATATGAAAGTGAGTAAGAAAAGCTGACTCAATCATAAGATGCTAGTATCATACTTCAGTCATGGAAGATTAAATATATTTTTATTAATAGAAATTTCACAATCAATTCCCTTTGTACATTCTTTAAAAGTGATAAACTGTCAGCTTTTCATTTTAAAATTAAACTACATTTTTCTTCCTCCATAAATATTTATTGAATGGCTGTCACAGACTAGACACTGAGTAAGTGCTGGATAATGACAAACAGAAAAAAATAAATCCACGCCTCAAAGGAACTCTTAGTCTTGTAGGAATAAGCCAAGGAAATCAAGCTTACACATACTGTAGTAAATATGTATGTTTCCAAGAAGCAGAGAAAGTTTGTACACATATCTGGTCAATGTTAATTCTTTTCCATTTATCTGAACTTTCCTTATACATTTTTCAATTCTGCTATAATACTGGGATCACACTTTAAATTACTTAATATTCAACAATCTCGAATATAACACTGTTTGAATTTCATATTTCATGGTTTCTCTTAAGGAGTAAAATTAAGCACGATGAGTTTAGTTGGCATTAGTCTTTCAGTATTTTTTCTTACAGTATTGGAGATTAAACCTAGGGCCTCAGATTAGGCAAACACTCCACTGTTGAGTTATGCCCTCAGACCTTATTGCCTAGGTGGCAATAAATATTTTGTGAAATAAGAGATGAGAATTGCTTTTAGACTCATGGATTTTCTAGAAAGTATATATTAATAAAATCATACTAGGAAGGATAAATAATGTGGAGATATTTGTAAAATAAATCATTTATAAGATTTTAAATTCCATCACTATTTAGCTTGGAAAGACAAAGATACAATTTTGGCTGCCAAATACAAATTATAAAATCAAAACATCCAAGAATTAATTTTATAATATTCCATATAAATCGATACAAACATTACCTGTCTGGTTTGATATTAAAATTCAATTCATTACGGGGGGGGGGGGGTGAGGCACGGTCTCCTTTTGTAGTTCAGGCTGACCCTGAACTCACTATGTAGCCTAGGCTGACCTCAAACTCATGGTGGTCCTCCTAAGTGCTGAGATTACAGGCGTGTGCCACCACACCTGGCTTCATTCTATAATTTAAATGATTTTTATGCTTAATAATTTTTATAAAATAGAACTCATAATTTCGTTATTTACATATCTTATAAAGGGTACTGTACTTTCATAATATATGGTACTGGAAGTCCAGCCAGTAGCATAAGACAAGCAAACAGGGCTCCCAGCAGAGACCAGCCTGGTCAGACAAGCAGCCTGAAGCTCCGCGGCCCCGCCCACGCCACGGTGAGATCCGCTTAGCTGCAGGCACCTCCAAGGCCCCGTCCGTGGCCGGCCCCTCCCCACCCCCCCACCCCGCGCCTCTGGCCTTCTGGATTTTCTGCTACCTGGTCCCACAATACAGAGGCACGGGGGATTATAAAGACCCTTGTCCTGAGCGCCACAAGATAGAGCAGCAGTTAGTAACAGAAAGAGGGCTTCTCAGGCTCCTCGATGAAAACTGAAGCTCAGCGGAAAAGTAAAGAGAGAATCTCTACAATAAAAGCACATCAGACCACTGTACTTGGTCTGCTGCTGGCTTGCTGAGACTCATTGACTCCTATATGCACATGGATTCCTACGCTGCCTACTGTGACAGCAGAGACATACCCTGAAGGAGGCCCATAATTTTTATTTTTTGCTATTTGCAAAAAAGAAAAAAAAATTTTTTTTGTTCTCTTATTTTCAATTCTTAATTTTTACTTTTCTATACTCTTCAAATTTTTACTTTTCTTTCTTTTCTTTCTTTTCTTTCTCTCTCTCATTCTCTCACTGTCCCACATTGCTCCTCATCTCCCCATTTGTTCCTTTCTGCACTGAATTCAGATTTCTCCCTTATTTTTCTTTTCTTCTCTTTTTCCTTCTCTTGATTATCATTAGGTTTAAAGGAAAGTAAACACGGTATCTAGTCTCCCTGTTGCTGTCAGGTGATTCTATTCACATCTTTGTTCTTTCATTCTGCCTTTTCCTCTTGCCTTTAACAACTTAAGAGTTTGTGTCATCTTCCTGTGTCTTCTGGCCTCACTGCTAATTTTTCCTGGTCTTTCTACCTCCCTCCCCAACTCCTTTTAACTCCCCACCCCAAAGGGGAAAGATGCTATATTGAAGAGTTTATTTATTATAAACTTATGTTGGGTTGGTCCTCGGTTTTAATTTAACTCACATAGTTAAATGTGATAGATTAATAACTACCACAAATTGTCATTTTCTAAGCTGTGCTTGATGCTATGGTATTGCTGATTGTTACCATTCGGTCTAACATGTTGTGATTGATCTAATCAGTTTTCCTTTCTGGTATAAGGAAAATAAAATAGCCTCAGAGTCATTAGAGCCTCAAAGCCCAAACACAAGCCATATCTGGAAGACACCTCTGAAAAGCAATCATTCCACAAGGGTTTTAAACACAAGCAACAAAGATACCTGCATTAAGCAACTGTGAAATACCAACCCAGGAATTAAACCAAGGACAGTACCAAAAACAAAAATGAGAAGACATTTAAGCAAGCCACAAACGCAGCCTTCCACGCCACAAAAAGGAAATTCTGGGGAAAAGGAGGTGAAAACTCTGATAATCAACCACCTGGACACCCTGAACTGATAGCACAGGAAGTAACAGAGCAGATGCATGAGGCTCTAGAAAAATTCAAAACAGAAATAATCTCCCAGATAAATACAGACATAGTGAGCAGAGGCTCTAGAGCAGAAACAGATAAGAAAATAGATGAGATCAGAAACATGCTGGAAGCCCAGCATAAGAAATGAATGCCCAGCATAAGAAAGAAATGGAAAACATGATCGCCCAACATAAGAAAGAAATGGAATCCATGAAACAGATCCAAACATATATTCAGGAGATTAAAAACTGCATTGAGACACCACGGTGAGGTCCCGAGAGCAGCTTGGAGCCATGCCTTCACCTGGTGCTCTGCTTAGCTTAGCTGTGCAGGCGCCTACAAGGCCCAATTCCATCCCCCTCCAACCCCGCCCCACCTTAGGGCTCTTCTGCTACCTGGTCACTCACTACAGAGGCACAGGGGATTATACTTCACATAGTCAAATGTGATAGATTAATAAGACATGGTGAGCAGAGTAAAAGACATGATTAGAGGCTCTAGAGCAGAAACAGACAAGAAAATAGATGAGATCAGAAACATGCTGGAAGCCATGAATACCCAGCATAAGAAAGAAATGGAACCATGATCACCCAACATAACAAAGTAATGGAATCCACAAAACAGATTCAAACAGATATTCAGGAGATTAAAAACTGCACTGAAAGCATGCAGAGCAGACTAAGAGAATCTGAAGACAGAATATCAGATATAGAAGACAGGATTGTGGTTAAGGACCATGAAAACAGAGATTTCTTAAAGATAGTAAGGGACCATGAGAAATCAATCCAACAGCTGCTAGATGATGATGCAAAGAAGAATAACATAAGGCTCATAGGAGTCCACAAAAAAACAGGAGAAAGTACAACTGACATAAAAAAGCTGTTCACAGAAGTAATAACAGAAAACTTCCCAGACAGAGGTAGAGAATTGGACATACAGATAAGTGAGGCATATAGAACTGCAACTAGCCATGACCAAAAAAATCTACACCTAGACATATAATAGTCAAGATCCCAGAAACCCCAAGAGAAGAACAAAATCCTACAGGCAGTTAGAGAAAAGAAACAAATCACCTACAAAGAAAGCCCATCAGAATCATGGCAGATTTCTCAACACGAACCCTCAAATCAAGGAGAGCCTGGAGTGAAGTATTTCAAGCCCTAAAAGAAAATAACATCCAACCTAGACTATTGTATCTGGCAAAATTATCTTTCAAAATCAATGGGAAAATTAGATACTTTCACTACAAAGAAAACCTGAGAAATTTCATGAACACCAAACCAGCACTCCAAACAATTTTAAGCAATATCCTAGAAAAAGACAATGAAGGTCACAACTCCATGAGGCCCTACAGAGAGAAGGCACCATGCAAGGTAAGACACTAAAGCGAAAGGGGGGAAAATAAGAAATAAAAGAGCCAACAACAGTAAAACATCATGACAAGGATGAGTCAATATCTCTCAATTATAACTATCAATGTTAATGGCCTCAATTCACCAATCAAAAGAAATAGACTGACAGAATGGATTAAGAAGCAAAACCCAGTAATACGCCGTATACAAGAAACACACCTAACTCAAAAGGAAATTCACAGACTGAAAGTAAAAGGATGGAAAACAGTTCTCCATGTGACAGGAACCCAGGAAAAAGCAGGGGGTAACAATCTTATTTACAGACAAAGTAGATTTCAAACCAAAACTAAGAGAGACAAAGAAGGTCACTACATCCTTGTGAAGGGAACAATCCAAGAGGAAGAGATGACAATCTTAAATATATATGCACCAAATATGAATGCCCCCAACTATACAAAACAAATATTAATGGACATGAAAAATCAAATAAGGACTAATACACTTGTAGTGGTGGACCTCAACACACTTCTACCACAAATAGACAGATCAACTAGAAAAAAAATTAACAATGAAATTCTAGAACTGAACCAAGCTATTGAACAAATGGACTTAATAGATGCTTACAGAGTGTTCCACCCCACAAAATCAGAATACACATTCTTTTCAGCTGCACACAGGTCAGTCTCCAAAATAGATCACATGCTAGCTCAGAGGACATATCTAAGTAAATGTAAAAGAATTGAAGTTATACCCTGTACATTATCAGACCACAGTGCAATAAAATTGGAGATCAATAACATAAGAAACCGCAAAACTCCCACAAACACATGGAAATTGAACAACACCCTCCTGAACAACCAATGGGTGACACAGGAAATTAAAGAAGAAATTAGACAGTTTCTACAAGTAAATGATAATGCCAGTACAACATACAGGAATCTGTGGGACACAATGAAAGCAGTTCTATGTGGGAAATTCATAGCAGTGAATGCCCATATTAGGAAAACAGAGAGAACTCAGTTAAATAACCTAATGCAGAAACTCAAGCTCCTAGAAAAAGAAGAGCATAACAAACCCAAAGCTCATACAAGAAAGGAAATTATAAAGATCAGAGCAGAAATCAATGCAATGGAGACTAAGAGAATAATACAAAAAATCAATGAATCAAAGAGTTGGTTTTTTGAAAGAATAAATATAATCGATAAACCTTTAGCCAACTTTATCGAAAAAAGGAAAGAAAAGGCTCAAAACCATGCAATTAAGAATGAAAAAGGTGAAGCCACAACAGATCGAGCAGAAATCCAGACGATCGTCAATACCTACTTCAACAACCTGTACTCTAATAAAATGGAAAACACAGAAGAAATGGATAGATTCCTAGATACATACGAATTGGCAAAATTAAATGAAGAAGATATAGAAATTCTAAACACCCCAATAACAATGAGTGAAATTGAAAATGTAATAAAAAAAACTTACCAACAAAGAAAAGCCCAGGTCCTGATGGCTTCACTGCTGAATTCTACAAGACATTTAAAGAAGAACTATCGCCATTACTCTTTAAACTCATCAAGGAAATTGAAAGGGAAGCAAGGCTTACAAATTCATTCTGGGAAGCGAGGATTACTTTGATTCCAAAACCAGGGAAAGATGCAACCCAAAAGGAGAACTACAGACCAATCTCCCTAATGAACATAGATGCAAAAATCCTCAACAAGATTCTGGCAAACAGAATACACAGTGTCATCAAGAAGATCATACACCCTGACCAAGTCAGATTTATCCCAGGGATGCAAGGATGGTTCAACTCAATAAATGTAATACACTATATTAACAGTCAAGGACAAAAACCACATGATCATCTCAATAGATGCAGAAAAAGCATTTGACAAAATCCAACACCCATTCATGATAAAAACGCAACAGAAAATTGGAATAGAAGGTCTTTATTCAACCTGATTAAGGCTATCTATGAAAAACCAACAGCCAAAATCATACTAAATGGTCAAAAACTGAAAACTTTCACACTAAAATCAGGAACAAGACAAGGATGCCCACTATCACCATTCCTGTTCAATATTGTTCTGGAAACATTAGCCATAGCAATTAGAAAAGAGAAAGAAATAAAAGGAATAAAGATAGGAAAGGAAGAAGTGAAACTGTCATTATTTGCTGATATTATGATACTTTACATAGACAATCCAAAAAACTCAGTCAAAAGTCTTCTAGACCTAATTGACAGATTCAGTAGAGTAGCTAGATACAAGGTCAACACTCAAAAAGCAATAGCCTTCTTATATACAAATAGCAGACCCATTGAGAGAGAAATTAGGGAAATAATTCCTTTTACAATAGCATCTAAAAAAATGAAATATCTAGGAATCAACCTAACAAAGGAAGCAAAAGACCTCTACAATGAAAACTACAGTGCTCTGAAGAAGGAGATCAAAGAAGATATAAGAAAATGGAAAGATATCCCTTGCTCCTGGGTAGGAAGAACCAATATAGTGAATATGGCCATACTTCCAAAAGTACTATACAGATTCAATGCAATGCCAATTGAAATTCCAACTATATACTTCACAGAACTAGAGAAAACAATTCAAAAATTCATTTGGAACCAGAAGAGACCTAGAATAGCTAAAGCAATTCTAAGCAACAGAGACATAGCAGGGGGTATCACAATCCCCAACATGAAACTATACTACAAAGCCACTGTGATAAAAACAGCATGGTACTGGCAAAAGAACAGACCCGAGGATAAGTGGAATCAATTAGAAGATGCAGAAACAACTCCAGACAGACTCAGGCACCTCATCTTTGACAAAGGAGCCAACCACCATCATTGGAGGAAAGATAGCCTCTTTAATAAATGGTGTTGGAAAAACTGGATTTCAACCTGCCAAAGATTAAAACTAGACCCATACCTATCACCATGCACTAAACTAAGATCAAAGTGGATTAAAGATCTAAATATTAAGACAGAAACACTAAACTTGCTGGAAGATAAGTTAGGTAGAACTCTTGAAGACATTGGCATAGGAAAAGACTTCATGAACAAAACCTCAATAGCACAGGAACTAGCACAAAGAATCAACAACTTGGATCTCATCTTATTAAAAAGCTTCTGCACTGCAAAAGAAACCACCAACAGAGCTAACAGACAACCTACAATATGGGAAAAAAATTTTAGCAGCTGTTCCTCAGACAAAGGACTATCTAGAATATATAAAGAATTGAAAAAAATCAGAGCCCCCAAATTCAAAGAACCAATTCAAAAATGGGCATCTGAAATGAGCAGACATTTCTCAGACAAAGAAATAAAAACAGAAAATAAATATACAAAAACATGTTCAACATCACTGGTCATTTGAGAGATGCAGATGAAAACAGCACTGAGATTCCATCTCACCCCAGAAAGAGTGGCTGCTATCTCAAGAAATAAACCAATAGCAAATGCTGGAGGGGGTATGGAAAGAAAGGAACCCTTCTCCATTATTGGTGGGAGTGCAGACTGGTGCAACCACTGTGGAAATCAGTATGGAGATACCTCAAAGACCTAGGACTACAGGTCCCATTTGACCCAGCTATTCCCCTACTGGGAATCTTCCCCCCAAAATTAAAAGAATTATACCACAGCGATACATGTACACCTATGTTTATAGTGGCACAGTTTGTAATAGCTAAAGTTTGGAAACAGCCCAAGTGCCCATTGACTGGAAACTGGATAAAGAAGATGTGGTTTTTTAAAATGGAATACTACTGTGCCATAAAGAATGAGAAACTAGAGACATTTATAGCTAAATGGATGCACATTGAGGCCGTACTCTTAAGTGAAATAAATAGGACACATGTGTAAATACCGAATAGTTTCTCTAGTGTGAGAAACTGAAAGTGTAAATAAGGATGAAAATGATTAAAATGAATAATTGATAATTTGAAATAGGAAAAGGTCCAAGGGTTTGGGGGTGGCAGGAGGGGAAGGGAAGAAGGGAAAGGAAAAATTATGAGAAAGAAAAAAAATGGAAACAAAGTCTGTGTAAATAGGGAAGGGTGGAGAGGGTGAAGGGTGCATAGGTAATGGGGAAAAAATCAGAACCAAGATACATCCAATGCACCCAATGATAAATGTAAATGTATTGTTTACCGAAAATGTACCAATTAATATATAAATAAATAAATAAATAAATAAGAAATACAAAGCTGAAACCCTGAAAAAAAAAGGCAAGCAAACAGAAAGAGGAAGGGAGGGAGGGAGAAAGAAACAGAGGGAGGGAGGAGGAAAAGAAGGGAGGGAAGGGAGGAATTAGAAAGGAATAAGTAAATCTGGTTTTCTTATTAGTAAATCACACAATTGTGAACATAGAAAAATCTATGGAATGTACGAAAAGCTACTAGAACTCTTAAGTGAGTTTAACAAGTCCACAGAGTACAAAGTTAATGTGAAAAGTTAATAATAGCTGTATTTCTATATACCAGTAATAAACTATTGGAAATTAGAATTAAACACTATTATAATTGTATCAGAAAACATGCATTTCAAAACACTGTTATATTTTAAAAGACAAAATTAATGGATATATGTAATATATTTTTGCACCAAAAGATTCATTAAGATAAACCCCCAAATAAACAGGAGGCATCACAATACCTGACTTCAAGCTATGGTACAAACTAACAGTGATAAAAACCATATGGTACTGGCACAAGAACAGACATGTGGAACAATGGAACAGAACAGAAGATATAGAAACATCCCCAGATATATTTAGCTATTGGATCTTGACAAAGGGGCCAAAACCATACATCTGAGGAAAGATAGCCTATTCAACAAGTGGTGCTGGAAAAACTGAATATCTATTTGCAGAGGATTGAAACGACCCATATCTCTCACTATTGTGCTAAGCTAAAATCAAAATGGATCAAAGATTTAAACATTAAAATAGAAATGCTGAACCTGTTGGAAGATAAAATAGGTAAAACACTTGAAGTCCTAAATATAGAAAAGGATTTTCTTAGTACAGTGAAGAGACAATCTACAGTATGAGAAAATTTTTTGTCAGCTATTCCTCAGACAGAGGACTAATATCTAGAATATACAAAGAACTCAAAAAAATTAAACCACCTAAAATAAAAGGCCCAATCAAGAAATGGGCAAGTGAAATGAACAGACATTTCTCAAAAGAAGTACAAATGGCCAACAGATAGATGAAAAGATGCTCAACATCACTAGCCATTAGAGAAATGCAAATTAAAGCAATGATAACATTACATCTTATATCAGAAAAAATGGTAGTTCTTAAAAAGTAAAAAAATAACAAATCCTGGCATGGATGTGAAAAAGGAACCCATCAACATTGCTGATGGGAATATAAACTAGTATGGAAATCAGTATGGAGATGTCTCAAAGAACTAAAATTAGAAATTCCACATGATCCAGCTATTTCCCTTCTAGGTATTTTCCTGAAAGAGCTAAAGACATCACATTACAGCGATACATGCATACCAGTGTTTATAAAGCACAATTCATCATAGCCAAATCATGGAAGCAGCCTGTATGCCCATCAACAGACAAACAGATAGAGAAAAATGTGTTATCTAAACAGAACAGAACATAACTCAGCTATAAAGAAGGACAAATTTGAGGTATTTCTAAGAAAAATGGATGCAGCTGGAAAACATAATAGTGAATGAAATAATTCAGACACACAACCTTAAATACCACAGTATCACTCATTTAAATATGGCAAAATGTAAACAAGGAGCATAATAAAGAATGGATAGAAGGAAACAAGGGAACAGACCTCTTGCAAATAGGAAAAATCTAGGAGACTGAGGGCAAGGGGAGAGGGGGAGGGAAAGGGAAAGTAAGTAGAATTGGATAAACCATGTACAGGAGAATCCCAATAACCTCCATGAATGTAAACAATACATGTCATGAACATGAGATAAAGTTAATAATATCAACAAGAATGAAAATGGGGAAAGGGGATTTAGAGGAGTAAGGAGGGAGATGGGCAGGAAGGGGAAAAGTATTAAAATATACATATATATATAATATTACTCCCCAAGATGAATGTAAACTTCACATACTACAAACATATACTAATAAAAAAGATATTCTCCAAATACACTTATAGATTTGACCTATATAAATTAGTCTATTATACAAATTCTATATTGCATAATGTATCATATAAATAACATCATTTACAAATTCATTCTATATTTAATCTATATAGATTTAATCCCAATAAAAGTTCTATTATAAAATTAGTTAATTCAAAATGTATATAAAATGCAAAGAACCTATTATAATGAGAACAGTTTGGAAAAAGAACACTGGAGAATACTATCTGATTTCAAGATAAGCTAAACTAATTAAAACTGTGGTACTGACAAAAGATAAAGATATAAATAAATGGCACACAATAGATAATGCTAAATAGAACCATACTTATATGGCCATTTAAACTGAACAAAACTGCCATTGATTCAATGAAGAATTATAGTATTTCAGTAATGATGGTGGATTACCTAGAAGTCATATAGAAAAATAAAAGTCAATCATTCATTGATACCACACAAAAAAAACCAATGTACAATTGATTATAGACCCACACATGAAAGCTAGTATTTTAACACTTCTTAGAGGAAACAAGCAAAAATATTCATGAATGTAGGTGAGGAGACATTTTCTAAAAAGCGGTAGAAAAACCTCAAACTATGAAACAAAAAGTTCAAAAATTGTACTTCATCAAAATGTAAAGCCTCTGCTCTTTAAAAAATACCATTAATAACATGAGAAAACAAGCTCCAACTGAGAGAAAATATTTGCAATATATATATCCATTATGACTTCTACCCAGAATACCAGAATATATACAGAACTCTTCAAATATGATAAGATAACAACACAATTAGGAGCAAAATATTTGAACAGATATTTCACAAAGAAAATATGTTAATGGTCTATAAGAATGTGAAAATATCCTCAATAACACTATTACAAAGGCAAATGAAAATTTAACTCAAGTGAGTTGGAACAGTATCTCCACTAGAATGGCTAAAATTAAACTGGCCAACAATATCAAGCATTGAAAAGGAAACAGAATTCTCATGTATTGCTATGGGAATATAACATGGTACAACCACTTTGGGAAACAGCCAGACATAAAAGAGTACACACTGTGTGATTCTATTTATATAAACCTGGAGAAAACACTAATTTAATTTGTAATGACAGAAGGCAGATACGCGCTTGCCAGAGTGCAAGGACAGAGGGTCATGTTCTGTGAAGAGGTATAAAGGAACTTTTATGCAAGTTGCCTAACTTCATAATAGTGGTGACCAAACATTTATAAATTTCCAAAGCCCATGAAAATATCTACTTATAAGAATGCATTTTATTTTACATAAAAACAGAAAAGATGATTTATAAAAATTATTTTGACTTGAGACATTTCACTTTGAGAAAACTTTGCTTTTTGCTCTTTCAAATACCTTTATTCTGTCACTTAAAGTTTCGATCACATTCAGAAAATTAAAACATCCTTCATTCCCATTCTTAGCAAACTGCATTATATTAAATATTAGTAATAATCAGTATCATTGTACATCCTGTTAATAGCAATTTTGTAAAAAGTTGTCAAGTGAGCTATTAAAATTTTAATGTTTTTAACCACAATAAAAGCCAAAAGGATTTTATTCAGTGCTTCCTATTTGCCAGGCAGTCCAGGCACTCTACCTCCTCTTGAATTCTTACATCTAACCCTGCAAGGCTGACATGACAACTTTTAGCAAGGCTAAGGAGTTTACATGAGCGACAGAAAGATGGGAGTCAAGAACACGCCTTCCATCTGAGTCACTGTTTGCGCTGTAACAGTCACCATTAACTCATCAGTCTGTAACACTTGGAAGCACACAGTCAGTCACATGTTCTTACTTGAACTGGAGTCAGGAACCATGACTGGTCCCAAGAAGAAACTCATTTTACGCAAGTTTTTCCAGATGAATTAAATCAGCTTTTAGTATCAGTTTCTACTGGTTAGTACCAGCATATATGTGTAAAGAATAAAGGGACTTATGGTTTGTAATAAATACCTTCACTATCCAGATCATCACTCTGACCAAACACACTGTCCATAGAAGAATCTGGGATGAAGGTCCAATCATCAAATTTATCAAGTACATTTTCAGAAAAATTCCCACCACCGCCTGAGGCTGCTCCTTCTTCGACAGCACTTTTCATCTGATATCTGAGCACCATTCTTGCTAGCATGGATCCTGTATCTAAACACACAGAAATATACCAGCAATTTTGAAATCCACAACTATACATACATAAATATGCCTTACCAAAATTCCTTATGTTCTCATGCTTCTGGAGAGCTTTTTATTCTTTTTTCCAAAGTCACTTCACAATGTACAATGACACTGAATAATTACTAGGGGGATAAATTAAATCTTTAAAAAATCATTAGCATTTATCTAAAGCTTTGATATAAATGACAAAATTGAATCTCTGTGTTTTAAGTAATTCGATTCAAGAAAGGACTGGGGGCTGGGTGTGGTGGCTCATGTCTATAATCCCAGCACTCTGGGAGGCTGAGGCAAGAGGACTGCAGATTTGAACTCAGCCTGAGCAATTTAGCAAGATCCTGTCTCCCAAAAAAAAGAAAAAAAAAGGAGATAGGGATGTAGCTCAGTGTAAGAGCTCTGGTTTTAATCCCCGGTATCACAAGACAAGGAAGAAGGAGTGGGAGGGGATGGGGAGAGGGGTGGGAAAGAACAACAGGAGGAGAAGGAGGGGAGGGAAAGAAGGGAAGCAGAAGAGAAGAGGAGGAGGAGGAACAGGAAGAAGAACGGACTGCGCCTTGAAGGTAGTCAGCCTGTGCTCAGACCAGAGCGACGCCACTTGCAAGTGACGTGAGCTCTCCCGTATCAATCTCCTCACCTGGAAAGTGACGATGACGATATATTCAGCATAAGGTAACAGAAAATATTAAATGAGATGATGCATGTAAAACAGCACAATGCCTAGAACATAGATGTTAAATAAACGATATAGTTACTTGTATAAACTTTCCTAAGTGATTCATTCCACTGGGAAATTTGATAGAATTTCAAAGTTAAAATTCTTCTTGAAATTCCATTACATTGTAGTGTGGAGAAACAAGCTGGCAGGCTCCTCATTGTTCTAAATAGAGCCTGGAAGTTCTCTTCAAAGATTATCCTCATAGCTCACATCAAATGTTCCATATGTGGTTCAGTCAAGTAGCCCCTGAAAAATATCTTAAACCTACAAATCCAAAATGTTTCTCACTCAGATCAGCCACCAATGGAATTGTGGCCCTACTTTCCAATCAATAAAGTGGCATTATTATATTTTTTAAAATTAGGTAAGACTCCTTAATGTAAGCACTTCATACGAAACAAAGGGAATACAGCGAATGGCAAATCTCTACCTGGGGCCTCTCCATCAGGAGCCATATATTAAAGTAAGCAGCTGGTTGGCAAGCAGCTAGTCAAAGTGATAAAATATGGCACTCAGTCATGCCTCATCAATTTCCAGTGTCCGCAGAGGCAGCCAGGAAATCTATGTGTGGATATTTTGCTGACATAGTGTTTTCATATTCACATCTATATGACTCACATATATATGACAATTGAGTTTTCAGCACCATTAGGATGCTAAATTCATGGTTCTACTCCCTTTTTTTCACTTAAGGCATTTTCTAAGAGATATATTTGAATTCACTACTTGTTTTTTCTCAGTGACTACAAAGCATTCCACTGCATGAATGTACCATGATTTATTTAAATAGTTTCTTCTGGGAAATACTTGGGGTTTTTCCCTAACCTTTTGTTATTATAAACAATGTTCTTCCATGCACCCTGGTATAGGTTCCTTAGGCACATTGAAAATGTCTAATGGATTCCTACTGCTATATTGCTGAATCGAATATCCACGTGTCCCCATTTATATGTACTATTTTCATATATCGGGTTTAAAAATTAAAAAATGTTTTTAAAGTATGCATGTGTACTGAAAACATTAATGAGTATCACTAAATGTCCTCAAAGGAAGATAATTTAAATTGCTAGCAACAATATGTGAAATGTTCATTTCCACGTATTCTTTTCAATATAATTTATCTTTTTATTTTTGTCAATGTTTTAAATGTGTAGTTGGCAGACAGATATTGGAAAGTAGGAAGAAAATGTCCCAATGGGAAGGGGAACAAGGGAGGAGGGAAGGGGAGGGAAGGAAGAGAAAAAAACAAAGAAAATGGAAGGGAAAAAATGGAAGCAAAGCTTGTGTAAATGGGAGGAGGAAGAAGGGTGAAGGGAGGGGAGGGGAATGGAAAACAAAGAAGATATATTATGTACAGGTACAAACTCCCTATGATGAATGTGATCACTATGTATGACAAATACGTACTAATAAAAAATAAAGTTAAAAAATCAAATATGTAATGACTATATATTATGTGCAAAGCAGTAGCATAGATACTAGAGTTACAATGATGGACAAAATTGACATTTACTTCATGATGCTTATAATCTAACAAAAGGTAGATTGTAAAAAGAAACAATATAATAGTATAATATGATCAGTACTAGAATAGTTGAGAAATAAGGTGCTATGACAGCAAGTAGGAGGATTTTTCCGTCAGACTTCCAGGAGGTGGAAATATTTTCTTATAAAGTGAAGGTGCTGAGGCAGGAAGAATGAAGACTGCTAGATAAAGAGATACAGGAGTTAGGTTGAGAGGGGCCTGGAAGTAGGAGTATGTGAAGCATGTAAGAAAATGAAGAGATTTCCACCTGGCTGGTATTTGTAGGCTTCCCTGGAAGGTAAGAGACCTTGATATGGAGAGCGACCAGTATGGATGGAGAGATAATTTTTTCTAGCAGCACTCAGGTATGCAATGAAAATGAGGAAAAAAATTAATCAGATCGGAAAGGACTGGTACATTGCATTTATATCGGATCCATTTTTGCATCAGAAAAACGACAGCAAAGCAAATGTTATTAGCAAGCTAGTCCTTCCAGTGAAGAATCACAGAATAGGATGATTATGACAAAGAAGACGAGTGTAGGAGGAAGTTAACAGGGGGAAGCTAGGAGCTCAAGAGGTAAAACATTTAGTGTAAATGAACAAAGAGAAAGGTCAGTACAAGGTAACTGGTCATCGATATATATAACATATATTTGTTAATTTGAGAGTACGTAGAAAATATATCCTTAATTGAATTCAAAGAACATATTAACAAAAAATGAAAAGTGTAGATGTATGTATTTTGTACATCTTATTAATACATAGATGTACAAAATATTCTTATGGATACTTACTTGTTTGTTTTCTTAAACTAGATGTCTTATCTGGAAATAAAGGACCAAGCCATGAAGGTTCGATTTTTCCTATACAAAATCCTCCAAGACAAACGCTGTTGTTAGCCAGATCCAGGGCAAGCCTCCTCAAGAGTAAGCTGATGATCTGGCTGTCACCTTTCTGGATACTTATGGTCAATGCTTTCCTGACATCTTGCTCATGAGATCCACTATTGAGTAACAGTTCCACCAATTTGGGACTGCTCTCCCTCTCACACACCTATTAAAGGAAAAGAAAACAAGGGTGAATATGAAAAAACTGTAAATTTCATGTTTGGGAGACTGGTAAATTGGACTTGGCATGATTTTTCTATACACATAAAATTTAGGTTGAAACAAGATAAAAAGTTATTCTTGCAATAGATTAGCAAAATAAAATTAGTGACACAAATATCAGAATAATATAAAACGAATAATGTGCCACCTGAAAGTCAGTGATTGTAAAAGAGATGTCATTAGACTTGCTTTTCACACCACCATTTGGTGGTCTTTAGCCATGGATTTTCATGCCCATTAATAAGTCTCCATATTCTTCTCTCCCAAGCACATATTTTACAATATTAAATTCTCAGAATGCCTTGTATGGTTAGCTCAACCTGTTCTCTAAATAGTCTTTAATTTTGCAACCTCTTGGTAAATGAACAAATGGTCTTAATTGCTTTTTCTGCACTGGCACAAAATAAGGTACATTCAATGAATTTATCCAAAGTATTTAAAATATTTATTATTTTCTGCATAGAAATAATCTCTGATAAGTAAGGTAAGTTCCTTTAATGAAATACATAATCCATGAATGTAAATATCTAGGGTTTTTTGTTTTGCTTGTTTTGTTTTTGTGGTGATAGAAATCAAACCCAGGCTTCATCCATATTCCACCAAGATACAACCCAAACCCAAAAATCTGATTGTGCTTTTAAAATGGAAGATGACAAGTACAAGAAGTCCAAGGAATATGAGAAGATGAATAAAATAAAAAGTCTGTGTATAGAAAGATTTGAATAAATTGAGAGAAAAGTAGGCAGCATTTCCTATGGTGAATGTAGTGCAATTGCATTTGAGTGTTTTTGTTATATTGTGTCCCCATATGAGAACTTGGAAAGAGAAGTTTCTTTTTAGTTCTTTGGTTTCTCCAAGTAACATTAATGCAATGATCTGCATACAAAAGATGTACAATTAAAGCATATTAAATTATTGAGTGAAATGACTTAATTAACTTTAATAACAAGCAACTATTTTCAATGTCACTGGCTTAAAATAAATTTGACTAAATTTAAATAATTTGATTATTTTTTGGCTTTAAGGTATAAACATAATAGCACATGCAAATGAGTTTCAAGTTCTATTTTGTTTTATGTTGATTACTAATTACTACTAACTTACTTTTACAGTTGACAAACTGATTGGAATCCAAAGGCAAGTGTGAAATTAAATAAAGTAAGACAAAAAATAAGATGCTCAAAAACATAGTATCCTGCTGATTATTTAATAATATATATTAAATTATTATATAATTGCTTTGCTAGAATTATTAACTTTCTAGAAATAGATATAGTACTACCCACATACTATTACAAAGTCTACAATTTATACAACTAAGAAAAATATGAAATATAGGAAATGCATTTCAGTAAACATTTACTGAATACTGAATACAAAAACAAGTTAGATGATATTCTCAGTAATACAAAGATGTACACTGGTATATTTCCATTTTCATACAACTCACAAAATGTATAGGAGACATACACAAATTACCATGAATTTACAAAAGATGTAACTCTTGCATTTGTTTGAGGGTTTGAAATTGTGAAGAAGTCTTCATTTAGGAAAGAGAATTTGGATTAGATTTGATGCAAGAGGAGAACAACCAGATTTGTCTTTGCACATTTCAGGAAGAAAAAGAGAAAAGGAAAGAAAAATGAGTGTCATACAACCTCAGTAGTAGCCCACAGCAAGGGATGTCTATGTAACAACAACACAAAACAGTGTAGTACAGAGCCTGCACAACTACATACAGCACCCTCTAAGGAGAACATTCTATGCAAAAAGAAAAGATTGAAAAATGATCAAAACTATTTAATTGTGAGTGTGTGAAGGATGGCTGGAGAACAAGTTGTACAAAAAAGCATAGTAAGAGAAATATTTGAAGTTACTTCTCCAATTAATGAAGTAGATAAGTAAAATGAAGAATTAGACTGGACAACACCTGTAGGACTCTATTACCTCTGAAATTCTGTGACTCTAAATTTCTACTACAAATCACAAACAGCTGAACAATAAACTGGTAAATTCTGCAGTAAATAATAATAGAATCATAGAATGTCCTACATCAACATTTCTCTAAAGAAGATACACAAATGGCAAATAGTATAGAAAAATGCTCATCACTAATCATCAGGGAAATGCACATCAAACTGCAATGAGACTCAAATACAAACTGGAAATGGAATCAGAGATATCTGCATTCCCATGTTGAATGCAGCCTTATTCACAATAGCCAAGTGCAAAGGTGAACACGGACTGCCTAGCTGATTGGCTTTGGGATCTGTCTAGGGGATTAGTAAAGCACATTTGTGGGTGTGTCTTGGTGGATCCTAGAGGAATGAGGTGGAGTCTAAATCTGGTCACTCTCCCCTTCCTCTCTGGCATTATTCCCTGGCTCTGCTTCCCAGCTGCCATATACTAAGCACCTTAGCTCCACCATGCCCTTCCACCATGATGTTTCTGTTTTGGAGTTAACCAACCATAAACTGAATCCTCTGAAACCATTAGCCAAATTAAATTTCTCCTCCTTCAAGTTGTGCTGTCATGTATTCTGCCACAGCAATAGGAAAGCTGGCTAATACACTAAGATAAGGAATTAGTCTAGATTCCCATCAACAGATGAATGGGTAAAGAAAACGTGGCATATATTTATAATGGAATATTATTCAGCTATAAAAATACCAAAACTGTTTCATTTAAGATGACATGAATGAACCTGGAGAATGTGTTAAATAAATAAGATAGGCACAGAAAGACAATACATGTTCTCCTTCATTTGTGAAATCTAAAAAAAAATGATCTCATAGAAGTTAGGAGGAGAATAATGGTCACTAGAGGCTCAAGTGGTTAAGAGGAGGGGTGATGGGGAGATGTTGCAGTTGAATAGAAAAAATATTTTATTAAATGTCCAAAACAGGCAAATTCACAGAGACAGAAAGTTGGTAAGTTAAATTGTACAGGGCCAAAGGAAGAGAAGAGGACAGGGGGTGGGGAAGAGAAATGATGAATGACTACTCACGGTTATGGAGTTTCCTTATGGGAAAGAGACAGAAAGAAAGAGAGACACAGACAGACAGAAAGAATTCAGACTTGAGATCCTCCTGTCTCAATTTTCTGTGTAGCTGACATTACAGGTGTATGCCACCACTCCTGGGTGGATTGTGTACTTTAAATATATGAATTGTATGATACAAGAACTACATCTCAAGAAATATGCAGGAGAAAAAGGAGTGAAGAGCTGTACAACTGCAGGACCAAATAATAAAGAAAAGATAAAAGTTTACCTGGCAAATTAAAGCTGTAGTCTCCTTTGCTCGATTGGCATCAGCTCCCAGTAGAAGCAAGCATTCAACCATGATGCTATTGTTCTGATCACATGCTCTCCCCAGCATCACATTTTTTAACTCCTCATCCACAGCTAATTTTGCAAAACACTTGCAACATAGGCTGAGAAACTAGAAAGAATGGAAATGAAGGTTAGAGCCAGCTAAATGCATAAACTTTAGCTTATGGGTTTAAAACAGCATACCTGTTGATCCTTCTGTTCCATGTTACCAGAAGACAACTGATGGAATATTACTGAATCAAAGGAATGGTGCACTAGCAGTTTGGAAAAAGATACTGACAATTCAAGTATTGCCAGGATTGTCTGAAATCCCTGAAAGTAAAGTAAAAAATAATAATAACACAAACAATTATTGGCAACACAGAATAAACAATATACAAGAGAATTTGTATAAGACATTTAATACTTAATATGTTCATTTCACTAAGCACATATATTTTTTGAGTTGTGCTTAGCAACTATGCATCCTGAAACAGACCTATAAATACTCCTTTCTCTCTTGTTACTATGCAATGAATAAAGAAACAGAGAATAAATGCTAGTTTACAAGCCATCTTCAAACTAAGCAGGAAAAAAACATATTCCTAAGATTTGGCTTACAAGATCCCTATCTGAAGCTATATTTACATGCCATGACAGCTAGATATTAACCAGGCTTAAAAATCAGGCCAATAGAGTAATTTGTTTTTATTATAAGATTATAGATTAGGTTCTCTAGGTGGTACATCATTTCCCCAATGTTTGAGTGCTGTATCCTGAAATTTTACCACAGAGATAAATATATACTCCTAGATTTCACTTGTTGAACGCTTTTGAGAGAAGCTGCAAAGGCACTCTGAGCTGTACACTCTTCTATCAAGTTCTTTACAAAAAACAGCAAAAGCATTTAGAGCCAAACATCCCCTAAAGAGCTCTGATCTCTTCAGTCATGTGAGGTTTTTAAAATTAGACTTCTGACTTTGGCATTATTAAATAGCATGGGCAAACTTACCAAACAACAGCTTAACTTAATATATGATTACTTTACTATAACATGAGAGTGAAATTGTCTAAATATTGAAATTACTACTATGCATTATTAAGATGCTTAAGTTTCTACAAATACTAACATTTGGTAAAAAAGATAGTCCTAATTTATGCAAGTGTAAGGAACAGTTGGTCTCTCTGCCTCTAAAGCACAGGGACCAGCAAATTCCAATGCTGCAGAAGAGCTGGTGATATACACATGTGCAGAAGGCACATCACTCAGACTTAAAACTTTTGGGCATTGAGCTGGCCAAATATAATATGGGACGGGCCAGATTTAAGCTCTTGGTTGTCAGTTTATAAATTTACCCTAGGGGTCTCAGTTACTGAAAGCTCCGTATCTGCACAAAATCATTTCCTGTCCTTGGACTGATTTTAATCAATTCTTCCTTGACTTCAATCAGTATAGTGTTAGGCACTTTATTAAAAAGTAGGTTTATAAAATGTATTGTTCCTTTTAATCTAAGAATGCCATGTATTCAGCATTTTATATATCTGTGCAGTTTTCTATTAGCTATCTACTAGATATTTTTATTCCTGAATAATGCTACCATTTAAGAAAAACTTTTGTTTGAGTGTATCTTACCAAAGATGCAAACTCTATTACTAAAATACCACAACCCAGGTAGAAATTCATTTTTTTTAAAAAGCGATGATTTGTTTTGCTAATTTTTAAAAACTAAATCAGTTTCTTTTTTTTAAGAGATGGGGGGAGTCTTGCTACCTTGCCCAGGCTGGACCCAACTCCTGAACTACATGGTCCTCCCACCTCAGCCTCCCAAGGAGCTGGGAGGACAGGCCTGGGCCCTGCATCAACTAACAATGTATTTTTTAACCTCCCTTGAATTAACCTTAGGGTATCATGGATCCTTTATAAAGACAGTTATTATATCTTATGATTTAAATTCTGCTTGATGGAAAATATTTTAAAATATGGTTTCACCTCAAGAAAAAATGAAGCAGCAAAAGACTAGAGGTAAGCAGCCCCCATAAAACACAGAGTGGCAAACTTTGGAATAATTATAATTTGCCTTTATCTGAAATCAAAACAAAAAACCTCAGCTAACTGGAATTGCTTTAGCACATTTTCACTGAAAAGACAAATAGCAAACAAACTGCTGATGTGAGAGGTCTAATAATGAAACTCCAGATCTTTAGAGAATCAATCCAATTCTCTTCTCCTTCTATAATGAAAATACTACAAAATGATAAATGGATTTTAATTAACTAGAATATCCAAGTCCAAAGTGGGAATTACACAAACTACTCTGCACAAGGTCCCAAATCCCCTTGCAGATAATGCACATACTTTAATCTGCACTTCAGCAACATCTTTAAATCGTTGTAAACTGGAAACCAGAATTTTTGCCACCAGATGCCCAGCTCCTATGCATAAATTCTTCTCTGTAATCAAGCATCCTATAAGACTTAAACCCAGACACTGGATTTCTAGAACAATAAGAGAAAAAACAATGAAATCAATTGTTTTAAACTTCAAAAAAGATATGAAAACAACAGCTAGTGGCCCACAAAAATCTACCCTGAACCCCGAATACCAACCTTGGTCATCTGGATACATCTGCAGGGTGTGAAACACGGAATCAATAGCACCTTCCAAGGATAACATCTCTAATGCTTCAGGAAAGTGTGCTATAGAAGAAATTACTTTCAACCCACATTTTTGAATCCCAGGATTTCCAATGAACTAAAAGTCAAAAGAGGTTTAAGAATATTTACTGTTAAAAATAAGAACTTAACACTTATATCAGTTAAAACCAATTATAGATTGATAAAACACATATTGAGTTATTCAAATACAAATCAGTATTTTAAATTTTGTCTTTGATGTTAATAATTACTTTTATGCATCAAGAACTAGCATTTTAACATTCATTGAGTGCTTGTTCTGTGCCAGCCATTGTGCTAAATACATAATTTCTCTTCACAAAATTCTCATGAAATTCATATTGCTATCATTCCAAAGGTATGCATTGGAGAAATCACAGCCTCTTCAATAAACAGTGAGGGGAAAACTGGACATTCACATGGGAACCTTGTAATCTGACTAGTATCTCTCACTCTATACAAAATCAACTCAAAATATATTACTCCTAATACTACATAAGTTTACAGAGAGAGAGGTTTGTGTTGTACATATTGCAAATTGCAGAAATAAAATGAAATCAAGGATGTTTTATCCCAAAGCCTATTACTTTACTAGTAAGGTGCAATGTTGTCTCTCACCACAGAAAATACTAGTAGAACATTTAGTCTAATCCAAGTGCTTACCATGCTTTATTTAATTTATTCCCTTTAAGAGTTTGGCAATAGGTTTGCCAAACTTTAAACATGTGGGCACAAGTGCTCAAGTCACATAAATAATAAGTTTCAGGCCCAACCCTTAGCTATAGATGTGTCTGCCTTAAAAGCCCAGCATCTTAATCACAATATCCTCCATCCTCTTTAATCTGAATTTCCCAGGTGATTTAGCATTATTTATGGGTACTCTAACAGAAGCTACCTCCTCTTCTAGTTCATCTTACTCAATGAGACGAAATCACCAACATACCCATGGACAACTAGTAAAACCTTCACTCTTTTGACATCTGAGATATATATCTAATATATCTCATTCTTTCTGACCATCTCTGCTTTTTCCTACATAATCTCTTCAAACATCTACCATAATGTGAATTCCCACGTTTTAGTTTTCCTCTCAAATATTACAATGATATCCTCCTCCAAATTTTAGCTTTCATCTGATGAGATTGTACCAACACTGGTTCCTTGGTATCTCCACCCCCAAGATCTGACTTTCCCCACCACAGGTACAAGGTAGAACTGAAAGAGCATCAAGCCAGACCTCAAACTCTGGTGTAGCATTTTGGTCAAACTTTCTTCCCTCCAACCTTTCTTACTCTGTACTCAGTGAACAAACTTAACAGCCCTTCCTAGTCTAGTCCTTCAATGCCTCTCAATTGTTGTATTCATCATCTTAAAAAAGGAAAACAGGGAGTATGAAGAAGCATCAGTCTCTCATCTTATGACCTTGTTCTCCACCTCTGTGGAGAACTAATGATCCCTGGACATCATTTCTGCCAGGATTTTAACAAAATACTCTTCCCCTTGTCTCCGTTGGCATTCTTCCTGTCACTGTTTCCATCTTACCATCTTTCCCTGAGTAGTAAAAGTACATCAGCTTGGGCCGGGGATTTAGCTCAGTGGTTTTGCTGCCTGCTGCGCAAGCACAAGGACCCGAGTTCAATCCCCGGTACCAAAAAAAAAAAAAGTACATCAGCTTTGAAGCCATTAGATTTGGGTTTAAATTCTACAAATCTGAGGACCATCCAAAAAAAAGCAAAATAGTATTTACTTTTAAGTGATTGACAGAGTTACTGAATGACTATAAACAAAACCAATATCATACAATGTGAAGTTAGGGTAATGGTTTGGTGTCTAAGATTCTAGTCGCTAAAACATTCCTCGTACAGCACAATTGTTGAGGATGAAATGCAATAACTCCATACTTGCAATTAACCCAGCGATGAACTGAGGCCAGGCCTGGAGTGAAACACTCCATGGAAGTGAAATACCTTAGATTACTGAGAGTTTTCCCTTCATTAGCTTTTTTTTCTACGAAGCTACCACTTTTCCTTCATTTATAAAGTTATTAATAGAAAAGTCTCCACCCACTACCTCCACATTCTTCCTACCTCTTAATTTCATGTAATCAGACTTCTCTTCTAACCACTCTAAATTAAAACCATTCACTGAAAAAAGTCCACTAACAACTTAATTGTTGCTTTCTTCTCCCCTGAGTTCCCTGAGACACCACTTCCCAATTTTCTGTGAACTTTAAAACCATTCATTTGTCCTTCTCCTTTACAATATTTTATTTCAGCTCCAGACTCTGTGCAGAGCTCTTTTCTTAAAATTCTTCTATTCTTGGGTAGGATTTCATACATAAATATGGCTTCAGCACAGCAGTCACACTAAAGAGGCCAAACATAGGTGGCACTTATATGTGTCAGAACCCTCTTTAAGCATTTCATATATACCTACAGTACTTGTTTAGTTCTCAGAAAAACACTATGATGCAGCTACGCTGTAATTATTTCCATAAGTTGATGAAAAAATCAACACCCACTCCAAAAATAAAAGTCAGACTGCCATTCTGAGCTTTCTGTTTTATTCATAGTTTCACGATTCCAGTTTGATAGGCAAGGTCAGCTTCACGGGTTTGTACCTGTGTGGTCACCCATGGCTCCATGCTGAGAAAGCTCTGCTCTTCATTGCTGTCACTATTTTGAAATCCTTTATAATTTTTAAATAAGGGGTCCTATATTTTCATTTTGTACTGAGTTCCACAAATTAAGTAGCCAGCTTTGCTTCTAATCAAAATGTACCTTACACTTATTTTTGTGCTAAAATGTTATCAAATTGATATTTATAAAGCACCTATCATGTTTTTAATATCTTTATTTCCAACCAATTTATACTCAACTCTTGGTCCTTACAACACGAAGTTCCCTCAATCTTTAGCCTTTTCAGATCTAGTTCAATGTGTGATCAGCAATAGGAAATCTATGACTTGTCTATGAACAAAGAGAATTCAGAATTTCACAGATGACAGTGGCTAAACTAGTTGATAGCTGAAAATAGGAGTATTTCATTTTGACAGCGTAGTACATTTTAAAAACCAGATATGTGTGTGTATTTATACACATATATCATATGTGTGTGATATTTATATGCCTACAATAGCCTTTCCTTCACTTATCCACTGATCCACCTTGAAATAGAGATTTTTTGTGGTACTATGCAAGTGAGCATTACAATTAATTTACTCGTTTCTACTTAGTGTTTTTCAAGTGAAACTTTTGGATGTGCCAATGGAAGGGTACCTGTAGACATTAACTGGAAACATGCTTTGCATCACAATTTTCAAGATTTTTTTCCAAACAACTATAAATAATTGAAACAGTTTGTCTAATGAGTCAGCTAGACAGATGAAGGAGAAAACTTCCTTCATAGGCTCCTTCCTCACTGCCAGCTAAGTAGATCAGCCAAGGAGAAAAAAATTCCCTGATCATTTGGGGTTTTGTTTTCTTGTATCCTTTCTTCTTTTTCTCTTACACATCACATCTTTGTTCTTTATAGAAAAAATAACTATATGGATTGGCATCCTACACATATGAGTAGATAACATGCTGCTAATTTGTGGCCCCTGTACTGTTCCATTAAAAGAGCAAGGGAAAAGAGATTCAACATCACATGTCTTACATCAACAAAGAGAGCTAAAATAATGTATAAGAATATATATACATATACATGAAATATTTTCTATATATGAATAGGCAATTCAAGAAAACCTGGATATAGAGTATACATATTATATAGAGAGTACATATTCCATATATATGTATATATATTTCACAAAACCTTTCCAGGAAAAAATGATTGAATGTATAGCTATAATGACACCACATCCCAGGACTATCATTCAGATATATCTTAATAAACTGGCTGGATTTCAAGATAAAGAATCCTTTGGGCAGTCAGGCAAAGTTATTAAGAAAAAAAATGAAATCTGTCTCCATTGTCTGGGTTTCTTCACTAAAATGTTCAATACTAGAACACAGTGAACTGCCTACAAAGTCTTTAAGGAAAGAAAAATCCCAGTATCTTTACAATCAACCAAATTGTTTTCACAAGAGTTCAAATACAAAGGCAACAATAACAGAAAGAAAAAATATTCTAAGCACTAAAATATTCAGGGAATGCAACTTTATAAAAGAAATTCTGAAAACAAAAAGATGAATAAAAGATGAATGGAAAAACTATAACAAAATGACTTGAAGTTAACAATGAATCCATGTAACTGAAAGAATAAAATGAAAACAATTTTAGGAAGTTTAACTATAAAGCTGAATGTAAATGTTGATCAATGTAGAATTTATTTATTTATGTATTTATTTATTTTACAAGTTGTGGGGAAACACACAGAGATAACAGAAATGTGGGTACTCTGACATTCTCATCTTCTATAGCCAGAGGTCAAAAGATACTTTTAGATCTAATATCTTCTGAGTTCATACTATGTACTATACATTGTACTTACATTTTTACATGAAAACATCTCATAAAATCAACTCTGAGTAAAGAATCATTTATTATCTCTGCTTTATACTTAATGAAACTAAGTCATTAAATAATTTGCCCAGGGTGGTAGATTCTGATATAAGGAAGTAGAAATATACTAATTGAATATGAACATGTGAATACTGTGTTAGCATAGAGAAGAAAAATTGATACCTGGGGAATACAATAATACTCATGCAAAATGTGAGATTCTTCCCTAACAGAACATTAGGAATCTCATGCTTTTTAATTTATCTCTATCCAGAGATAGATAATTAGAAAGTAGTATAATTCATTTGGTTAGTCTCTTTGATGGTCATTATAGTATTGGAACACATTAAATTAAACTGCAGTAAAATTCCCAATATTTCATATGCTGTGAAAACAATAAGTTCAATTCTTGCTCAGTCTACACGTGTGTTGCAACTCAGGAAAGGCGTCTGCTCTTTACTGTCTGTGAGGGACTTCTGCTGACAGAGCACCCAATATCTCAACTGTCACAGGTCACAGGGCCTGAGAGAATGCTCTGGAAGATGACTCACCAGCCATTAAATGTTAGCTCCAGAAATGACAAACCTAATCTCTATTTGTAATTTCTTGACCAAAATTAGTCATATAGTCCAAAACACTGAACTATGAAATACTATCATCAAATCATCAAAAGATAGAGAACTAAAAGTATTTTTCAAACAACACTAATGGTTAACAAGTAAACATTTAGTTCATTGCCACATTTTTCTTATTATAAATTAATGACCATTCTTGTCTAAAAATGTGTGTACATGTTCAAGGATATCTGTATTATAAATTCCTAGAATGGAATTTCTGATCAGAAAACATGTCCACTTTAATTTTTAAAATATTATCAAATTTTCCTCTAAAAGGTCTTCCAGTTTAATTTACATCAGTAATGATTAT
This sequence comes from Heterocephalus glaber, assembly GCF_053883595.1. NCBI lineage: Eukaryota > Metazoa > Chordata > Mammalia > Rodentia > Bathyergidae > Heterocephalus > Heterocephalus glaber. The sequence continues at coordinate 8,918,091 of NW_028258444.1, read as the reverse complement.
AGTTGAAAACCTTTTAATAAGTGTATATGTCAATTTTATTTTTATCATTACATTTCATCCACTTACAATGTGTTTTGGCAACATTGTAGGTTGTCTCTTAGCTCTGCTGGTGGTTTCTCTTGCAGTGCAGAAGCTTTTTAATAAGATGAGATCCCAGTTGTTGATTCTTTGTGCTAGTTCCCATGCTATTGAGGTTTTGTTCATAAAGTCTTTTCCTATGCCAATATCTTCAAGAGTTCTACCTAATTTATCTTCCAGGAAGTTTGGTGTTTCTGTTTTAATATTTAGATCTTTAATCCACTTCGATCTTAGTTTAGTGCATGGTGATAGGTATGGGTCTAGTTTTAATCTTTGGCAGGTTGAAATCCAGTTTTTCCAACACCATTTATTAAATAGGGTATCTTCCCTCCGGTGAGGGTGGTTGGCTCCTTTGTCAAAGATGAGGTGGCTGAGTATGTCTGGAGTTGTTTCTGCATCTTCTCATCTATTCCACTGATCGGTGCTGTTTTTATCACAGTGGCTTTGTAGTATAGTTTTAAGTTGGGTATTGTGATATCCCCAGCCATGTCCCTGTTGCCTAGAATTGCTTTTGCTATTCTAGGTCTCTTCTGGTTCCAAATGAATTTTTGGATTGTTTTCTCTAGTTCTGTGAAATATACTCACAGCTCATTTCTAATTGTCGTTCTTGTTATTGATTTTGCAAATGTTGCCTTTCTTTGATTATCTATTCTTTACAAATGAAATGTCTTAAATATTTATTCTGGGGATATATTGCTTCAAGATTTTTTTTGTTTGTTGTGTTGGTTTTTTGTTGTTGTTTTGTTTTGTTGTTGGCAGTACTTGGGGATTAAACTCAGGCCCTTTGCACTGAGTTTCATCACCAGGCCCTTATCTTTTTTTTATTATTATTATTAATAATAATTTTTATTTTGAGACAGGGTCTTGCTATATTGCTAGGTTTCCTAGTCTGGGTTTGAACTTGTAGTCCTCCTGTCTCAGCCTTCCAGAGTACTGGAGTTATGGGCATGTAGCACCACGCCTAGTTACTTCAAGGTTTTTGTGAAGCCCACAAGCTCTTTTGACTTGTGACCATTTCATCAGACTGGTTTTATTTTACAAGAACTCTTGAACAAAGAGAACAGTGGTGTCACTTCATACAAAACAGAGGCAGTCAAAATGTCAAGGGTATATTTTCTACACTGTTCTTCAGAAATAAATCTGGACAAAGAGATTTCAATGGAACAAGTGACTAAAAGTTTTCATCTGTGGAAAGCTGAAAGAATCGACACAAGCAGAACATGGATATTCCCAGTGATTTTAGCTTCAGCTTGAATTCTAATTATATATTTTATGTATACAGTATATATTAAATATTTTGTGAATCATAGTTGAACCTCAAGTTTTATCTCATTTAGAATTCTGCTCTCTGAGTTTAGACTAAATTCATATCATTGTGTCTGCAATATTTGTACCTGAAACTTCTGATGCTTTTAGCCATTCATTGTTAGACATACAGTGACAGAATTTCAGAGCTACTTATTCTCATCTTTTAGGATTTTTTTCTCAATTATGATGGAGCGTCAGGGAGATAATACTGGAGAGCTTTCTGAAATAAAATATCACCACTTCTCTTTCTCTATGACCTTAACACTTTACCCCTAAGTAATAGTCACTGTTCAGTGAGATGGTGCATGTCATTACTCAGGTGTTGGTACAGGATAAATAGTTTTCAACCTCCCAGGATACAGCAAGGAATGTAAGAACTAGGGCAGAGTGGCCTTCTCTACGTCTTCACATTCCTAACAGTCAAGTCTGGCAAACTGAAATCAGATCGATTAATAAAGCTTTTTTGACACCTCTTACTTCTCATCAATACTTGCCATGAGTAAAATTAACTGCTTCTTCCTCTATGTTCCTAGAATATGTCCTTGAACCTAGTATAGCTGAGTGCTAGTGTTAGTGATGTGTGTTTTATGCATGGTTCTTAGCCAGATTACGAGTCTCATAACAGGAGTATAAAGCATTCTCACTTTTGCCTTCCCAGTGCTTAACCAGTTCCTTTCAAACACTTACTTCCAATAAATATTTTTTGAATTACACAACCCATTATTACTATATGGTTTTGCTATACTCAAGGTATATATATATATATATTAAGGTTTCCATGCAAGCAGTTTACATATCATAAACAATTACATTAAAAGTTCAAATTGAATTTTAAAGGTGATCTCTCCAAAGGACACTCTAATTAAGTCATGACATTTATTAAAGTATATTAAATCAAAAGGAACCATTTCCATGAATTACTTTAAATATTATCTTCCTTTCATAAAACCATTAATCCTAATTATTCTTTAAATATTTACTCGTATTTTTATAAAGAATTAGTTCATCTTATGTTAAACTTCCAAATTATGTACACAGAGACATAAATGCATTCAAAAATGGGAAGAAACAATGCACAGTTGATGTTTTCAGAGTTTATCTTTGAGTATAGCAATGAAAAGAGCCTAGAGAATCAAGATTTTAATGTTCTGCCTGGTATAATTTTGTGGGCTGCAATGTTTACCATAAGTAAGCAGCCAGAGAGAACAGACACAGTTCCTGATATAACTCTTGAAATTTATCTGCATATCCAGGTCTTTGGTTGTCTTTCAGACTGAGCAAACTCAAGCAGAATTACACTACTAACAATCAAAAGATTATCTATATCTGTAATTGACAGTTTATATCTTTGCTGGATTTACCATATAATATACATCCCTTCACCCCCACATCCCTATTGTCATTTTAAATTCCTACCATCATAGTAAACAGAAAACTTAAACTATAAAACCCCTCTAGTTCCCCAAATTTAATATTCTAATTAACAGGAGAAAAATAGAAAACCTATATTCAACATACCCTGTTTAAAGCTGCTAGAACCAGTTTGTGAATATTATTTTTTAAACACTGTTTCTTAACCATATCCAGTTTACACTGAGATTCGTCTCTGGATTCTTCTGGCATACCTAAATGCAAAAATAAATAAGTAAATAAATATATACATAGGTAAATACTACGGCTCAGATCTAAAATGCCCCCCCAAAGTCTGCTGTGTTCACAGGAGATTGGATCATGGGGCGCTCTGCTCATCAGTGGATTAATCCGCTGATGAGTTCAGAGCTGAATGTGGTGTTGGGAGGTGGCGCCTGCTTGGATCAGGTGGGTCCCTCGGAGTGTGACCCAGAAGGGTGCATTCCTATCCCCAGCTCCTCTACTCTCTCTGTGCTTCCTGGCCACTGAAGAGTGAGAAGTTCTCCTCCTCCAGGATCTTCTACTGTGCTGCTTCTGGCTTGGAGCCAGATGACTTTGGACTGAACCTACAGGAACAATGAGCCAAACTTCAGTTGCATATGTTGGATATTTTGTACCAGCAATGGAAAGTGACCAATACACATATGTACCTACTTTTCTCATCAATATTAAAGCTGAACAAATTGTCACTCTTTTCAAATTATCATAATTTACCTAGCAATACACTAATGTACTGTTTTCTAGTAAGTGGTTCCTAATCAGAGTAATAATACCTAGTTTCAAGAAATCTATAAAAGTATTTCATCATTGAATATAAAAAATACAATGTATATGGATATTTACTGAATTTAAAGTAATGAGAAATTACTGATGGTGGTGGGATTTTTAACAATCTTTTACAGGAGTTGGCTCTGGTTTAAGATTTTAGAACATTTTCATACCACAATAGACAACTTGGGAAAAGGTAAATGTATTTGTATACAACATAAATTGGTTAGATACGAAATAAAGAAATATAGAAAAGCATCTGGAATAATGGTGGAAAAACAAGATTTGAGTTGTAGTATTAAGATGGTGGAGAGTTTGTCAATTATAAGATGTCTAAAGACTGTATAGTGGTATTATTTTTTAAAAATACTACTTATTAACTTACATTGTAGCTGAAAGATCCCACAACTGTGGAAAAATCTGGGAGTCAAAATATTGTTATACAACACCATTTATTGGTAAAATTGTGATGAAAGAATATCTTTCTCAAGTCTAAAACTATAGAATTATTAATAAAGAATTAATCATAATCTTTTATTTTTATACTTTGTATTATTACAAATTATAAACTGGCTGTACGTTGCCTTTCTTTCACTCAAAACAAATATGAGTGCCAACTATATTCCAGGGTTTTTGCTACATTCTGGGGATCCTCAATGACATTAAAATAGCAAGATTAATAAAGGAAAAGAAAAATTACATTCAAAATTTGTTCAAGGACTAAAAGTGCATCATTTTGTTAACTAACAGCCTTAGTTCTGAATGTCTTTTTGTTATTTTTAAAACTCCCACCCACCCTCAAAGGAATCAGAGTGACACCTTTAAGGATAACAAAAGGGAGCTTGTTGTTGCTGTTTTAGTGCAATCTACAAATAAAACCCAAAAACTCAGGATAATATTTTAAATTACATCTTGAATTATGTCTCAAAAGTTAACTGATAATTATGATTCAATTTAAAAATACTGATTGAATACACCGCCCTTTCCTCTTCACCTTGAAAAGTCCTCTCATCCCTTCTGCTAGCCCTCCCTACCCATCCTTCAATCTCAAATATCACACTCTCTGATCTCCTCCCCTGAATAAATGATTTGTACCTCCATAAACATTCTCCTATACACATGTATCTTTAACAGCCCCTCACTGTCTCATAACTAACAGCTGACATGCACTGTTAAGCTCCTGTAGTGCTACGATTCATGCTTTTCTTTCATTCATTTTTCAAGCCGTGACAGCAGCACAGTGTTCAGAACATAAGAGGCACTTTAATAAATTCGTGTTGAAAGAATAAAGGAGTAGGTGTTTTAAATGGGCTTTGGAGGACAAAAAAGGTAACAACAAATGTAAGCAGAAGGTAAAGGGAAGAAGAAGCCACTGAGGTTAATAAGTAAACCCCCATGCTTATATTAGAGAAAAATCAACTCAACCACTGAGTAAAAGAAGGACTGAAATAAAACAAGAAATGAGGTGTGAAAGTTAGGTACTATTTATAGTTCAGAAGGAAAAATATGGCCTGAGCTTGAACTGCTGTCACAACAACAGAAATCGAAGCAAAATATCAGAAGTGAACACTTATCCTAGAGATAAAAGCTCCATACTTTACTGTATGTAGCTATTTCTTACATTGAATACTCTTGTGAAGTTTTGTTATGAACTAATCTCAGTGGCTTTCCCACATTATCATTCAGCCTCTACTTTTGGCTTAGCAGAGTGATTTGCATTTAGTTGGCAGAGACTGGTCCTTTAAGATTTGCTTAGGAAGTTGCTATTTCATGTAAAGTAAAAAGTCCATTAAATCTGCTGTCCCTTCACACAATCTATTTTGTAACTTACCTGGTACTATAAAATGTAAAATGGCTCGCAGGGCCTCCAGCTGCACTGACAATGATGTTTCATGACTTTTCATAACTGTTATTATCTTGGGGATCAACGCTGCCATTGTATCCAGGGAAGTGTTGCTGGAGAGATAAAATCTGCATGTTTATTAAAGATACAATCTAATTCAATCATTTAAACAAAACATTAAAGCAAATGAAGGAAAACAGAAACAACATATTTCACCAGGAAAGTGCATTTGAATTCAGTCATATGAGCATATGAAATTCTAGTTGTTCATGGTTTCAAACTCCACAAGATAAAGTTTGAGGCTAAAGAGCCAAGAATAAGAAAATGAAGGCCTCAGAGCAAAAAGAGCAGGCAGCTGATGAGGGCACTGCCTTGTTCCTTGAAGGAAACGAATTGAACCAAATCGCTTCTCACAGAGCATTAACGGTAACCCACGACAACGTTGTCACCGTGTCCCCGTACACTCTCACACAGGTCGCAGGGCCCTATAACCGCTGGGTCTGAAGGCTTCTGTCTCCTTCTCAATGCCTTTGCTAGTGCGGTGTATTTTTTCAAGGTGCTGTTAAAAGAAAGTCATATTGGCGTTTAATAAATCACCTCACCCATTTCAAGTCCAAGGTTAAAAAAAAAAATTTCTTGAAAGGGGTGGGCACTTAACTGTGACTATATTTTGACAATTGGTAGAAGGTGCACATTTTAAGCAAAAATAAGTTTTACAGTTTTAAATACACAAAGAAATGTTTTGGTTAGGTGTTACCCTTGATAGAATCACTCAGTTTGGTGCTTTAAATTAAGTCTGTTTACTATGAAACAAGAGTCATTTTTAGAGGAATTTAACAGGTTCATGTTCTAAGATGTAAAATCAAGATACACAGTGTTAACTCTACACAGCTCCTAGTGCTTAAATACAATGACACAGTTAAAAATAAGCTGAATTATTATTTCATGGTGCCACTGTTCCAACATCTTCCAATCATTGCTAGAAAATTGGCATATTCCTTTGAACCTTTGAAATAAACCAATGAAATGCTTTCTCTTAAAAAAATTTTAATTGTTATTTAATTAAACAACCTCAAGAAACAGAATTCATAGTAACCTGAGAATTCTTTTACTTAGTTATCATAAAAATAATGTTTCTTTTTATCTACATGTAGGTTATTGTCAACAACCCCAAAAGATAGATATTATTATCCCTATTTTCCATTTAGGTGGTCAAAGGATAAAAAGCAAAGTCCTTTAACTGGAAGATGACAGTCACGGCCAGTAACCAAACTTTTCTGACCCCAAGACAAGTGTCCCTTATCTCATACCCCAGACTTACATGACACTTTTTGTGTGGTATTCTTAATTCGTTTTAGCCTCCATTAAGATGATCAAATTTCACTTGTCAGGATTCTAATAGCTACTATAAAGTTATCAAAGACAGTCTTTGCTTTGCACTGTGCCCTGTTAATTGAAACTTGTGCCTATCAGAGCTGTGTCCTTGCCTGGCACAGTTGCCCAGTCGTTGCAATATAGCATTCCTTCTTTTCCACCTTAAAGCCCAGGTTGCACACTCCCTTTCTTTGGAGCCTGCCCTCCTTTGGCAATGTCAGCTGGGTTCACCATGCTCTTCCCACTGTGACTTTTACACAACACAGCCTTTCCAGTATCACACAGAATACAATTATCTGTTTACTCATCAATCTCCTCAATTAAACAGTGAGTATTTGGAGGGACACCTCATTGTTAGTTAACTGTCAATCTCCAAGATCAGAACTATAGACATTTAACATTCAAGAGAAAACCACCAGACACATTAAATGGCTTGCCCAGAACCCACAGAATCCTAAGCCATAGTGTATTTGATCCTTCATAAGATTTTTGCATCATTTATGAAGGGACATGCAATTCCAGCACCATAAAAAAATCAACATTTAAGACAAATATTTCACTGAAATGTTTAAACACAGCATTTAACTGGGGATTTAGCTCAGTGGTTCCGGTGCCTGCCTAACAAGCACAAGGTCCCAAGTTCGATTCCCAGTACCAAAAAAATAAATAAATAAATGCAACATTTAAACAGAATAAATAGAGCTTAGAGATATGCATTATATAAACTTAAACCAATTAGCTGGACTGATAGTAAAAACACTATAACTGCTCTCTTTTCAGGCCTGAGGACATGCTACACACAATTTATCATGTTATTTGTACTTAATTCACTTGCACTTAATAGCAGTAGTAGTAGTTAAAACATACCAGGCATTATGCCAATCCTTTCATAAAATTAATGTATTTAATCCTTATATCATAAACGTGAAATTTATGAGGTTTTTATTATGATCTCTTTTTGCAGATGAGGAACCTGAAGTTTAGCAATCAAATACTTGGTTCAAATTAATGGCAAGGCCAAGACACAAAACCAGTTTTCATTGCAACATCTGTACCAATCATTCCTGTATTTCTTTGTTACCCATGGCAGTTTCCCATAAACCTCTTTTTATTTGATATTTACTCAGACAATGCCAAAGTTACTTTATTGTTTTTTTTATTAATAGACTGCAAAAAGGTATTTAGTATATCTTATAGGGTGCATCTGCTGGACTGATTCAGTTTGGGTGCTTTAAACAGGTTTTTTAAAGCTAGTAGTCCTGCCCTACCACCTTCCATCACAGGTGAAAAGATCTGATCACTGTTGTGCTGCTAAACAGACACACAGTCTTAACAATGCTGGACTTGAACCAGGTGTGAAGAAAAGCTCCCATAGCCAAGGGGTGAGCGCAACAAATGAAGATAAAGTTAATTCAAATGAAGGAATAATAATAAATAATGTGCTCAATATAAAAAAGCAATAGTTACAAACTGCATGCTAATTTTGAAATTTCATGTCTTTCACACACAATAATTTTAAAAACTTGTCACTTATGCTGCATAATTATCATTTTTGAAACGTGATCAACATCACACATAAAGCACAAAAACAAACCTTCACCACATTTCTAGTCTCTACAATTAATGTCGAGACACAGTAAGTCTATAATGTCAGTGATGTGAGATTACACTGCAAAAATTTCACTCTTCAAATGCTTTGTGTTTTTCTTTTCATTCTTAGAGATGTGCTTGAAATAATAATAGTCCACCTGATTACTATATATTCCTCATGAATTTCCATGCCTATATTACCTTCCTTCAAAGAGATGATTTAGCATTTGACAGCCACTTTCAGCCACTTCTGGAGAATGGATATGCCTCTGCATTAACTCCAAAACATTCAGGTATATTCCTTTGGACAGCAGGATTTTTCTGAAATTAACTGTAAGATATTTTTTGAGGTTACCACAGAGATGAAAGCACATTTTGATAATTTTGCAATAAGACGTAGAATAGTAACACAGTCTAACATCTTAGGAAAGCAGATGCAAGAATATATATAATTCTTTGGCAATTTAAAGGTTATTAATGTCTATTTCTTTAAAAACACATATCATTCTCTATATTTTCACATTTGTAAATTCTTTTTGTATTTTGTTTGTTTGTTTGTTTTTTGGTACAGAGGATTGAGCTTAGGACCTTGGGCTTGCGAGGCAGGCACAGTGTCACTGAGCTAAATCCATGGCCCACATTTGCAAATTCTTTTTTGAGGTTTATGTTTAGGTTGTTTTGTGCTACTTTGTCCATTTACCACAGTGGAATGTATAAACATGCCATTTCTATATATGCCATTATGCGCAAAAGGACAGAGAGCATCACTGTGAAGCAAAAATAGTTTCATTTACTGACACAAGGTAATGGCAAAGCTCAAGTAGACACATAAACATGTTTGACAACTGAGTGTACATTATGTGTAGAAAAACAACTATATTCTAGAATAAGCATTGCATACTAATTTTCCTTTTGTAAAAAAAACATTTTACTAAATACAATCTACTGCTTTGAAGTTTTCATATATGTACCAATTGTCCTGAAGTCTTTATATAAATATAAATTTCAATATTATATATTGTAATTCAATACTCTGAAGGTGTCAGAGAAGGAAAATTGAAGTTTCAATCACAGTGCTCTTTTTTAAAAAAAAAAAAAAAAAAAAAGAATAAAGGCCAGGTATTTAGCTCAGTGGTTCTGCCACCTGCCTTACAAGTGCAAGAAACCGAGTTTGATTCCTGGTACCAAAAAAAAAAAAAAAAAAAAGAATGGTCAATATCAAGAAGAAAAAACAGAACAAAATACAGAAATAAATAGAAGTGATCTAAACATTCTAAAATATTGCCAAACCTCAAAAGTAATACCTTTTTAAAACAACTACAATGTCACACATTAAGATATAAGGAGTTGGTTATTTCATTTGATCACATCAGAAGTTGTTGCAACTCTCCCAAAGTGACGAGATTCTAACCAAGGAGATTTTTTAAAAGATAAACATTATTGTAGACCAGTGGTTCTTAAACTTCAGTGTGCATCACATTTGCTTGGAATGCTTGTTACAACACAGGTTATTGGATACCAACTCCAATGTTTATCATTCCTTAGATTTGTATGGGGCTCCAGAATTTACATTTTTAAGTAAGTTCCCAGGAAGTGCTACTTACTGATCCAGGGACCACACTTTAAAATCCGCTGTTCTAAAGAATAACCCAATGTGTGACTTGTATTGCAAATACTCCGCTAGGGAGAAAAATGCGTCATGAAATCAATTTAGCCTTTACAAGACATTTTACACATTTACCAGCTACCTAAATAATACCAGAAAAAGCAGAGAACTGATTTTGAAGATATACATCAAGATTAATTCTGAGCATCACTAATGCTCAGACACCATAATAAGCAGTCCAAATCTCACAAAATCTCAGTTGTTTTGTTTGCATATCAAAAGAGATTTCTAGTTGCTAAGAATTATAGAACCAACAAGTCAAGCCGGGCATAGCACAACTGAAATCCTAGCACTTAGGAGGGTGAGGCAGTAGGATTGCCACTAGTTCGAGGCCAGCCTGGACTACACAGTAAGTCCAAGGTCAGCCTGACCTATGAGACCCTGTCTCAAAATACTAAAAAACAAAACAAAACCAAAAAATCAACACACCATTGTTCATACATAAAAACCATTGTCTCCACTTTAAGAACCCACATACAGAAGCAGCAAGGTGCAGGCTTCATTTTCTGGAATGAAATACCTGTCCAGCCCTCTTTAACTGCACAGTAGAATACTGGAGATACAAGAATAGCAATTCCCTTTGGTACCCCTCCTACTCGGATTCATTACCCTGAAGGCAAGCCCCATCTGACTTTCAGGACCCTTGTCACTTTAATAAACTACCATCAGAGAGATGGGGCGAGAAAGAAGGAAAAGGAAGAAGGACAATTTTCCTCTTGATTTGACCTAAACAACAGTCTGAAGAAACATGCACGAGATGTTTTCTTTCCCTCCACACAGCTTCTCCACTAAAAGTTGGCACTTACACTGCTCTCAATATCAGATTCATTTTTAGTGTTTTTTCCTATTTTTCTCCCTCTAGAAATATCCTGCAAAAGCTGGCAAGTTCCCATGCTTTTATGATGAGTTTTCTCCCAATATTTTCTGGCAGTATTTCCTGTTTACGGGGTAGGAATATGTGCAGACTAGCCATGGTCTTAAACCGCAAGTGTCTTTCCAAACATATATGACCCATTTTTCTTTTTAATCATGCTTCACTGTAACACTTATAAGAGTTACATGTAAAGTATTGTTTTCAAGAAAAATTACAGCATAAAAGTGTCATACTGAATAGATTTACCAGATTTTAAAATGGTGACTTATCTCTCCATCCAGTTGCATTCGTATAAAGTTTTGTTAAGAAAATAACAGGGAAAAAAAAGCAATCCTTTATTGTTTATTATCCAAAAAAATTCCACTAGACATAAGCTAAAAGTCAATAAAGTCAATAAAGTCAATAAAGAGATTTCCATAAAACAGGCTACAGGCATACATAGGAAAACTGCACATTTATTAAAAATGATAATGTGGCTCTTGTTGCCTTTGCTACTGTGTGGGCACCATGTTTCTCCTCTGAGGTGTGCTTTTTTCATCCCTTCCTTGAAGCCACCGAGGATGGACTGAAACCTCCACAAATTAAATTGAGAGCACAGAGGAGGAGGCTTCCAGGTTGACATGCCACCACTCCCAGTACAGAGAAGGAGGCTTCTGGGTTGACATACCACTGCTCCCAGTACATAAGAGGAGACTTCCAAGCCAATGTACCACTGCTCCCTGAACAAAGGAGGTGAGCCACGCCAATGCAAGCTGCATGCCCCGCCCCGAAATAAGAAGACAAGTAAACAAGCCTCAAAACCAGACTTCTAGATCACCTATAGCAACCCCAAATGCAAACAAGATGGAACACTCTGATACTCAACCACCTAGACTCCAAAAACTGGCAAGAAAAGAGGATCTGTAAAAAATGAAATCAGAAATAATTTCTCAAGTAACATCAGAGATTGTGCAAGACTTATTTATTTATTTATTTAACATGATTAATAATTCTAGAGAGGAGCTGAGGAACATGATAGAATCCCAACACAGGAAACAAATGGAATCCATTAAACAAATGTAAACAGATTTCCAGGAGATTAAAAACTTCATTGAAAGTCTATGCAGCAGAATGAGCCAATGTGAGGACAGAATTTCAGATATAGAAGATAAGATTGCAATTCATGACCAGGAAAAGAAAAATTGCTTTAAAATTGTAAGGGACCATGAGAAATCAATCCAGCAGCTGCTAGACGATGCAAAGAAGAATAATATAAGATTGATCAGAGTCAATGAAGAAACAGGAGTGCAGACAACATAAAAAAACTGTCCACAGAAGCGATGGCAGAAAACTTCCTAAGCAGGGGAAAAGAACTTGACATACAGATAAGTGAGGCACATAGAACTCCAACTTGCCTTGATCAAAAAAAAAAAATTATACATAGGCATATAATTGTTAAGATTCCAGAAACCCAACAGAAGGACAAGGTTCTACAAGCAGTTACAGAAAAGAAACAAATCACATACAAAGGAAAGCCCATCAGAATCACAGCAGACTTCTCAATGCAAACCCTCAAGGCAAGAAGAGCTTGGAGTGACATATTTCAAGCCCTAAAGGAAATCAACCTCCAACCAAGATTGATGTACCCTGAAAAACTATCTTTGAAAATTGACAGACAAATAAGAAACTTTTATAACAAAGAGCACCTTAGGAACTTCATGAATACCAAACCAGCACTCCAAAAAATTTTAGACAATATCCTAGGAAAAGACAATGAGGATCACAACCCCAGGAAGCCCAGCAAAATGAATCCATCAGGCATGACAAGAAATTAAACACAAAGGGGGAGAATCCAATAAAAAGAAAAAGTCATGACAATGATAAGTCAATACATATCAGTTATACCATAAATGTTAATGGTCTCAACTCATCAATCAAAAGAAAAAGACTGGCAGAATAGGTCAAGAAGCAAAATCCAACAATATGCTACATGCAAAAAACACAGAATTCAAAAAGAAACTCATGGACTGAAAATTAAAGGGTAGAAAACAATACTCCATGGGACAGGAAACCAAAAAAAAGCAGGGGTAGCTATCCTCTTTGCAGATCAAGTGGATTTCAGACCAACACTGATTAAGAGAGAAAAAGAAGGACACTACATCTTTGTAAAGGGAACAATCCAAGAGGAAGAGATGACAATCATAAACATATATGCACCAAACACTAGTGCACTCAACTATATAAAACAAATACTAACAGACATGAAAAATCAAATAAGCACTAATGCAACAGTAGTAGGGAACCTCAATACCCCACTGTCACAAATAGATCAACTAGACAAAACATTAGCAACAAAATACTAGAACTCAATGAAACTCTTTAACAAATGAACTTAACAGATGTTTACAACACAGTGTTCCACCCCAAAAAATCAGATTACACATTCTTTTCAGCTGCACATGGGTCGTTCTCCAAAATAAGCCACAAATTCCCTCATAGAACATGTTGAAGTAAGTGCAAAGGAATTGAAGTTATCCCCTGTATATTATCAGACCATAGTGTAATGAAATTGGAAATCAATAGCAAAAGACACGGCAAGAATTTCATAAACACATGGAAACTGCACAACACACTTCTGAATAACCAATGGGTCACAGAGGAAATTAAAGAAGACATCAGACAGTTCCTTCACTTAAATGACAATGACAATACAACATATAGGAATCTATGGGACACAATGAAAGCAGTCTTACGAGGGAAATTCATAGTAGTGAATACGCATATTAGGAAAACAGAATGAGCCCAATTAAACAACCTGATGCTGAACCTCAAGCTTCTAGAAAAAGAAGAGCAGGACAAACCCAAAGCTCATACAAAGGATGAAATTATAAAGATCAGAGGAGAAATCAATGCAATGGAGACTAAGAGAACAATACAAAAAAATCAAGGAAGCCAAGAGTTGGTTCTTTGAAAGAATCAACAAAATTGACAAACCCTTAGCCAACCTTATCAGAAAAAGGAAAGAAAAGGCCCAAATCCATGCAATTAGAAATGAAAAGGGTGAAACTACAACAGACCCAGCAGAAATCCAGAGGATCATCAATAACTACTTCCAGAACCTATACACAAATAAGATGGACAACACAGAAGAAATGGACAGATTCCTAGATACATATGAATTACCAAAGTTGAAGGAAGAAGACCTAAAAATTCTAAATAACCCAATATCAACCAATGAAATTGAAAACGTAATAAAAAACTTATCAACTCAGAAAAGTCCGGGCCCTGATGGCTTCACTGCTGAATTCTACAAGACATTTAGAGAGGAACTACTGTCACTACTATTTAAACTCTTCAATGAAACTGAAAGGGAAGCAATACTCCCAAATTCATTCCTGGAAGCAAGCATCACCTTGATCCCCAAAGCAGAGAAAGACCCAACTGAAAAAGAGAACTATAGGCCAATCTCACTAATGAATATAGATGCAAAAATCCTTAATAAGATACTGGCAAATAGAATGCAGAAGATCATCAAGAAGATCATACACCGTGACCAAGTGGGATTCATCCCAGGGATGCAGGGATGGTTCAACATACGCAAATCAATCAATGTAATACACTGTATCAATAGAGCCAAGGACAAAAAATATACGATCATCTCAGTAGATGCAGAAAAAGCATTTGACAAAATCCAACACACATTTATGATAAAAACCCTCAAAAATTTGGAATAGGCAGTCTCTACCTCAATCTGATGAAAGCCATCTATGAAAAACCAACAGACAATATCATACTAAATGCTCAAAAACTGAAATCTTTCACACTAAAATCAGGAACAAGACTAGGATGTCCACTCTCACCACTCCTGTTCAATATAGTTTTGGTAACATTAGCCATGGCAGTTAGACAAGAGAAAGAAATAAAAAGAATAAAGATAGGAAATGAAGAAGTCAATTTGTCATTATTTGCAGATGGCATGATACTATATAGAGAAGACCCCAAGAACTCCACCAAAAGTCTTCTAGACTTAATAACCAAATTCAGTCAAGTAGCTGGTTACAAGGTCAACACACAAAAATCAATAGCTTTCCTCTACACGAACAACAGACTCACTGAGAGAGAAATAGGGCAAACAATTCCTTTCACAATAGCATCCAAAACACTAAAATGCCTAGGAATCAACCTAACAAAAGAAATCAAAGAACTCTTCCCTGAAAACTACAGCAATCTGAAAAGAGAGATTGAAGATGACATCAGAAAATGGAAAGACATCCCTTGCTTTTGGTTAGGAAGGATTAACACAGTGAAAATATCCATACTTCCAAAACTGCTATATAGATTCAATGTAATCCCAATTGAAATCTCAGCAGCATACTTCATGGACCTTGAGAAAACAATCCAAAAATTCATTTGGAACAAGAAGAGAACCAGAATAGTAAAAGTAATTGTAGGTAACAGAGACATGGCATCACAATTCCCAACTTGAAACTATACTACAAAGCTACTGTGATATATAAACAGCGTGGTACAGGCAAAGAAACAGACCTGAGAACCAGTGGAACAAATTAGAAGATGCAGAAACAACTCCAGACACACTCAGCCACATCATTTTTGACAAAAGAGCCAAACACCACCACTGGAGGAAAGATAGCCTCTTTAATAAATGGTGCTGGAAAAATTGGGTTTCAACCTGCCAAATATTAAAACTAGACATATACCTTTTACCATGCACTAAATTAAAATCAAAATGGATTTAAGTTCTAAATATTAAAACAGAAACACTGAACCAGCTGGAACAGAGGTTAGGTAGAACTCTTTTTTTTTATTATTGGTACATTCTAAGTACACAATATAATGACATTCATCAATGGAAATTTGCACCTTTACATAATCTCTCTTGGTTCCTATTTTTCTCCATTCCCCTGCCCTCTCTTCAAGCCCTCCATCCCTCTCTATTTACAAAGACTTTGTTTCTATTTTTTCATTTTCTCATATTAATTCCATTCCCTTCTTTCCTTTCCATACCCCTCCCACTTCCCCTTCCCCTGTGCTACTTTTCTTCCTATTTCACATTATCTATTATACCTTTTAACCCTTATTTACATTTTCAGTTTCTCACACTTGAGAAACCATTTGGTATTCACACATGTGTGTCCTGTTTATTTCACTTAAGAGAATGGCCTCAATGTGCATCCATTTAGCTATAAATAGCTCTAATTTATCATTTTTATGGCTGAGTAGTACTCCATTTTATTAAAAAACCAATAAAAAAACCCCACATTTTCTTTATCCATTCTCCAGTTGATGGGCATTTGGGCTGCTTTCAAGTTTTAGCTATTACAAATTGTGGTGCTATAAACATGGGTACACTTATATCACTGTGGTATGATTCTTTTAACTCTTTGGGAAAGATACCCAGCAGGGGAATAGCTGGGTCAAATGGGACTTCCAGTCCTAGTTCTTTGAGATATCTCCATACTGATTTCCACAGTGGTTGCATCAGTTGACACTCCCACCAGCAGTGGAGCAGTGTTCCTCTTTCCCCAGAGCCCCGCCATCATTTGTTATTGGTTGATTTCATGATAGTAGCCATAGTTTCTGGAGTGACTTGGAATCTCAGCATTGTTTTAATTTGCATCTCTCGAATGACCAGTGATGTTGAACATTTTTTCGTTATGTTTATTTGCTATTTAGGTAGAACTCTTGAAGACACTGGTGTAGGAAAATATTTTATGAACAAAACCTCAGTTGCCCGTGAACTAGCACAAACAATCAACAAGTGGGATCTCTTCTTATTAAAAAGCTTCTGCACAGCAAGAGAAACCACCAGCACTGTGAAGAGACAACCCACAATGTGGGGAAAAAATTTTCACCTGCTCTTCCTCAGACAAAGGTCTACTATCTCAAATCTATAAAGAACTTAAAAAGATCAGACCTCCCAAATTTAAAGACCCAGTCCAAAAATGGGCATCTGAAATGAACAGACATTTCTCACACAAAGAAGTAGAAATAGCAAATAAACATATGAAAAAATGTTCAACATCACTGGTCATTCGAGAGATGCAAATGAAAACAACACTGAGAGTTCACCTCACTCCAGAAAGAATGGCTGCTATCAAGAAATCAACCAATAAAAAATGCTGGCGGGGATCTGGGGAAAGAGGAACCCTGCTCCACTGCTGGTGGGAGCGTCAACTGGTGTAACCACTGTGGAAATCAGTATGGAGATATCTCAAAGAACTAGGACTGGAAGTCCCATTTGACCCAGCTATTCCCCTGATGGGTATCTTCCCCAAAGAATTAAAAGAATCACACCACATTGATATATGTGTACCCATGTTCATAGCAGCACAATTTGTAATAGCTAAAACTTGGAAGCAGCCCAAATGCCCATCAACTGAAGACTGGATAAAGAAAATGTGTTTTTTTCTAAAATGGAGTACTACTCAGCCATAAAAAATGATAAATTAGAGACATTTACAGCTAAAGGATGCACATTGAAGCGATACTCTTAAGTGACATAAATAGGGTGCACATATGTAAATACCGAATAATTTCTGTAGTGTGAGAAATTGAAAGTGTAAATAAGAACTAAAAGGTATAATAGATAATGTGAAACAGGAAGAAAAGGGGCAAAGGGGAAGGGGAAGTGGGAGGGGTAGGGGAAAGGAAATAAGGGAATGGAATTGATATGAGAAAATGAAAAAATAGAAACAAGGTCTCTGTAAATAGGGAGGGTTGGAGGGGTTGAAGGGAGGGCAGGGTAAGGGGAAAAAAATAAGAACCAAGAGAGATTATGTAAAGGTGCAAATTTCCAATGATGAATGTCATTATATCATATACCTAAAATGTACCAATAAAATAAACTTTTTAAAAATGATAATGTGAAAATATACATTTATCAACATGAAAAATATACAATATGATTTTGAAAAATTGTATAATATGATCCAATTTGTACAAAATAACAGAAAATATACTGTGTATGTCATGTGTGAGTACATATATAGAAGTCCAGTAGAACATACATGGAAGCACTGTTCTTTATCCTTAACCTGTATCTTAGCACATCCGTATGTCAGTTTTATATCTACATACGTGAATTTTTCAAAATACACAGCTTTCGTAAGAAAACAACACTGTCTGTGTTATTTAAAAATGCAATGTGCCCCTTACCGTTTTGTTCCAAGAGTGTGGATAGTGCAGCTGCCGAGGCCCGCAGCACCTCCTGGGATGAAGAGTGCATAAGCATGGCCAGCATCACCTCCCTGTGAGCCGGGAACCTTGGAGAGAGTCAACGGTGACAGCAGGGATCAGCTCAGAAATCTCATCACTATCTGATAACTAACACAAATGAGGGCAGAACATGTAAATATTATTCTATGTCACCTCCACATACAAGGATGAGTGCTAAGAAATTAATATTTCTGTGTTTCTTCAAAAGCTGCCGAGCAATAAAAATGCTCACCAGATACATAAAAAGGTGCTTGGAGGAAAAAGGTGATGTGAGAAAAATAGAATAATGGAAACAGAAAGGAAAAATTAAAAATCATAAGGAAACATAAATGTATGTTCACAGATATATTTTCTTTTAACATTATTTTAAGAATCTCCTATGAACACTGAAAAATAGATGAATGACGAACTGAAATTTATAAACTGCCACATGAATCTGCCTTAACCGAATCTCTTGAAAAAGACTGACCATTGTGGGATTATTCTGAGGCTGGTTTAGCATATAGTTTTCAAATGAATTAGTTTTGCTCACAATGGAAATGTTTAATTAAATAGCATCTGTTTCATTAATTCTTTTTATTGGCATTGGATCATTACGCAAATAGGCTGTCCGGATTTGAGATGTCGAACATCACAATGTGAGTTTCCGAAGTAAGTTGTTTGTATTTTAAGCCCCAGAGGAAAGGCAGAACAAGGCATAGGTATGAGCAGCTGCCACACAACACAGAGGCGCATGATGAGAAGCAAATCCGATGCACAGGAAGCTCCCCATTATAGTCTGTTTCGGGGAGGAATGTGGTCTTAGGAAGCTTGCATGGCTGCTGGTGAAAGTCTCCTCACCCCTGACAGCTTCAAACAATCCTCTCAGGAGAAGACAGGTCAACACTGCCACACCAGGTGGGAATGCAGAGCGGGAGGTTTCTAACCAAATCCAATTCCTGACACTTGCAGAGTCACCACAGCAGAGAGAGTCACACACAGCTTTGGGGTTCCCAACACCGAAATGAGTCAATGGGGCATTTTCACGTGATCAGCCAGAAAACAGATTCTTTCTCTATGATTCACAGTTCACTGAACAACTCAACTGCCAATAATAAATAACTCAAACACACCACCCTTTCTAACTATTAAAAGCCAAGAGATCAAACTACTATATATTCACTACTAATATGTGGCAACAATTAAGGCATGCATGACTACACCAAAAATATTTCAACAGTGAAAGTCACCATTGAGGTATTTTATATGTACTGATTAAAAATATAACAAAGTTTTGACAGTATAATATCGAAACTACTGACTGGCCATCTTCATCCCCAATCTTCTGGTGTAAACTGCTTTGGTACATAAGCAGATTATTCAGGGCCCAGCATGCGGCCTCCTGGATTGGGGGAGGAGAAAAACAAACTTGTCAACACAGAAATGATTGGAAACCATAATTTTGAATAACTGGGATATTTATGAGAGTCCAACCTGCACGTGCTTATTCTTCCTGTGCCACGTTAAGGCCCTGTAACAGGCTTCCAGCCAAAACAATTTATCTTCCTCCTCCTCCTCCTCCTCCTCACTCTCCTGGTTCTCATCCTTCACCTCTAAGTCTTGATTTAAGAAAATGGTCTCAGCTTGAAAAAAATTTTAAAATAAATACATATATTTTCTATACATATAATTCACCAACAATTTGAATAAACATTCTAAATCTGTATTTTGAAATGCTATCAACAGAGTAAGATGTTCTTTAGTAGCAGCCTTGGTTAATTATAAAGCAATTTTTAATATATTACACAAGTCATAATACTCTTATTCCATATAGATAAACAATAAAATGAGGAAGAAGGTACCAAAAAAGTAATCAACTAGAAGAGGATCGTTTAAAAAGATTAGCAATGGGCCTGGGGATTTAGCTCAGTGGCACTGCGCCTGCCTTGCAAGCACAAGGTCCTGAGTTCAATCCCCGGTCCAAAAAATAAAAATAAAAAGATAAAAAGATTAGCAACTTTATAACGAAAATGAAATCAATGATGTCAAATAAAACTTAAGTATGAGCTCATACTTCTTAGTTCCCTAGAAAATATCCTCTATTGGAAAATGAATTACATTGGAACAGAAAAAGCATTAAATGCCTCCTTCTCTGCATGCAATCCTCTTGTTATAATATTAACATTCAACATCGAATGCACACATAAGAATTTTCTTTGTAGGGTCGCAATGTGACTCAGTGGTAGAACACTTGCCTAGCATGCACAAGGAGGCCCTGGATTCAATATCCAGCACCACAGAGAAAATCTGTCTTGTAAAGCTACTTACTGAGGAGCGCTAAACAGCTAAGTGCTGAGATCTGTAACACTGCATTCTCTGGATACTGCTGCACTGCTTTCACCACAAAAGCATGGACCTCATTTAGTACCAGGATATTGAAAAAATTACCTAAAAGTTAAGCGAGACATTAGCTAAATTCTCATCCATAGAACTTAAATTGTCACTAATATATAATGGCATTTAAATCAATAAATTTGAGTAGGCAAGACCATCTTAATGACATTAAAATATATATTTACTTTAATCAAAATATCTTCATATGAGAGGATAAAATTTGAAGTTTTGCCCATGATGTCATTTACATACATTACCTCTAAATGGAAATACATGAGAAACATAAGTTTGTGTTATTTCAACTTTGTAGCCTTTGACCTTGTCGCCTGTCAGCATTCCATAAAAATAATGAGATGTCCTCTCTCCATGACACTGCAGTATTCACTCGTGAAATAACTTAATTTTCTTGCCTTCTAAAAGATGTTAATCTTTTTTTAAAAAACTCTTTCATCATTTAATCCTTTTGTTGAAACATCTTTTTCAGTCAAAGAAATACATACCTCTTAAATAACTCTTCACACACTTACTATTTGATCTTGCATACTGTGATCTTAGAAAAAAATTATTTCACCACCTTGAAACCACCCTAGGAAACAGTCTCATAACTGTTTGCACCCACCCGTCTGAGCATTTCAACCAACCCTCAAAAAATCTAAATCTTCCTGAGAAGAGAATGTACACATTAGATTCCAGAAAGGTGTGCCTCCTGAGTAGCTCACGTGTCACTAACAATCACCAAGGTGCCTTCTAAAAGAATAAAACTCCCGTTTATCTGTAAGTGTAATTAAATGACTCCTAAGGTACGGAGCCAGAAGTGAAGATACCCTCCGTCATGAAATGCCTGAAGCCCAAGCTCAGTGTCCATCACTGGCCTCAAGATCTAAAGGCATTTGGCCGGCTGGGCGCCTCCCCACATTCCCCGTCCCACAGTGGCACTCCCAGCCCCAGCAGGCCTCCCCTCAAGAGGACTGCCCTGAAAGCAAGACCCTTCCGCCCTCCCAGCCTGTGTAAACTCTGGCTGCCCCGCTCCCTCTCCCCATTATTACTCTTGTGTTACTGGCAGCAGCTGCTGGACCACAGGGCACTCTGGGCAAACACAGCAAGACTGACCTTACGTTCAGACAACTTGGGTTGAAAATATATGAAAAACAAAAACAATCCTAAATGTGCTAAACCCACAATTACATAATTTCACAGACATGGTAAATATTTATTGAGCATCTTTAGGTTTTTACTTTAGTTATAAAGAGGAAGTTAAAAGTTTTGAAAAATAACAGAAACAATAAATTCTCTAGTCACCAAAACAAACTAAAGGGATAAATGAGAGGAAATAAACATCCTTATGTGAAGACCAATTGATGGCTTTTTATTATTCAAAAGCAGTTACAGAATAATACAAAATTATATAGGACATAATACTTTCCATGGTTTACTTAATCTCAATAGTATAATATTAAGCACTTTTGATGGGCCAATATTACACAACTATTTGATAGCACAATTTCCAAAGCAAAACTTTTTCCTCTAACTCTTTGTCTTAAAAATTGGTTTGGTTGGTTTTGGTTAGTTTTTGAGATAGGGCCTTCCTATACAGTATTGTCCAGGCTGGCCTTCAGCTCACTCTGTAGTCTAGGCTGATCTTAAATTCACAATCCTCCTGCTTCAGCCTCCCAAGTGCTGGGATCACAGGCATGCACCACCAACCTGGCATTCCGTCATTTCTTCATGCTGCAAATATCCAAACTCCTCTCTTCTAGTTATACTGTATACTGATGTATACAGTACACTGTCATAATCTATAGTCATCTTACTGTGGAAAGAACACCAGAACTTTCACAGTCCTATCTAACTATAACCTACAATCCACTGATCAACCTCTTGCAACCCTCTCTTCTGCTTCTGGTAACTACATCTTCTGGTAACTAAAAAGATGCAATAATCTGGGTTCTCATTCTGATTTCACTCCGTATTGCCTACATGTTCTTAGATAAGACACAAAAATTTCCTAAGCCACAGGTTCTCATATGTTAATGTGGTCATAATAACAATATCCCATTTCCCAGGATCATTTTATGGATCAAAAGAATTACAGATATATGTATATATGAAATTTTCAGGAACTATGAAAAAAGTCTGCAAATATTAAGACAGTTTCATCATATAGTTTTATTGTATAGTAGCATTAAATAAAAGCTTATCAAGGAAATAATAAGCTGAAGCAATATATATAAATATATATATATATATATATATTTTTTTTTTTTGGTACTGGGGATCAAACTCGAGACCTTGTGCTTGCCAGGGAGGCACAGCACTACTGAGCTACATCCCCAATCCCTAATTCCATTTTTTAAAATTCATTTTAATTAAATCTACCTAAAAAAATTTCCTAACACTAAAGCTCCCAAGTTATACAGGGATATAATCATGACTCTAGAAGTGAAAATATAAGTTGTTATAATAAGATCATAAAAATTAGGTTTTTTTCAAATGAATGATAATTTGTCATCAAAGTTGTAATGATGAACAGCTAAATATTTATTACAATAATCCTAATTTTGCACAAAATATCACTGGTCACCTTCAGAGAAAAGGTCATCAGAACCAACTTCTATCTGTTAATGATCCTTATTATCCACCCACTGCTCACTTTTTAATGCTTTGACCCCTCATAAAAATGTCAAGTACATCAATCTGTGTATGTTGCAGCAGAGTTCAACAGGGAGCTGAAATAAGAACTGACTTGGAAGCAAATGGACAAGCTGGAGTAGCCTTGTAGAAGAGCAAGTTTTCTGCTACTGCAATCAGTAGAGTCTCTTCACGCTGCATGAGAAAGGGGAGCCCAGACAGTCTCCCACACTGAGCCTGGGTCCTAACAAGGTCAGGTGGCACTTCTGTGTCAGCCTTGTGCTCTGCCCCCTACCAAACATCTCTAGAGGAGCAGCTGTAATTTAGGTCTTTAGGATGTCAGATATTAAACACACTCACAAGAGCTAAGCTATTGAATCCATCTGGGAGCCCATGAATTAATAAATGGATAAAGAAAATATGGTTTATAATCACACACACACACACACACACACACAATGGAGTATTATTCAGCCATAAAAAACAAACTCTTGACATTTGCAGGAAAATGGATGACACCAGCGAGCATCATGTCATGTGGAAGAGGCCAGATTCAGAAAGACAAATATCACATGTTTTCTCTTATATGTGGAAAGAAAAAGAAAAAGAGACGCAGAGAGATGATATGAATGTAGTGAGGGGCTCAGAGAAGACGAAGGGGAGAGGGGGAGGGGATGGGAAGGAAAGGGTGATGGCAGGAGCTGAGGGGACCTAAGTATGTGACCTGCATGTACACACTGATGAAACGAACCCATCAATCTGTACCACTAATGTGCACTGACACCACTTCAAATACTGCAGCTATCAGATACAGCATACCAAATGACTGTGTATCAATGACTAAAGAAATCAAACATTTTTTTAAAAGGATAAAAGGTGAAAGGGGGAAAACAGCAAGCAAAAGGTGGTGAAATGGCAGAACTATAACCCTAAAAGAAGATTTTTAGAAATTTACTTTTAAAATCTAATAAATGATCAGGCCAAATTTATCACAGAACTACAAGGTGGCTTAATATCAAAAAACCTATAGATTTAAATTCTATATTGTCAAAAGAAAAAAGTCTTAATATTTTTAGATATTTGATAAAATTCAGTGTTCATCTGTGATTTTTTTAAAAGCCCACATGTAAAAATAAAACCAAATCAGAAACAAAAGGAAATTTCCTTTTTTTTATGTATTTATTTACTTATTTATTTAGGTGATGGCAATTGAACTGAGGCCCTTGTGCATGCTCAGCATGTGATCTACCACTGAGCCTCAGCCCAGCTCCAGAGAGAAATATCTCAGCTTGATTAATTCTACTTGTTATAAAACAAATAAGACAAAGTTGTAAAAGTTTGTAAAAATTTTAGAATACTGGAAGCTTTCTCTTTAAAAACAAGAATGACACAGGGATACTTACTACTGCTTCTATTCAGCCTTATGCTAGTAATTCTTGGCCATGCAAGAAGACAAGAAATGAAATACAGGCTATCATGAGTGGAAAGGAAGAAGTCGGACAAAGAAAAAAGCTAAAGTATCCAAAAATAGCTGACAAAGACCTAGGAAACTTTTACGGAATATATTAGGATGTAAAAATGTCATTTCTTCCTAAATTGATCTGTGTGATTTGTACATCTTCAGTCAAAATTCCACTGGAGTTTTGACTTGAACAAGTAAATTCTAAAATTTATACGGAATAATAAAGGCCCAAGAGAAAAGGCTGAGATGTGCTACCAGAAGAAGACTTGACCCATCAGGTTATCAGATATCAGTACAGAGCTACAGTGATTGAAACAGTACGATATTGATCCAGACAAATCAAATCAATCAACAGAATAGCAAGAACAGAAACATATATAGTTAGTATTCCACACCACTGGGAAATGGGAGAACCATATGCTACATTGTGCTGCGGTGGTAACTAACTATCCATATTAAAAAGGGAAAAAACAGAAATTGAAATCTTTACCCAAAAAAATCAATTACAATGTTTTAATGAGAAAAGCTTGGAGAAAACACAGAATATATTTACCACCTTAGAAAAAGGATTTTTTCAACAAGATGCATACCCATAAAAATAAATCACAAAACAATTGATTATTAAATTTAACTACCAAAAAAGCCACCATAAAGATGGTGAAAGGACAGGCTACAAATCAAGACAAGATGTTTTCCACTAACCAAAACATTATTACCCAGAATCTATGAATCAACTTTTTAAAAGACCATCCTATCAAAAATGGATAAAAGACAGATTGTACCTTCACAAAGTAGAAACTGCCAAAATCAAGAAATATTTGAAAAAAATACTGCCTTATATTTTCATAGCAACACAGGTGGTCAGCACAGTAGCATAAAACAAGAGTTCAAGGGCCGGGGATTTAGCTCAGTGGCTCTGTGCCTGCCTTGCAAGCACAAAGTCCTGAGTTCAATCCCCAGTGCTAAAAAAAAAAAAAAAAAAAATTCAAATAATCACATATAGAAAAATGCATAAATAAATTGTGGTATATATATAATATATTACTACATACAACTATATGAAAAAATACTTACGATTCTTATAAACATAGCACACATTTTTTTAAATTACAGAAGACAACATAGAGTATGATTTCATTTTGATGACACACACACAAAGAAATAAGCACACATGAACAATTTTAAGAAAACATGAAAATGTAGTAAAAAGTATATTTAAAATGGGAAAGACTGATAAATATAATATGATGGAGAGTATTAACCTTCATAGATAAAGAAGAGACAGGAAAGAACATCTCTAGCCCTGGTGATGTACTAATACTAAACTTAGGTGCTTCTTTGCTCTCTGCTTCATATTTTCTACATAAGTTACACTTGTTCTTTTTTAGGAATCAACTGTTACACAATTATACTTTAAATATAGACCTAATAATAAAACACTCCTTTAGAATCACTTCTTCCAAAAAAGTAATAAGATTAAAGCTTCTCTTACATTCTACAGATTGTTACCACTCCTTTTAAAACTTCATCTATGTGTGACAAAATAATTTGCTGCTTTAAAATAATTCCATCCAATGCATGTCAATATTCTACTTATTCATCAACATGTAATACATAAATGCTATATAGACCCACATCGTATAGATTGTGATGATACATTAAGAATCGTAACTCACCTAATGTAAGCCTATGGAGCAAGCAGCAACTCACTTCTTGAATTTTCTCACTGACAGGGAATGCTTTCATGGCTTCTACAACAATATTGTAACATCTGACATTGCCACTCATGAGGACTTCAACGTTACTGCCTAAATGTAAAGAAATCATAATTACCATAAGGTAAGAATTTTCTCCTTTTAAATATGCCTACAAAAATATACCAGCATAATGCCTACAATTCTAAACTTAAATATCATGTTCTATCAAGTAGTTATGAAAATATTATCCTTGCTAATATAATGGAATATAGGACTCATCTTCGGCATTAAGGAAAATTTTCTTTAATCCTGTTTCTTGGCTTAAAATTTTTAAATAAAGAAGAAAAATTGATTATTTATAAGTCTAAAAATGGCCATATATTTTTAAAACATTAAAAAATATAAATATAAAGAATTTTTAAAAAACAAATTTGAAGGTCTATTTTCTAAGAAGCCATTGTATCATGGCTTTTTCACTGGCTGTTTCCGTCACCCCACAAGTAAATACAGACTATGTCACATAACAGAACTGCTAAAATCAGCTGAGATCTATTTCCTCCGTCCTAAAAGAACAGGCGGTGTAGGAGGCAGGAAAATCGAGCTTCCTGAAGGCATCTAGACAGATGGGGGAGGTCCTGGAGAGGAGGGAAGGGAATTATACTATTAAAATATATGACTAAGGGAAAACGTAAGTGAAACAGAAAGGAAGGAAAGAATCCACCGGGAAAACTCAGTAAAGACGGCGAGTTGTGAATCTACATGGAGAAAATACATCTCTGAACGAAATGTTGACAGTTCTGTAAAAGAGAAAAACTCAGTCTGCCAACCATTTTTCTTACCTTCTTCTTTCAGCATAGCTGAAACTAACTGTTTTCCCAAAAATATATTTTAATGTTTAAATTGCATTTTAAAATTCAAATTAAAAAAAAAACTGGCAACAATGAAAGGAAACAGTCTCTTAAAACAATCATCTGCTTTGTGGCAGAGGTGCTGCCGTAATTTGCTCTAAGATTGAAAGGCAAATCTTCAATTTAGAGTCAGTGTTTAAAACCCTGGATTTCTTCATTTTTAGCTACAGCTTTTTTGACCTTTGTATTATGAATCAACACATTTTAACTGGAGTTATGTCCGATGTGGGTGGAAAACAATGAATTCCAAAAGCAGCCAGCCCAAAATAAGTAAACAGTGAACAAATATAACCCAGGAAAAGTACAATGAAGAATATATTCAGTTTGTAGGGAGTGATGACTTAAGGAAATATAGAGGTAAGGTCATTGTTATTATTCCGCCTCATCCACTTTCCAGTGTTTAATTTCCTATGGATAAGAAAACCTTACAGTTTTATAAACATCATAAAGACATTCTTTCACAAGGGCATTTGGTTTTGAGCCTGCTACAGTGAGGCCCCACGTCTCCGGACTGCTGTACTGATTCCCATATCTGAAACTAAATAAACATATTGTGCACATGCCACACATAAACATACCGAGTCCTAGTGCTGTGAGTGAATTTAGAACACATATTCCACACTGGGTACACTTTTCCTATTATTTCACTCATTGAATCCTTAAAAAAACATGTACAAGGATGAAAATATTACTAATCAAATGCATATGTATATCCTGTACAAACCCACACAATGAGTACATGAAATATGAAACGTTACTGTGCAACTACAAAACAGAATCTGAAGCATATTTTAATCCATTAGTAATGACTGGTAGCATACACTGCAAATTAATTTCTTCTGATTTGTACTTCTATGTGAAAAAAAAAAGTGGCTAAATTTGAAAGTGTCATTAAAATGCTAGCCAAGTATCACACTGAAGATCAAACACTTCCATGAGGCTTTCCAGGCCTCTCCTGAACTCACTGCTTCCTTTAGCCTCACCCACGGACACTGACAAGCCCTCCTCCTGACTCCATCTGTGACCCCCAGTCATGCCATGAACCCTAAAAAGGCAAGGAACATGCTCATATTTTCCACCCTTTGGTTCCCCAGCATCAAGAACAGAGCCAGCTGCAATATAGTCTCAATAATATAAATTAATTAAATTAACAAATGAACAAATTTAGCATCTGCAAATCTCTAAATAATAAAAATGTTTTCAAAATATGTTCAGAAAGAAGATACATAGTAATTTTTCATATGCAAAAAGAAACCATGTTATAGGATACTTACATGGAATTGCTAGGGAATGTAAACAGTGAAGTACATGAAGCACAATTTCCTCTTCATCTTTAAAACTGTTTAATGCACTTAGCAATATCATATAATCTTTGTTCTCAACAAATTCAGTCAGTTGTTCCTCAGAAACTAAAGAAAGAAAAAATACTGAGCAAACTTTAAAAAATTACATAAATCTTATTAAAAACTAGATTCATGATAGTTGTATGAGACACAGCAAATGCAATATACTCAAATAAAAATATGTTTTTGTAAAAAGCCCTTCCTAAGAGTTTTACATTGGGAAGACAAGGTATTGGTATAAAAACAATTTTTGGTTTTGCCTTATATTAATTATATCATGTTTTATATCAGGTCCCAGTTACCAAACAATCTCAGGAAAACATAATTATTTACCAGAGAATACTAGCCAGTACCAATATACATGGCCTACTGAAATGAAAATTCATAATACTTAAAAGAAAGGGTCCAATGATAGATTTACAAGGCATCTCAGCTGAACGTGTCAGATTAAAAGTTGTGAACTTTAGCAAATGGCAAGTAATTAGACTTGGAAACACTGCCTTAATGGTTTTCCATCGGAGATCAAAAATTGTCATCATCAATTTTCATAGTTAAAGTCTTTTGATCAAGTCAGTGAGTTCCATTTGAAATTTATTTCATTAGATAGGAACTTCAAAATATGTATATAAAGGGCAGGGGATGTAGCTCAGCCACACAGCACCTGCCTGTCAAGTGGGAGGTCCTGAGTTCAATCCTCAGTACCAAAAAAAAAAAAAAAAATGTATAAAAAGTCTGGTTTACTTAGCTTGAAAATGGTGCCAACTAAAATATTAGAAAAAGAAGCATTTCTGTGATCAACATTAACTTTTTGAATTTGATAGTAATATGTCCATATAATATAATGTGAAATTGGTTACATTCTTTTAATTATTGAGAGATACTATGGAAATACTTCATTTCATAGTGTAGTTTCCACAGCATATTTCCAATTTTTAGAAATTAACTTTATTAACTAACTTTTTAAAAATTAACTTTATTATTACTGAGTCCCCTGGAAAGACCAGAAAATTTCTTCTTTACATTTATAATCTAATACTCTCCACACCTCTGCACTGATAATCTTTCTACTTAATAGGATTTTTGTTGCTGTTGCTGCTGTTATTGTTGTTGTTATTACAGATTAAACCGATGGCCTTCACATCTTCAAAATGAGATACAACCCATCTTTTTAAAAAAAATTTTTGAAACAAGGTCTCGATAAATTGCTGTCTCCCAGCTCAAACTTGTGACCCACTCCCTGCCCTAGCCTCCCAGAGGGCTAGGACCACAGGCATGCAGCACCACACCTGGTTAAGACTCTTCTTTTTACCCTACCCTGGTCTGTATCCACAGGTCCTAAATGGGCACCACAAGGCTGGTGAGAGTAGCGATTGCCCTTCTTCACGAACAAGAATGTGCCCTTAAGCTGCAACACTGAAGATTACAGACCCTTCAACAACAGACCCTCAAACTTTATCCTGCCCAATTCTTATCAAATGCTCAGCTGCAAGATACAACATTTACAGAAAACAGTCTTGAAAGGCGTGAAGGTCTTTCATTCCTGCTCACAGTAAACTGTCTTCTCTACCAAGACCTTCACTGCAGGCCTGCGTCCCAGGCACATGATGTTTCTCACTCTTAACAAGTGACTTTCATCAAAATACACGTGTACTCCTTACAAAACGTGTGTACTTACTGTCTCATCCAGGGAAACCATGGAAGGATTCTCTCAGGTCTCCCACAGTCAGACTGCTTCTTCTGAGTTTACTTTTTTTTTTTTTTTTTTTTGGTACCAGGCAAGCAACAGAACCACTGAGCTAAATCCCCAGCCCTCCTGAGTTTACTTTTATCTCAAAAAACTTTATAACTGACAAGAGCCAAATTTCTGGCCCACCTCTTTGCAAATAAATACACAGAAGGTTAAATACTGTAAGCTTAACCTAGCTTTGTTATTTTCCCTTTATCCACTTTCCCATCCCTTTTTCTCTAACGTATATTCCTTTTGGAATCATGCAGGGTATTAAATCATATCAAGTGCTCTCTCCCATCTGTGGAGCTGCTGAAAACTAGAGTGATAAACCGATCTTGACAGCAGAGCCTGAGTAAATCATTCTTTTCCAGAGCCCCAGCACAGCTGGTTCTCAGAATGATGCAAAAGAGACTCTCAAAACCAGTACTGTAACTGGCCACACACCCTCAGGCAAACTGCTCACTTTTCTGACCTATTTCCTCTTTCTGCCAGGTGGAGGGCTGGATGCAGATTCCAACCAGCTCTAAAATATCACCGTAATCACTGTTACCAATCTTAGTGCAACGCTGTGACATACATGAAAGTCTTTTTCCTCCGGGAAACTTTGTGAGCCTCCTGGTTCTTCAGACAGAGCCTCTAGCATTTCTAAAAATCTCCCTGTTGACTCAATACCATAAACCCACACTTAACCTATACTTGGCTTCAGTTTTATTTTTTCCTTCTTAACATGACACAATCTGGTTTTCAAAGTGAAGCTTATGCTTTGCAAAGTAATGAAAGAAATTCTACTACATTTGCATGATTCATAGCCCACAAATGAAATTCACTCTGTAGGGACAGGCAAGATTTCTGAATTCATCCCATTACTTACCCTTGACAGATAGCTCTCACTTATTAACAAGCAGTATGATTTTAATACCCTTTTCTTGGCATAATTATATTTTACTTTTCATTTTACATATATTATATATATGACAGACTTGTAATACCTCTCTCAAATAGCACATGTAAAGCTTTGCATCCCAGTTTCTGGACTTCATCATTGCTTGAAAATGTGCTCATGGCATCAAAAATTAACAAGAAAATATCACTTTCTTCATCCAATATTAGCAGTGTGATTTTTCCTATTTTAAAGAGAAGAAAATGACCTTAGTAAATAGCTATCATAACAGGTGGAGCATTAATTTTTATATAAGGACTATGAATGATTTGTACACTTTTATTTTGACAGGCCACTTAATTTTCCAAATGCTAGCTCTGTCAAGCTCTAGGGTCCTTCTAAGTGAGATAAATCCCCAATTTAGTTTATTACCATTTTGTTTCCCAGGAAACATATATAGCCTATGCCTCTTGCCCTAAACACCTGAGACAAGTCTCTATTTGTATTTTATTTTATCTTATTTTTTTCGACCTGTATTTTAAACAATACCCTCTGAAGAGTCCATGAGATCCCCAGACCTAGATGACTTCTCAGCTCTGTCGTCATGGATGACACCAACACCCACAGTTTCTCATAAAGAAACTACCAAGTTATCTTCCTTCTTCCATCCCCCGTCTCCTTGTTTCTCCACTGAACCAACAAATCAACTCATTAACAAGAGTTATCTCCTAAATATCTCAAAAATGCTTTTTTTAACAAGGTCCTTCCACTCCTATAATGTCTAGGACCCTGTCATATCTTACCTACAATGCAAATACACTGGCTTAATTTCTCTGCTTTACACAAATCTCTACCCAGCCAGTTTATTCCCTGCATTCTATTTCTAAAATAGAAATATGATCCTATAACACCCTTGCTGCCATCTCCTGAGGGCTCTCCTTCTCCTTTGTATGACAAACACAATCCTTTACAAACTGAACACATGGATCTCAGCAACCTCACATCCTTCCACACTTGTTTCATCTCCAAACATGCTGAACTCCTTGCTTACCACTAAACTTTTTAAACAGCCCTTTCCACTTGCACTTGCGTAGAATACTCTGCCCTTTTCTAGACCTAACAAATTCCTGCCATAATTTGAGAAACAATGCCTATTCTATCAATAAAAATGAAAGTGCTGGAACAGGAGTGGTGGCCATAAAGATTTTTATAGTACCCCTGTGGCAGTCACTGGTTGTAGCACTCCACCAGCCCACCTTTAATCACAACCACATCCCCGTGAGGTATGCAACCCCATTTTGGCAATCAGAAGACTGAGGCACTGAAAGGTAAACTTTGCCAACAACTAATAAGAAGCAGAGCTGGATTAAAATGTAGGCAGGCCATGTCCATGCACTCAACTCCTACAAGTGAAGCTGGCTACCATCTGCTCTGTGGGGGTATTCTCCATATCTCTGTTACAGTACTCTTCTCACTAAATTTCAATTTCAGTCATTACTCCCCTAAATGCTTCAATCCATCTAGGTGCCTGTGCTGTCCACTGAAGTAGCCACTAGTCACACGTGTCAATTTAAACTCAAATTTAACTTCATAAAGTCAAATATTAAAATTAAAATTAAGGTCCTTGTATTTCAAATGTTCAATAGTTGTATACCTACCAAGTACAGTATTGGACAATCCAGATACAGAACATTTTTATCACTGCAAAAGTTACGTTGAACAGCAATGCTGGAGGGTGGGCTGCTACATGGTAAGAATTTGCCTCATCTGTCTTAGAATTCTCCAACACCCCAGATGATCAGTAACTACTAAACTGATTATTTAACAGCCAGACAAAAATGATGAGTCACAAATCTGCCTCTAATAAGTATCTTTAAAACTCATGTAAAACTTTCCTAATGGCTCAAAATTTGGAATGCTATGTGGGAGAAATTAGCTAATATTTTTGAAACAGGTCAAATTCCCTAGATGTCTGCACATTTATGACTTTTATACATCCCATTGTTGTGAGATTTTTTTTTTAAGATTGACAAATCCTTATCTTCCTGTCCACTGCCAAATGGAGAATAAAGATGAAGACAAAGAAGAGGGAGGAGGAGGGAGAAGTGGAGGAAGTGGGGGAGGGCAGAAGAAAGAAGAGGAGAAGCAGCCCCCAAGCACAGGATTTAAAATAAATCATAGTTA
The DNA here is from genome assembly GCF_053883595.1 of Heterocephalus glaber. Taxonomy (NCBI): domain Eukaryota; kingdom Metazoa; phylum Chordata; class Mammalia; order Rodentia; family Bathyergidae; genus Heterocephalus; species Heterocephalus glaber. Next base: position 8,884,761 of record NW_028258444.1, on the reverse strand, counting down.
AAATGGTTAGTACATTTTAATAAGAGGCTGTGGTGGAATGACAGGTCTCTTCCAGCCTTTCCTCTCTTCTTTCTGAAAATACATTAGTCTCCACTCTCCTTCATCCTTCTCTGCTACAGAGCCTTCACCAGCAGAGCCTGAGAATCCCTTATTCTCCCCACCCCATGTCCAGCCTCTCGGACTGACTCCCAGGCCTGATACTCTGCATCCAAGCTCTCTGGACTCAAAACCTCGCCCCTTATATTGACGTAGACTCCACACAGTCCTTCTAGGTTAGGTCTCCAAGGAGAGAACCTTTCCTCTCAGAACCTGCGGACCTCCAGAGACCATCATAACAATGGCCACAGCCTTTGACCACATCAGTATTTGTATCGAGGCCCTTTATCCTCCATGCAGAAGTTTCCCCAGGCAAAGAAGCCTACGTATGGAATGACAGCCTGGTTCTACCAGTTAGCTGCTGAAGCAACTCCCCTCTGCTTTAGTATTTCTCACCCAGAAAACTGAAATTCAAACACCCATCTCAAATGGGGTTTGGAGGATTAAGTGTTAAAAAGCATCTGAGGCTTTTTACTTGTGAATACTGACATCTAGCAAGCATTCATGAAGCAGTGCTATCTACTTTTAAAATATTGCTATTACGGCATATCCTAGAACATATATTACAGAAAACACATTAAAGATATACATGAAGAAAGATACAATAATGGCAAGGGCACGGCTGTCCACCAAGCTAGTGGGAAAGGAAATATGGGACCACATTTTGGGAGCAAAGCCAGGATTAGGAATAAAGATTTGGGAGTGCTATATAAGGTAATGTTTAAAGCCAAGATAATGGCCAGGAGTGGTGGTGCACACATGTAATTCCAGCACTCGGGATGCTGAGGCAGGAGGATTGTTGTTCAAGACCAGCCTGGGCTACATAGTTCAAGGGCATCATGAACTACATAGCAAGACCCTGTCTCAAAAAATAAATAAATTAATTAATAATAATAATAATAATGATAAACCAAGATATTGGGTAGGAATTTTGAGAGATAATATATAGAGAAGAAATCAGAGACAATAGAAACAAAAAAATTTTGTAAATCACTGATATTGAGCTTACATTATGCTATGATTCCAATAAAATTAAAACACATTTAATAAATTTTAAATATTTTTAATTGAGTCAACATTAAAAATACCTAAGTGCATTACCTGAATTTAGGAGGAGATCTAAGGCCTTTAGTCCAACTGTTGACAGGTTTACATTGGAGTGATGAACTGTCAGCATTTTAAGAATCAGTCTAGAGTTAAAAATCAGAAATCAGATAATTAAAGATTATACTCAGAGGTTTTACAATATCTAAAACTACATTTAGATACTCTCACTTATACTTTTATTATTTTCATTGTATTTGTTTACCTATAGTGAAGCTCAGGTGTTTTCACCTTCCTGGCTTATAAAAATTCATGGGTTGGGGCTGGGGATTTAGCTCAGTGTCACTGTGCCTGCCTTGCAAGTTCAAGGTCTTGAGTTCCATCCCAGGTACAAAAAAAAAAATTAATGGGTTGGCTGGGGTGTGGCTCAGTGGTAGAGGACTTCTGAGCATGGAAGGCCTTGGGTTCAATTCCCAGCACCAGACAGAGAATGAGAAAAAGAAAGATAGAGAGAGTGAGAGAGAGAGAGAGAGAGAATTTTAATTACCTTGATTATAGCAAATATTTCACATGTATATCAAATCATTGACTTGTGCACCTTATATGTAAACTATTTTTAATTGTCAACTGTATTTCAATAAAGTAGGGGAAAAAACAAGAAGAAACTTAGTCTGGGGGTCTAGTTCAGGGTTAGAATGCTTGCCTCATTTATGTGGGAACTCTTATGAGTCTCAATAGAAAAGTTATAAATACTGTTTATTTTCTACTAGATAGTCATATTCGGTTACTATTTTCACCCAACTCCATACACAAAGTATCATAAAGAGTTAACATAAAGTTCATTGTTGTATGTAATGAAAACTTACAAATTATACATACATATGTTAAAATATTAACATGAAGAAAGAGCTAATAAAGATGTTTGTCTGTGTAAATAAATTCAAATATTTAACTTTTGTTTTTACTAGTTTGTAAGAGAAAATAATATTTTACATTAGACAATGAACCAAACACATAATAACATTTGGTAAGTTAAAATTCCTGAGATTTGAATCCTTGTTTTATCAGCCCCAAAATGTAATCTTTAGTCTTCTCCTGCCCGATGATGTTTGGCTTTGCATTGCTGGGAGATGACAGAGCTGGTGACGTCACAGCTTTGTCTAAACTCAAGAAATGTGTTCCAGGACCTGGAGTTGCCAAGGAAAGGACCGAAGACCCCTTCCCCTTTTCTTCCATCCCCTCTCCTCCAGCCCTCTCTGCTCTACCGTCCCTGTACTATCCTCGCCATTCTTGGCGTCACCACCACAGAAGAAATTTCTTTCTTAATATTGTAAATCTTTAGAAGGAAAGGGGCCTTGAATACAGGGAAATGTCTTCTACCATACATGTCTGCTGGGCACGCTGCCCTATAGGTAGCCGTGAGTCTGCCTTGGGTATAACTCAGGGATTCGAGTAGGAGCATAGTAAATAATTAATGAATAGAAGGTGAACAAATGAATAGACAAGTGAGTGAATGAATATTTCCTGTAGAAATATTTATGTTATTAACATAAACAGTTGGTTTTACTGGACTATGACTCCAATGAATGTTCCAACACTCCTCAAAGTTACAGATTGACTAATCTTTGGGAATCTTGTAAATTTTCAAACAAACCAAGGGACATTTATGGTTACCCTTACTAATTACAGACCTACAGTATTTGGGGGTAATTCCTCACTAAATGTAATAGACTTAACTTTCAGAATTTCACAGACGTGTTTAAAGATAAGAACATAGATTAATTGTAAATATGCTTTTTTCAAAACACACCCTTGTGATGGTAGAAACTGAACATGAGCAACACGTTTATCAAAACTGAAAACATGTAAAAGCATTAAGTACTGATACGTACTTAGAGAGTAAACCAAAATTATTAATACAAAAATGGCTCTACTCACATCTTAAAGTTTATGTATAAAATAGACTCATCTATAAAAAAAGGATAGCTCCTTTTTTTTTGGTATTGGGAATCGAACTCAGGACCTTGTGCTTGTGAGGCAGGCACAGTGTCACTGAGCTAAATCCCTGGCCCCATATCTCTATTTTTTTCTAAATCTGCAGCCATTGTTGATACTAATAAATGACACAAAAGTGTAAAATTTAGTTTTGCATAAATTATACTTTTCTCAAGCAATATACCATTGGAAGCAAAATGTATTCAAAATTACATTCTCTATAGTAGAGAAAAGTGAAATTAGGTACTGAGAAAATTTAAAGTTAATAGCAGGAGATACTTTTTATTTTTGTTTGTTTGTTTGTTTGTTTGGTGCCGGGGATTGAACTCGGGTCCTTGCACTTGCGGGGCAGGCGGTGGAACCACTGAGCTAAATCCCCAGCCCAGGAGATACTTTTCAAATGTCAAAGGATTAAGTTATAAAAAGGACTTTCTTTGAAACATTTTTTTTTCTCAGAACATCCTCTCTTAATTAATTACAACTAAGAAAATTGTCTTATTTAAAAAGCCATCATGCTAAAAATTGCAAAAACATAGCCAGCAAAAGAGCTGTCAAACTTTGGCTGCAGATGTACTGAAGGTGCTTTCCTCTTTTTTCTTCTTTTTGAAAGCCATAGTTTAAACTCACTAAATATACATGCATGAATATACATAAATATATCAACCAAAGATGATAAAGCATAAACTTTTAAATTACTACTTATAGAATTAAATTTACAGTTCTTACATTTTAAGAACTACCAGTTCATTTTGGTTCCACTATTAAAAAGAAAAAAAAAATTTTTAAACTCTTCTTGGTTTGAATCCTTAAGCAGTCATCAAAAATCTACAAATTAACCAATTATATTATTGTAGAATTATATTATTAGAAAATCACCTAACATTTTACTACCAATGTTAGTTTACTAATTCAAACTTCTAAGTGTAAAAATGCAAATTACTGACCCAAGGAAAAAAATATTTGTATTTGGAAGGAATTTACTTGGGTTGCAAATATAAGAGATAAAGGCTGTCATAGGCATAGATAAATGTTCAATGTAATTTGTTTTTACACATCTGTCATACTCACTGGTGTACACCGAGGACTTCCCAATCATTTCCAATATCCTGGGGGCCCATTAAGGTTTGCAGTGTACCTGGACAGACCTCTATTAATTTGCATAGAAGTGACCAACCCACCTGAAAGACAGAAAGGCAAATATTCACATTTTTAAAGGATGTTAATGAAACGTATTCATTCAAACATATCTCTTCCTTCTCAGGGAATAATTTTTAAATGATTATTTTAAAACAACAATACCCTAAAATACTTACTGAGAAACAAAAGCAAACAATATCCATAGAATCCATATTGATTTAAAAACATACCAGAATGGCATACAAAAAGAAATCATATTTCTGACTGATGAAAAAAATAGATATCCCTATTATCTAAGTAAAACTAACTACAAAAGTTGTTTTAGAGGCCAAACTAAAATGATTAACTGCAAGAAGAGCTATCCTCACATCTTAGTACTTTTTAAACACATATCTATTAGAATCTCTTCCAAGTATTTAGGATTTCAATGATAGGGAAAAAATGTGACCTACAATGGAAAATTAGGGGAAGACGGAGATTTTAGTGGCAAAGTGTAAGTTATCAGAAATGACTACTCCTCAAATAATGAGGCTATACTGTCACTGGCAAAAGAAATGGCACTGCAGTATGACTGAATCTACATGTGTTACAGGAAAAAAAAAAGAGCAATATAATATGGAGAGGAAGCAAAATTTCTCTGTAACCCCCTTTACATTTCTCTACAATGTCTAACTATGAACTAATGATGTCTAAAAATCACAAATGTCCTTAGGTTCTTTTCTTTGTATTTCACTTGGAAATGATTTCACATTTCCAAGTGAAATATAAACTTATTGGTGCATTCCAAATACATCTTCATTCAGTCCATTTACACAGGATGCCAACTTGAATAAGTTGTTCTTTACTCTGAAAAGTAAAAACATTAGGTCCTGACTCCAAACCAGAGATTAAATTCAACCCACTCTTCTACTTCTACTGTATATTTAAAGTATCTATAAATTTAAAGTATCTTTAATTCTTTACATTAGAGGACTGTATTTGAGATAGTCAGGAAAGAAACAAAGAAAACAGAAAATGCTTATAAATGTAGCATCTATGAGTAATGAAAAAGTATCTAAGTATGATATGTGGAAAATAGCAATACGCTCTAAGTCCTGAAAGCAACACTTGCTTTGAGCTAGAGTTCCACATAGAAAGATACAGTATGAGAGAGGCAGGACTTGAATCTGATTTCAAAAGAGCCTTCTAAAACTGGTCAGTTGTGAAGAAAGTGCTAAATGGTTAAAAAGATTGCTACAGGAAGGAAACTGTTGATGGATAAGATACGATGCATTTTAAAAAAAGAAAGACTGGACACATAAGTGGAGTTGAATGATACAGGGTTGAATGACAAAGTAAAAGATTTATGTGCATTCAGCAAGGAATAAACAAGAAGGGTTAAACAAGAATACTTCATAAAGATAATCATCTACAAGATCTCTTTACAATATTACTTGTAACAGGACATCTTTACAATGTTATTTTTCAAATTAAGCATGAATTGCTTTACTTTGCCACTACTTCCTTTTATATAAGTCCGAATTAGTTTAAAAGGCAGCAATTTTTAACAGTTATTTTTACATACATTTAAGTGGGACATCCTCCCCCACATAAGCTGTCATAGAAACCTACTATTTTTGAGCTTTCATAAAATACATTGAGACTCCCCCCCACCCCATGTATTTAAAAAAATAACATTCTGAAGAGCTTCTGGTAGTGAAAAAAAAAAAGTAGGATACTAAACTCATGTCTGTACCTGTACAGCTGACTCAAGGAGAAAACCTGTTTTGTTTGGGTTGGTAAGCTGAAGCATCAATGATTGCCTGGCAAAAATATTCAAGCAACTGACCTTGCAGGCGCTCTGCGGAGTTTCTATGATTGAATGGAACTGTAGCAGCAAAGCGTAGGTCACAATTGTTCCATTAATCCATTCCACTGAAAACTTATCTTTCAAAGCCGTTTCTCATCTTGCACAGTTTACAATTAAATTGGTAGCTTTACTTTACTATGATTTTTCTATAAACTCAAGCCATCTAATGCACTTGAGAAAGTCAAGGGGTTATTTTGCTGTCCTTCACAGACTGAAACGGAGGGGACAAAAACTGACTGGCAGGCAAAAAAAGTAAACAATGGCAAGTCTAACAATTCTCTAAAATTGGTCATTTAGTAAGAAGCATTAATAAAATATAAAAATATTTTGAAAAAACTCAGACTCTGGAAATATGTTTACAAACTTCTGGGAACAAATCTTAATATTTACTTCTGAAAAGTAATTTACCTTAATTCCTCATATTCATCAAGAGTTTTTAATTGGGCACTTCCAGCTAACTGAACATAGGAAGCATTAGAGAACAACCATACTAATTATTATACCGGTTGAAGAAATTTAAAGGAAAAAAACTTTCAAATGGAATATGAAACTATCAGTAGAGAGAGATCCTTTTCTACATTCCACTGATAAGACCAAAGATAACTCAAATAGCCAGCCTAAGCATAGTATTTCTATCAAACCATTGCACTTGTTACTTTTGGTCTGTATGATGGAAAGGCATTTTGAAGGTATGAGAAGACTTCAGTATTGGCTTTGCCACAAGCTCCATGATCCTCAAAATGCTACTTACTCTCACTCTAGGTATTAAAATATCTGGTGGTAAGACTTCTGAGAGGGCAATGGAATTACAGTGAGAATCAAATTGTACACACATATGATTTGTAGATATATATATATATACATATGATGCTGAAACTAATAAGTCTATTTCATTAAATCACCAAACAAAAAGATGCTTCCTTATTTTCTAGCACATTTTGTCTCTGATCTGCTCTGAACAAGAACATGTGTAACTACTCCAGACAAGTTCAATGTCCAGGCCTGGGAAGTTTATAAAATTTAAGAATTATGGGAGCTGAGGACATAGCTGAGTAGCAGTATGCCTGCTTAGCATGTGCAAGGCTCAGGGTGTAATCTCCAGCACTGGAAACATAAATAGTGAATGTGGTTCAGCCTCCCTTGGGTTTTCAAGTCTGGCACTCTGTCCTTTGGACTCTGTAGACCAAGGCTAACTCAGGGCGCATTGTCCTGACCAGTATTGAGTGAGCAGACCCTATCCAATGCACTGCCTTGGAATGGAGGCACTTCAGAACCCCAAGCAGAGGAAAGGAAAAAGCATGATATTGGTGGAGCTATAACAAACTAGTGGGTAGAAAGTGGCCTGGATTCAATGGGCATAATTCAGACTTTGAGTGCTAAAAAGAAAGTGTCTTTAGAATGCCTCTCTCATTTCTTAATGAACAATATTTCACTGTTAAAGAAAAAAAATGTATGTATCCCAATATTAAAAGTCTTTATCTCAAGGAAGCAAGATAACATTCACCAACACTAGATACAGCTAGATACAGAGATACCATACAGATATAAACAGATGAGGCCAGCTTAGAGACTGAGATAATGCTTACCTCTGTCTAGCCTCTTGAATATTAAGAAACACTAGTCTAAAAAAAGAAAGAACCATCAACCTTCTGACTGCACCTCCATAGAGTTAAACCCCATTGTCTTTCCCTTAGTGCTCAGTATGCAGATGACAAAACTGATTTCAGTTCCCCAAATCTCAAAGCACTCAAAAGGAAGTTATCACCTTGAGAAATTTTGTCTTGACTTTACATCATTCTTAAGTATCATCTTAGGGCCGCTTTTTTAATATGCCCAGGTATTTAACATATTTCTGGATTTCCTATGGATTTCCACTTTTACATTCATATAACACTGTGGCAAAGTAAACATTTAAGCCCAAGGGGAAGTGTAAAACATCACTCTTTTTAGATACTACAAGGTATACCACAACTGAACAAGAGTAGAAATCTGTCTTCAAACAAACAACAAAGCTGAAATCTAGGAGAATCTGCCAGTTACTTGTGTTTTATTACTGTTAATTATTCCCCTTCCCCAAACGATTCACAACAGTGGGATACCTAGGCCACTCTGCACATTGCAAAGATTGTTAGAATAGTTGAGTCTAAACACTAATGAACTCCTCCTGCCAACAGAAGAACTAAACCTCATCCTATTTTTATTCTGCTCCTACCACTATCCATATTCTCAGTCAGTTTTATAAAGTGACTCCTAAAAGACAGTCAGGGACCACATAGTGGGCCCTTTTATTCTGTTAACATCACCTAATGATTTGAGAAGGTTTCTATCCTGAAACCACAGTCAACGGTTGGACAAACCAAATCTCAGGAAAATAACCAGCAACTCTGAGCATTATCTGCCAGGACAGCGCGTCTTCTCAAACAGAAGGGGAAATGCTTGCAGGGAAAAAAGCTCCTTTACCTGCTGCACACTCGCCACTCTGATATAGGAGTCCAAGACGATCAACAGAGGCACGTGGAAATTTTTGCCTTCAAACAACTTGGCAGCTGGAAAACAAGGGGTGGAGGGAAAAAAGCAAAGTCACCATCCACATCACCCCCCCCACCACCACCACCACCACCACCTTTTAAGTATGAAAAGGGGAGAACAGACGCTAGAGGCTAGAGGCAAGCAAGGTCTTTCTGTAATTCTCAGCAGCCCCTCGGCCCTAAGGAGAGCACACGGAGCAGGTTTCTCCACAGCCCGGGGCTGCGCAGCTCCCACCGCAGGGCACAAAGTTGGCACCGGGCGGGCGAAGGGGCTCCTGCCCGCCGGTGATTACCGTGGTCGGAGTACGTGAACACCAGCATGTCCTCCAGGATTTGGACCAGAGTGTCTATCTGCTTTCCCTCCTGGACGTTGTTCAGCCTGACTATCAACTTCTTCAGAGTTTCCTCGTCCTGGCTCCCCTGACAGCTGCCACTGGCCATGGTCAAGCTCCGGAGGGGACAGAGACGGGGCGCCGGCGCGCAGCTCCCCGGGCATCCACGCGCGCCGCGCCGAGCCCGCCCTCCCCACGCAGGCCTGGCCGGGCCCGGCTTCTGGAGCGGAGTCCGCGGGGAGCTCCAGACAGCGAGGGCGCCGCCTCCTCCGGCCGCACCCAGGGGCGGGAGGAAGCCCGAGCGCCCCGCCGGAGAAGCCCTGGAGCTCACCAGGCCCGCTGAGGCCTGGGGACCGCTAAAGGGAAAAATGAAAGCCGCGGATCTCCAGATCTAAGAATAGAAGTCAGGGCATTGGGAAGAAGAGGACGCCGCCCAGCCGGCCTCTCAGGAAAACACTCTGTAGAGTTCCCCCTATAGGGAGACCAGTGGTTTCCCCCAAAGCGCGCAGTTTAGCAATCAGAAGGTGCCCAGCTACTTTCTTTTCCGTCATTGTTGTTGTGGCTTTGGAGAGGGAGAGATGAAGTTTGTTTGCCTGTTAGTTATCTGACGCTATGGAGGCTGAAGACGACTGAAGTGACGGTGGAAAATTCTCAGGCAGTATCCTGAGAGTTGGGACACACCAAAAAGTAGTCAGTTCTTGCTACTCTTAGAGTTAAGAGAAAGACAGGGTCACAGAAAGGGGGAAGAAGGAGTCCTAAGTACAATTCTCTTGCATTCCGAATTTCTTGTGAGTGTGGATGTCTAGGCCTCTAAAGTTGAAAAGGATGGGGCTGGCGTGTTGCAGGGGATGTAGCTCCATGGTAACGTTGGCCTAGCATGCTGGCCTTCAAGAGGTCCTAGGTTGGACCCTTGCATGGCAAAATAACAACAATAATAAAATAATTTTAAAATAACTACCAGAATGATGTGCTTTTTTTTTTTTTTTTTTTTTTTTTTTGGTACCGGGGATTGAATTTGGAATCTTGTGCTTGTACTGTAGGCGCCGGAACCGCTGAGCTAAATCCCGGGCAAGAATGATGTGCTTTTAAGAAAGAGAAACTTCAGAAAGAACACTGTAGGCAAGGCTTAGGCAAAGATGATCTATTGACTTCAGATATGTGTCCTCAAAACCAACTACAGAGGACAAGGTTAAACTGCAATGTAGAGTCAGGCCTGGTGGCTCACACCTGTAATCCCAGCAAAAAGATCTCAAATTCTAGCCCAACTTGAGAAATTTAGGGACTTAGCAAGACCTGTTTTAAAATTTTAAAAAAAGACTGGGGATGTAGCTCTGTGTGGAGGCCTTTGGTTCACTCCCCATACCAAGGTGGGTAAAAACTAGAATTCGGTGCTTCAAAATCTTTGTTATTTTTTACTCATTTGATAACCTCATCCTCATGACAGTTCCAAAGTAGGTAAGACTGCCACTATGCTCCCTGTCACTAGTGAGGAAGTAGATTTGAAATGGTGAATGAAGAGTCACACAGGTAGGACACTGAGAGCCAGGACTTAACCCACGTCTCCTGACACCAGGCTGAAGCCCTTCGTGCTCCACTACTTCAGTCAGAATACAGCCATGTATTACATCAGTGAGACAGCAAATTCAATCTCAACATACTGTAGATATGTTTGTTGTAAAGAGCTTTTATTTTTTACAGAAGCATACTAAAATATTTATAGTGGAAATGAAACCAGATAAAGTGATAGGGTGGTTAAATTTGCTTCAAAGTACTCCAGTGGTGGAGGAAGAGATAAAATGGGTGGAAGTTGAGATGAAAAAGTAATTTTGGGATTGATCCTTGTTGAAAATTAAGGAATGAAGTCATGTGATCGACTGTTTGTTCTCTATATATAATTTTTCATAACGAAAGGAAAACAAAAACAACTTGCAACTGCATGACCTTTATCAGACATACAGTGCGTCCTTTAAAAAGAGATTCCTGAGTTTGTTTCAGCTTCTGACTACAAAACCAGTATCTCAAGCATCCCCAGGCATTCCCCTTTCCCTGATCTCCTTCCTGCCCCTCTGCCTTGATTTCTTCCTCAACAGTCTGCTGGGTTACCACTTTGCAAGTCATTGAAACCTAGCTCCCTTCCGAAAAAAACAAAAGAATAAATCTAAGAAAAAGGTGTCTTCTCATTTTCTCAATGTACCCATCCATCTACTGTCTACTTATGGCCCGCTCTATTGTTGATGAGACTTGGAGTAGGCAATGGTACGATAGAATTCTGTTGAGAATATTCTCCCAGAACTGCTAGGACAAAGTACCCTGTAAGCCTTTAAAATTTTTAATTCATCAAGTAAAATCCCATGTCATACCAGTTCTTCAGGTAGTTAACAAAACGGAAAAAGAAGGTGATAGACATACATTATAGATCGAGGCAGTGTTCGGTGGAGAAGAAAACAGTGCTGAAACATTTGGCCAGCTTCCTGGGAAGAAAAGAAAGAAAACTGACATTGGTAATTACAGCAAACACCAAAACAAACTCCAGATGGATTAAAAAGTTAAATAAAAATAACTTTAAGGAGAAAATATAAGTTAATCATTATTTAATCTTGGCATGAGGAAACAGGAAAACAAAGTACAGAACCTTGATATATGTGACTTCCCAAAATTTAAGATTTCTGCAGTCAAAGAAAAAAAAATAAAGACAAGTAACACATTGTAATATGGGGTGTTGGAATACATCAATTAGCCTTAATTTTAAAGTTTTTATAAATCACTGGGCAGACAGTCCTCCTCATACATGCCATGAGAAAAGGGGATTAAGGTTTTGAATAGAAAATTCACCATAGGGAACAGTAAGAAGAATATGTTCATCTTTATATAAAAATTGATTCATACACATGAGTGATACCCTCATAGAAGGTAGTATAATTTTGTGTATTTAATAAAAACAATGACAAAGAGAGACAGCTTGGGAATAAATCTAACAAAACCCATATGAAAAAATTATTGAACATTAAAAGGCAATAAAAAGCATAAATAGATATAAATATTAATTAATGGGAAGACTAAACATCAAAAAGAAGCCAGTTCTATGCAAATGGAAGCCAATACAATAGTAATGATATTCTCAGAATAAATTTTCTCAACTGTGAATGAAATTTATAGACACTTCAGCAAGACTCAAGGGTGTAGAGCAGCCCAGACATTTTTAAAGAAGGATAAGGTAGGAGAACGATCAACTAGACTCTGATTCAGGGTCCATACCAGCCTTTATCTGTCTATTTCCCAGAGAAAGAAAAGGTGCCACTGTGGGGAATAGGGGATGCAACCCTGGATGAACGCAGTTTAACCAGCTATGATGTCTTCCTGAGCCAAAAGCATTCCCTTCTTCTGGGCAAACACACCTCAAGTCAGTGATGCCCACATTTGGAGTTCTGACTCTACCCTTTTCTTCACCCTACCATACTCACACAGGACATGGTTTGTATTATATTTGAAGCTATAGATATCAACTGGCATGTTATTGACACAGCTACACAAAATAACCAATAAATAGTATAGAGAGCTCAAAACACATCCTTAACTTTATAGAAATGATGTAGAAGAGTTGTTGCATTGTGTATCAGTGGGGAGAAAAAGGACAATTTGATAAATCTCAGGCCTCTGGTAATGGAAAAAGTAACAAATCATACTCTACCTCACACTTTATTCAAAAGTAAATTCCACATGGGTTGAACATTTTTGTATGAAAAATGTAGCTACCTTTCTGATCTCAAGGGAGGGAAAGGCAAGACATAAAAATTATAGTTCATAAAGAAAAGACTGAAATTCAAAGACATTAAAAATTAAAACTAAGGGCTGGAGATTTGTCTTAGTGATTGTGGTAGATTAACTAACGGTCAACTTGTAATGCTCAGCTGAATTAAATCAGCATGGTCTGGGTGTGGAAGACCCACCTGAGGATTGTTGCCAATAGCTATAAAAACAGAACTGAAGGGGAACATTGCTGGCTGTTGCTTTTCTAGGAGAAGCTTGATGAGGATGGTTTTCCTGATAAGAACTTGGTTGTTCTCATGGAGGAGGCCTTGGGCTCTCACCGTCGCTGGGAATGGCTGCTATTCTTGTCAGGGGAGCTCTGATCTTCACCATGAGCATCACTTCCTGGCTCCAGTGTAGATCCCTCAGCCTGGAGGCACAAATCCTTCATCCCACTGGTTCAGGTTTTCTGGCTTCCACCACTGGCCTTTGGGTCTTCCAGGTGCAGGTCCTCGACATGGACAAGCATGAGACATTGCCATGGGCTCTAGGCCACTGGCTAGACTCGTGGAGGACATTGCCTTGGGCTCTAGGCCTTTAGCTGGATTTATTTGGGACATTGTTGGGGGGTCCAGACCCTTGGCTGGATTCTTTGGGCCTCTAGTGTGTAACTAATCTCTTGTACTCCTCTGAATTTGACTTTTTGGGTAAATATCATAAAATAACCCTATAAACTATGTGTCCTGTATTAAATATATTCCCTTGCCAAAACCATGATTACAACAGTGATAGAGTACTTACCCAGCATGTGTGAGGCCTGGGTTTAATTCCCAGTACCATTTTTTAAAGTTAAAACTAGATAGGTGTACAAAAGATTTCATCACCAAAGGTAAAAGATGACCACTGGCTGGAAAAATATTTTATAAAGCACATACCCAATAAAAGATTAATGAGGAGAATATACAAAAAAAACTATTATAAGTCATGAAAGCTAAGAGTAGTTTCCAAATAAGCAAAAGATATAAAAGACAACTCACATAAGAGGAAATGCCAATAAACCTACTAAAACTTCTAAAGATGATCAACTTCTCCACTAATCAAGGAAATATAAATTAAAGCCCAGATGAGATACCATTTCATATCCCTCAAGTTAGGCCAAAATTTAGTTTGATTATACCAGTTATTGGCTGGGATGTAAAGCTACTAGAAAACTATTTGTAGAGAACTGGTGAGAGTATGAATCAGAAAAATGACTTTGGAGAGCAATATGGCAATATCTAGTAAAGCTGAAATGAATCTACACAAAGACCCTGCACCTACACTCGGAGGATATTACCTGTGCCCAAAAGGACATCTATAAAAGAACGTTAGTACATCATATAGTCAAAATTCAAGCCATTTGAATATTCATCATCACTCAGGTGCATATAGTCATAAAATGGATTTGCATTAATCTATGAGAATTATTAGACTAGAGTTCTATGTACCAACATGACGAAATAAAAATATAGTTTTGGGCTTTTAAAAAGACATAATGGGGGATCTATCCAGGGATTTAGCTCAGTGCTTCCACCACCTGCCTCACAAGATCCCAAGTTTGATGCCTGGTACCAAAAAAAAAAAAAAGACATAATGGGACACTTATGGCACAATATCAATGCTTTAATACTATAAAATATATAAAGTCATATATACTTTAGAGATATATATGTATGTAGTAAAAATATAAAACTTGGCTAAGGCAGGCTACATAGTGAATTCAAGGCCAGCCTGAACTACACAGTGAGGGCCTGTCTAAATAAATAAATATTATGCTTGGGAATAATACCTACCAAATTCTAGCTAGTGGTTACCTTATGAGAGAAAAGTACAAATGCATCTCGAAAGAATACATTGGGGGATATAGTTGTATCCATGATATTTTTCCTTAAGTTTGTTGTTGAGACTCATTATACTATTACTAGTCTGTATTCTAACCTATTTCTTATTAAAATAATCAAATGCATCTTCAACTTCACTAATGCTCAAAATATTAAATAAAAACAAATTATCATTTGAAAGAACTCACAAATTAGCAAAGAAGTTTTTGAAGTTTGTAGGGGAATTCATTATGAAGCAATAATAAATTGTTCATAATATATGAGAAACAAATATAAGATTTCATAATTTTGATATAAAGCAAAAAACTATATATTAATAAAACTGAAAGTATATGATGCCCACATGTAACAGTGGTTTTTGTTGGCTGATAGAATTGAGGATGATTTCTATGGTATTTATACTTTCTCATATTTTTAATTTTCCACAACAAATATGTAATATGTGATAGTAAAAAACAAAGTAGGGTTGGAAGTATAGCTCAGTGTTAGAGCATTTGCCTCACATGTGCCAAGGTCTTAAATTGGATCCCAGTACAGTAAGAAAGAAGAGGAGGAGGAGGGGAAGGAGGAGGATGGAGAGAGGGGAAAAAGGAAGAAAACAAAGGAGAAGGAGGAGGAGGAGGAGAAGGAGAAGAAGAAGAAGAAGAAGAAGAAGAAGAAGAAGAAGAAGAAGAAGAAGAAGAAGAAGAAGAAGAAGAAGAAGAAGAAGAAGAAGAAGAGGAAGATCATAAAATATTATCTTTTACTTTAATAGTAGAAAATACCATACACTATACTAATAAATCTAAGGCAATACATTTTATATAGCTCAAGAAAAACAGAAGAATTCAAATTGAATTCCAGTGGACCCACTGGAGCTAGGGAGTAATTCAAAAATCTACATAGCTCAAAAAAAATCTACATAGCCCAAAAAACAATAACCCAAGTAATATCCCGTTTTCAGAGATTGAATGACTGAAAATTCCACGCAGAAAATTTAGGTTCTGTCCTCACCCATTCTTCATGACAATCTTCTGCACAGAGGAGAAATTTCATGAATAGTTACATGCATGAATAAATGAATGCCTGGAAATGGAAGATTGAGGAATAAAATGATCTCTGCAAAGCTATCACTAAGAAGCTGGACAGGACCACGTGACCCAGGGTTCTCAACTCCCAGTTCACTTTTTCCATCATTTGTTTTTCTTAGGTGAATTTCAATA
Organism: Heterocephalus glaber; assembly: GCF_053883595.1. Taxonomy (NCBI): domain Eukaryota; kingdom Metazoa; phylum Chordata; class Mammalia; order Rodentia; family Bathyergidae; genus Heterocephalus; species Heterocephalus glaber. The sequence goes on along the minus strand of NW_028258444.1, from coordinate 8,868,951 downwards.
ATTTACACTTGCCCTTTATCATCTGTGCCTTATATAAACTAAAGGCAATTTTTTTCTGGTTTCAGAACAAGAGATAAAAATTTCAACTATACCTGAGGAATGCATTCTCTTCATATCAGTTGAAATAATCTCTCATTAAAGTCAAATATGAGTTACACTGAGATTAGAACAGCAGAGTATTTGCAGTCTTCATGCTTGGTTTCCTTGGAAAAGCAGTTTTCTAAAATTATATGTCAATTTTAAGTTCTAGTTTAAAAATGTTTACAGGCATGTGGATACTAACAATATTGAAGAGAAATAGAGTGGTGCTGAAACCAATCCAATGTCTATTTCGCCCAAAATATTTTGGTCATTGCTTTAATGTTTAGACGCATTTACAGATGATCAAGAGTTATTTATTGGATTAAACAAAATAAAATTATGAGTGATGATATTTAATCTCTAATAGTAAAAATAATATTAGCCAGTTGTTCCTCAGACAAAGAACTAATATCTAGAACATATAAAGACTTGAAAAAATAAGACCCTCCAAATTTAAAGACCCAATCCAAAAATGGACGTGTGAGATGAATATACACTTCTCAGATGAAGAAATAGAAATGGCAAATAAATACATTAAAAAATGATCAACGTCACTGGTCATTTGAGATGTGCAAATTAAAACAATGCTGCGATTCCATCTCACTTCAGAAAGAATAGCCGTTATCAGGAAATCAACCAACAACAAATGCTGGTGGGGCTGTTGGGAAAAAGAAACCCTGCTCCACTGCTAAAAGTGTAGACTGGTGCAACCACTGTGGAAATCAATGTGGAGATTCTCCAAAAAACTAGGATTAGAGATCCCACTTGACCCAGCTATTCCCCTTCTGGGTATCTTCCTGAAAGAATTAAAAGCATCATACCACAGTGATATATGCACACCCATGTTTATAGTGGCACATTTGTAATAGCTAACTATTGGAAACAGCCCAAATGCCCATAAATCAATGAATGAATAAAAAAGATGTTTTTTAATATAATGGAATACTGCTCAGCCATAAAGAAGGATAAACTTGAGACAATTGTAGGTAAATGGATGCACCTTGAGACCACACTCTTAAGTGAAATAAAATGAACATACATGTGTAAATATCACATTGTCTCTCTGGTGTGAGAAACTAAAAGTATAAATAAGGACCAAAATGTATAATCGATACTGTGAAATGGGAAGAAATTGTTCAAAATTATACTAGGTGTTAGATACTTTATTAATAATTAAAATGTTTTATGCAAAAAAAGAATAATAAAATGATGACTTTTTATTACATTATAGGAAACAAGTAGCACAAAGTTTCTTTTTAGAGGAAACGTTTTTTACAAGTCAATAATTAAATGATGTCTTTAGATCATAGTTTCATAACTCTACCAAAGATAGTTATAAAATAAGGACACATACATGCTTACTTTCCAAATGAAAACACACACACAAACATATATATATTATTATATATGTGAGATATAGATATAGATATATAAAATCTTTTGCCTCTGGTACTAGAGTTTCAGGAAAATTTGAATGTATCTTCTACTATAAGTGGATAATTTGAATTAAGCCAATAATAGAATTGTACCTTTTCTAGAGTGTTTAAGCTTGTTTGAGTTTTTGATTGTTTAATTGGAGTACTTTTTGATTAACAAGGTAAATTTGCACTATAAAACAAGCTTCTGTGTTGAGAATGTGCCTTAGTGGTAGAGCACTTACTTAGGACAAGGCCCTGGTTCAATCCCTAATCACACACACACACACACACACACACACACACACACAAACACACACACGGCTCTTCCAATGCATTTACAGTTGGTCAGCAACTCTTGTGTACCTACTGTGTGTAAGCTCTGCTCTGTGAGTTGGGAGCCCAAAAGAACATTGATGGAATCATTCTGCATACTGAGGGAAGAAGAGAGGGGACCCCAGAATGTAAGGGGGTGAAAGAGGAAGATGATTTCAGGAGGTATAGCAAGAGAGAGAAAGGGCAAAAGGAAAGAATGGAGGCAAATCCGTAAAAGGGGAAGTGTGCATCAGTGAGGTCAGAAGCAGGAAGGACTGAGGCGTGTCCTTGGGGTTGGGTAACACGGTGCCTCCCTGAGAGCCCTGTGCCAGTGATAAGCACTGAAGCCAGTGTGTAGCACATCACAGAGCTGTGAGTGGCAGTGGACAAGTGTTTTGTAAGTGGACTCTTTGGTCATCTTTTGGATATTAATAAAATGTTATTTTTTGCATTTTAAGTAATTTTGAGAAGATATTTTCTGAATCTACTTATTATATCATATTATTATTTCCATATTAAAGTGTCATCTTTTCGCAAAATTAATGTATCTTCCCAATAACAAGCAACAATCTGCTAAAAGGCAATTAAATTGCTACCAACAGCTGGAAAATGTATATTGGCCTTATTGCATAGAAGAAAAAGAGCATTAAACCAAATTAGAAAAACACTGGTACTGTCCCCTCCACCACAGGGCTTTGTTGTTATTGACAGCCAGATAAGGAAACTACAGAGGGGAGCTCCCAACCTGCACAAAAACTTAGGAAAAATAGATGGATGCAAACAATAAAAGCAAATAAAACAAAAAAAATAATATACCAAAATCACTCTAAAGAGAGGCAACTCTATCCAGGCTGACAAATCTATATTTAATACTAAACGCATTGATATCTCTGGAAAATAAACTTATTTGAAGGATATACAATCATGACATCACAGGAAAACAACAAAACGGAAATTAGAGAGAAGCTCATCTAAGAAATGTCCTTAAGATCAGTTTTGGTTATCTTGACAATTGAATTTTGGAATGTCTGGCAAAACTACCCAATTGCCATATGAATGAATGAATGAATGAATGAATGAATGAATCTAGCAGTTGTTTACTAAGAATCCATTATGTGCCAGGCACTGGGATACAAAAGTTTACAGAGTTTATAATCTAGGGATGTGCCAGTGCTGAGTAATAAGTGTTGCAATGAGATAATGACAGTTTACTGTGAAAATACACAAAGAGGGGGACTTTTTAAAAACAACAGTAAAATGAGAGAAGGGCTTCTTCTAACTCAGGTTCCTGCCACACGCCCAAAGGTGAAAGAGAGCAAGATAGACATTTTAGAAACTCAAAAATATTTAGTATAGCCAGAACCAAGATTACAAACCAGAGAACTATTGCAAGTCCGGTCCCCTAGGAAGCAGAATCATTCTTTCGACTGCTTGGTCATGCATTCTTTACTAGGTGATATAGAAGAGAAGGAAAGGAAACACGAGTGAGTGGGGGAGAACAGATGGGCTGGGATGCATCTCATCAGAGGCCTCTGCCAACCCTCTGGGAGTACTGAAGCTGGCCCTGCAGCACTGTCATGAGTTTAGATGATGTGACCAGGACTTTACTACTCCCTCCAAGTAACTCAGTGGACACAGGCAATTCTGAAAAGGGATAAGTGCTCAGAGCTGACTTCCAACAGCAGCATCAGAAGAATAAAGCTTCTAGCAGAATGAAGCCTCTAATCTGGAAGGCAAATCTGAGAGCTAAACTGCAGCGTGATTGTAAGAGGAAGCTGGGAGATAAAGCTGGGAAAGTGGTCAAGGCCACATCATGAAGGCTCTTGTAAATCATGCTGGGTGCTTTGGATTTTACCTCAGAATAAATACCAAGGTGGCTAGGGCCAAGTTTTGCTTAAGATAATGATGTGTAAAAATCTGTGCTTTCAAGTGATCAGTGGGGCAGGGATTATTCTATTAAAGTGAGAAAAGAGACTGAAAGGAAAAGACTAGATGAAAAATGAAGGTATGTTTGAAGGCTACTGGAGGAATACAGGACAGAAAGAGTAGATCCTAAATGGGGTCAGGACTGTAGGCTTGGAAAATATTTTATGGACTTCAGAGAACTTTTGGTCACAGGCTGAATTGAATCTGTGTATTTATTTGATCTGAATCTACAAAAGAGTCTGCAAACATAAATTCCTCAAGCCCAGTGTGACCAGAGATGGAGCAAGACTAAGAAAAGGGAGACTGGGAACAAATTCAGTTTTAGGATTGTGGCTATTACTTGTTCATGGCACATCTAAGTGTAAGGGCTTCTACCCTCAGGTCAGAAGCTAAGAATAAAAATCTGCTACCAGGTTTGCCTCCAACTTAAAAATAATAAATGATCCCAAGGGGAAAATATCATCTCACAGAGAAAGCCACGGAGTAGAAAAGAATACCTAGGACAAAAGTCTAAAAAACACTTAGTTCATTTGGGCTGGTATAACAAATTCACTTAGACTGGTTAATTTATAAACAGCAGCACTTATTGCTCACAGTTCTGGAGACTGGGAAGTTCAACATCAAGTGAGTACCAAATCAATTTTGTGGTAAGATCCCATTCCTCATTGACTGAGCCTTCTTGCTACATCCTAACATAATAGTAGGGACTAAGGCTGAGTTCTCACATGAGGAATGGTGGGAGGGAGTAGGGAACTCCTTCTAACCTTCATTTATAAGGTTACTAATTTCATTCATGAGAATGCAGCCCTCATGACTTAATCATGTCCCCAAAGACTCCACCTTTAATCCCATCACTTTGGGTATTGGTTTCCAAGTCTGAATTTTGGAGGACGTCCACATCATTCAGACTATAGCAACCACTGATATTGACTTAAAGGGTACACAAAATGAGGGCAGAAGGAAGAATCCAAAAAAGCTGGTATAGAAAGAGTAGCAAGGAGCTAGGAAGAAAACCCACAGGGCTGAAGAGTGAAGAACCCAGGAGAGGAGCTCACGGAACAAGCATGCCACCACAGCTCTTGGCATTAGCAGCAGGGGCATTAGAATTTTCTTGCCAAGAGCTATTGTGGGAAGAGTGTTGTGGGCTGAAAACAGATCATAGAATCAGGAGTCACTGAGTGGAAGGTCAGGGCCTGTCCTAGGCTTACAGAGTTCAGGTTCCGCCAAATTTGGGTGTTGGAACTCAAGACTCAGTGTGATATAGGTAAGAGGTATAGGACTCCAGGAAGTGACTAAGGCATAAGGATTCCCCTGGCAATGGGATTAGAATCCTTGTAAAAGAGGTCAATAGATGTAGCTAGGTTCTCTGTGTCATCTCACCTTGCAACATGCGAGGACACAGCATCAAAGTGCCCTGATGTGAGGCTCCTCAGGCTCCAGAACCATGAGAAATACATTTCTGTTGTTTATAAATTAATAACTGTAGAGTATTTTGTTACAGTAGTACAAACAACCAATCCTATGATCTTAAAGTCTAGCTATGGCCAAGAAACAGTACTGTACACCTGTAATCCCATCTACTCTAGAGGATGAGGCAGGGAGATTGCTAATTACAGGCCAATGTAGGCAACTTAGCAGGACAAGAAAAAATAGAAAAAAAAGTGGGCTAGGGATATGGGTCAGTGCTAGAGCACTCGGCTACTATGTGTGAAGGCCTGGATTCAATCCTCACTACCATGAAAAAAGGAAAGGAGAGAGGGAAGGGGGGAGAAAAGAAAATAACAGAATAGAAAACAAAAGATAAAAGAGGGCCTATAACCCAAAGAAAGTGTTGGGGCACCTTCAAGGGCAGGGAATTTTTGTGTTGCCTTGTGGTGTGGAAGTGTAGAAGGGGGAAAAGCTGAAAGGAGGTGTCTGGTTGTATAAGCCCCTTGTTCTGAGGGCATGGGACCCAATAAGAATTGGAAATAACCTCAGGAAGATCCCTTAGCAAACTAAAGGAAGGAAGGAAGAGCTCCAGGGGAGACAGGGAAGTTTGTCGATGGAATAACAGGAAATAAGAAGAATCCCATGTACTGTGAGGAGGTCATCTGCAAATGGGAAGAAAAGAAAGTGGTGTTAGAATTGGCTGTTACCAAAATGGAAGTTCTGAACTTGTGATGCATAATACCTATTTAGGCTGTCATTTCTAAATACTTAAATTGACTAATTAGTTTTTGGATTTTATGCTTACAAAGCAACTAGTGTCCGTAAATTGACTTCCTTGTAGTTTTCTCAATAAATTTTAGTGATTGTTACACAGTCAGCTCTCCATTCCAAGGGTTCTCCATTCATGATTCAGTCCACCGTGGATGAAAAATATTCACAACACAATGCATCTGTACAGATAACTTTTCTTGTCATTATTTCCTAAACAATATTATATAACAACTACTTTCACTGCACTCACATTGTATTAGGTATTATAAGTAATCTAGAGATGATTTAAGGGATGTTCACAGATTATACACAAAAACTCTGCCATTGTATATAAAAGTGTTGCGCATCCATAGATTTTTGGTATCCACAGAGGTTCTTGTTACAAATTCCCAACACATACAAGGAACAATTATAGTTGTTATTGTAGTCATCATTACTACAGAAGAAATAAGCTCTACAGGATGATATATGTGTTCTTGTGTATGTGGCAGTTATATCAAATCAATATGTTATTAGTTACGGCACATACTCCAAGTCAGAGCCAAACTAGGGTAGAAAGAAAGGAACACCACCACAATATACAGAAGAAAGTTTAGATCAATTCCAAAAGAAAAAAATCGCAAAGGGAAATGTGGGGTAAAATAAAATAGCCTAAAACTCTAGATGTATTAACAGTCAACGCATCATCTTCTCTATACATCAGTTCATCACTAATTTCTCAATTAGCAAATATTCACTGACTGCCCACCCCCTAACAGGAAGGCAGTGATGTACAAGTGAGATCAGCCTCTCTCCTTGCTGGTCCTGCTGATAAGTGCTGCCAAGATGGAAAGTTTGAAGAGAGGATGGGATAGAATGGAATAGAGAAGATGCTCAACTACGTCAGTCTCCTGCTGCGGACTTTTCTTCTATGACTCAATCCAAATTGAGCAGAGATAACACCCCAAAATCTTGTGCTGTATTTTCTGTAGCAAATAATATCATGATGCCTAAAGAAGCATTCTCTTTTAAAAAGGAAATTGTATTGCTTTAAAAAAAAGAAGTAAAAATATCTTGTTGGATAATACATCACAGAATTATTGCCTTATTTTTTGATTTAAAGAATAAATAGAAGAGAAGGACAGAGGACATATTTATCCAAAAACTTTGTACAAACATTGGAACTGAATGATAAATATCAATGATACAAAATTTTTAAATAATAAATAAGTATACTCATCTAGAGTGTGATTTTATCATCAGAATGTATTATACCTTTAAGGATAGTATGTCAAGTCTGTAGACTCAAGATTTTAAAGACTGCTAAAAAGCATGTCAGAGATGATCATTATACTACAAAAATACTCATTTCACTATACACTTAATAAAGCTCTGGGAAAAATAAGAAAAATAACTAGGATGAAAGAGGTAACAAATTCTGCTGGCTACAAAAGCATACAAGCTAAATTTTATTTTTATTGTTATGCATGAGAGAGAGAGAGAGAGGAGAGCAAGAGAGGAGAGCAATCAGGATGCACAGGACACTGACAGAAAAAAAAGAAAGAAAAGACAACACAACTTGTAAGTATCCAACTAACCAGGATAAAATGACTATGCTTCTCTGGTATGTGATATTTTTTGTACTTCTGGCTAAAAAATGTGTAAACACTCTGAGTAACACTTAGAGCTATTTCCCTCAGATGTCAGCAATAATTCTGTGAGACAGCTAGGATTTCATGGCAGTTTATGTGGTCACGTGGGAATTAAAAGGGGAATGCAAAGCTGGAAGTTGTGGCACTTAGGGTGGAAGGTCAGCTCCATTGGCTTGGCTGGAGCCCACATCTAGGTGCAGCTGAGCGTGTCATGAAGGCGCAGCCTTGGAGGTTTTCTGGTTCCTATCCCATTCCTCTCCAGCACTATACCCTCTCTGCTTCCCAGCTGCCATGAATGGACTAAGCAGCTTTGCTCCACCACGCCCTCCCACCACTATGTTTCTGTGTTGGACCCAGCCGGCCATCAACTAAATCGCCTTAAAACATGAGCCAAATTTAACCACTCCTACTGTAAGACGTGGGTGTGGGTATGTTCACTATATAGTACTTAATAATTATAATAAACTACATTTCTGCTTATTGTTTTAATATACAATATTCTTTATTATTCTTTCTCTTGCTAATATGTCCCTTCAACTTACATATAAAAATAAGTAGGCTGGAGATTTAGCTCAGGAGCACCACGCCTGCCTCACAAGCACAAGGACCTGAGTTTGATTCCCCGTAACAAAAAAAAAATTTAACTGCAAAATAGCCCCAGTCCATTCTTCAGGAAGATTCCAGAAGAAGCCCTTGTTATCATAGGAGGTGACAGCTCTATACATATTATTGCCCCTGAAGACCTTCCAGTGGGATAAGATATGGAGGTGGAAGACAGTTATGACAATTCTAACTTTATGTAGGCCTGGACTAATGTGTGTGTTTGTATCTTAGTTTTGTAGGGATTTGTGGGTTTGGGGGATGTAACCCAGGGCCATAAGCATACTACGCTTGTGCTTTACCACTGAGCTATACTCCCAGTCCCTGTGCCTTAGTTTTTCAACAAAGAAGTTTAAAAGTAAAAAATAAATGAATAACTTTTAAAGTAGAAAAAACATAAAATAAGGATATAACGAATTTTATTTATTTTTTCTTTAGTTGAATCATCTTTATTTTATTTTATTTTCTTAAGTTCTGTTATTGGTACATTTTAGGTATACAATACATTTACATTTATCATTGAGTGCTTGTACCTGTACATGATGCATCTTGGTTCTTATTTTTTCCCCATTACCTGTGCGCCCTTCACCCCTCCACCCTTCCCTATTTATATAGACTTTGTTTTCTTCTCTCATAGCTTTTCCTTTCACTCCTTTCCTTTGCCCTTCCCCTCCCTTCACCCCTTTGTCTTTGGACTTTTTTCTTATTTCAAATTATCAATTATTCATTTTAATCATTTTAATCCTTATTTACACTATCAGTTTCTCACACTAGAGAAACTATTTGGTATTTACACATGTGTATCCTATTTATTTCACTTAGAGTATGGCCTCAATATACATCCATTTAGCTATAAATGTCTCTAGTTTCTCATTGTTTATGGCTGAGTAGTACTCCATTTAAAAAAAAACCACATCTACTTTATCCAGCTTCCAGTTGATGGGCGCTTGGGCCACTTCCAAGTTTTAGCTATCACAAACTGTGCTGCTGTGGACATGGGTGCACATATATCACTGTGGTATGATTCTTTTAATTCTTTTGGGAAGATACCCAGCAGGGGAATAGCTGGGTTAAATGGGACCTCTAGTCCCAGTTCTCTGAGGTAGCTCCATACTGATTTCCACAGTGGTTGCACCAGTCTGCACTCCCACCGACAATGGAGAAGGGTTCCTTTCTCCCCACACCCCCGCCAGCATTTATTATTGGTTGATTTCTTGATAGTAGCCATTCTTTCTGGAGTGAGATGGAATCTCAGTGTTGTTTTCATCTGCATCTCTCGAATGACCAGTGATGTTGAACATTTTTTCATGTATTTGTTTGCTGCTTTTACTTCTTTGAGAAATGTCTGTTCATTTCAGATGCCCATTTTTGAATTGGGTCTTTGAATTTGGGGGGTATGATTTTTTTTCAATTCTTTATATATTCTAGATAGTAGTCCTTTGTCTGAGGTACAGCTGCTAAAAATTTTTTCCCACATTGTAGGTTGTCTGTTAGCTCTGTTGGTGGTTTCTTTTGCAGTGCAGAAGCTTTTTAATAAGATAAGATCCAAGTTGCTGATTCTTTGTGCTAGTTCCTGTGCTACTGAGGTTTTGTTCATGAAGTCTTTTCCTATGCCAATGTCTTCAAGAGTTCTACCTAACTTATCTTCCAACAAGTTTAGTGTTTCTGTTTTAATATTTAGATCTTTAACCCACTTCAATCTTAGTTTAGTGCATGGTGATAGGTATGGGTCTAGTTTTAATCTTTGGCAGGTTGAAATCCAGTTTTTCCAACACCATTTATTAAAGAGGCTATCTTTCCTCCAATGATGGTGGTTGGCTCCTTTGTCAAAGATGAGGTGCCTGAGTCTGTCTGGAGTTGTTTCTGCATCTTCTGATCTATTCCAGTTATCCTCGGGTCTGTTCTTTTGCCAGTACCATGCTGTGTTTATTACAGTAGCTTTGTAGTATAGTTTCATGTTGGGGATTGTGATACCCCCTGCCATGTCTCTGTTGCTTAGAATTGCTTTAGCTATTCTAGGTCTCTTATGGTTCCAGATGAATTTTTGGATTGTTTTCTCTAGTTCTGTGAAGTACATTGTTGGGATTTCAATTGGCATTGCATTGAATCTATATAGTAGTTTTGGAAGTATGACAATTTTCACTATATTGGTTCTTCCTACCCCAGAGCAAAGGATGTCTTTCCATTTTCTTATATCCTCTTTGATCTTTTTTCCAGAGTGCTGTAGTTTTCATTGTAGAGGTCTTTTGCTTCCTTTGTTAGATTGATTCCTACATATTTCATTTTTTTGGATGCTATTGTAAAAGGAATTGTTTTCCTAATTTCTCTCTCAGTGAGTCTGTTATTTGTGTACAAGAAGGCTATTGTTTTTTGAGTGTTGACCTTGTATCCAGCTACTCTACTGAATCTGTCAATTAAGTCTAGAAGTCTTTTGGCAGAGTTTTTTTGGGTGTTCTATGTAAAGTATCATATCTATAACGAATTTTATATAGCCATATACTATAAGTTTTAAGCTAAATACACAAGTCAATACTGATTTTTTAAAAATTAAAGGTTTGCAAAGTAAAAATTGATACTAAGCTAAGGTTATTACCATAGAAAGACAACTTTTTCTGCAAATTTAGGGTAGCCCAAATGTAGAGGGCTTTGAAGTCTACAGCAGTGTGCAGTTACATCCTGAGCGTGCATGTCCCCCCCCCCCCACGATCACCCAGTGCAACTTCCAGACCTACAGAACCCATTTATGATCAGGGCCCTATATACGTGTTATGGCTTATGCCTAGATGTCCCCCCAAAGCCTCATGCAGAAGAGGTGGGGCTTTCTTTTCCAGAGGTGGCTGAATCTGGAATGTTTGATGCTGGGGTTAAGGGCATGTGATTACTAAACCACTACATATGAGTGATGGGTTTGGCAGCACCCTAATGCCAGTTGTCTGCATGGGTTAAAAGACAGAAAGACTCTGTTAAGGTCCCTTGTTGCTTTTGCTGTCTTCCGCAGCCATGAACTGTTGCCCCTCTCCCACCCTGCCTTGAAGCCATCCGATTATGGACTGAAATGTCTACAACCTGTGAGCTAAATTAACCTTTCCCCTTTAACTTTGGGTGTTGGGTATTTTGTCTCAGCAATGAGAGAAAAGTAACTAACACAACAGATATGCCAGTTTTATCCTTTATACCATATTCTTACTGTATATTTTCTACATTTAGATACACACATATCACTGTGCTGCCTAGGAGATTGCTTATGGTATTTTCAGTACAGTAACCTGCTATGCAGGTTGGTAGCCTAGGAGGAATAGGTAGTAGCACGTAGCCGAGGTGTGCAACAGGCTGTGCCATCTAGGTTTGTGTAAGGACCTTACTCTACACGCTGTGTGAACTCATGATGCTTACACCCTGATGACATCCCCCAAGGACAAATTTCTTAGACCATATCCCTATTATTAAGCAAAACATCACTGTAATTTGCTCAAGTTTCAACCACCTTAAGAGGTAGTTATTAATCTAATTTTTCAGGATTTTTATACTGCTAGTAAATGGCAGAGATTTCATTCAAACCCACAGCCCTAACACTTGAAGACTCCCGGTTATGTAAAGTGATCATCAGAGAAATAAACCAGGAGAAGCGCCTCACAATGCGGCAGCTCTGGGGACCCGATCATAGCACTGTGGTTATTGGATTGGCTTTGACTAAGAGCACATTAGAACTCAGACAAAGCTGGGCCTAGTGATGCATGCCTATAATCCAAGCTATGTACTTAATGAGGTAGAAGAATGGAGAGTGAGTTTGATGCCAACCTGGTCAACTTGGTGAGACCTCAAGGAAAAAAATTAAGAATTCAAACTAGAGTCTGACTCCTGACTTAGAGGAAGCATAATAAGAGGACTTATCCTAAAACTTGACAATGAATTATTAAAAAGCTAGTTTTACTTGATAAAATGTAATCCACATTTTGTTGACTACATCAGGCTGGGGACCCACATGGATCAGAACAGGCAAAGGGTAATTCTCTGACGCAGTCTCCCTCCTCTGGCCAACATCAGATGGTGATGTTCTTCCAAGCTCACCTGAAGTCCCCAGCATACATGACACTCGTGCCCCTCAAACTATTCTAGTGCCACCAGGTAGGAACTATTGTCTGCCTGCGCTTCATTAGTTGGACTATAAACTCTGTGATACCAGAGGTTTTTCTCACTCCTGTATGTTTAGACTTTAACCAAAATCATTAATTCAAGAAGATACTCTACAAATATTGAGTGAATGGGGAATAGTTCTGGGAAGTGAAAATTATCTAGCTATTGGTAAGACAAAATTCCTTGCATTTGAACAAGTGACTACAGTATTAATATTTAATCCATGTTTAATTTTCCACATACCAATAACATACTTGCAATTATTTTTACTATGGCCATATCAGACTTGGGTAGAACACAGTTTCTCCTACCCATGAGCAAACCACCTGGTAGAAATGACTCCCAGTGCCCTGGGCCTGTATAGTTCTGGTGAGTTGTATGTCTTCTGGTTAGTTTTTAAATGCAGGCCCATTTTCAGAACCAAAATATTAAAAAGCTAATGACAGGCCTGGGGATTTAGCTCAGTGGTTTCACAGCCTGCCTCACAAGCGCAAGGACCAGAGTTCGATCCCTGGTACCAAAAAAAAAGCTAATGACATTCACCTAAATAGAAAGTAGAAGTAAGTAGTTTCCCCTTCCTCATTTCACACAGAAGTGGACCTGAGCTGCTGCAGTGGGGGATGTTTGATATTGCAACAAAGGAAGCAAAACAAAGCCCAGTGCATCCTGTGCAATGAGGAGGCATCAGGTAGCAGCCAGACTAGAAACTGCTCCCTTCTGGTTAAAAACATCTGTGACTCATGCAGCCCCTCTCACTTTCCACTGCATAGCATAGCTCTGAGAGAAATGGAGATACAGAGCAGCAAATGTACCCATCAGAGATGCTTCTCCTGCCAAATCAATAGCTGCAGTCACTACATATGCAAAATGCAATGCAAGAAAGAAAACCATGTTTAAAACCTGATTAAAATTTGATCTAGCTATGAAAACTTGAGCAATCACTTAAAAGTCCACGTCCCCTAACACCACTTCCAAGGATGCTGGTGATCTGGACTAGCACGACTTTTCTGGACTTGTTTCTCACAGCCCCCCACCCTGAACTCCACATGCAACTTGTGCTTCTTCCATCACTCTGTGCACACTCTCTACTCTCCAGGCCCTTTCATGGAGGAACAGTCTCTACTTTGACTCCCTCATTCTGAGTTAAATAGTCTCCTATATCTTGCCTAATCCACTTATCTTAACCTGTCATCATTCTTAGCATACTATATTTAATGCTCTATTTACTACTTTATCTTGCTACTAGGCTTCAAGTTCTGGCATGTTTGTCTTGTTCACCATTTTATCTTGAATGCCTGGTACTTAAAAGTCCATCAATAAACATTTGCTAAACAAATGAAGCACGAAATAATTTTTACTTTTTTTAACTGTAAAAATGTCTTAGAAGCAGGAACAAATCTTAGATGGCACCCTTGATAGTGCAAAGATTATCACTACCTTTATTTTCTTTAAGTCAGTTGAATTCTAGCTTTAAATTACTATTCCAACAACATGAGAGGAGATTCAGTCTTGGGCACTTTGGAGTCGGATTCTTCCCTGGAATCACTAAGAATCAGGGAGGTATAGGCAGGGTCCAGCAAAGAGTTCAAAGGATTCCACCTTCCTTCTGTTCCTACTCTTTGTTCAAGCCGGGGAAGTCCTATCAATCTCTACTTGTGAGCTGCTTCTAGGAAGCCACTGCACAGAGTCTCACCTTTCTGATTTTACCTGGAAGAAATCTGCTTCCTTTGATGCAATATCAAACATCTCTCATGGTAGCAGCTCAAGTCTACTTCTGTATGAAATGAGGAAGGGGAAATGCACTTCTTTCAATTTAGGTGTACGTCATTAGTTATAAATATTTTGGTTCTGAAAAATGATACTGTATTCAGAAACTAACCAGATTCAGTGTTTTACTAGACTAGTAGAAGATTCACAATTCACCCAGAACAAGGCCCAGGCAACCCGGACCCAGCCTTAACAGGTGGTTTGTTCAAGTGTAGGAGGAATTATGTCCTCCTAATATAAACACTTGCTGCCATCATATTTTAAGTCTTCTCTCAAGTACATCACCAGTATTTGGAAAATTAAAGACAGCTTAAACATTAACTTGGTGTTTGCTACTTCAAGGAGTGCTGTTATACTAATAATGGCTAAAATTTTCCTTCTGCAAGACCTGGAAAGACTTCAGTGAATGCTCTACCTGTTCAAGGTAGCTGGATTGACAAAACATTTTCATTCACTTGAATTTATATTCACAAGGTACAACAAAATTATAGCTTAAAATTTAAAGAAAGTTTACAGATATTTGGAAGCAAATGATAAATCCAGAACAATATCTCAAACCATTTTTCGTACTCCCATGTGACACAAAGCAAATTGGGAAAAAGTCACCCTACACAATAATCTCATAGCCATCTAGAGAGTAAGGTTGGTTTATTTGGTGAAAGGTTTTTGTGTTCACTTAGTTAAAAGTTTGTCTAATCATTTATTATATTTGAACTTTCTCAGCTTGGGTGAATTCTGCTTGAGATCCATGGTATGGACTGTTAAAAGAGAATATAAACACCGTATTTCCCTGCTCTGGAATGTCCAGTGATGCTCCCCACCAGATCCTCATGACATAAGTGATATGACACAGCAGAGAAGTGCCTTCCAACTAACACATTGTGTAGTCTTCTATGAGCCTGTGTGAGTCCCCCTATACGTGTTTCAATATGTACCCCGCCAAGGTAAGTAAATTCAGTTTTTTGGAGTTGCTGATGTAACCTGGCACAGCTTTAGTTTCAATTATATCACCGAGGTAGCAGCTATAACACACCCTTGGCCATCTACCAGGATAGGAGACAGGACTGAACTTTTAAAAAAATTTTCATTAGTGCTTCTTTACAGTACAAAGTGCTTACATTCATCTTAGGGAATAAGTAGATACGTGTACTTAAGAAATCTTAATTCTTTTTATACTCCTTCCCCTCTACTCCCTCCATCTCTAGGTCCCCTTCTCAATGATCGAAAGTTGCTTTATGACACAGGAAAAGCAACACTTTCATCCCAGGTATTCATTACTTCATTGTGACTCTCCAGATGTAAGATCCAACTAAAGCAAAAGTTTGCATCATTGTCAGGACCTCCTATCTTGATAAGAAGTGTAAAAAAAAAGGAAAAATCTTAACTTTCTGACAAAGTCATAGTCTTTAGAACCTTTGGGCCAAGAAACTGGAAGTTGGTGGTTTATAAAAATGTAAGATAAAAGGTTGTGAAGTAAGAATTATTAAAAATTAGTGCTGTACAAAAATAAATAATAATATTAGAATACCATTTGCATCTGGGTTTTATTAAAAAGGTTTTCTATAGATAATTTAAAATGAAAAGCTCAGAATAAACCAAACCCAACAAATATCCTATCTGAGAATAAGGATATAATAAATATATAATATATAAAATTGTATGTACTAGTCACAGTTCTCATTGGTACCAAAATTGTCTAAAATAGATTTGGAGCCTGGGATGTAGCTCAGTGGCACTGTGCCTGCCTGGCAAGCACAAGATCCTGAGTTCGATCCACAGTACCTAAAACTAAATAAATTAATTAATTAAATAAAAAAGATTTGGAGATTATCATTTACTTGGAATATTACGAGTCCTTTGATGGCAGTTATGTAAAACTGTATCTAATGATGACAGTCAAAAAAGGCTTTAAAACCTCAAATATTATTCATCATAGAGTCCTTTGATAAAATTAACAATGAACAAAAAGTAACAGGGGTAAAATATCTAGCACAGCATCTGAAAAATATGCTTAAAATGATTGTTATTTATTAAACCTGGCATAGTTCCAAGAAAAACTGAAGTGTACATGTACCTGTGCCACTTGACTAATACATAAACTTCTTTACCCCTATATTAGTTTCCATTATATTTTTGAACACTTAATGAACACTTTAATTCATATGATTAGTTACTTGGTAGATTTCTTTTCATCGCATGAATTCCTAGTATAAAATTCATCCTTAAAAAAAGTATAGATTATGTTTATTTTAGTGGCTATAATACTCCAGAAATATTTTCCTAGTCAATACTGGTAATTCTCACTCTTGTAACTAGGAAGCATTTTAGTAATCATTATTTTTGAAACAAACTAATTTGTGGATAAAGAGATTTTTATCAAGGATCACAAGGATTATAATGAATGGAAAAAACCATCAGAGGGAGTCGTAGTCACTTCAACAAGCTTATTGATGAAATACACTGTTGTCATGCACGTCTCTTCTATTAGGAGTGATGAGAGGTGCTGCAGGTTCCCTCTAAAGGGAAGAAAGCAGGGCTTCTGGCCTAAATAGTGTGTCTTCATCCACCTTTTTCATTGGATCTTATACCATGTGACTTCTGGCTCTTCCCCAAAAGTCAAAATGACCAAAATGTTTAGAATTCATTTAAGACATTGAGGCAGCCACAGCAGCACAATTGGAGACACTCATGTAAAGAGGACTTCAAGAACTGCTTCAGAAAGTGGCAAGAACGAGGAGACAAATGTGTTTGAAGTGAGGGTGGTATTTTGAGGAGGGGTAATGGCAAATGTGTCTACTAGTGCAATAATTTTTAAAATTTAAACATCACTGTAATTTTTCAGTCACACCTTTTTTTTTTTTAGACTGTGCCTTGTTAAGTTGTTAAGTTGCCCCAAGCTGGACTGGAATTTGCAATCCTCCTGCCTTAGCCTCCCAGAGTGCTGGGATTACAAGCACGTGCCACTAGACTCAGCTCTAGTACAGGATACTATAAAGCAAAAATAATAGAAGAGTCAAGAATTATTGCAACTATTGTTTGACAATGAGACAGAACTGATAGATCTAAAGCAGAGTTTAGCACATATAACTTGGTGTTGAACAGGAAAATGTCATGAATCAATAGGGAAGAAATGGATTATTGAATAAGTAGTTCTGAAGAATCTCACAAAGTGTTGGAGAAGGGTAGCAGGTTTATTTCTCAATAGAATAAACATCACAATACATTCCAGATGGATCACACAATGATATGTAAGAAATCAAAGTGTAGCCTGGCGTGGTGGTACATGTCTATAACCCAGCACTCAGGAGGCTGAGGCAGAAGGGTACCACAAGTCCAAGGCCAGCCTGAACTACATACACAGTAAGTCCAAGGCCAGCCTCAACTTCTCGTGAGAGCCTGTCTCAAAAAAACCGAAATTTAAAAAATAAATAAAATACAATGTGGAAATATTTTCTGAGCATAAAAACTTTAAAGCTCACCATAAAGGAAATTATTACACGTAACTGAATTGAAAATTAAATTTCTGCACATGAAAACACACCGAAGTTTTATAGAACATTTGCAAAATATTTGGTGGGTTAAGGATTCCTGTCTATTCTTTCCTTTTCTCCTTCTTGCTTTTCTTCAACAAATATCTACACATATTAGGGTTTCAGCCAACACTGTGTAGGAACTGAAGATTGAATGGCGATCAATTTAAAATTAGTCCCCACAGCTGCTGCCACCCATGAAGCATATCTGTGGGAACCGGAGAAAAAGGTGCCCTCTGATGCTGTAGGTGGTGGGATTTTGATAGGCTGGGTTTGGGTTCCAGTGTGCTGCCCTGGTTTTTAACCTCAGGGCAAGAAACCCATGCCCTGTTGGGGCCTCTCCAGGTCTCCTGCTCACAGCCTAACAGCAAGGTCAGTTAAACAGTTACTGCTTGAGGGCAAGAGGTACAGAGCAAGGCACTGAACCTGAATGGAGGAGGCTGGGGGACTCAATCAGGCTGAGAACAGAAGAATGAGCAAGCTTAAAAAATGCAACCCAACTGCGTGCTCAAAGATAATATCCCTATTCTGAAGACAGCATTTTGCAAAGAATAAACAAACAATTTAGCAGCTCAAAATAAAAGA
Source organism: Heterocephalus glaber (assembly GCF_053883595.1). Classification (NCBI taxonomy): domain Eukaryota; kingdom Metazoa; phylum Chordata; class Mammalia; order Rodentia; family Bathyergidae; genus Heterocephalus; species Heterocephalus glaber. The sequence continues at coordinate 8,850,768 of NW_028258444.1, read as the reverse complement.
CTAAAATCCACAGGATATTAACTTTTAAAATGTGAAAAATTGCCTGTGCTCCCAAGGTTATAAAGAAATACATATTGAATTAGTAATGGCAATGCTAATTCTCTCTACAGAATTAAGAGTACTTAATAATTTGTGTTCAACAACTCATGCACTATTCTCAAGTAATTTTACTCTTAGAACTTTAATATCAAATAGTAACTAGTTAAGGATATGCAACTGTAAAAACAAGAGCATTCTGGATCGAACATGTACGAGATCACTGATGAATACATGAACAAAATCTTGTATATCCACAGTGGGATATCACTCAGCCTGGAAGAGAAGTGGAGTTCTGATGGATGAAATATCATAGATAATCTGCAAAAACATTATGCTGAGTGAAAGGCGTCAGGCACAAAAGACCATGTAGAAAGTGATTGCTTGCAGTGGGAAGTAACTGGGGAATGAATGAAGTGGGTGGTATCTAAAGGGTACAGTTTCTTTTGAAAGTGATGAAAATATTCTAAAATTGTGTTAGTGGTTGCAGATACTCATGAATATACTAAAAATCATTGAATTTCACACTTTAAATAGGTAAATTGTACATTATGTGAATCACATCTCAAAAAGAAATCTATTTTTGAAAATAATGTATAAAATTTTTAGCAAAAAACAGTAGATAGCAAAAAAAGAAAAAAAAAGAAAAAATCCTAGTACCCAAAGAATTCACAAATGATTAGCCAATATCATACTATAAGTTGGAATAGCATGTGTAAAACATGTGATTTTAAAGTATAAAAATAGTATTACTTTACCAATTGCTATAACATTGACATTGATTATCCATTCCTGGACATTGGCATTTTAGGATGATTTATCTCTTCTTTGTGTTTCTGTTCATTAAATCTTTTCTTAGCATAGGCGTCTGATAATTTTAACAATTAAAAGAAATGGCGCAATAGAAAAAAAGATTTTTAAAAAATTTCAAAATTCAGAAAATCCTCTGAACTACATTTCAGGGAGAAAAAATAAATTCTCCAAGTTAAAATATTAAAATTTAGTGTTCATTAGCTTTCTTTTTTGTTTATTTTCTTTTTTAAAAAGAATGTGTAATATTTTACAAAATTAACCCTATGCCCTATACTTCCTGTGGTGCACCATGAGCTATTTTAGACTTTCTTCTCTCCAATTAGTCATTCAGAAGAAAAACCAAGCTGTTCACAAATGGTATTTAACCAAAAGTCCTATTTTTTTTTCTTGTGATTTGAACATAACAACAAAAGGAATGAGTCAGTGGGTTCTCTATAATAAGTGTCAAGGAAAGAAAGATTTCTAAGCTGCTGATTCACTTAAAAATGACAAACAATATAAAACTATTTATAAAACTCTTGAAACCATAGTACACTTTTGAGAATTATTCAAGCTGTCTTCTGCCAGTATGAAGTTAAGTAGCTTAGAAAGTCTTCTCTAAAATCACCTTTGCTTTATCAAAATGGAAAGAATATACTCTAGTTAAGTATAGAAAATTTATAACTTTAGGAATTCATGTCTGGGAGTGGGACAACAGATTATTTGCTTAGAAGTAGTGCAGCACAAAGACAGAAAAGGGGAAAAAGGCAAAAATGAAGCATGTGTAGCAAAAGCGATAATTTTTAATTCTGGGTTATCAGTGTATTTGGACTTATTGTATGTTTTGAAAGTTTTTATAACAAAATTTTTTAATAAAAGGAATATTTTAAATTTATTTTTCTTTCTTTTTACAATGTTACATATTAAACCCAGGGCTTTCCGTGTGTGAGGCAAGCACTGTACCACTGTACTACAGCCCTGGTTCCTAAATTTCTAAAAAAGAGCTTAACTATCATTCAAAGAAAGAGAGGACTAAATGATATGAAGCTTAAAATGTTAGCTAATATATTATGTCAAAGAAACTTAAATTTTATGTTGTGAACATTAGTAAACTATATGGAAAAAAATATTTACAAATTAGAGTGGGTCCTAAGATTGTCCTAAGACATTATAAATAAGTGTCCTAGTCTTGTTTCTGGTTGTATAGAAAAACTTTTAACTTTTCACTATTCCGTGTGATATTAGATATGGACTTGATGGTGGTTATTGTATATATTGTATGTATTGTATTACATATTTTTTGAATTTTCATTATGAAAAGATGTTAATTTTTCAAATTATTTTTCTGCATTTATCAGTATGATTGTATGGTATTTGTCCTTCATTCTGTTAATGAATTATATCACATTCATTGCCTGAAACATCTTTGCAAAGCAAGGATAAATCTCACTTGATTTGATTGTGATCCTTTCAAAGTTCTGTTGAACTGAGTTTGCTGCTATTTTATTAAAGATTTTTGCATCAGAGATATTAGACTACAATATTCTTTTTTGTAGTGTCTTTGTCTGCCTTTGGCATCAGGGGGATTTGGGGCTAAAGAGTGACTCTGGAATTTTCTCCTTTTCAATTTTGTGCAAGAGTTTGAGAAATACTGGTGTTAATTCTTTAATTGTTCAGCAGAATTCAGCAATAAAGCCATCGGGTCCTAGACTTCTCATTGGTAGGAAACTTTTGATTAATGTTTTAATCATTATTAATGTGTACAGATTTGTACCCACTATTAATTTGTACAGATTATCCATTTCTTCATGATTCAGTCTTGATAACTGTAAGTTTCTAAAAAGTTATCCTTTTCTTCTATGTTACTCAGTTTGTTAGTGTGTAACTGTTCCTAGTAATCTCATGATCCTCTATGTTTCTGTAGTATTGTAATGTTTTCTTTTTCATTTTTTATTTTACTTGAGTTCTTCCTCTCTGTCTCTCTTCTCTCTCTCTCCCTCCCTCCCAATGGTTTGAAATTTTATCTTTTTAATAAACAACTCTTAATGCCATTGATTTTTTTCTAGTCTCTATTTCATTTATTTCTGTTCTAATCTTTGTTGTTTCCTTTCATCTACTAACTTTGGGCTTAGTCTGTTCATTTTCTATCTTTTTTAAAGTATAAAGTTAGGTTTTTATTTGAAATAATTTTCAGGTAGATGTTCATTGCTATAAACTGCTTTTAAACCTAATTTTGGTGCATTCATACATTTTTACACATTGTGCTTCCATTTATATTTGTCTCAAAAACACTTTTAAATTTCTCTTTTGATTTCTTTTTCGACTCATTGGTTGCTCAGACGTACTGTACATTAATTTCCATACATAGGTGAACTTTTATTTTCTTACCATTACTGATTTCTAGGTCCATGTTGCTTTGGTTGGAAAAGATATGTGATATGATTTCAGTTTTCTTAAATAGTTTAAGACTTGTTTTTTAATCTAATGTATAATTGTCCTGGAGAATGTTCTGTGCACACTTAAGAAGAACGTGTACCCTGTTGCTGTTGGATGAAATGTTTTATGTGTGTCTCTTCAGTCCATTTGGTCTAAAGGGTAGTTCAAGTCCAGTGTTTCTCTATTTTCCGACTGGATGGTCTATGTCCGTTGTTAAAGTAGAGTACTGAAATCCCTTAGTGTGCTTGTCTTCCTACTTCTCTCTCAGCTCTGTTTTTGCTGGCTGGCACCTCCCCCTGAAAACACCCTCTGTAAACTGCTATGTTACACCCATGAGCCCCGTTCTTTCCTGAGCAGCAGCAGCAGCCTCATTGCCAAAAGACCCTGTTACCTATATGTAAAAACCTCTGGGATGTTTTTGGCTCATTTTAAGATCTTAGGCAGACAAGCCAAGAAATACAAAATGGGAACATTGGGACATTTTAGAGCAGGCTTTTATGAACTTGAGCCTTTAAGGAAAAAACTATATTGTTATGATTCCTGATTGCTGTTGGATTGTCCTTCAGAAACAAAGATTTACGGCTTTATGTTAAAGAAATTTTCAAATAATGTCTATATGTTTCCTTTCATATCTCGGTAAAGGAAGCAAGAAAGCCAAAATGAATTCATTTTAAGTACAAAACATGAAACGTGCCATCAGCATTCAGCATGATTTTTTCCTATAATAAATGTTCAAAAAACATGTAAAGTATAATTGAATACATTACCCAAAATAAGTGGCCTTTGCAACTTAGCAACATTAAAGATGCATTTTAAAGGAGAAGATGCATTTAAAGGAGAAGACTTCTATGGTTTAAATATCTTTATCATTTTGAAAATTTACCCCCAATGCAATGTAATCAGAGACTCAGCCTTCAAGAAGGTGACTGAACCGTATGGATTCTGCTCTCATGTTTTGTCACAGTTAAATGTCAACCTCCCCCTGCCCACCTCTCTTAAGTCTCACTGTCGTATTAACACTCTCTGGCCCTATGCCCCAATATTCTACCAAAGTCACTCCCAGCAAGACCACCAACAACCTCACAGAGCAGCATAGAAGGAATGTAGGCTTGAGACCCACACAGACCTAGTTTACAGTACAGCAAGTTATTTAAAATCTCTAATCTTCAGTTCTACTTCATAAAGTTCTTGAGATAGCAAATGAGATAATATTTTTAAAACATCTGGTACATTATTCTCATTAAATTGATAATTTTTTTTCTTTTTTTTGCTTAAATTCTTTTATTGGTAGATTTTAGGTACACAATATGTTTACATTTATCATTGGGTGCTTGTACCTGTACATGATGTATCTTTGTTCTTACTTTTTCCCCATTCCCTGTGCTCCCTTCACCCCCTCCACCCTTCACTATTTACAAAGACTTTGTTTCCATTTTTTCCTTTTCTCATAATTTTTCCTTTCCCTCCTTTCCCCTTCCCCTCCCACTTCCCCTACCCTTCTTGACCTTTTCTTCCTATTTCAAATTATCAATTATTCATTTTAATCATTTTAATCCTTATTTACACTTTCAGTTTCTCACACTAGAGAACCTATTTGGTATTTACACGTGTGTCCTATTTATTTCACTTAAGAGCATCACCTCAATGTGCATCCATTTAGCTATAAATGTCTCTAATTTCTCATTGTTTATGGCTGAGTAGTACTCCATTTTATTAAAAACCACATTTTCTTTATCCAGTCTCTACTTGATGGGCATTTGGGCTGCTTCCAAGTTTTAGCTATTACAAACTGTGCTGCTATGAACATGGGTGCACATATATCACTGTGGTATGATTCTTTTAATTCTTTGGAGAAGATACCCACCAGGAGAATAGCTGGGTCAAATGAGACTTCCAGTCCTAGTTCTTTGAGGTATCTCCATACTGATTTCCACAGTGGTTGCACCAGTCTACACTCCCACCAGCAATGGAGCAGGGTTCCTCTTTCCCCACAGACCTGTCAGCATTTGCTATTGATTGATTTCTTGATAGCAGCCATTCTTTCTGGAGTAAGGTGGAATCTCAGTGTTGTTTTCATCTGCATCTCTCGAATGACCAGTGATGTTGAACATTTTTTGTATGTTTATTTGCTGCTTTAATATTACTTATCAATCAACATATGTGATATTATTCTTTCTTGAAGTAATCTGTACCTTTGACTTCTAGGAGTCCTCTCTCTTCAACATTCCTATAATATTCAAGAAGATTGTTTGTCTATTTCATAATTTCATCTACATTTACTTAATATCCAATATTGAAATTTCCCAGATCTTAATTTCTGACACTTTTCCCTTCCTTTGTAAGAGCAATGATTCTCTGTGTTTATGGATGGGAAGAGGAGGTAGAAGAGAGCTGAAGTGGCTTATTAGAATTAGTAGGAAAGGTTTTTTCCAGATTCTGATATATCCCTCCTGGGGAACACAAGACACTGTATATTAACCTGTAATAAATACTCTTACACTGTGACAGTAGCACATTCAGCATAGGGATAGGGAGAGGGGTTATCTGTGACTCATGAGCCTACTGTAGCAGGCCCAAAGCCACCTATAGAGAATCACCAGTCCATCCCAGAACCACAGGTACAAGTCACTAGTCTTGTAATTTCAGTGTTCAAGTTTTAGTGCTTTCAAGGGCTATAATCCAGGCTGTGTCCTAGGCCCTCTGGAGACCCTGCTGAGATTTATGTTCTTGAGCAGGAAGAAGGAAAAAGATGAAAAGAAACTATTCACTTTAAGGAAGTTCAGTTCCTCCTTGAGAATGAGTTGGAGCTGAAGAGGTAGCAGAATGGTAGTTGTGGGATGGGGAACGCAGCCAGGCCTTGAAGTAGCAGATAAGGTTTGGTAGTGACATAACCTACTGAAGTAAAAATAACCCCAACTCCATTAATAAGAGAATGACTGTGACTCACCCTTCAGCCATGACAGTTAAGCACATCGTTAGGGTTTGAACACTCAGTGTAAGGTGCTATTTGGTCAAAAGAATCTATAAAATGCCAGTCATTTTTCTAGGAAGACGCAAATTATGAAACAGCTAGTCCTGCCTAGTTTCTCTAACATGCATCTTGTATTTAAGGCAGAGAAAAGAAGTTCTGGTTCTACAGGAACTGGAAGATCGTTCTAATCCAATCTTCTTGTTAAAATTAGGGAATTAAGACCCATTCAAATCCAACCACCTTCCCCAGCTCTATTCAGAGATCTCCCTACTGCAACCAGACTAGAAAATGATGCCTACCTTAGAAATTATTTCGGATCTATCTAATTCATTCTCATTTGGTGATGTCTAATTTAGACAACAGATGAAGAAATCATTCCAAGGTTTTTTAAAAAATAATATTTGCCTTGCCACATCCATGGTGTTTAGATTTCTATAGATCACTCTGAAAGAGGGAAAGCTCTAAACCAAAGAACCATTGCCTGTATCATTGCTTTCTGAGGTGGGATATAATGAGGGCCAAGAATAACGTAAAACTTTGCAACCTAGAAACCAAATAATCCCCTATTATATGACCAAAAGCAATCCAGTTTGATAGTGTTTCGCTGATGTATCTGTTTTTAATGAGTGATGACCTGAATAGTATAGCGATGTATCAAGTAGAAAACCCACCTATACATTTTTAAGCAAACATATCAAAGCATTCTTTTGACTCTTCAAACTTCCCCAGCAGTGATTCCCTGGGATGCCCACGTATTGACTTTTTAAAAACACAAACATCTCTGAAAAATAACTTCATATCCTGATGGAGCATAGTCCCTTAGCTGAAAAGTTTATCCTTTGTGAAAACTGCCTAGAGAATTAGGCCAGCAGAACATTGAAAAATGTAGCTTCCCAGCTAAAAGTAAAGAAAGTGTCTAAACATGGGGCAAGGATGTGCCTCAAGAGAAATAGCTCAACTTCTCAATCTTTGCTGGGTCCTTCAGATTCTGCTTGCTTTTGGCAAAGCCACTGCAGACTGAAGCAACTGCTGTGGTGGCTCTGTCCTTTCCCAGAGTGATTGTTTGCCTTTACATTTTCATTCACAAGCCAGGCATGGTGGCTCACACCTGTAGTCTCAGCTACAAGGAGGATGAGGCAGAATTACTTGAGTCCAGGAGCTGAGATCAGCCTGGGCAACTTAGCAAGACTCTCAAAAAAAAAATCCCCTTCACAGATTCACCCTGTAAGAATGTTACTAGGCCAGATGGAACAGAGGCTGCAGGGAAACAGAGTCTCATCACGTCTAAAGCACATTTTACCATTCAATTCTAGAGAGAAAAACCACAAGCACAAGTACAGGTATATGACACTAACGTTGTGTTTAAGGAATAGGAGCTTGTAAGGAAATTAGCTCAGTAATTCCAAGGGCTGTTGTTAAGGTGAATCTTGGCAGCATCTCACTTCAGCAAACCGAGTTTGAGGAAATTATCCAACACAGGTTAAAGTTCTCTGCCTTGATTGCAGTCATGGACTCAAGCTTTATGAGGAAGACTTTAAGCAAACATGCTTTTCCTTTAACAGTCTAAAAATGAAACAAAGGTCTCCATGATCACCGTTAGTCACAATATATCCAAGCATACATGTTAGAGGTGATTCCTAGGAATCATCTGTCTGTCCTCACCTACTGAAACCATCCCAAAGTCAGGAATGTCCTTCGGTTTAAAATATTCCAGGGGCTTTATCAGTAACTTTGAAAAGCATTGGGTGTGAATGTTCTCAAGTGGGCCACATGAACATTCTTGCTTGTTTAATTTAGTTTGGAGTGCATTAGTAGATGGTTATGTTAAAAATAGTCTACCAGATAACTATATTTCATAAAAGCTTTGCTATTGCCAGAAATTTATAAAATCATGAGAGGAAAAAAATCATGTAATGTTACTCTTTAATAATTAAGATAGCAAATAAAATGCAGACATGACGTGATGATTACTTATGCACACAATAAATATTTATTGAATGGTTTGATTGATGCTTTACGGCAGAAAGAGTCACTTAATGATAAGAATATTCATCTTTGAAAGTAGAATATTTTAGGAACTTGAAAAAATATCCAAATTCCTATATATATTTTGAAATAATACTATCAGACATGCAGTTGATGTTTCTTTTTGCTTGTAATAAGCCAATTAAAGAAGGAAATGAATCTCCCATAAGGATTTTAGAAACACATTTAGATTTTGATAACTTTGTTTTATGATTCTGAGACACAGATAAAAGCAACAGAACTATTTTTTTCTGCTCATTTCTTGTAACTATATAGGTTTTCATAGATTTTATTTGGCATAAAGGACTCTCCTCAAAAGGCTCACCTCCCCACTGATGTACAAATGAAATTTCTTAGCATGGGAAGCAGATGATATAATGCAAAGAGCATAAAGACTGGGTTCTGACATACTCAGAACAAATTACAGTGGTAACATTTACAGATGCATATGATGAAGAGCAAATAGATGAGTGTGCATTTCTTTTCTTACCAACCAAGTGGACACAATAGTTACCCCTTAGGATTAGTGATAATATATGTAAAATTCCTAGTGAATGATATAGATGTTAAAATGAATAATAGCTATTATCAAAATCATTTTTTAAAAATTCAAAATGAGAAAATGTTTTAAAATAAGACAGTATCACAGAAACAATCACTGATTTAAAAATAATAAAACTCCAGACTACATTTCTGGATGTAAAACATTCAGATTCTCAACAGTCTTTCTATTCATTATATATTCTTTCTTTTTTTATGTTTGCATTAAAAAATCTGAACATATCTGTACATCCTTCACCCACCGATAGTCAACAGTTGATAATATTTTACTACATTTGTACATTTCTCTCTCCCTCTCTCTTTCTCTGTTTACACACACACACACACACACACACACACACACCATTTTGGAAAGAGTTGAAAACATGACAATTCATTTTTAAATATTTTAGTATGCTTTTCTAGAAATAAAAGCATTCAAGAATTTCATTTATTTCAATACATCAATTGGGAAATGTAAATATACACAAATTGTAATTGCCATACATTAAAATCTATTTTCTTGAGTTGGAAATCTGTGCACTTTTCTTGCTACTATGGGCTTAGCCTACTGTGGATGCTAATAAAATCCTACAGAAGGCTTCTGAAGTAAAATTCTTCAGCAATGAGTAGATTTAGAACTACCTATTTTACAGAAATTAGGGTTTATCATCAGCACTAGCATTCATGAAAACATGCACACTTTAATATAAGTTGCAGAAGAATATGATTTATGCGTCTGAAGCTGTTTTCAAACTCTATTGCACTTTGCAGACTCTTCTTGTGTCTTTGTTATGCAGCTTCTCTGCACAGAAACTCAGATGCGCTGGCCTAGAATCCTCACACAATATCTATCCACCTCAGAGAACTGTTCCACAAAATGGTGCTTTCACAGTAGTGTTCCTTCCACTCAGCCTTATCTCTGTAGTTAACCTTTCTTTAACTTTTATATATGTACATTTCAGCCAATCTATCTGAGGCGACTTTTCAATATTCAAACTAACCATTGTTCACAATTTGCTCTCCCTTGAATTTCCTCTTTCAGCTTTTCCCAGTTATCACAAAACTATCTCACTCTCCTCTACATCCTAGCCTCTCTCCCTTGCTTCTTTTTTATTGAAAACTAACAAAATAATCCCTGTTATTAACTACTTAGCTTGTTAACCTTAGTCAAATTGCTTGAGGCCTCCTGGGTTTCATGTCCTTCTTGGTGACACAGGATAAGTAAACTCAATTTACAAAGCCAGAATTGAAAATCAGCTCTACTTAGGTGAGTTTACATGGATGGATTCTGGCCTCAACCTACCTGAGTACACATATTTCTGCTTCTTCATTATGAGTTTGATTACTATGCGTTACTTACTTTTTTATGTCCAGGTTTCTTCATTTCTAAAGCAAGCACGTTAATAAAAGTATTTGCCTTCTTATGTTTACTTAGTATTTATGGCCAGTGACACTGTCTGTGACTAAAAAACGTGACTCTGGCAGTGTACCTATGTCAAGAAAATAAACAGTAGATGCTCTGAGGTTAAGTGTGTAAAGAACCACTGAGATCAAGTATCAAAAGGTACTGTGGGTGTGTAAAATGTATTAGCAGAATAACCAGAAATGCCTCCTGCCCTGTACTTGCTTCTTATCCCCTAATCAAATTCCCCTGCATTCAAAAAGTCCATTAAGATAAAGTTCCTAAACATTTTTAAAAATCATTGTCATTACAAAAACATGGAAAAAATTTTTTCGACACGGCTTCACATGGTATATTTTATTTCTGGTGTCAAATGACAAAATTACAATTTAGTTTAATGCTCCTCACTGGCTTTATTTTCTGTTCTGAAATATATAAAATAGAATAAATGTTCACATAGACTAAGCAGAAGAGGTTGGTTTTGAAGATAGAGAAAGGCTGAAGTAAACAAAAGTAAGGAACAAAAAGCACATTGGTCACTTCAAAGTTAATTTCTTTATAAAGCAAAGACAAGGACATGGAACAATAAAAAAAGTTGGTTAGCGTCAGGTTACCATTGTTATGTAAGAATCAAGGCAGAGGGAACTTCATTATCGTGCCAATTTAAACCAGCCTGTTTGGGAAATTTGGTTGTTACCGCTCTAGTCTTGCTTTCTCAGGTCAGATAAACAGCTTAGTTTCATTCTGGTGACGTGGACCTTTAGTATGACAGACTCTGTTGTAATTTTTACCCGGGTCTAGTAGGGCCTAGTACAGGCACTTAGTCCATAACAATGGACCCCTATAGTTTATATTTAACAATAAGTTTTCATTTTTATCAAATTATTAATTTCTAAAAGTTAAAAATAATACTTTAACACAAATATATACTGAGCATATTTCAAATGTATTTAATTGCCTCATGAGTAAAACAAGAATGGTAAAGCTGGCTCAATGAACAGAAGTAGAGACTGACTAGTATACACTAATGGAAGAAAGACTGCTAAAAATGCTGCTAAGTGGAAGTATTCAAATAGTGATTAATATTCTTCCAGGAAAAACAGTAACTTTTGGAGTCTTGTCTCCTGCTAGAAAGACAGCATGTGCTTTAATGCCAGACAAAAGTCATTGGTAATATAACCATCTTTGACAAGGTCAAGTTGGCCCTGATTCACAGAAAAGAAGCCGCCAAGTTCAGCCCATGACTCCGGTCTGCATATTCAGTTGAGAAACTTGTACTTTGCCAACAGTAGAGACACTCAGAAAACATCCACAAAGATGTTTACAAACACATGTTTTTATAAGTTTAGCTTTCAAAAGTCACTAATAATAATGTATAAACTAGTAGTTGGAATCAGTGATAGGTCTCCCACTACCTCAGCAGCTATTATGTATAGTAGCTGCCCTCTTCCTATGGTGCCTTGCCCCTTCCCCTGTGTGACATCATGCCAAGATGGTTGCTCCCACCAAAGAACAAACCCTTCTTCCCAGCATGCCCCTCTTCCCGACTAGAGAGTAACCTAATACTTGCTCACCTCCTACCACCTAGTGACATCACTGGCTCCTCCATTCCCTAGTCACTACCTCAGCCCCTACAAACCCCACCCCCGTCTCTATAAAAGACTCTCCCTGCCCCGGCCATATTGCTTTTGTCTCTCCTTTGGTCAGAGACAGCCCAGCAGATCTGTTCCCCTAATAAAGGCTTGTTGTGGCCTGGTCTGGTCTTGGTCTTTGGCCCTTTTACCTGACAATCAGTTCTAGCGTAATAAAAATAATCAGAAAAACATCAACTTCATCTTTACACTTAAAATACTGAGTACCTCTCTCTAGTGCCAGGGATTGAACCCAGGTCCTCACACGTGCTAAGCACGTGCTCACCTGCTGAGCTAGCTACATTTCCAGTCCGAACACCACCTTCTTTTGGCTTTTTTTTATTAGTACATGTTTATAGTCCACGCATTTTATAATTTTCTTGGGGAGTTGGTAACATACATAATACAGCTTGTTTCTTTTAATCTCCTGCCTTCTCCCTCCTTCCCCCCACCACCATTTTAAAGAAAGTACATAGCTTCAAAATGCATGCCATTTACAATACATTTAAAAATCTGTATTTGTCATTAAATTCAATGTTCATTCCAAATATTCTCTTAAATGACTTCTTAATTTTGAAGTCCTCCTTCCTCATCTCTCTCCTTCAGGAACAGAAGCACTAGAGAAGGAAAAGGAGAGAGGGATTGTCTTTATGAAGAAAAAAGTAAAATTTTGATATACAAGCATGGTGCATGGGAGAATATATATTCCATAGCAATTTCTTTTTTCTTTTTAGTGTTACTGAAAGGAATTATTTTCCAATCATGCATTCCAATATTATAACATGAAAATAAAATAAGCAATTCTGATTTTGAGAATTCTTTAAAATTTCCTTTAATATTATTCATGCCTTTTCTTTTAGAATCTGCTCTTAAAGAACAGAAAATCTGAAAAGTATGCAAAAGATGACCATATTTATTCTGTCCTTTTTTTTTTTTTTTTGTACCTGGGATTGAACTTGGGACGTTGCACTTGCAAGGCAGGGGGCAGAACCACTGAGCTAAATCCCTGGCCCTTTATTCTATCTTAATACCTTATAGAAACATGGGCTCTAGAAAAATTCAAAACAGAAATAATTTCCCAGATATCTACAGAGATGGTAAGCAGAGTGAAAGACATGATTAGAGGCTCTAGAACAGAAATAGATAAAAAAGAAACATAACCTGAGTTAAAATTTTTCAAATAAAATATTTCATACAAATACAGTACCAAAACAAAGTCGTCAATCAGAAAGAAGCTGAAAGTAGAGATAGAAAACTAAAAAGAGGAACTACTACTCAGTAGACTTATGGGAAGTTACTAGCCCTCAAAGAAACTAAATTAAGAAGCAAAATAGTAACAGTTTCCTTAATTAGTATGGTAATTTCCTGGCTACTATAACAAATGAGCATAAACTGGGGGCTCAAAGCAATAGAAATTTACTCTCATTTCTAGAAGCTAGAAATCTGAAACCACTGGATCACAGGGCCTTCATGCTCTATCTCAAAGGCTCTAGGGGAAAATCTTTTCTTGCATTATCCTGCTTCAGCTGGTTTCTTGACTTTCAGCTATATAGTATTCCAGTCTCTGCCTCCGTCTTCATATGCTGTTCTTCCCCCTGTTTGTGTATTTTTGAGTTCAAATTTCTCTCTTCTTTTTTTTTTAATTTTGTTTGAGAGAGGGTCCTGCTGCTGTCCTTGAACACACTATGTAGCCCAGACTGATATTGATTTTGCAGTCCTCCTGCCTTGGCCTCCTGAGTGCTGGGATTACAACACTATCATGCCCAGCAGATTTCTCTCTTCTTATAAAGACATCAGTCACTAGATTAAAGTACATCCTAATGCCATTTGACCTCATCATAACTTGATTTCTTCTTCAAAGACCCTATTTCCAAAGAGGATCATATTCTGTAGTGCTAGCTGGGCATGAACTTGGTTGGGAAAACTGTTCAACTCAATACTATTAGAGATTTTTACTTAATGTTATGCCCAATACTTGGAGTAGACAGAGATGCCTTTCTCTCACACACAACACTGAATCATTACCAAGCCTTTCCTCTATATTTAAAATACCATATCTTCTGAATTTGCCTTCTCCCCTGGATGGCTAGACCTAGCAGGTTTAAATGCCACTTGTGACTGAGTACAGGGAGTATATGAACATGGTGCAACCATAAAGAACCTGTCCATTATTAAATGTACACTGATGAATATCAAGATCTCAGTAACCAGAATTCTTCTCTCCTCACTTAGGAAGCTTTGTGGTTTCAACTGTACCCCCCAAAAGATATGTTCAAGTCCTAACCCCCAGGCAATACATGTGAATGTGTTCTCAGGTGGAAGTAGAGTCTTTGCACATATAAACAATGTAAGAGGAGGTCATAATGGATTAGGGTGGCCCTAATGCTATGACTTGTGTCCTTATAAGAGGGCAATTTGGGCAGAGAGACGCACACACAGAAGAAGGTCACGAGGACAGAGGCAGAGATTGGTGTGATGCAGCTGTAGGCCGAAACGTCAATTGCCTGCAGCCACCAGAAGCTATGAATAGGCAAGAAAGGATTCTTTTCCTAGAGCCTACGGAAGAAAGCAGAGCCCTATCAAGACCTTAATTTCAGAATTCTACCCTCCAAAAGTGTAAAATAATAACTGTTGTTTTAAGGCACCCAGTTTAGTGCACTTTGTTGCCGCACCCCTAAGAGACAAACAGAGACAGGATATGGAATGGATTGGAGAGGAAATATAGCAAAGTTTCTCCCTGGCAGACTGTCCCCCAATAAAAGAAAGAAGCTGTTGCAGAAGTTTTATTTAATCTATTTTCAGAAACAGAAATGTGGGATAGCATTGAAGTTCTCATTCTCATTTATTTTGCCCTCTCTTCTCTCATTAAACAAAACAGGCCGGTCTCTGCTTGAGCAGCCATCTTCTCAAGGGACGAGACCTCTGAGCCTGAGGCCAGCCCTGTGCTCCTGAAACTGACCTCTGCCTGGAAACTGACCTGAGCCCTGGAGGGCTCAGCACTGGGCCTCGGGGAACTCTGAAGCAAGTCAGAGTGAGGTATTCATTAGTTAACTCTGCAAAGTGGTCTGCTGTAAGTCAAAATTTTGTTTTCTTTTTCCTATTTCAAAATACACCCAGTCACCAGTCTTTTCACCAGTCAATTCAGTTTGTGAATTTCAGTTCAATGAGATTTCAAGTTTGATATTGTTTTAATTTCCAAATTACATCTCATTCTCAGCATAGCAGTCTCTCTGGTCCCTTGGCCAGGTTCCTGATTCCCAATGGAAAGGCTTTACTGAACAGCGAACTAATTGAACAATGAGTCTCTCGCTTCTGAGAGGACAACTCTCCATAAGTTTTTAAATCTCAGCACCCTCAGGGAAGTCACTGTATTTTGTTTCTTATGATCTTGCCTCTTGTATTATTAGTGTTAACTCTAGTAATTGCTGTATTATGATGCAAGTAATAATTCTTACAATAGGGTAATGTTTTGAGGCAATAATCTAAAGTCTTTATATGTTTATCTCATCCAATCCTTTCAATAATCCTGGAAGATTCCATTCTGTTTTGAAAATTTTTAGTTGAATTAAATTTTTCACTTATATATAAACATTATATATATTCATGAAGTGAAATGTGACATTTTTAAAAATGTTATTTTATTGGTACATTTTAGGTATACAATATAATAACATTCATCACTGGAAATTTGCACCTTTACATAGTCGCTTTTGGTTCTTATTTTTCCCCCTTCCCCTGCCCTCCCTTCAACCCCTCCATCCTTCCCTATTTACAAAGACTTTGTTTCCTTTTTTCCATTTTCTCATATTAATTCCACTCCCTTCTTTCCTTTTCCCTACCCCTTCCACTTCCCCCTCCCCTTTACCCCTTTTCTTCCTATTTCACATTATCTATTATACCTTTTAGTCCTTAGACTTTCAGTTTCTCACACTAGAGAAACCATTCGGTATTTACACATGTGTGTCCTGTTTATTTCTCTTAAGAGTATGGCCTCAATGTGCATCCATTTAGCTATAAATGCCACTAATTTCTCATTTTTTATGGCTGAGTAGTACTCTGTTTTATTTTAGAAAAGGGGTTTTGTAATCACTGTAGAACAGTCTCATATTCATTTTTTATAGAAATGTTATTCCGATGGTGCATTTTTTGTTTAATAAATAAAGTTTTGATTAAAAAACCCACATTTTCTTTATCCAGTCTCCAGTTGATGGGCATTTGGGCTGCTTCCAAGTTTTAGCTATTAAAAATTGTGCTGCTATGAACATGGGTACACATATATCACTGTGGTATGATTCTTTTAATTCTTTGGGGAAGATACCCAGGAGGGGAATAGCTGGGTCAAATGGGACTTCCAGCCCTATTTCTTTGAGGTATCGCCATACTGACTTCCACAGTGTTTGTACCAGTCTACACTCTCACCAGCAGTGGAGCAGGGTTCCTTTTTCCCTATAGCCCTGCCAGCATTTGTTATTGGTTGATTTCATGACAGCAGCCATTCTTTCTGGAGTGACGTGGAATCTCAGTGTTGTTTTCATCTATATCTCTCAAATGGCCAGTGATATTGAGCATCTTTTCATATGTTTATTTGCTATTTCTACTTCTTTGTCTGAGAAATATCTGTTCATTTCAGATGCCCATTTTTGGATTGGGTCTTTAAATTTGGGAGGTCTGAATTTTTAAATTTCTTTATAGATTCTAGATAGTAGACCTTTGTCTGAGGAACAGCAGGTGAAGATTTTTTCCCACATTGTGGGTTGTCTCCTCACACTGTTGGCAGTTTCTCCTGCTGTGCAGAAGCTTTTTAGTAAGAAGATATCCCACTTGTTGATTGTACTAGTTCACAGGCAACTGAGGTTTTGTTCATAAAATCTTTTCCTACCTCAAGGTCTTCAAGAGTTCTACCTAGCTTATGTTCCAACTGGTTCAGCATTTCTATTTTAATATTTAGATCCTTAATCCATTTAGATTTTAGTTTGGTACATAGTGAGAGATATAGGTCTAGCTTTAACCTTTGGCAAGTTGAAATCCAATTTTTCCAGCACCATTTATTAAAGAGGCTATCTTTCCTCCAGTGAGGGTGTTTGGCTCCTTTGTCAAAGATGAGATGGCTGAGTGTGTCTGGCGTTGTTTCTGCATCTTCTAATCTGTTCCACTGGTCCTCAAGTCTGTTTCTTTGCCAGTACCATGCTGTTTTTATCACAGTAGCTTTGTAGTAGAGTTGCAGGTTGGGGATTGTGATACCCCCTGCCATGTCTCTGTTACCTAGAATTGCTTTTGCTATTCTGGGTCTCTTCTTGTTCCAAATGAATTTTTGGATTGTTTTCTCAAGGTCTGTAAAGTATACTGCTGGGATTTCAATTGGGACTGCATTGAATCTACATAGCAGTTTTAGAAGTATGGCCATTTTCACTATTTTGATCCTTCCTACCCAGGAGCAGGGGATGTCTTTCCATTTTCTGATATCATCTTCAATCTCTCTTTTCAAAGTGCTATATAGTTTTCAGAGAAGAGGTCTTTGATTTCTTTTGTTAGGTTGATTCCTAGGTATTTCAGTTTTTTGGATGGTATTGTGAAAGGAATTGTTTGCCCTATTTCTCTCTCAGTGAGTCTGTTGTTCATGTAGCAAAAAGCTATTGATTTTTGTGTGTTGACCTTTTAACCAGCTACTTGACTGAATTTGGTTATTAAGTCTAGAAGACTTTTGGTGGAGTTCTTAGGGTCTTCTCTATAGAGTATCATGTCATCTGCAAATAATGACAGTTTGACTTCTTCATTTCCTACCTTTATTCCTTTTATTTCTTTCTCTTGTCTAATTACCATGGCTAATGTTTCCAAAATTATATTGAATAGGAGTGGTGAGAGTAGACATCCTTGTCTTTCTCCTGACTTTAGTGTGAAGGATTTCAGTTTTTGAGCATTTAGTATGATATTGTCTGTTGGTTTTTCATAGATTACTTTTATCAGATTGAGGTAGAGACTGTCTATTCCAATTTTTTGTAGGGTTTTTATCATAAATGCATGTTGGATTTTGTCAAATGCTTTTTCTGCATCTATGGAGATAATCATATGGTTTCTGACCTTGGCACTATTGATACAGTGCATTACATTAATTGATTTGCGTATGTTGAACCATCCCTAGGATGAATCCCACTTGGTGGGATTCTGCATGATCTTTTGCATTCTATTTGCCAGTATCTTATTAAGGATTTTTGCATCTATGTTTATTAGTGAGATTGGCCTATAGTTCTCTTTTTCAGTTCAGTCTTTCTCTGCTTTGGAGATCAAGGTGATGCTTGCTTCCAAGAATGAATTTGAGAGTATCGCTTCCTTTTCAATTTCATTGAAGAGTTTAAACAGTAGTGGCAGTAGTTCCTTTTTAAACGTCTTGTAGAATTCAGCAGTGAAGGCATCAGGACCTGGGCTTTTCTTCGTTGTAAGTTTTTAATTATGTTTTCAATTTCAATGATTGATATTGGCTTGTTTAGAATTTTTAGGTCTTCTTCCTTCAACTTTGGTAATTCATACATATCTAGGAATCTGTCCATTTCTTCTGTGTTTTCCATCTTATTGGCGTATAGGTTCTGGAAGTAGGTATTGATGATCCTCTGGATTTCTCCTGGGTCTGTTGTAATTTCACCCTTTTCATTCCTAATTGCATGGATCTTGGCCTTTTCTTTCCTTTTTCTGATAAGGTTGGCTAAGGGTTTGTTAATTTTGTTGATTCTTTCGAAGAATCAACTCTTGGCTTCATTGATTTTTTTGTATCATTCTCTTAGTCTCCATTGCATTGATTTCTCCTCTGATCTTTATAATTTTCTCCCTGGTATGAGCTCTGGGTTTGTCCTGCTGTTCTTTTTCTAGAAGCTTGAGGTTCAGCTTCAGATTGTTTAATTGGGCTCGCTCTGTTTTCCTAATATGTGTATTCACTACTATGAATTTCCCACTTAAGACTGCTTTCATTGTGTCCCATAGATTCTGATATCTTGTATTGTCACTGTCTTTTAATTGAAGGAACTGTCTGATTTCTTCTTTAATTTCCTCTGTGACCCATTGGTTACTCAGAAGTGTGTTGTTCAATTTCCATGTGCTTGTGAAATTCTTGCAGTTTCTTTTGCTATTGATCTCCAATTTCATTACACTATGGTCTGATAATATACACAGGATAACTTCAATTCCTTAGCACTTACTTAAACAAGTTCTATGTGAACATGCAAGTATGTGGTCTATTTTGGAGAAGGACCCGTGTGCAGCTGAAAAGAATGTGTATTCTGATTTTGTTTGGTGGAACACTGTAAACATCTGTTAAGTTCATTTGCTCAAGAGTTTCATTGAGTTCTAGTATTTTGTTGCTTAGTTTTTGTCTAGTTGATCTGTTTGTGACAGTGGGGTATTGACGTCCCCCACTACTATTGTATTAGTGCTTATATGACTTTTCCTGTCCGTTAGTATTTGATTTATATAGTTGAGCGCACTAGTGTTTGGTGCATAGATATTTATGATTGCCATCTCTTCCTGTTGGATTGTTCCGTTTACAGGGATGTAGTGTCCTTCTTTGTGTCTCCTCATCAGTGTTGGTTTGAAATCCACTTGATCTGCCAAGAGGATAGCTACTCCTGTTTTTGGGTTCCTGTCGCATGCAGTATTGCTTTCCACCCTTTAACCTTCAGTCTATGAGTTTCCTTTTGAATTAAGTGTGTTTCTTGTATGCAGCATATTGTTGGATTTTGCTTCTTGACCCATTCTGCCAGTCTATTTCTTTTGATTGGTGAATTGAGACCATTAACATTGGTGGTTATAACTGAAACATATTGACTTATCATTGTCATGACTTTTTCTTTTTGTTGCATTCTCCCGTTTTACATTTAATTTCTTGTCACACCCAATGGATTTGTTCTGCTGTGCTTCTTGGATTGTGATCCTCATTGTCTGTACCTAGGCTATTATCTAAAATTTTTTGGAGTGCTGGTTTGTTATTCATGAAGTTCCTAAGGTGCTCTTTGTCATGAAAGTATCTTATTTCTCCATCCATTTTGAAAGATAGTTTTGCAGGTTACATCAATCTGAATTGGAGGCTGTTTTCCTTTAGGGCTTGGAATATGTCACTCCAAGCTCTTCTTGCCTTGAGGGTTTGTGTTGAGAAGTCTGCTGTGATTCTGATGGGCTTTCCTTTGTATGTGATTTGTTTCTTTTCTCTAACTGCTTGTAGAACTTTGTTATTTTGTTGGATTCCTGGAATCTTAACAATTATATGCCTATGTGTAGATTTTTTTTTTATCAAAGCCATTTGGAGTCCTTTATGCCTCACTTATCTGTATGTCAAGTTCTTTTCCCCTGCTTGGGAAGTTTTCTGCCATTACTTCTGTGAAGAGTTGTTTTATGTTATCTGCACTCTCTCCTCTTTCTTCATTGACTCCAATCAGTCTTATGTTATTCTTCTTTGGATTGCCTAGCAGCTGCTGGATCAATTTCTTGTGGTCCCTTACAATTTTCAAGCAAATTTTTCTTTTCCTCCTCACTAATTGCAATCTTATCTTCTATATCTGAAATTCTGTCCTCACATTGCCTCATTCTGCTGTGTAGACTTTCAATGGAGTTTTTAATTTCCTGGAAACCTGCTTGTATCTGTTTTATGGATTCCATTTGTTTCTTATGTTGGGATTCCATCATGTTCCTCAGCTCCTCTATTTTTTATCTGTGTCCTCTCTAGATTTATTTATCATGTCTTGCACTATGGGCACAATCTCTGCTGTTATCTGAGAAATTATTTCTGATTTCATTTTTTCCAGATCCTCTTTTGTTGCCAGTTCAGGGAGTCCATGCGGTTGAGTATCAGAGTGTTCCATTTCATTGCCCTTTCTGGTTGCTTTAGGTGATCTGGAAGTCTGGTTTTGAGACTTGTTTACATGTCTTCTGATTTCAACAGGGGTGAGTGGTGGGTGCTATTGGCCCCCACGTGGCTCATCTCCCCTGGGCTGGGAGCAGTGGAAAGGCGGCCCAGAAGCCCCTTCCTCTGGGCTGGGAGCAGTGGATCAGTGGCCCAGAAGCCCCTTCCTCTGGGCTGGGAGCAGTGGAAAGGTGGCCCAGAAGCCCCTTCCTCTGGGCCTGAAATGTGACATTTGATAGATGCACACTTACTTCTATGAGGTGGACTGTTTAAAATTCTACATATGAATGAGATCAAGTGATACTTGACTTTCTGTGCCTGGCTTATTTCACTTAACAGAATGATATCTCCTTCTATCCATGTTGTTACCAATAGCAGAATTTCATTCTTTTCGTGGCTGAATAGTATTCCCTTAAATATATGTACTACATTTTTTTATCCATTTATTATTTGATTGACACTTAAGTTCCTTCCATTACTTGGCTTATCGTGAATAATGCTACAGTGAACATAAGAGTGATGATATCTCTTCAAAATACTGATTTCACTTCCTTCATAAATATATACCCAGGAGTGGTATTGCTGAATCATAGGGTAGTTCTATTTTAAATTTTCTGAGGAACTACCATGCTACTTTCTATAGTGGCTGTACCAAATGACATCCCCACCAACAATGTGCAGAAGTTCCCTTTCTTCACATCCTCCACAGCACTTTTTATCTTGTCTTTTTTATTAGTATATGTTTGTAATTCATCATGGTGTATTTGTACTTATACCTATCACATCTTAATACTCTTTTCTTTCCCTTTCCTCTTTTCTCCTTCCTGTAAATCTTTTTGATAATAGCCATTCTTACCTGGGCAAGGTGTTATAGTATGTTTGATTTACATTTCCTTGATGATTCAATTATTATTATTCCTGTTTTAAAGATGAGAAAACAATGTCATACGGAGTTAACAATAACAATAAAAACAATTGTTAGGGTTCCAACTCAAGCAGCATGGCTCCAAAGGCCAGAATCACAACTGTCCCACGATGTTGCCTTACAGATCCTCTTTGATTTTAGGGGAACCCAGTCAGATTTTTAAATCTGGGTTCAAATAATTTTGGCCTTCTTTTCTGAGCACTGTCCTTTTTCTTCGCTCATAGCTTAATACCTAACTCTTAACATTTCTGCTTTTTTGCTTATTTGTTTTGTTTTTTGACAGGACCTCACTCTGTATTCCAGATTGGCCTTGAACTCATTATCCAGCCCAAGCTAATCTCAAACTTTCAATCCTCTTGCCTCAGCCTCTCCAGTGTTGAGATTCAGGCTGAAGAGATCACACCAGGCTTTTTTTTTTGCATGGCAGTGGGGGGCAAGGGCAGTACTGGGGATCTACTCCAAAGCTTTGCACAAGAGTTTTACTACTGAGCTTCTCCTCCAGCCCATGTACTTCTTCTACTTATATAAACAATTCTTCCCTTATTTTTGTTCCATATTGTCATTTTTGGTTTTTTGGTACTGGGGATCGAACTTGGGACCTTGTACTTACGAGGCAGGCAGCAGCACCACTGAGCTAAATCCCCAGCCCTGTATTGTCATTTTTTAAGAAGGACTACTTTTCTTTTATATCTGACTTGTCTTTATTTTATCCATAAAATATAAATATATTTATATGAAATCATTATTTAAACTAGTATCTAAAAGAATAATGATAAAATAGGAATTTCATCAAAATTAAAGTTTGCTTTGTCAGTTTTGTTAATGCTAGTATTTTATGCAATTGTTCTTTTAATTTCATATTCTTCTTACAGTGAATTTTTATAAAATACCTAAAATTTCTTCAGAGCACTCTTTTTGTTTCTTTTGGGAATCCAAAGTAAGAAAGTATATTTGTTCAGTAGTCTTTGGAAAATAAAATAAATAAGAACCTACATAGGTATGTGCTATTTGTAAGATCAAAGAAATCTTTAAAACCACTTTCCTCTTCAAATGTCTCTCTAAGGGAAAAACTTATGTGCTTTGTTACAAAACTGACACTGGTCCTTGCCCAAGTCCTTTAGAAAACCACAAGTCCTGGCAACTGTCCATTTTCTGCTATTTCCTTATATACCCAGTTATGACAGGCAGTTTTTTTAGCTGGGAGGAGATAAACTAGAGGGAGCCTGATTTTGAAGTCAAGCTTTGACCCATACTTCTCTAGTTTTTTGCAGGAAAGCTTAACAAAAGCCTAATTATGTAGAGAATTATATTTTATATATGTATATTATACAAATGGCAAATAAGTATGTCCATTTATAAGTTAAAATTCTTATGGCACTTCTTTCCCCAGCAATTTTTCATTAACAGTTTAAGTATTCATAAGAAGGGCTGGGGATTTAGCTCAGTGGTTCTGCCACCTGCCTCGCAAGCACAAGGTCCCAAGTTCAATCCCCAGAACAACAACAACAACAAAAAATTTGTAAGAAGACAAAATAGCATAAACAAAGAAGTTGTGAACAGGTGATTAGAAGAGATTATATAATCTGGTTTTATCAAGGACCTATAGTAAAACTATAATTTCTTTGTCAAGTTGAAATTGTATGTTTCTTTCACTAACAGTGGAGTTTGATTTTCCTTACCCAATTTTTCTCAGGAAAAATGAACCAAATATGTTATGATATAAACAATAACTGCCATTGTAAATTTATAGAATTTGCTATCCAGATACTGGAATTTTATTTTTTATTTCTCCTCTTCAATGCCTGATGTAAATAACCTCAATTTGTGGACATCTACCTATTACACTAAAATAACTTATCCCAAATGTAGTGACTTTAAAAAATTAAGCATTTATGATGCTCATAGTTTCTATGTGCCAGAAAATTTGGAAACAGGCTAGTGAAAGAGGTAGCCTGAAGTCTTCCATGAGGTTGCTGACAGAAGACAAGGGCCCCAAACTTCAGAAGGAAGCTCCACTTCTAAGGTGTTCCACTCACTTGGATGTCAAGCAGGTGCTGGTTTTTGGCAGGCAACTTTAGTTCCTCCCCATATCAGTTCCTCCACAGGCTGCATAAGGTTCTTCATGGCACAGCTGGTAGCTGACCTCCACTAATAAACAAGCCAAGAAAAGACAATATAGTACTCTATCAACAATGTCATTTATGACCTAGACTGAGAAGTCACACACCATCACCTCCTCCACATTCTGGTTAGAAGCCAGTCACTAATTCTGGTTCACATTTGAGGTTAGGAAAATTATACCCCAATTGCTGCAGGTGAGTATTAAAAATATGTGGACATACTTTAAAAACTCTAGAGTATTTCCTAGTTTATCCCTTATTTACTACAAAGAAAACTTAATATGAACCTAAACTTCCAATAACAAGTAATTTTTCAATCTATTATATAAGCCTATTCCTGCATGTACCGCCAGTACAATACTGGTTAAACATACTAATGTTTTGATGTACTGATTTGTAAGTTCTTTGCTATGCTTAGAAACTTGAGATTTTGTTATTGTTCTTATTCATTTATCTCCCTGAGCCTCAGAGTTGTGATCGTCACTTAGCCCTCAGTAAGTGTTTGGTGAATAAATAGGTGAAGCATCTATATGCCTTTGCTTCATTCAGAACTCCTGGATCTAGAATGTCCCATCATATTCATAAAGTAAAATAAGAAAGTTCATTTAAAATATTATATTTTCTTCCCTGTATACACACACACACACACACACACACACACACACACACACAGATTTTCATGAGAAAAGAAAGTGAACTATAAAACAAAAATTAAGACTATTGAGTATAAAGGAACTGATATGTTCATTTGTTGCCTCTTACTATGCTCCTATGATCTAAAATGAAATATAAGGAAAGGCTTAAGAGAATAAAAATCAACAGTGCCAAAAAATAGGGAGAAAATGTCATAGCACAATCATCAGCTGAAAATGAGTTAAACAAAGGGAACTGAAAGTCTGTAGAGAGAAGCAAAGGGGTGTGGAGAATGGAGGAGTACAGAGGTTACTCCAGGGAAAGAGGGAATCCTTCTCTTCGAGTTAGTGATTGTGAACTTGAAGTTAGAACAATTGGAATGATTCTGTGGCTCTTTCCAGCCATATTTAGCTGCTGATGGAGAGGCTTGAAATGCAAAGTTCAATTTGAATCACTGCTCCACTGATCCACTGTTGTAGATCTGCAGAAGTAACTGGAGAGAAAGCAAGGAAAAGAAGCAGACTGTGAATATCTGGGAGAAGCGATAGTGTTGGGCCATGGGACCTGAAGTGGGTTATTAGAATTGAGCACAGGAGCTGGGGATTTAGCTCAGTTGTTTCACCGCCTGCCTCACAAGCACAAGGACTGGAGTTTGATCCCTGGTACCACAAAGAAAAAAAATAGAATTGAGCACAGGAGGGAAATGATGGACAGAGCAAAAGTGGTAGGGCAAGTGGAGTAGAGGTCTGCAGGAGGTTAGGGATTTATAGTAAAGGTGCTGTATTTAGCTGGGGAGAGGAGAGTAGTAGCCTGAGATTATAATTATGGAAACAATGGTCATGGCAATGTCTAAGATAAGACTGTAGAAGCAGGTGTTTGGTATCAGGTGAAGGACAACAATTATTCAAGGAGAATCAAAAGGACAAAGACCAGAGTTCTCATAAGTATCCTACGAGACAGGATCCGAGAAAGCTTTTCAAGCCTTGAATTCTGTATTCATCCAAATTATCAATCTGGTATGAGCTAAAATTTAATACTTTTATACATAAAAGAAGTTAGAGAATAAACCACCCATGCTATAAATTAAAACAAGGTAGACTAGGCTACAGAAAAATAAAATATATGATCCCAAACAAAACAAACTGGTGCCCCAAGATGCCAGTACCAGAATATGACACAAAAGAATAAAAGAAGCTAAAAATATTCAAAGAGAATCCATTATATTCAAACACTTGGGAAATTTTCTTTCAAATGGCAGTTTAAATTATGTAAGTATATATTTCCTCTCTTCTTTTACTCAAATCACATGACACAATGAATTCTACAGTGAAGTAATGCTTCCTTGTTTTCTACATAAATTGGTTATACAAATTGAAATCAAATAAGCAATACTTATGATTTAATTATTATGATTGGATAATTATGGCTACATTAAAATGCAATTATTGTGTAGGAAAGGGTTTTCTAAACAGAACCTCAATCAAACAAGAAATAGCAGCAAGAATCAACAAATGGGATTATGTCAGACTAAGAAGACTCTGTACAGCAAAAGAATAAATAAAAAAAAAAACAACCTACAGAATGAGGAAAAATATTTGCCTGGTACTCCTCAGAGGAATAATACATAGAATATGCAAAGAACACCAAAAAATTAAGCCACCTAAAATTAAAGACCCAGTCAAGAAATGGGCAAGAGAAATGAACAGACACTTCACAGAGGAAGAAATATAAATGGTCAACAAATACATTAAAAAATTTTCACCCTCTCTGGCCATTAAAGAAACACAAATTAAAACAACACAAAGATTCCATCTTATTCCAGAAAGAAGGGCAATAATTAAGAAATCATGCAATAGAAATGCTGGAGAGGCTGTAGTAAAAGAGAAACCCTCTGTCATTGTTGGTGGGAATGCAAACTAGTACAGTCATTGTGGAAATCAGTATAGAGACTTCTCAAAGAACTGAAATTAGAAATTCAATATGACCCAGCTATCCACTTGCTCGGTATCTTCCCCAGAGAGCTTAAGGCATCAACCTACAGCAATACATCCAAATCAATGTTTATAGCAGCACAATTTGTAAAATAGCTAAATCCTAGAACCATCCTGTATACCCATCAAAAGACAATTGGATAAAGAAAATGTGGTATCTATATATAATGGAAAGAGACCAGCCAGTGGATGGTGAGTACCTTGGCCGGCCTGTCCCATGAGCCCCACTCCATCCCACCCTCACCTCGCCCCCCAGCAACCAACTTAGCCACGAGGGCACCTGCAGCCACCCCACCCTGCCTCTGGCCTCTTGTCTGTGCCTCTACCTGGTTCCACACTACAGAGGCACAGGGGGTCATAAAGGCCATAAAGGCCTGAGCTCCAGAACATAGAGCAGAAATGAACAACAAAAAGAGGGCCTCTCTCAGGCTCCTTGATGAAAACTGAAGCCCACTGGAAAAGTGAAGAGAATCTATGCAATTAAAGGCACACCAGACCACCATATTTGGCAAATTGGAGGGATCATCACCTTCCATCAGAAACTGGACTATCTTCAAGGGAAGCGCAGCTGGAACCTGCAGTAGAACCTTGCAGAATTCAACTCTGCAGGAGGACAGGGAGCTCAACTTGGGACTTGCAGCCAAAAATCTGCCTGAATCTCATAGTTCTGCTACTGATTTGCTGAGACTCATTGACTTCTATCTGCACACTGCGGCACACATTGTCTATTGTGACAGCAAAAATATACCCTGAAGGAGGCCCTTCATTTTTTTTTCCATTAAGTTTATTGGTGCATTTTAGGTATAAAATACAGTTACATTCATCATTAAGATCTTGTACCTTTACAGGATGTATCTGGGTTCTTATTTTTTCCCCTTACCCTACACTCCCTTCACCCCCTCCACCATTCCCTATTTGCAAAGACTTTGTTTCCATTTTTTTCCTTTTCTCATATTTTTTCTTTTCCCTTCTTTCCTTTCCCCTACCCCTCCCACTTCCCCTGCTCCTTTAGACCTTTTCTTCTTATTACACAATATCAATTATACATTTTAAAAATTACAATATCAAGATCTAGAAGACATTAACCACAGATTTTACAGGCTTTAAAAGGATATGGAAAGCATACTACAAAAAATCTGTTTTGAAATAAATTTGATGACTTCTAAGAAATACCTTGGAAGACAAATTAATGAAACTAACTCTGGAGGAAATATAAAATTTGAATAGAACCTATTAAAGAAAGTATATTCCTAGCTTGAAAACCTGCCTACATGACAACAGCAGGCTCATATACATTTTAACTGATAAATTATATCAAACTTTTCAAGCAGAAAAAAGAAGGAACACTTCTCCCCTCATTTTAGGAAATCAACATTGTGCTAATTCTAAAACTGGATAAAGATAATAGAAGAAGAAAGTATAAACATAGATAGAAATTTGTGTAACAAAATAAACTATTAGAAGTCAGATCTGGCAGTGTGTAGAAAGTGGTTTTATTATAGGGATGGCATTGTTGGTTCATCATTGGAAGATCCACCCCCATCAACCCCTAAAAGTCATCATTTTAACAGAGGAAAGGAAAAAGTCACATGATCCTGTCAGTAGTTGGAGAAAAAGTATTGGGCTAAACTCTACAGCCACTCATGGTGAAAGCTATCAGGACACTAGAAGCAGAACAGAATACTCCCAGCAGATCAAAAACATGTACTCCGTATTTCCAGCAAAAATGCCTTATATGAATGGAGAAGATACTATGCTTTCTCCCTAAGGTGGGGAACAAGGGCAGATATGCCTACACTTCATCTGTCCATTAAACTTTTTCTTTTTGTGGTACGGGGATCGACCTCAGGACCTTGCGCTTGCGAGGCAGGTGGTGACACCACTGAGCTAAATCCCTAGCCCATCTGTCCGTTAAACTTTGAAACATAGGCCCAAACAAAAATAGTCTGGCAATAAAATGACACAATTAGGATAGGATTACTTGTATTTGAATTTAGCAGGATTAGAAAACACAAGGTATATATAAAAATTCAGGTCTATGTATACTTGCTATAAATGAAGAATTGGCTATTGAAATTTAAAAGTTATATAAGAGTACAAAGGACCTAGAAAAGTAAAAAAGCAAGAAAAAAAAACAGTGTTGGAAGACATTTAGTACCGAATTTTAAGACTTTCTCTAAAGCTACAGTAATCAAGGCAGTGTGGGTGTAAGGAAAGATATATAGATCATTGGAATAAGACAGAGAGTCTAGAAATAGAACCACACATATATGGTCCACTGAGTTTTGAAAGATCATTTAACAGTAACATTTTATAGAACATAAACTCAATTCAAGACCAGAGAAAAAGAGTGTTTTCAGCAAATGGCACTAGAACACCTGATATCTGTATATAAAAATTAACCTCAACCCTTTATTTTCATACATAAAAATAACTTGAAAGGATCTATGAACCTAAATATGAAAGACTAAAACTATAAAACTTTAAGAAGAAATTATAAGGGAAAATGTTTATGAATTTAGGGTAGGCAAGAATTTCCTAGGATATAAAAAACATGATGTATAAAAGAAAAAAATTGATAAATGAGATTCCATCAAAATTTAGAATTTTAAATGACATCATTAAAAAAATGAAAAGTAGTCCTTAAACAGACCATATTTATAATGCATATAACCTATGACCAGAATATGTAAAGATTTCTTACAGCTCATTAATAGACAACCCAATTAAAAAGTAGACATAAGAACATGATAAACAGCCAGTACAGCACAAGGAAAGGTGTGCAACACTAGAATCAGAAAAATATTAATCAGTAAAATAACAAGATTGAATCATACACTCATTAGGGAGATGAAGTTAAATGTTTTAAAAGAACAAATGTCAGTTTAGTTGTGAACTACTTAGAAATTTCTAATACTGCTAATGTGAATGTAAAATGACAAAATCATTTTGGAAAACAATATAGAAATTTCTTGTATTACTGTTAAGGACCAACAGTCCTGTTCTTAAGTTTTTACTTGAGAGGAATGAAAACACATGTTCACAATAGATTTATACATACACGTTGAGTATCCCTTATCTGAAATTCTTGGGACCAGAGTGTTTCAGATTTTTGTTAGAAATCCGCTTGATCTGCAAAGAGGATACCTATTCCTGCTTTGGGGGGGGGGGGGTTCCTGTCACATGGAGTATTGTTTTCCACCCTTTACCTTTCAGACTATGACTTTCTTTTTGAATTAAATGTGTTTCTTGTATGCAGCATATTGTGGGATCTTGCTTCTTGACCCATTCTGCCAGTCTATTTCTTTTGATTGGTGAATTGAGACCATTAACATTGATGGCTATAACTTATACAGATTGACTTATCATTTTCATGACTCTTTCTGTTTGTTGGATTCTCCCCTTTTGCATTTAATTTCTTGTCATGACTGACAGATTCATTTTTCTGGGCTTCCTGGGGTTGTGATCCTTGTTGCCTTTTCCTAGGATATTGTCCAAAATTTTTGGAGTGCTGGTTTGGTATTCTTGAAGTTCCTAAGGTGCTCTTTGTCATGAAAGTATCTTATTTGTCCATCAGTTTTGAAAGATAATTTTGCAGGTTACATCAATCTGAGTTGGAGACTATTTTCTTTTAGGGTTTGAAATACAACACTCCAAGCTCTTCTTGCCTTGAGGGTTTGCATTGAGAAGTCTGCTGTGATTTTGATGGGCTTTCCTTTGTATGTGATTCATTTCTTTTCTCTAACTGGTTGTAGAACTTTGTTCTTTTGTTGGGTATCTGGAATCTTAACTATTATATGCCTATGTGTAGATTTTTTTTTTGATCATAGCTACTTGGAGTCCTATATGCCTCTCTTATCTGTATGTCCAGTTCTTTTCCCCTGCTTGGGAAGTTTTTTGCCATTACTTCTGTGAACAGTTTTTTTTTGTCATCTGCACTCTCTCCTGTTTCTTCATTGACTCCAATCAGTCTTATGTTATGCTTCTTTGCATCATCTAGTAGCTGCTGGATTGATTTCTCATGGTCCCTTACAATTTTGAAGCATTTTTTCTTTTCCTGGTCACTAATTGCAATCTTATCTTCTATATCTGAAATTCTGTCCTCACATTGGCTAATTGTGCTGCATAGACTTTCAGTGGAGTTTTTCATCTCCTGGAAATCTGTTTACATCTCTTTTATGGATTCCATTTGTTCCCTATGTTGGGATTCCATCATGTTCCTGAGCTCCTCTCCAGATTTATTAATCTTGTCTTGCACTATGGGCACAATCTCTGCTGTTATCTGAGAAATTATTTCTGATTTCATTTTTTTCAGATCCTCTTTTGTTGCCATTTCAGGGAGTCCAGGTGGTTGATCATCAGAGTGTTCCATCTCATTTCCCTTTGGGGTTGCTGTAGGTGATCTGGAAGTCCAGTTTTGAGACTTGTTTACATGTCTTCTCATTTCAACGGGGCAGGGGGGGTGATGGTGGTGGTGGTGGTGGTGGTGGTGGTGGTGGTGGTGGTAGTGGTGTGTGCTGCTGTCATCCAAGGAGCTCACCTCCTCTCTGCTGGTGGGGTTGGTACAGCAGCCCGGAAGCCTCCTCCTGTGCACTGGGAGCAGCTCACCTCCTCTGTGCTTAGCTTGACTTTTGTAAGTGATAAGGGAAGACCAATGTAAAGTAAGGAAATAAAGATGTGATAAATGATTTTTTTTAAATACTTAGGAATAAAATGGTAAGATGCCAACGATTTTGAAGCAACTATCTTTTTTAGTTTTGTAAAGGAAGAGTTGACATTTTCCCCGGATGAAACTTATAAAGTCAAGTAGTCGAGTCAAGTCAAATGGAATGACTGATTCCGCATAAGAACTAATTAATAACTCCAAGGAAGCCTCACTCAATTTCCCTTTAGACTGCCAATGAAAATGCAGAAAAACAGATGAAAACTCACAACTTTGAAACATAAGACTGAGACTATTTTGTATTAGAACCTTGTAAATTCTGCCAAGAGATAAGGGTGGTAGAAAAGGATTAGGAGAAAATAATTCAAGTTTTGCTTCATAACAGACTTCATTTTATTGAGAGAGAGGCAGAACTTGACAAAATACTGGAAAGTGCCTTATACCCTCCATCTTAAGCTCTTCAGTGCCAAGATGAGCAGCCAAACCTTGCTTCACCCTGCTGCACTATGACATGGCAGAAAGCAGCCACTTGCCTCTTGCTCACTTCCTATAGGTGAGCGAGGACACAAGGACACAAGGACAGGGACTCTCAATATGTAGGGCAACCAGTGGTAGCTCTTTGACTTGAAGGGTATGCTGTTGACAAAAGTTTTTTTTAAAACAAGGTCAGAGATGGAGGTGAATGAAGCCTGGACATAAATATTGTTTATTTATATTTTATTACGCTAATTCAAAGTAACAGCAAACCAGTGGGTGGGGTAGGGGGCCATTTCAGAAGACTATAAAAATAGTTGACAAAAGCCAGCCAGAGACTCAGAAATGGAGCAGACCTGAGCATATCAGTTTACCAAGAGTTATAAATTTAACTGTTTACTCTTTGGTCTATTAGTAAACACTGAAATACAGATTGAATTTCTATCTGGGAATTTGTAATGCACATACAAATATTAGACTACACACAGACACACAATGGACTCCTAGAAGGCAAATTTTGCATATGAGAGCATAGTAACTAAAATATTAGAGGTAAAATATTTCTATAAAACACGATCATGCAGAAAATTTCAGTAATCTGATATTATCAACAGTCATGGCTTACTTACACAGAGAGAGTCATAGAAACATAACACAAATCCAAAAGCAATATTTCAAAAGGTGAAAAAATAATAGAAGAGTGAAAAGAAAATATAATATCATGGAAAGAAAAAATGCTAAGATTAGAAAATTTCTGCCAAAAAAAATTATATATATCAACCAAGTCAAAACCTGGCCTACAGACCAAGAAAAGTGGGATTTATAGTGCAGAGAATGTAATCAGGGAAATGGTGTTCCTCGTAGTTAAGTGTGCAGGGATCACCCAAGGCTCTTGTTAAACATCTGGGGCCTGCAGCTGTGCTCCCAAGATTGCTGTCAGATATGGTGTAACGGGGCTGTCAAGGACAAGGCTGCAGAATGCACTGGAGACAAGCAGAGATGGACTAGTTAAAGGGAAGGTGACAGGTAGGGATTATGGTTTGAGTGCCTCCCTCCAAGTTTCTCTGAAGAAGCCTTAATTTCTTAAAGTGCCACTGTTGGGAGAAGGTGCCTGGTAGGAGGGGTTTGGGTCCTGGGAGCAGAGCCCTCCTGAATGGGTTAATGCCTTTCTCAAGGGAGTGAGTGCTCACCCTCTGGGATCTGAACTAGTGTGGGCTCAAGTGTGGGCTGTTACAGGCAATTCCACCCGGCATGTTTTCCCTCTTCCACACTTACTCGCTTGCCTGTCTGCTTTTCCACCACACTATGTTTTGTTACAAATTAGCAATGCTCATCATATAGCTAGGTTGTAGCAGCAGGAAAAGGATTAAGACAGATAGATAAAAAATATATGAATGTTTGTGTTTCTAAAGAAGCGATCTTAACAAATGGAACAATAGCAATAATTAAATGTGCGACTAAAGAAATTTTTCCTGAGGTCAACAGAACTGAAAATTCTTGGGGAAAAAAAAAAAATCACCATTATCTGTACAAAATTCAGTGAAATGCTCCTGTGCTTATTCTAGCAAACTAAAGAAAAACAAAACTAGACCAAAAAATGTGTAACAGTCATAATCAAAAGGAAAAAAAGGGTAAATTTTATAGTGAAACAAAAAATAATTGGTCCCCAGAATGCTCAGCAATTTCACTTAGCTAGGAAGTATTTGTCATAGATATTTTCATAATAAGAGAAAGTATAAAAAATCCAAATGTTCAATGAACTGTTTAAAAATTATGGTACACAATGACTGCCTTGTCAGGTCTTGTCAGAGCTGTGAACAACCAAAGTTAAATTTAGTGTGTTTATCCATTAGCCCAGAGATTTATTGAAAGTAAGGGCTCATAGCCTCCCCTTACCAAGGGACTGTATAAATGACAACACCATCCCTTAAATACTTAGATGGGAATAAGGTATTTATACCACAGGCTGTGTCTCCCCATTTAGATTGGAGATGGGAAGTCCATTGTAAAAACAATACTCAGAATTCCTAAACAAATAGAGTCTTTTGTGTGTCTCATCTATACTCAAAGTACTGTAATAACTTCCTAAAGTAAAAAAAAAAGCATAAAGACAACATTACTTATCGAACTCTCTAAATTGTAGTAATTAAGAAGAGAAATACATCTATGTATGGCTCTTAGCTGTCTTGTAATAGTTTTATTTGCCTCAGTAGGGCTGTAATTCCCCAAATGATAATCCCATGTCATGGAATATTTTGATTATACCCATATTGAATAATTGGAGAAATGTCTGAAAAATAATGTGATCACTTGTGAACTAGACACTGTACTCAAATTACATTATATAGCAGAAAAGTATAATAATTTAAAAAATAAACATGATATATTGTAAAATTAAAAAGGAAGGCTGCCAAATAGTACATGATTGCCACTTCAATAAAAATGTATATGAATGATACACACAGGAAAAGCTATGCATATGTAGTTCTCCCTGATGCGAGATTCCAGGTGATTATTTTCTTCTTTCTTGCTCACATTTTCTAAATTCTCTGCACTAAAAGTAAAATGAAGGCATTAAAAAACCCAGGAAAAATAGAAATTACTACTAGTGCATCTCAATGGGTATTTTATAACCACTATCTTCTTTTATATTTTATAATAAATATCTTTCAAATTAAATAGACCTTAACAATGTCCAAAACACATTAATGACTACTTATCTTGAGGAAAATTAGCAGAGACACCATTGCAATATCTTGTCTTCTCCTGTTTGAGGAATTCTTTTTCTTGTACCATTTCTAATTTTTTAATATAAATTAAGCCCCTGACTTATTAACATTCAAGTTGTGAACTTTCACAGGTGTTTTATCAGTTTACGAACAAATCCAACTTATGAAAAATTCTCCCGTAACAGAGCTCCTTTGTAAGTGGGGGACTTACTGCAAAATCTTCAAAGAGTAATAAATAAATAATAGTGCTAATGATTTTATTCTGTAATCTCTTTTTCTTCTCTTTTTCGGTACCAGGGATCAAACTCAGGACCTTGCACTTGTAAGTCAGGCGCAGTGCCACTGAGCTAAATCCCTGGCTCTGTAATCTTTTCTTAAAATTCTTTTTCAAATCAAAATTCACTTCAATAAAATTAAAAGTAGAAATCACTCTAAATCACTATGAATGTCATAACTACTACAACACCTACTTTAGCAGGCACCACATTTTTAAAGCAAAAACTTAGGGAAGATGGATGCTGAAATAAAGGTATTTTTTACATACAAGTAATGATAGAAACCTTTGTACCTTTTTGTTTCTGTTTTGTCTCAAAATGAAAAGGGAAAAAGGAATAGGAATGTCACTTAACAGTAAGTGTGTGGCTAGTGCACAAGGCCCGGGTTCATTCCCTAGCACCACAATTAATCAATCGTCAATAAAAGAGTGTGCTTCTTTTCCCTATAATTAACAAGTCAGCAACACACAGACAATACTTTATTACTTATTTTTATCTCTCTCAGTATCTAATATTGTGATTTGCACATAAATTGGTACTTGGTATGTGCTTTGTTGAATTGAATTGAACAATTATGAAATCATTTTTTTATAACTCCTTTACATTAGAATTCTTGTCCAAGATTTTTCCGAAAGCCACAATCAAGTTTTCGAAAGAAGCTCATGCTTATTTGCATACAATTCATTTTTCAAATGTAACTTATTTAATCTAATTTTAAGTAATTATAAATTTAGTTTCATTGACTTAGATTCTTGACTACACAAGTACAGAGTATCCGAGAGAGGTAACTTGAAGATGAGAAATGAGGAGAATGAAGGGAGATAGAATGGGTACCAGTGGTTCTACAGCAAAAGGACAAGAAAAACAAAACCAACCCAAAGAATGGACCTTTACCCAGAGAGTAAAGCTGATCAAGGCCCCTTTGCATAAATGGGACCTCAGGTTGGTCATTTATTGTCTCTAAGCTTCATTTACATTGGCTGGTTCAGTTATGAACAAAATGGGGATCCATGAGTATTCTCTTCTTTATTTCACTGCTGAGTTGAGGGTGAACTGTGATGGGGTGGGTGGTATGTGAAAGCCACACAGAATACACCACGCAATAACCATAATGCTCATTATTATTGTGACTTGCGATTAAGGAACACTAAGATCGACATAACATCATATTTAGCTATAGTTTCATTATATTAAATGTTTCTTTTCTAAATTCAGAGAGCACAACAACATCACTCCATTTGAAAGAACTCTCCACCTGCTCTTTAGCCATCCTCCAAACAGACACACCCAGAGTGTCTCAGTGTGGCCATGGCATTGTGATTATTGACTCATGGGCCAGAGACTTGCAATTATCTTATTTCTTAGACTATTCACACCTCCATATTTAAATTAATGTGATAATTCGAGAAAATAATAGAAGTTTTAAAATGCAACATATGTAATAAAATCAATATATAGCCTCTTCTGAAATTTAGTAAAACTACCAGAAAGTGTTGAAGATAATCCTTGATATCTAGCAAAATTAAAAAGAAGATTCAGAATAGAATAATCTTCACCAGTGAAATTCATGAAAGAGAAAATTAATACTATGAAAGAAATACTGAGGACACATGATCACCTATTCAAGCATAACATAATAGGAAAAATACTGGACCTAAACTAAAAGTTGCATATTCATATCTCAGATTTAATCCAACTATAAGGAGCTCTTGACAAATTACTGAACATGCCTTAAGCCCACATTTCTCATTTATATTATGAGAATAGAATTTATATTATGAAATTCCTGAATTTCTATCAAAGCAGCCATCCTGTCAAAAGACTTTCTTGAGAGTTAAGGCTATTTTTGGTGAGATTTGGCCATCTAAAAGTATGATACAAGGCTCATATTTGTGTTATAAATATAGACATTTGGAGCTTGTGGCATTTCTTTCTTAACTATCTATATTTTCCAACTACACATCTCAGATTCTGGCTCTGTTGCGTGAAAAATAGCTTTTGCATGCTCACTGCGTCAGCATCCTTTCCCACTCGCTTCGTATCACCTAGTGTGGTAGAAGCTTACATAATTCTAAAGTGGTTGCATAGCAACCAAATTATCAAACATCTTTATCCCACCTCTTCTATCTTAAACTTCCAAACAACTAGTGGAGTATTTTCAGCCCACAACAGTCTTTAGCCAGAGAGAAGATAAAATTCCAGGTTGCTGATTCAGATATTTTTTATTTACCTTTTTCTTTTACATTCACCAGGCTTATGTGAAAAACAAAAACTGAAGTGCTCACAGAAGAGGCAGTGATTAGTGTCAAAACATACCATATGCCAAGGGAGAGATGCTGTTGCAGCCACCCAAACTTATCCAGATTACCACTGACAAATAGCTTCCCCACAACATAAGAAATCAACAGCCACCTGCTCCTTCTCAGCTGGTGGAGCAAAACAGACTTCATAGTCTACTGGCTCAGCTAAACTGTGAATTACAGGTGAGCCAAAGCCATTCTGTCAGCCTTCAAGGAAAAATGACTTCTCTCAGCAAGAAGACTCTGCCCTACCAAAAGAAAGGAAAATGGACTTCAGAAATCATTCAAGACTCTCATTGTACAGATCAGAAATTCAGGTCAAGAGATTTTTCCCAAAGTCATAAAACAGTTACAGTATTTACTTGCAAAGATAGCATCAGGAAAGACTTTGCTAACCATAAGGATCTCTCCAGGAAGACAGCGTAACACTGTGTTTTAAGAGCACAGGACATGGAGACTGCATTGTCTGCATTCTAGTTTTCCAATTAAAAGATACCAAGTAAACCTTGGTATGGACTTCAACCCTCAACACTTACAGCATCACTGTGAAGGATGCATAAGCAATCGTCACAAAATTTGTGTGATTTCACCTCATACAAATTAAGTATATATTAGCAATTTTATTATTATTCAATAGTCTCTCTAGAAAATTCAAGCCTATCAAGTCCAAAAACTACCAATTTCTTCAAAAGACTGGAGCTATAGTCAAAAGACTATGGAACTGGGCTGGGGATTTAGCCCAGTGGTTCTGTCACCTGCCTCACAAGAGCAAGGACCTGAGTTTGATCCCCGGTAAAAAAAAAAAAAAAAAAAAAAGACTATGGAACTATAAAGTCAAATAAACTTTAAAAATTTTAAAGTATATTTAGATCACCAACTATTTTTCCCTTTCAAATTATCTCCTCCTTATCTTTGGAAAGACTATCCTAAATTTGCAGTAGGTGCAGCTGGTTCAGAAGAGTAACTTATATAATATAAATTTTTTTAATGTTTTATTCCTACCTAAAACTCTCATTTGAGCCTTTAAACCAGATTCTAATTCTTTTATACAAGTAAAAGGGAAGAAAATGAAGTAAAACAAAATTTAGTAAAGGAACTCAACATAGTTTGAGCCTTGAGGCAGAGCATGAACATTCTTTTAAAGAAAAGTCTCCAAGATTAGTTACCAGTGATTATTCTTTTTGTAAGCAAATTAACGATTAACTAGATAGAGCACTCATGGGGGAGTTCATTTTGGTGAGTCTAAGAATTGCAGCCACAACAGCATAGAGCATAAATGGGAAACATTTTAGAAAGACCAAAGTGTATCCCCTAATAAAAATAATGAACAACAAAAACATGGCTGATTGTTAGTATTATATAGCTTTTCCTTCAAATAGATTCTTTAAAATATTATTTTGAGTATTTGTGTTAGGCTTGGCCATCTTTTTGGTGATATGTTATGGGCCCTGGATAGTCTCTTCCACTATTGTCTTTTCCTTACCTTTTGAAGAAAACCCATTTTTCCTCTAATCTCAAAGAATCAATATATATGAATGTGTGTTTTCAAGGGATCTGAAACTGTCTTTTGTTTATATATAGGATACCAGCTATATTTTCACAAACAATTCTATGTGTCATTTTACCATGCATTTGAAAATAGATGATCTGCAATTGAAGCATTGGGCTGGTGCTTACTGACCATTCATACTCCTTTTGGAGTAATTTCTCTGTTCCCTGTGGAAGATGGCTGTGGTAATCTCACACCGCCTCAATTCGTTACTATAATCTGTCATTCCAAAAATATTTCTTTTATTTCATTTTCTTTTCTTTCTTTCTTTTTTTGGAACCAGGGATTGAACTCAGGACCTTGCACTTGTGAGGCAGGCATGGTACCATTGAGCTAAATCCCTGGCCCTTCTCTCATTTTCTTGATATAGCACTGGATCCTGAGAGACACTGCTGGATTTTTATTTATTTATTTTGGTTGTTTGGTGG
The DNA here is from genome assembly GCF_053883595.1 of Heterocephalus glaber. NCBI lineage: Eukaryota > Metazoa > Chordata > Mammalia > Rodentia > Bathyergidae > Heterocephalus > Heterocephalus glaber. Next base: position 8,811,961 of record NW_028258444.1, on the reverse strand, counting down.
TTGTTGTTGTTGTTGTTGTTGGTTTTGGTCCTGGGGATCGAACTCAGGCCCTTGCACTTGTGAGGCAGGCGGTGGCACCACTGAGCTAAATCCCAGGCCCTGGATTTTTTTTTTTTTTACTTTATTGTTTTGTTTTCAAAACCATCATCAGTATAGAACAGGAAAATGATAATAATGAAGACCGTATAATGCTTTGTGTACATGAAGCTGGTTTAAATATTCCCAGTCAATACTTCTCTTACCTTCACGAAAAACTTTATGTTTACTTACTAAGAGGGTGTTATGACATATCTAGATATCCCGCCAAAGTTTCATAAGTGGAACTTCTCAGAGATGGCTGGATCTAGAGTGTGTGATGCTGAGATCAAGGGTATGTGATTAATACATTTTTCCACTGATTGATTAGTTTGGCATAGTTCTGGCTAGAATTAAGGGTACCTCAACCTGTGATGAGTGCTACCACTCTAAGGGCAGGTAGCCTGAATAAAATATAAGAGACAGAAAGAGAGATGCTGCCATTATTTGTCACTTGCTGCCTTCTGCCTGCCATGAACTGTTTTACCTCTGGAATGCCTGTCTGCCATTCCACCTTCCCTTTGCAGCCAGCCAACTATGAACTAAAACCTCTACAAACTGTGATTCAAATAAAGCTTTTCTCCTTTAACTTTGGGTGTGTGGTATTATGTTTCAGCAACAACAAAAAAGTAAGTAATATAGGGGGCAAAGTAGGTGAGAGAACTTCCAAATAAATTTAGTCAGACAGAGCCATCCTTCTACCTAAGCTTTGAAAAATTATGCTAAATTAAGTAAGCTAGTCCACGTACATAAGGTATCAAAGTAGTCAAATTCTTAGAACCAAAACCAGAATGGTGGTTGCCAGGGACTGCTGGGAGAGAGAAATGGGGAGTTACTATCTAATAGAATAGAGCTTCAGTTTATCAAGGTGAAAGCATTTTGAAGATGGATGATAATGATGATTCCACAATAATGTGAATGTACCTAATACCATTGAACTGTACACTTTGAAATGATTAAAATGGTAAATTTTGTTATGCAAATTTTATCACAATAAAAAGAATCAACTGAAGAAAAGTCACAAAGGAAGAAACTGATTAGGACAATACAACTGAGAGACCCATGAGAAAAATTAATGCTGATATGTACATATACCATGTTTCCTTGTCATTAAATTGTTTTTAATCTTAAAATGTGCAGAAAAGCTCAACAAAATAGTGCCCCCTTGTGGACCTCTTTGAGGTGGCAACATACATGATGAATAATTCCCCATGTCCCTGTAAAATTACAATACATCATTTCTTTGGATCATACACTCTAAGTTTTCCACATAACCTCTGTGTTTGTATTTCTTGATAGCAGAGGCCTTGGACACTTTCCAAAAATTAATCCAAGATCAGAAACTAAAGGAAGGATCCAGATATTTTGGAGAAATTGCTATCTCACCCCACCCCCTCTTCAACAAGAGCCAAAAGACCATTGATTTCCTGAAAGTTTTTAAAAGGGGATGCTCAGTGGCTTTTTTGCTAATTGTAAAATGTTTAAATTCATGTTGAGTTTCTGGAAGAGACCTCTCTACAAGAATAAAAGTTATTCAAGGTGTTTGGGAGGTGGGACATCTTTGAAGATTAACCTTATTTCATTCATCACTTCATTTTGTTCTGTTTCTCAGCAGGAATTTTTTTATTGTTGCTTCCATCAAACTTTGATATTAAGAAATAGAAAATTAGAGAAAAATACATATCTACCATATCTCCAAAAAGTAATAAAATATCTCTCAACAATAGATATTTTAACACTTTTATTTCAAGTAGTTTTTTGATTATTATATAATTATTCCTTTTTTAAACCTAGAGAACTTCATTGGCCTCATTTAGCAGCCAAGGAACATGTTAAAGAAGTTCTTCAATGTCATTGAAAAAGTGGAAAAGAAAGATTAAAATTCTGATTTGCTGATTTCCCGCACTAACATTAACTGATTGTCAACACTACTGCTCTAAAAAGTCATGTTCTTAAGTAGAAACAATTTTCATTTGAAATTTTTCAAGGTAAGTCTGTGATTTTGTGAGAAAAAATTACATAGGACTTGATTTAAAATTTCTTTCGCAGCCATAGAAAGATTAATTACAACTTTTGGTGGCTTTTCACTTGACCTTGAAAAGGTCATAGTGATTCAGAAATTTCATGTAAAGTATTGTTTAGAGAAAAGTTCAATTAAATGTCTTTTTACATGTTGGCTTCTGTTTCCTTAGGATCCAGAACTGGAAACAATCTAATGTTTATGTAGTAATTTTAAGTATGATAGTTTAAGCAGTTTAATATCTGCTCTGAGATGGTTTAGATACTAATTCTGAGTTCATAATGTTACTATAATGCATAATTCACAGATTATGTCACTTCCATTTTTAATTATGTGAGTTTTTAAAAATCTTTTTACTCTGGAATTATTTTAAATTTAGGGAAAAGTTGCAAACACTGTATACAGAATTTCCATGCACCTCCAATCAGTTTACCCTCATGTTAATATCTTACATTACTAACTTGTATTTGTCAAAATTAACAAATTAATAGTAGTGGATCTACTATTTTAAAAACTCCAAAATTTGTTCACATTTCACTATTTTTTTAAATTAGTGTCTTTTCTCTGTCCCAGATTCCAATCCAGATAACATAGTATATTTAGTCATCACATCTCGTTGGGTCAGGGACAGTTTCTCAGTTTTTCCTTGTTTCTCATGACGGCAGTTTTTCGGGTTTGCTTTTTTCTTTCAGAATGCTAACATGCTTTAATGTTTTAGTATTTTATCAAGTAATTTAAAAATCCACTGTTGGATGTTTTTACAGATTACTCTCGCTTGTTCCCAAAGTTCATCCATAATTAAGCGATCAACTCTAGATGGGTTGGAGGTCGGCCTTGGAATTGGAGTATTGTTAGTACTGGATACTTTTTTTTCCTGGATAATTCTTGGCAAGGGCTAATTCAGTCTTTTGGTTTCTGTTAAGAGGTCATGGTGATCTACAAATCTGCTTGTATTCACTGGCCAAACTGACTGTAAATTAGAGGAGCGGGTCACTTCAGGCAAATACGGCTGTGACTTATCTTGTTCTTCCAAAATGTTAAACACAAGTCCATACAAGTCTGTTTCACTGCCATAGTCATTTCTTTCCGTTTGAATCCTGTTCTTTATATTGATCTGAGAATTAGAAGGTTGTTTAATATCATCTCCATAAGTAGACCATGGCACATAGAAAAGTGAAGAATCTATAGAACTTGCGTATTCTGTTGGTGAAGAAAGTGGAGTGTAGGTCTGTCTTAGATCTACATTAACTTCGTTCTCCATGGCAGCCCAGCCCGCCGGCTGGCGGACGCGTGAGTCGAGGCCCGGCCCGCGGTGCACCCTGCGCCCCTCCCCGCGGCCGGACCGGCTCTGTGGGCCTGGCCGCGGCAGGCAGGCGGGCGGGCGACAGACGGAGGCGGTCGGGAGAAGCCGTTAGGCCCATGACGGCAGTTTTAAGGAATGTACGTTTTGTAGAATGTTTCCAAATTTGGATTTCTCTGACATTTTTCTCATGATTAGACTGGAGTTATGGTTTGTTGCGTAGAATACTTAAAAGGTGAATGGCCCTTTCATCACATTATGTTGAGGAAGAGTTTGTGATATCAACAATAATATCACTGGTGATGATGGTCTTGACCCCTGGGCTAAGGTAATGCCCCTCAAATTTGCCACTCACTATATAAGTTACTGTTTTTTCTTTTCACTGTTCTTTAATAGAGGATCACAAGTGTAAGACCAGCCCACACTCAAGGTGGGAGGGAATGGGGAGAATTAAGCTTTATCTTCCAGAAGTAGTATGTGTACAGACTACCTCAGTATGAATTCAGTATGGTATTTGGAATTTTTGGTGTAGAAAATTTGTCTCTTCTCCCTTATTTATCTATTTATTCAATGATTTATTTGTATCAATATGGACACATTATTTTAAATTTAGTATTATAACTCAAAAGTACTTTATTCATTGGCCAAAATGTCCCAGTTCTAGCAACTGGAATTTCTTTCCATTTGTTTGTTCCTGTGACCTTTTGATATGCCCTATATTATGAGGTTTTTGGAGAAGGATGTATTTAAGCACCTTCTTACTTTCAGGCACTTCCAGATGCTCCAGGCCCACATACTATTTAACCTGCCTTTGCCCTAATACCAGCTATTTCTCCAAGGAGCTCTGCCTCCTGATTGCTTTTCTTGGTGAATTGCATGTAGAGAGAGACCAAGTTCTGGGCATGAAGTGTGCTCATTTCTATGGGTGTCTCTGCCTCCAGGCTCTCTCAGTCGTCAGAATTAGGAAACATACTCATGTATAATAGTAATATACATGTACACACATTTCTGTATTTATATAGGTTTCTATCAATAAATAGATGATGCAAGGATAGATGATAGATAGATAAATAGGAATTCATACTGAAGTCTCTGACAGTAATCCAGTAGTATGGAGTTTAGCCTATTCTTCTGTAGGTTTAAAAATAAATATTTACATTTACTTCCTCCTGTTGTCTGAATCTTTTTTAGTAAAATATTTTACATTAGTAATAATGTTTTCCTAGTTAGCTATTTCCAGCATACTTTGGTGGTATAAAAATGTTGCAATGTAATTATCTGTGAGTCAAGTAACAGTTTCTTGACTCACGTTGCAGACACTGCTGACTATCTACCTAATATTTATTTATCTACCTAATATTTATTGATCTTGTCTTCATTCCTTATTTTATTTTATTTTGAGATAGGGTCTTGCTATATAGTTCAGGCTGGTCTTGAACTCATTATGTAGCCCAGGGTAGCCTCGAACTTGCTATGATTCTCCTACCTCAGCCTCCCAAGTGCTACAATTATAGGCCCACACCACCACGCCTGGTGGTCCAAAATTTTAGGAGCAATAATTGTGTCCAATTAAAAATTATCCTCCCAGACTCTCTTCAAGCTAGCATTGTGATTTAGATTTATGAGATACAAGTGGGAACTGTCTTTGAGGAAAGGTATTTTCCCCCCAATAAAATACATTTTTGCCCTTTGTTCTGCTCACTTCTCAAATAAGACATGCACATGACATCCAGAAGTCCAGCAGCCACCTGAGAGCCAAGAGGAGAAAAGCAGACACTAAGAGTAACACAGGAGGTAAACAAGGAACTGGTCTGACACAAATGCCCTATCTTGGTTACTTTTTCCGATGCTGAGACAAAATACCCTACACTCAAAGTTAAAGGAAGAAAAGTTTATTTTGGCTAACAGTTTGTAGACCTTTCAGTCCGTAGTCTGCTGGCTCTAAGGCAAGATAGCTGGACAGAGGGGCATCACAGAAGAGAAACAGTTCATGGCAGGGCAGGCAGTAAAGGAGGAAAGCTGCCTTTCCTCTCTCCCTTTGTATTCCAGGCTAAAAGCCTATTGGTTGGTGCCACTCACATTCAGGGTGGCACTCCCATTACCCACACTCAGAACAATGCTAAATCAATCAGTGGACTAATCTAATTATCATGCCCTTAATCCGCATTCACACACCCTTAATCTATATTCACATACCCTAGATCCAGCCACTTCTGAAAAGCCCCAGCTATGAGTGCATGAGGTTTTGGGGTAACATCTCAATACAAGCCATAACATGCTCCAAAGTTAGGTCACAAGCCCCAGACTCCTTGTCACATGAGAAAAGTAGACCATATTTGGCTAGGACACTTTTGTATGTTCTCCCCCCCCCCATTAACTATATTGGTACATTTTAGGTATACAATACAGTTACATTCATCATTGGGATCTTGTACTATTACATGAGTCTCTTGGTTCTTATTTCTTTTTCCCCTTCCCTTGCCCTCCCTTCACCCCCTCCACCCTTCCCTATTTGCAAAGACCTTGTTTCCATTTCTTTCCTCTTCTCATATTTTTTCCTTTCCCTTTTTTCCCTTCCCCTACCCCTCCCAATTCCCCTGCTCTTTTACACCTTTTCTTCCTGTTACACAATATCAGTTATACATTTTTTAAATTACAGTATTAAGATCTAGGAGACATTACCACAGATTTTACAGAATTTAAAAGGATACAGAAAGCATATTACAAAAATCTGTTTTGAAATAAATTTGACAACTTCTAAGAAGTAACTTAGAAGACAAATTAATGAAACTAACTCTGGAGGAAATATAAAATTTGAATAGAACCTATTAAAGAAAGTATATTCCTAGCTTGAAAACCTACCTATATGACAACAGCAGGCTCATAAACATTTTAACTGATATATTATATCAAACAATTAAAGCAGAAAAAAGAAGGAACACTTCTCCCCTCATTTTAGGAACTCAACATTGTGCTAATCCTAAAATTGGATAAAGATAATACAAGAAAAAGTATGAACATAGATAGAAATTTGTTTAACAAAACAAACTATTGGAAGTCAGATCTGGCAGGATGTAGAAAGTGGTTTTGTTATAGGGATGGCAGTGTTGGTTCAGCATTGGAAGATCCACCCCCAAAAGTCATCATTTTAACAGAGGAAAGGAAAAAGCCATATGATCCTGTCATTAGTTGGAGAAAAAGTATTGGACCAAATTCTACAGCTGTTCATGGTAAAAGCTATCAGGAGACTAGAAGTAGGAGAGAAACTTCTCAACAGATTAAAGACATGTACTCCATTCTTCCAGCGAGAATGCCTTGTATGAATGGAGAAGATAAAATGCTTTCTCCTTAAGCTAGGGTACAAGGGCAGATATGCTTACTCTTCATCTGTCCATTAAACTTTGAAGCCTAGTCCCCACCAAAATAGTCTGGCAATTAAATGACACAACTTGGATAGGATTGGCACGGCAGAAGCAAAATCTTTATATGTAGATGAAACGATCATCTACAGAGAAAATACTAAGAAATCTCTAGGAGCCCCTAGAACTTGTACTTGAATTTAGCAGGATTAGAAAACACAAGGTATATATAAAAATTCAGGTCTGTATATACTTGCTATAAATGAAGAATTGGATATTGAAATTTAAAAGTTATGCAGGAGTACAAAAGACCCAGAAAAGCCAAAAACAAAAACAAAAACAGTGTTGGAAGATGTTTAGCACCCAATTTTAAGACTTCTTCTAAAGCTACAGTAATCAAGGCAGTGTTGGTGTAAGGAAAGACATATAGATCATTGGAATAAAACAGAGACTCTAGAAATAGAACTACACATATATGATCCACTGAGTTTTGAAAGATTATTTAACATTAGCATTTTATAGAATATAAACTCGATTCAAGAGCCAAGGAAGAGACAGTGTCTTCGGCAAATGGCACTAGAACAGCCGGTATCCATATATAAAAAATTAACCTCAACCCTTTTTTTCCATACATGAAAATAACTTGAAGGGATCTATGAACCTAAATAAGAAAGCCTAAAAGTATAAAACTTTAAGAAGAAATTATAAGGGAAAATATTTATGAATTCAGGGTAGGCAAGAACTACCTAGGATACAAAAAACATGATGTATAAAAGAAAAAAATTGATAAATGAGATTCCATCAAAATTTAGAGCTTTAAATGACATCATTAAAATGAAAAGTAGTCCTTAAACAGACCATATTTCCAATGCATATAACCTATGAGCAGAATATATAAAGAATTCTTAGAGCTCGTTAATAGACAACCCAATTAAAATGTAGACATAAGAAGATGATAAATAGCCAGTATAGCACAAGGAAAGGTGTGCAACTCTAGAATCAGAAAAATACTAATCAGTATAATAATAAGATTGAATTATACACTCATTAGAGAGATGAAGTCTAAAGTTTTAAAAGCCTTGTCATGACTTTGTTTCTTTTTTTTTGGATTGTCTCCCTTTGTGTTTAATTTGTCACGCCCAATGGATTCATTCTGCTGGGTTTCCTGGGGTTGTGATCCTCATTGTCTTTTTCCTAGGGTATTGTCTAAAATTTTTTGGAGTGCCGGTTTGGTATTCATGAAGTTCCTGAGGTGGTCTTTATCATGAAAGTATTTTATTTCTCCATCAATTTTGAAAGATAGTTTTGCAGGGTACATCAATCTGGGTTGGAGGCTGTTTTCCTTTAGGGCTTGAAATACATCACTCCAAGCTCTTCTTGCCTTGAGAGTTTGCATTGAGAAGTCTGCTGTGATTCTGATGGGCTTTCCTTTGTATGTGGTTTATTTCTTTTCTCTCACTGCTTGTAGAATTTTATTCTTCTGTTGGATTTCTGGAATCCTAACTATTATATGCCTATGTGTAGATTTTTTTTTTATTAAGGCTAGCTGGAGTCCTATATGCCTCACTTATCTGTATGTCAGGTTCTTTTCCCCTCCTTGGGAAGTTTTCTGCCATCACTTCTGTGAAGAGTTTTTTTTATGTCATCTGCACTCTCTCCTCTTTCTTCATTGACTCCAATCAGTCTTATGTTATTCTTCTTTGGATCGTCTAGCAGCTGCTGGATTGATTTCTCGTGTTCCCTTACAATTTTAAAGCAATTTTTCTTTTCCTCCTCACTAATTGCAATCTTATCTTCTGTATGTGAAATTCTATCCTCACACTGGTTCATTCTGCTGCACAGACTTTCAATGGAGTTTTTAATCTCTTGGAAATCTGTTTGTATCTGTTTTATGGATTCCATTTGTTTCCTATGTTGGGATTCCATCATATTCCTCAGATCCTCTATTTTTTTATCTGTGTCCTCTCTAGATTTATTAATCATGTCTTGCACCATGAGCAAAATCTTTTCTGTTATCTGAGTAATTATTTCTGATTTCATTTTTCCCAGATCCTCTTTTGTTGCCAGTTCAGAAAGTCCAGGTGGTTGAGTATCAGATTGTTCCATCTCGTTTCCCTTTGGGTTTGCTGTAGGTGATCCAGAAGTCTGTTTTCGAGGCTTGTTCATTTGTCTTCTCATTTCCACGGCAGGGGGGTGGGGTGGGGGTGCTTCTGGCGCCCAAGCGGCTCACCTTCTCTGCCCTAGGAGCTTGGGATGGCAGTGGGGGAGCTTCCTTCCAGGTGCTGGGACCAGCTCAGCTTCTCTGCCCTAGGAGCCGGAGATGGATCGGGGGAGCTTCCTTCTGGGTGCTGGGACTGGCTGAGTTTCACTGTCCTAGGAGCCTGGGATGGAGCCAGGGAGCTTCCTTCTGGGTGCTGGGACTGGCTGAGCTTCATTACCACTTCTGTATGTTTTGTGACACTGAACACAAGTCTTAACTGATACAACACATTGGGAAGAAGAGACATTTTTTCTCTTTCAAAGTTGAATGAAACTACTTCTTGTGATTATATGTGCCATGAAATACCAGCTGGGGCTGGTTTGTTTTATCATGTTTAAGTATTGTAAAACATATTCCAGTTTCAAGAGTTTGCATATAAAGAGATTAGTGGCATTTTCACTCTCAGTTCTAAGCCAGAACACTCCAGAATTAGCTGAAAGTTCTTCTGTAATTACCTTATAAAGAAATATACTGAAAAAACAAGAAAATTATGTATAGTCCTTACAGTCACAAATTAATATCAAAAGAGGTCTGTTTTCAGGATGTGCTTCAACATTTTAAGGACACAGTCCAAAAATTCTTGCACTGGCAGGAGGATATATGAAATCAGAGCAAGAATGGGGAAGTATCAGAGTTCATATAAGACTGTGCAGGTTGAAAAACGTTACATTAAAATTATAATGACTTTCCTTGAAAATTAATAATGATAACAGTAACAGTAGATACGTTCTATATTCCAGTAAATATACTAGGCGTGGAAAAGAACTGTAACATTAACTTGCCACAATAATACTTTACAGTACCTTTGCATTGAAGAAAATGAAAACACTCAAGTATGAATGTGTAGTCACATATTTAGTAAGTGCTCATATTCAAATCTATGTGTGTCTCCTTCTAGGATCTAAAACCCAACCCAAATCACTGAACTGTCTCCTCACTATTAAAAGAAGGAATAATGTTATTTTATAAAAGGCAGTTTATAAAAGGTGCTTTTAAAAAGTTGTGCAGTACTGTCAATGCTCCTAATGACACTGAAAAATGTTTCTTCCCATTGATAGGAGTAAATCACTAAATGCTAAAGACATAACTTTATAAATGAAATATTACAGTTAAAGTTGACATGTAATTTATATGTTTCTATGAACTTAGATTATTATGTCACTAAGAAACCTTTTCTCAATTAAAACCTAAAACATGAGTTGCATGTTTCATATAAATTATTTGCGATAGAAATGTGTATAGTCCTTCTACACTGCTTACAATTTTTATATGAGGAATTTCAGTACCATGCTAGATATGTTTGTTTGTTTTTTGGTACCAGGGATCGAACTCAGGTCTTTGCTCTTGCGAGGCAGGAGGCGGAACCACTGAGCTAAATCCTCAGCCCCATCATGCTAGATATGGCAGGCAGCTTTCACTATCATTTTGATTTAGGAAATGTCACATATCTCTGAGCTTTATAAATATGTAAAAATGATCAATTATGGAAATTTTAGTAAGATTTTGCCATTTCCTGTATACATTAAAAATATATAGTTTTGTTATTAAAATTAAGGATTGCTTAAAAGTAGAAATTTCTATCAAAACAACAAATAATGTTTCCAACATTTATGCTATAGACTTTAGCAGACAGTGCTTTTCCCCTCTACTTTAAATAAGAAAACACAGTACCTACAGTAGATTATAGATTAGCGTGGACAGCCCCAACTCCTGCCCTGTGAAAATAAAGATGAATACTACTGTGAACAGGACTGAGCAAATTGCTTCAAATAGCAATTCCCAGGTATTGACAGTCAGAGAAGCAAATTTCATATCTGAAAGTAGCATTCATAACTCAATTCTAATGTAAATATATGTTTGCATAAATCCTTGATTAAAGGAAATAAGTGAATTCTTTTTGAAAAATGACTTCAGTAGATGAGTATATATTCATAAACAAAGACCTTCTGCAGAAGCACCCTCTGATGAGGAATGCAGCTTTACAGAGTGTCCTGGGTAAGATTAATTGTTAGCTTGGGAGCCATCACCTAGGGGATTAGTAAAGCACACTTCTGAGTGTGTCTGGGTGCGTCATAGAGGCCTGGCCTAAGGTGCTCTATCTGGTGCCTAGCCCCTTCCTCTCTGGTAATTTTCCCCTGCTCTTCTTCTCAGCCACCATTAGACAAGCAGCCCTGCTCCACTGTGCCCTTCCACCATGATGTTTTGCTCTGGAGCCAGCTGTGTGTGTGTGTGTGTGTGTGTGTGTGTATGTGTGTGTGTCCTACAATTTCTCTCTTCTATTGTTGGTCATTAAAGTTATTTCCAGGTTATTGCTAACACAGTGGTTCTACAAACATACTTGTGCATGTGTTCTGATGTATGTCTATAAATTTTTATTTAGTAGATGAATTGCTGGGACTCTGGGTAAGTACAGTCTCAATCAACTACAGTACATAATGTCAACTTGTGGACCAAAATGGTGCATCCTGTATACTAATGCAAGCTGTGTCTAAGGCTTTCCATTTCCAGATCATCATCACATAATGCTCTTAGATATCTTAGATTTTGCAGGTCAAATAAGTAGGTGACAATATCACATTTTGGCTGTGACTTGCATTTCTCTGATTACTAATCAAGTTAATCCTTTTTATAAGTACATATTGCTTGTACAGAGTAATGGTTTTCATTGTGGCGTTTTCATACATGCAAATAATATATTCGAGTTGATCATCAATTAAGATGTTTATATTTATTAAGATGCATTCTGGGGCTGGGGATTTAGCTCAGTGGTTCCACCGCCTGCCTTGCAAGCGCAAGGTCTTTGGGCCAGGGATTTAGCTCAGTGGTTCCGTCGCTTGCCTCACAAGCGCGAGGACCCAAGTTCGATCCCTGGTACCAAAAAAACAAAACTAAACAAAAAAGCAAGCACAAGGTCTTAAGTTGGATCCCCGGTACAAAAAAAAAAAAAAAAAAGATGCATTCTGTGAAGAACTTCAAGTATTTGCTCATTTTTCTTTTATTTCTTCTTTTTTGTTTTTTTGTTATTTAATTGCTATATTTTAAAAATTATTTGATGAGACATACTTCTATAGTACTACTCAAGAAAGTCTTATCTGTTCTTGATCTTGTGGTGTTTCATTTATCTAGAAACACCTTGTCATTATCTATAAGAAAATCTGGATTTTGAGTAGGACTACATTAAATCTACAGACAAGTTGAAGAAAAACTGACATCTTTAGCATATTGAGTCTTTGAATCATGTGTAACCAATGGGTATGATTGTATTTATTTGGAGCTGTCTTTCAATATATTTCATACTTTTCTTTGCAAATTTTATAAACATCTTTTGTTAACTTCATTCCTAGGGATTTCATCTTTAAACACGAGCATGAAATACTATAAAATGGAACTTCAAAAGGACATATAATTTTAAGTCACATGATATATATCATATTGCTCAAGCTATGAACTGGCACATAGTATGCATGCAATAAATACCTTAAAACAGACATATAATTAAATAAATGAATGAATCAATATCTATCATTTGGTGTTTGTGTGATTAGTGTGCCTGTCTACATATTTTCTACTTCAGACACTATTCTATTTAAGTATTTGGTATTCTCAAGGAATTTTTCCCTCCACAATAGGAAAACCTAATCTTTCCAGTTCTTACCTCAGTATGCCACTGATAGAGTAATACAAGATCTAAAGGGATAGCTTCAAAGAAGGATAACATAGCATGTTATGGCAACGTGTCTTTCTTTCCCACAACTCCCTTTTCTCCTTTGTAGCTTCTAGCTTTGGTAATTGAATCTCCTGCTAAGCAGATTCAATTCAACGTACTGTGCTCCATTGAGGCCTTCATAAACCTTTTTGTGTGTAAGGATAATACAGAATTACATTTTTTCTAGAGCTTATTTTATCACTGTTATTATTGTTTCCTTTATTATAAAGATTAGCCTCCTATTCAATGGAAAATAAGACCAAAGAAAATTTCCAAAAATTACACCACAGTCACCATTAGTCCCCCACTGTATGGAATTTTAAAATATTTCCAAATGAACGTTCAACCCTAGACATCTCCTTTAATTGATTTTTTTAAAAAAGTATCTAAAGTTTCTTAGCAATCTAATAACTTTTGTTCCCTTTTAATAATCTTAGGAAGAAACAGTGAGTTTGAATTGGGCCAATGGCTTGTGTTTCTCCTGTGGGTAAGCAGAATTTCATAAACAGAAAGATTATTCAGGCAGATGTTTATCATGTAACTGCCATCTACAGCAATGGGAGTCATAAAGATAAAAATGAAATCCAGGGTTTGGATTTCTTCACCACACTCAGGCATATTTTGAAACAGTGTTCAGTTGTTTTGAAGTCTCTTTTTAAAGAACCTCCTAAATTTTATCTAAAAAATATTTCTGAGACTTGATTGGTATTCTTGGAAGTATATGTTCTATGAATTTGGACAGAAATAAAGATAGGACCCTTAGTTTACATTTTGTGATTCACTCATAGGTAAACAAGCAGGGCCTCTTGGATGTAGTCAGAGCTTATTTCTTGTGACATCAAATCTACAAACCCTCTTCCCATCATATGGAACTTTCGCCCTCTCCTTGAGGCTAAGATAGTAGGCACCTTAGTCACTGCACACTTCCCATTGCTTTCCCACAAGCGCCAGATTGACCAGGCCCAACATCACCCTCCTAGCAAACCTGTATGACTGCCTTTCTGTTCGCACAGGTTAAATAACTATTTTACCATGGGTCCTCCCCACCAAACCTCTCCGTCATGGCACCTATAAACTGTATTGGCTTACTTGCATTTGTGTTTCTCACTAATCAACTGAAAATTATTTGTAGGTAGAAATTGTATTGCTCCTGTTTGGATTAATAGCATCTAATCCAGAGTGTATACTGTAGTCAATAAATGAATCTTGGTAAGTGAATGGATAAACGACTGCTTGTATCAATATTATTAATTCGCTACTTGATTTATAGGTTTTAAATTTTTATTTTCTCATATTTTAAGATTCAGATTTGTGTTAAATGAAATCAGTGGCACACATTAGACATTACTCTATCCTTTATTTCTCCCTAGCCCTTATGATACACTGTCTAATCTTTATGAAGGTTAAGGAAGTAAATTGTAACATACAAAACACAATAAAGGCATCTTTAAAATAAGGTGCTTTTTTTCCAATGTTTGATATAATGCTAAAGTAAAATTTAGGGAGTAAAATTAGTAAAATTTCAAAATCTATTGAAAAGAAGGAGCATATATAATGACCATTTATGTGTGCTATAATATTTGTAGGATGCGTCATTTATGTGCCAATACCTGTGTTGAATTCATTAAATGTTATCTCATTTAATTAAATATGACCACAACTCTAATATGTTTGTTGATATTTTTCTTATATTCTGATGAGGTAACTGAATCTCAAAGGAATTAAATAAATTATCCATATCAAGTGACTTTGATTCTGGTCTTTCTATTATTAAAACCTGTGTTTTAGTTTACAAACAGTTTGAAAAATAACAATAACACACCAAGTGGTGTTGATATAAATAACATACACAGACATGAGAAATATCTATGTTTTCACCTTGGCATTAAGTCTGTTGCAATATGTTGTTGCATTGGTTGATTGTACAAAAAATAATTGTCTTGTGCCGACATTTGGTGGGAAAGGGGAGAAATTTTTTTCTTTCTCAGAAATATATATATATATGTATATATTCTTTAATGCTATGCCAATATTTGACAAGTAATACAAGTAATACTTTCTCTTAAAGGATAGAGTTCCAGTGTGGAATTTAAAATTGTAGCAATAAACTTTTTATACACTATCATCCCAAAATCTATTAGTTTTACACATTGAATGGATGATCTTGTATCATTATGAAATTGTTCATTAGAAAACACCGGTTGACTGAATTCTACAGATCTAAATGTTGATACATTTCATTGCATAATTTCAAAATTAAACATTCGTTAATATAGCTCATTTGCTCAAAAGTTTTAAACTGTTAAGAAGCATCAAGTTCATGCTGGCAGACACACTTTTACTAAAATGAAACCCTCCTTTGAAAATTTGAATTGTATTATTGATAGCAAATCATCATTTGTTTCCCTAGTAATAAACTCACCATGTTCATTTTCAAGAAAAGATTTGTTTTGGTTTTTTTTGGTACCGGGGATCGAATTCAGGTCCTTCCACTTGCGAGGCAGGCAGTGGAACCACTGAGCTAAATCCCCAGCCCTGAAGAAGAGATTTGTTCAGTGCGAAGATCTGAATAATCAGTTTGTCAGTGCACATGAGTACATGAGTGCATGTCAGTGCATGTGTGTGTGTGTTCACGCATGTGTGTGTGTGCAGTGCTAGTAAAGCAGGACTTAAAGGAAAACAAGTTTATCCCAGCCTTGAGGACCCCCCTCCACAATCCCTCCCCCTGCAGCTGTAACTTCTTTTTCTGGTACAGATAAAATTGGTCCTGTAAACATCTTGTTCTCACAAGATCCACAAGGCTCTGTCTTCTTTCAAGGCTAAGTTGCAAAACTGTTTGCCCTTGTCCTACTTCTGTAAACTTGCTTGCTATGTCACCAGAAAGACCAACCCCTTTGACCAAATGTATGAAACTGGAGCCCTTCTTTTGTTCTGGGCTCAGCCTTTGGACATTAGTCTACTGAGTTGTTATACACCTAAAACCTAGAATAAATCCTCCTGCATCATCGCTGATCTCTCCAGTCTCTTCAAATCCTGAAACACTAGAGATCCAACCTAGGACCTCACTCATGCTAGGTGAACACCCTACCACCCAGCTACATCCCCAGTGCCTGTCATTCTTTGGCCCTGTGAAAGAAAGTAGCTTGTTCAGTTTGCAACTCAGAAGCTCAAACACTTTGCTTTTTTTTGTTGTTTGGGTTTTTTTGGTACCAGGGATCGAACTCGGGTCCTTGAGCTTGAGCAGCAGGCAGCAAAACCACTGAGCTAAATCCCCAGCCCAAACACTTTCCTTTTGACCACTATTATACTTTAGTAAGCAGCAGAATCATCACACAGAATATTAACAAGACATATTCTCAAGGGTTCAGATTCTATAACATCAGTAATTTTGACTACTTCATCAAGGATACACTTACGTGAAACAGACTTGTTTCTATTTTTGTTTTGGGGGCTGTGAGTTTGTGGTGGTAATGAATACAGAGGCTGCTGATATGGTTGGTGCCCCCACCTCAATCCTTGCTACGGTACCCGCAGAGGCTCCCACCTTCCTTCTGCCCCATGAATGCATATGTGAACATATGTGAAAAAGCCAACACTCTCTTATTGTCATGAAAACAATTCTGACTTCATAAACCAAAAGGTTCTCGGGTAACTCTCTGCTGTCCCTTAGATGATATGAGAAAAGCATAAGACCACTGCCACCACCTGCCACCTGTGCTATGTCTGATTTCCCCATAACACTCTGAATGAGGTCACATTACTCTTGTTCCACACAGAGCTCTACACAGGTTTCACATCTGCCACAGAGCATGCACTGCATTCTGATTTGTCTGATCTCATTTCCCACTGCATTCTCAGCCGCTCACCCTCTTCACACTGCGTGGGCTCCTCACTGCTCTGAAACTCCCCTCACAGACTCTTCTCAGCAGTGCTTCACACACTCTGCACAGAGCAATTTTTGCCTCACAAGTTTTCATGGCTTGTTTTCTGTCTTCTTTCTTTCAAGTTTTTACTTAAATATAACCTCAGGGGAAAGTCTCCCTGAACACAATCCACAGCAGCACTCCTTCCTCCTTCCAGCACTCTCCCCCACTTCCATTGCCTTGTTTGCTCCCTATTTGTTTATGCTCACCCTAGAATGTCAGTCAGTGCCACAAAACAAGGGATTTGAGTTTGCTCACTGCTTTTTCCCAATGCCAGGAACATAAAAGGCACACACAGAACTTTTTTGGAATAAATGAATAAAGTGCATTCTAATTAGCCCCAAAAAGGTGAATTTGAAGGAACATATTTGCCTTGTGGAATCATAACAAATGCAGTGTTTCTTACATAAAAATTCTCAGATAAGTTGCATCAAATTAACTCAGGATATTTTTTTAAAGTACAGAACCTGGGCTCCACTCCGAAAGATGCTAATACAGTTAGTCTAGGGTGAAAAGAGAGACTGTACATATTTTAAATTATCTAGGTCAGTTTGAAGAACTGTTAGTTTGGGGTAATGACTTTCTAATGAGTTAGAACTATGTAGTTTCTTTAGGAGATGATGAAAATATTCTAAAATTTTAACAAAGATGAACAAACAAGTGGGTAATATTACTAAATTCTACTGTAATTTTGTTAGCTCAAATATATGTCTCAGATGTGTCAAGTGTACATTCATAGCCACTATGTTACCTTCCAAGAAAACAAGGAGGGGAAAGTTCCCCAAAACAGGGATCAAGCAAGCCTCTTAGTTAACTTCTGCCCCTCCTTCCTTATCTTCTTGATTAACTCATGAAAGAATTACATTCTTTTAAAAGTAGCTGTTCTTAGTTACAAGGGTAGTGTGGCATAATTTAAAATTTTTTCCTAAAGAATGAAACAAAGCAAATAGAAGTGGTCAGGGACACTTCTTCTCTGATGTACTCAAGTATTAGATAACATTTAATGACACTTCCATTGCAACACCAAAGCATATATTTTACTATTTATATTTTATTTTCACTACAAAGAAGTCATGCAGACCATAGAGTATTATATTGTTTAGTAATTTCTTCCTTGTTATAATAACATATAAATAATGTGTTTACCATTTAACAGTATACTCAGTGATATTAAGTACATTCATTGGGCAACTATCATAGTAAGTGATATTTATATAAATAATTTGATGTAAAATTCAAACATATAATTAAACCTACGAAGTGGTTTCAATTATTAAAGTAGTTTTGGCAAAGAACATTTTTTTCTTTTTTTGTATTAAATTCTTTTATTGGTACATTGTAGGTATACAACACAATTACATTTCTCATTGGGAATTGTACCTTTACATAATGCATCTTGGTTCTTATTTTTTCCCCATTCCTAGCCCTCCCTTCACGCCATCCACCCTTTCCTATTTACAAAGACTTTATTTCCATTTTTTCCATTTCTCATCATTTTTTCCTTTCCCTTCTTTCCTTTCCCCTGCCCCTCCCACTACCCCTACCCTTTTGGACCTTTTCTTCCTATTTTACATTATCAATTATTCATTCTAATTATTGGTACATTTTAGGTATACAATATAATGACATTCATCATTGGAAATTTGCGCCTTTACATAGGCTCTCTTGGTTCTTATTTTTCACCCTTGCCCAGCCCTCCCTTCAACCCCTCCAGTCCTCCCTATTTACAAAGATTTTGTTCCTATTTTTCCATTTTCTCATATTAATCTCATTCCCTTCTATCCTTTCCCCTAGCCCTCCCACTTCCTTCCCCTTTGCCCCTTTTCTTACTATTTCACATTACCTATCATACATTTAGTCCTTATTTACACTTTCAGTTTCTCACATCAGAGAAACTATTTGGTATTTACACATGTGTGTCCTGTTTATTTCACTTAAGAGTATCGCCTCAATGTGCATCCACTTAGCTATAAATGTCTCTAATTTCTCATTTTTTATGGCTGAGTAGTACTCCATTTTATAAAAAAACCACATTTTCTTTATCCAGTCTCCAGTTGATGGGCATTTGGGCTGTTTCCAAGTTTTAGCTATTACAAACTGTGCTGCTATAAGCATGGGCGCACATATATCACTGTGGTATGATTCTTTTAATTCTTTGGGGAAGATCCCCAGCAGTGGAATAGTGGGGTCAAATGGGACTTCCAGTCCTAGTTCTTTCAGGTATCTCCACACTCATTTCCACAGTGCTTGCACCAGTCTACACTCCCACCAGCAGTGGAGCAGGGTTCCTCTTTCCTCACAGCCCCACCAGCATTTGTTATTGGTTGATTTCATGATAGCAGCCATTCTTTCTGGAGTGAAGTGGAATCTCAGCGTTGCTTTCATTTGCATCTCTTGAATGACTAGTGATGTTGAACATTTTTTCATGTATTTATTTGCTATTTCTACTTCTTTGTCTGAGAAATGTCTGTTCATTTCAGATGCCCATTTTCAGATTGGGTCTTTAAATTTGGGAGGTCTGATCTTTTTAAGTTCTCTATAGATTCGAGATAGTAGACCTTTGTCTGAGGAAGAGCAGGTAAAGATTTTTTCCCACATTGTGAGTTGTCTCTTCACACTGCTGGTGGTTTCTCTTGCTGTGCAGAAGCCTTTTAATAAGAAGAGATCCCATTTGTTAATTGTGCTAGTTCACCGACAACTGAGGTTTTGTTCATAAAATCTTTTCCTACACCAATATCTTCAAGGGTTCTACCTAACCTCTGTTCCAACTGGTTCAGAGTTTCTATTTTAATATTTAGATCTTTAATCCATTTTGATTTTAGTTTAGTGCATGGTGAGAGATACAGGTCTAGTTTTAATCTTTGGCAAGTTGAAGCCCAATTTTTCCAGCACCATTTATTAAAGAGGCTATCTTTCCTCCAGTGAGGGTGTTTGGCTCCTTTGTCAAAGATGAGATGGCTGAGTGTGTCTGGCATTGTTTCTGCATCTTCTAATCTGTTCCACTGGTCCTCAAGTCTGTTTCTTTGCCAGTACCATGCTGTTTTTATCACAGTAGCTTTGTAGTAGAGTTGCAGGTTGGGGATTGTGATACCCCCTGCCATGTCTCTGTTACCTAGAATTGCTTTTGCTGTTCTGGGTCTCTTCTTGTTCCAAATGAATTTTTGGGTTGTTTTCTCGAGGTCTATGAAGTGTGCTGCTGGGATCTCAATTGGAATTGCATTAAATCTATATAGCAGTTTTGGAAGTATGGGCATTTTCACTATATTGATCCTTCCTACCCAGGAGCAGGGGGTGTCTGTCCATTTTCTGATATCATCTTCAATCTCTTTTTTCAGAGTGCCATAGTTTTCAGAGAAGAGGTCTTTGATTTCTTTCATTAGGATGATTCCTAGGTATTTCCGTTTTTTGGATGCTATTGTGAAAGGAATTATTTGCCCTATTTCTCTCTCAGTGAGTCTGTCATTCATGTAGAGGAAAGCTATTGATTTTTGTGTGTTGACCTTGTAACCAGCTACTTGACTGAATTTGGTTATTAAGTCTAGAAGGCTTTTGGTGGAGTTCTTGGGGTCTTCTATATAGAGTATCATGTCATCTGCAAATAATGCCAATTTGACTTCTTCATTTCCTATCTTTATTCCTTTTATTTCTCTCTCTTGTCTAATTGCTGTGGCTAATGTTTCCAGAACTATATTGAACAAGAGTGGTGATAGTGGACATCCTCGTCTTGTTCCTGATTTTAGTGTGAAGGATTTCAGTTTTTGAGCATTTAGTATGATATTGGCTGTTGGTTTTTCTTAGATGGCTTCTATCAGTTTGAGGTAGAGACCATGTATTCCAATTTTTTGTAGGGTTTTTATCATAAATGCATGTTGGATTTTGTCAAATGCCTTTTCTGTGTCTATGGAGATAATCATATGGTTTTTGTCCTTGGCTCTATTGATATAGTGTATTACATTAATTGATTTTTGTATATTGAAGCATCCCTGCATCCCTGGGATGAATCCCACTTGATCAGGGTGTATGATCTTCTTGATGATCTTCTGCATTCTGTTTGCCATTATCTTATTAAGGATTTTTGCATCTATGTTCATTAGTGAGATTGGCCTATAGTTCTCTTTTTCAGTTGGGTCTTTCTCTGCTTTGGGGATCAAGGTGATGCTTGCTTCCAGGAATGAATTTGGGAGTATTGCTTCCCTTTCAATTTCATTGAAGAGTTTAAACAGTAGTGGCAGCAGTTCCTCTCTAAATGTCTTGTAGAATTCAGCAGTGAAGCCATCAGGGCCCGAGCTTTTCTTAGTTGATAAGTTTTTAATTACGTTTTCAATTTCATTGGTTGATATTGGGTTGTTCAGAATTTTTAGGTCTTCCTCGTTCAACTTTGGTAATTCATATGTGTCTAGGAATCTGTCCATTTCTTCTGTGCTGTCCATCTTATTGGTGTATAGTTTCTTGAAGTAGGTACTGATGATCATCTGGATTTCTGCTGGGTCTGTTGTAATTTCACCCTTTTCATTCCTACTTGCATGGATTTGGGCCTTCTCTTTCCTTTTTCTGATAAGGTTGGCTAAAGGTTTGTCAATTTTGTTGATTCTTTCAAAGAACCAACTCTTGGCTTCATTGATTTTTTGTATCATTCTCTTAGTCTCCATTGCATTGATTTCTGCTCTGATCTTTATAATTTCCTCCCTTGTATGAGCTTTGGGGTTGTCCTGCTCTTCTTTTTCTAGAAGCTTGAGCTTCAGCATCAGGTTGTTTAATTGGGCTCGTTCTGTTTTCCTAATGTGAATATTCACCGTTATGAATTTCCCTTGTAAGACTGCTTTCATTGTGTCCCATAGATTCCAGTATGTTGTACTGTCATTGTCATTTAATTGAAGGAACTGTCTGATTTCTTCTTTAATTTCCTCTGTGACCCATTGGTTATTCAGAAGTGTGTTGTTCAATTTCCACATGTTTATGAAATTTTTTGAGTTTCTTTTGCTATGGATCACCACTTTCATAGCAGTATGTTCTGATAATATACAGGGGATAACTTCAATTCCTTTGCACTTACTTCAACATGTTCTATGTGTGAGTATGTGGGCTATTTTGCAGAATGACCCATGTGCAGCTGAGAAGAATGTGTATGCTGATTTTGTGGGGTGGAAGACTCTGTAAACATCTGTTAAGTTCATTTGTTCAGGAGTTGGATTGAGTTCTAGTATTTCATTACTTACTTTTAGTCTAGTTGATCTATCTATTTGTGGCAGTGGGGTGTTGAGGTCCCCCACTACAATTGTATTAGTGCATATATGACTTTTCATGTCCGTTAGTATTTGTTTTATATTGTTGGGTGCACTACTGTTTGGTGCATAGATATTTATGATTGTCATCTCCTCCTCTTGGATTCTTCCCTTTACAAGGATGTAGTGTCCTTCTTCATCTCTCTTAATCAGTGCTGGTTTGAAATCTACTTAATCTGCCAAGAGGATAGCTACTCCTGTTTTCGGGTTCCTGTCGCATGCAGTATTGTTTTCCACCCTTTAACCTTCAGCCTATGAGTTTCCTTTTGAATTAAGTGTGTTTCTTGTATGCAGCATATTGTTGGATTTTGATTCTTGACCCATTCTGCCAGTCTATTTCTTTTGATTGGTGAATTGAGACCATTAACGTTGATGGTCATAACTGAAACGTATTGACTTGTCATTGACATGACTTTTTCTTTTTGTTGGGTTCTCCCCCTTTCCATTTAATTTCTTGTCATGCCAGATGGGTTCATTCTGCTTTGCTTCCTGGGGTTGTGATCCTCAATGTCTGTTCCTAGGATATTGTGTAAAATTCTTTAGAGTGCTGGTTTGGTATTCACAAAGTTCCTAAGGTGCTCTTTGTCATGAAAGTATCTTATTTCTCCATCCATTTTGAAAGATAGTTTTGCAGGGTACATCAATCTGGGTTGGAGGCTATTTTCTTTTAGGGCTTGGAATATGTCACTCCAAGCTCTTCTTGCCTTGAGGGTTTGTGTTGAGAAGTCTGCTGTGATTCTGATGGGCTTTCCTTTGTATGTGATTTGTTTCTTTTCTCTGACTGCTTGGAGAACTTTGTTCTTCTGTTGTGTTTCTGGAATCTTAACAATTATATGCCTATGTGTAGATGTTTTCTGATTAAGCCTATTTGGAGTCCTATATGCCTCACTTATCTGTATGTCAAGCTCTTTTCCCCTGCTTGGGAAATTTTCTGCCATTATTTCTGTGAAGAGAGTTTTTATGTCTTCTGCACTCTTGCCTGTTTCTTCATTGAGCCCAATCAGTCTTATGTTATTCTTTTTTGCATCATCTAGCATCTGCTGCATTAATTTATCATGTTCCCTTATGATTTTGAAGCAATTTTTCTTTTCCTGGTCATTAATTGCAATCTTATCTTCTATATCTGAAATTCTGTCCTCACATTGGCTCATTCTGCTGTGTAGACTTCCAATGGAGTTCTTCATGACCTGGAAATCTATTTGCATCTGTTTTATGGATTCCATTTGTTTCTTATGTTGGGATTCCATCATGTTCCTCAGCTCCTCTCTAGATTTATTAATCATGTCTTGCACTAGGGGCCCAATTTCTCCTGTTATCTGAGAAATTATTTCTGATTTCATTTTTTCCAGATCCCCTTTTGTTGCCAGTTCAGTGGGTCCAGGTGGTTGAGTATCAGAGTGTTCATTTCATTTCCCTTTGGGGTTGCTGTAGTTGATCTGGAAGTCTGGTTTTGAGACTTATTTATGTGTTTTCTCATTTTGACTGGGGTGAGGGGCTGTTAGCACCTGCATGGACTACCTCCTCTGAGCTGGGTGAGGTGGGACAGGGGCCGGGAGCAGCGGTAGAGATGGTGACCCAAAAGCCCTTTCCTGTGGGCTGGGAGCAGCCGGAGGGATTGGTGGCCGGAAAACCCCTTCCTCTGGACCAGGAGCAGTGGAATGGTGGCTCAGAAGCCCCTCCCTCTGGGCCGGGAGCGGTGGGAGGGATGGTGGCCTGGAAGCCCCTTCCTCTGGGCCAAGAGCAGAGGGACAGAAGGTGGCCCAAAAGCCCTTTCCTCTGGGCTGGGAGCAGCGGGAGGGATGGTGACCGGGAAGCCCCTTCCTCTGGACCAGGAGCAGTGGGACGACGGCTCAGAAGCCCCTACCTCTGGGCTGGGAAGAGTGGGACTCAGTACCTTGGTCTGGTGTCCTCTGCATCTTTGTAGTGTGGAATCAGGTGGCTGCCTGTCTGCAGCAGCGTGATTCGGTGTCTTCCGCATGACTCAGGACCTCGGTAGGGTGTGCACAGACCTGCCTGTCTGCAGCGGGCTGATTCGGCGTGTGTTCCGCGCGACTGGGGACCTCAGTAGGGTGTGGGCAGAGCAAAGAACATTTTATCACAAGGCACTCGATAAAGCGGTAATCCTCTTGATAAATTTCTGACATTGTTATTTACAGAAGAGTATTTTAAATCTATTTATACTTGTAATTTCCTTTTGCAACTAAAATTTTTCACCCAGATTTCATACTGAAAATAAGTTCATTGGTTCATGATGAGACAGATTGTATATTATAAGTATATTAAATGTCAGCCTTGTTATTCTAGTTTCATTTGAAAAACAAACTTTTTCATAAGTCATGGATAGATGTTAATAAGATAATAGCAGCTGTGGCAGAGAAGACATTTTTATTAAGGGAAATTACAATATTTTTCTTTAATGAGTAAGATTATTAATAGCTCTTTGGACATATTAGACAGAAGTTGTTACAAGGTATTTTAGGCAAAAATAACTACAATCAATAAATAACCTACCTACTGCTGTGACTGTGTCTTCTCTCTTAAAATCAAATTCTGAAGCCATGTCTAGCGTATCAAACAGTTCAAAACAGCCACAAATTTGACTAATTATCCATCTCAGCCAGAATTTCCTGTCTTTCCTCTTTTCCCTGTCTGGCCTTCTTTGTGCTGGGATCCTTTATCCCTGCCCTCTTAGTTCTTAGGGACTTCCTACCAACGCATTTTCTCTTCTGTGCCTTTATCTTCAAACATATAGGTACCTTCCCCTCAACATTCTCACATTTTGAAAAGAAAATGTTGAAAAGCAAACTCCTTTTTGTTATTCTCCATATTGCCCCCTAGCCACTTTTTAATTTATTTTCAGTGCTGGGGCTCAAATCCAGGGCCTTGTGCACACAAGAAAGGTACTCTACCTCTGAATTCCATCCCAACCCCTTTTCCAGTATTTAAGAATTGTTTCCTTTTATAGCCAAATTTCTTTAATGAGAAACTGGCATTCAATTGCTGCAATTCACTCCTTAATCATGTTGCTTGGACTGAAATTGCCTATGCTAAGTGAGCTAAGGTCAAAGGATATGTCTCTGCACTCTTTCCTGACCTCTCTCTGACCTTCAAGGATCTCTAAACTCTTTAATCTCTTTTACACTGGCCTGTATAACCCGTCTCTCTTATTTATCCACTTTTCTTGTTACTTTGTACTCTTTCTAGAATCTATCTTCTCTGCCCCCTTCTTAAGTGTTTGTTTCCCAAGTATTATAACATCTTACTAAGCATCTATAACTGGAGAACCCATCTCAACTTCAGTTACAAAACTCACCTTGTTGTTTTCTCTCAACTTTTCTCTCCTAGGGTGTTTTCTAGTCTAGTAGAGGGCACTGAACAGTCTCATCCGGCTGTGCCTCCAGCTCAAAAGTGGTTTTCTGCAACCCCCCTCTAACCTGCTTTCCTGTCCCTCAGTTCAGTTCTCCACAATGCTTGAGTCATCTTTCCATTATTCAAATTTAATTAAGCCACTCCTTTCATTTGAAATTCATCAATAAGCAAAAAGGAAAATCAAATTTAAATTTTTCCCAAAGGCCCTGACACTACTTCCTGCCCACTGTCCATCATATCTTTCACTTCCACTGTTCTCAGTTATCACCTTCTACCCAGGCAGATGGAACTCAATGGATTTCTTGTAACAACCGTCTCACTTTTCCTCATCCTTTAACAATAAGCTAAATGGTTGCTTTCCTCCACAAATGGTTCCTTTCCTCCACAAAGTATCCTTTGGTCACATCCTTAGCCAAAACCTTAGGCTCATTTAAATAACCTTTAGTTTCGCTAAAACTGCAGTTTTCATCCCTCTTCCTATCTCAGTGAATACCCTAGATTTGCTTTTATTTCCTCTACTGGGCTGCGACCCTAGAGGGAAAAGAATGCGACTTGTTTGCCTCTTTATGAAATGGAAGTTTAGTGTTGACTGTAATTATGAGCAATAAAAGTTTGTTGAATAGGTACAGAGTAATGCATTAGCTAAAATTTTTTGACTTAAATATGTAGGCAACCATACTATAATACAGCGACCCATAATTATTGTCCTACCACTGAAAATCCTCCTTTGTTAATCCTATTAACTAAATGTTTGGGGCTTTCACTTTAATACATTCTCAGAAGAGAAGGCTTGGTATACTTCAGAGGCTATCATTTTATTTTTCCTCATTTATACCATTTGTTGCATATATATATATTATAGTGAAAAATGTATGAACTCTACTATACTCTTGATGTGTATGCACAATATGTGACACCTCAGATCACAACAGAACAACGTGTGTTATCAGTAGATGGATACACATACTGTAGAAGTCCATTCCGAGCATACAACCAATATCACTCTGTCCTCCCACAAGGGAGCAGGAAAGGAGTTTTTCCTTGCCTCAGCACATCAGAGAATGCAAAGTACTCAAGCTAGAAAATGAAAAGTCAGCACCTAGGAAGTGGAGACAGAAACCATTCCCAGAGTAATCAGCAATGCTTATTTCGCAGAGCACATTTTTAGGAACTATGCTCATTCTTTTTTTAAAGATTGATACTCAAAGTGAACCTTTAGGAGACCATTGGTCAAGCCCAGAATTAGAAAATTCTACAGAATCACTGATCTAGTGTCTTCCATAAATAAGTGGCAATTGAAAGAGAGAGAGGGAAAGAGGTTGAGGGAGGAAGGGATGGAGGAGGGGAGGAAATTTAGGCAGAAAGAGAGAGAACTGCTACAAACCTGGAAAGATGTAAGAAATATGAAACAAATAATGACAGTGCCCAATTTCATTACAGTCCTGAAACCAAAAAGTTAGCTATAAAAAGAGATTTATAAAACAATTGGATAATTATATAATATTAGGAAACAATTAGATAATATTACAGAAACACTTAGTTCTGGGGATGTATTAATGGGGTTGTGGTCATATTCTTAAAGGCCTTTTATATTACAGGTATATATTGAAACTCAGATAAGTGACAGTATCAGTCATTTGCTTTCAAATATTTCATATATATTCCTTTTATGTGTACAGGTGAAAAGTGAGTTAAAAGGATGCATGGTGGTTCACGCCTGCAATCCCAGCAGTCAGCAAGCTGAAGCAGAGGGAACATGAATTTGAGGCCAGTTTGAGCTACATTACAAGACCCTGTCTCAAAAAAACAAAAAAGCAGAAAAAAAAAGAAAAGGAAGTTAGAAAGTGAGGAAATAAAGCAAATCTTGATTCACTCATGGTGTGGTTTTTGTTAGACCCAGCAAGAAAGAACCAACCAGAGACCCATATTAGATATTAAATGCACACAGGAGTTTATTACCGGCTGGGACCTGAGCCGAGCATGGGACTGGAGCCCCAACTGGGGGGAGACAAACATGTTTTATACACCTTTGAGGCCAACAGTTTCTAGGCCCCCCTATGGGATAGAACTAGTAAAGCAAGCAAAAGGTGCAGAAGCAGAACGTCCTGCTGTCAGAACATTTGTAAAACAATAGTTGATTAATTGTTATTTCTAAAGGGACCTTTTAAGGGGAGGAGGTTTCTAAGCTTCCTCCTTCTGAGTTTATCTAAAGGACAGGCAGGTGGGTCAAGCAGCAATATGGAGTTTGTCTTGCTAACTAGGGTCCTTCAGTTTTTTGTTGTTGTTTGGTCCTGGGAAACCAGTGAACTAAATCCCTGACCTCCACTGTATGTTTCTAACAGGGTTTTAAATGAATAAAAATTATATTTGCATCTCCTTAAGAGATGCAAAGTTTCTTCAAGAGTAATTTATTCGTGAATGTAATTCCAGGAGTCAACATTGAGAGTTTGAGGGAGAAATGGGAAAAAGAAAGCCAATAGAGAAAACACATATTAATTTGGCTAACACTTTCAAATGACAGGAAGCTCAAGCTGGGCGAACATCTGAGATGTACCTCCAAGCCAATCCCTTGGGAAAGAAAAGGAAAAGCATTTATCAATCAACTCTGCTATCACTCATGGGCAAAGGCACAGGGCATTGACACCTTTGCATAAGCGTGAATTCTGGGAAAGTTCCTGTGGATATGTAATGACCAGCTATAATACAAGCCCTTGAGCAGGAAATAAGAGGTACCTGGTGTTGGCCTGAGGCAATGTGCTGCCTCACTGCACCTCGGTGAATGTGACTGAAGCCTTCAGGGGAACCAGTCTCCACAGTTAAGGCTGAACAAGAGGAATCGCAGTGGCACCCAAGAGTTGTTCTCTTATACCCCACTTGTTTGTGGCTATCATTCATATCTCTTTTTGCCTTCCATTAAATCCAGTCAGCTGCAGAATCCCCTCCAATGTGACAGCCAGCCAGAGTCTCTGCAAAGACTCAGTGTAAGAGTGTGAGTAGCTCAAGCTACTGTCCTCAAAACCACATCTGATTCCCAGGTCATAATTGATTTTATTAAACTCCCTTTCCCATGACTCATTTTAGGATTCCCTCACCCTGGCCCTGCACCTTGGGGAGCTCATGTTGTTTACCTTCTGAGGTGAACCAGACCTTTCTTTATCCCCAAGGGGTTTGTGCTCTTAATTCCCTTGTGCTGGTCAGACTGTGGTCACCGAAATTTTCCATTCAGAATCGACACTGGGTGTTGGGGCCAGGAGACATCCAGTGACCAATTTCCTGGATTTCTGATCTGTAGGTCCCTGACCTCATTGTGTACCAGGAACCCTAGATCCTCAAGATAAAAATTTCTGCTCAATACATAATGTCATTATTTGCCCACTGTCCAACTTTAGGACTAATAAATGCTCAAAAATAGCAAAACACAGGTAACAAATAAGACACTCTGAATGTGGTAAACAGAACAGTGTTCAAGGTCACAAGCAGTCTAATTAGCAGCAGCAAGTAACATGCTTTTGTAGACTTGACCTCAATCATCACCTTAATATACAAACAAAACAAAAACAGGTAGTGAGTATTTCCAAAACACGATTGTATTAAATGAGATCTTCCTGTAAGGCGTTTTAGAAAACTCTAATTCCAGTACTTTTCTATTTAAAATAATACATACTTTTTCTCACTTGAGAAGGATTTGAAAGAGATGGTAAATTAATACATTTTTAACAAATGTAGACAAAAGCATAAGAAAATTTAATTAATAGCAGAGTGGGGTCTTATCTACCTCAATAGTTATCCTTATTCCAGATGCATTTGTTTGTTCAATAATAATATAACTTCATCTACTTATTTAGTACATATCTGTGATAGGCTTTTATATGAGTTGGCTTTCAATCCCACAATAATCCTGAAAGGCTGGAAAGTGAGAAAATATATATAGTTTATTTTTAAAAATATTAAGATGGGTAAGATGATATTTTCCCAAGGTCAAAGGGTTACTAAGCACCCAAGCCAGCTTTCCAACTCAGACCTGTTGCTGTCAGTACCATCACCTAAGGTAATAAGAGATGTTGTTGCTCAATTTATAATTATAAATATTGTGGGAAGTATTTTAGGTCTGGATATTTTGTACTGTCGTTCTATGATTCCAAACTAAGATCAAAGATGTAATTAAGAATTGTAGGGAACAGGGGAAGGGGATGTTACCAGAACCTCTGCAGTGAGTCCTGGTCTCCTGAGAGCCACGGCAGCACACGGCGAATTATAGGAAAGGTAGAAAACTGAGACTGAGAAGAAGCTGAGCTTTGGGTCTTATCAGTGCTGCTCTGGGCGGCAAAGACCAAAGCCCACACCTTACCACACCCTTTATTCAGTACTCAGTACATCGGGAGAAACAAAGTGTAACAAGTGACTTGTAGAGAGTTCAGTACATCCTGCGTAAATAAGATGTAACGATCCAAGAACAAGGAGGAACTGAGTAGATGTTTGTTCCTCCCAGGATGTTTTCAGCTCCCAGGATGTTTCTTGTCCTGGAGAATCCCAGCATCACCGGATCATTGAGGTCTCAGTTGTGACCGGAGGCCAAAATGCAATTATGTCTCGGAATTCCATAGCTGGGCTATAGGCAGGAGAACTAGGCTAACCAAATGATTTTACCCTAAAATTATGTAGCATTGCTCCCGACAAAGAATTTAGAGATAATTCATAGATTAATGCTTTCAAAACATCTTTCAAAAGACTCCCTATTCCATCATAGGCAAAAGCTGAAGTCGATATCTAAGTCTTTTATTTCACAGGTATGTGGGTTGTAGATCAAGGAGCCTTCATCTACCATAGCCAAAGAGTTGTTATTTGACTTATGGCAAAATAATCACATTTTTCTACAGGTATTTTGATATGTGAATTAAGTGACACAAGGATGGAAAAACAGATGAAGCATAATTATTCCAGGGACAGCATTCTTACAACATATTCAAGCCGTTTGGGCAGCTTAGCCCTTGAGTTCTGTCATTTTTGTGGATACTGCTTTAGTCTTTCTACAGATTTGGTAAGTATTTCATGATCCTCCCACAAGCTTTCCTTTTTCTTCTCTTACAGTCAGTTCTTGTTGTTAGTAACAAAAGAACCCTAAACAATCCATAAATACAACCTGCTTTATAACAGCTATTGTATTGTCCAGACTCTTACTGTACTGACAGTCCACACCACACAATTCAGTGTTCATGTTTTTTATTCTACCAGGAATATTGCTTCCTCAGTTTGAGGGCAATCTACATGGGCAATTCTATTATTATCCTTTTGTCTTCTTTTATACAATCTAGCACATATACACATATGCTATGTGCTAAATTGACATATAGACTTTTAAAAAATATTACAATGGGTAAAATGGTTGTAGTAAAGAAGGGAGGGGAAATGAACATAAACATTAGAGAAACCCAAAGTAGAAATTCAAAGTCTTCCTCTTATGCCAATTTAACCAACTCACAACTATGGCAAAAAAACATAGTTCTTTACTGGACTTCTATTCAGATTAATAGAAAGGGTGTAAAAATAAGCATGCTGGTCATGTCATCTTGTGTCTATTCAAACTCACCCTCTCTTGCATGAGGAAAAGAATTGGGCTTATTGTGTGCCCATGGAATTATAACATCATGAACACATATTTTGCACAAATACTAAAAATTACATAAAGCAGTATTCTCTTCTTTCACCAACGTTAGTGATTATTGAAAATACTAAGGGCATTGGCAAGAAGAAAGCTATAATTTCCTCTTAGATGTTGTAAATATAGTATTTTGAAGAGTTTTTAAAATTGTAGAATAGCCTTTTTTTCCTCAGCTTATTGCATATAGACAATTTATTTCACAAAACACTCAATAGGAAAGAGTGTTCTATTACTGAAGTCATTCTCAAACACGATTTAAGAGCATTGATTTGTTATTTGCATAGTTGTTCTCAATTTGAATATTAAGGGGAAAAAAGAAAACCTTTTTAAGAAAATTTTTTGGATTTTTAGAAAATAGTAACTTTTTAGGTTGAATAGTGTAATGTCCACTGTTTTCTTTGCTTTTATCCATATTAATATATGCCTTTAACAAAGAGTAACTTCATCTCAGAATGCCTAACATGCTTTTCTTCATTTGTATAATTTTCTTTGAAACTTTTCTTAAAGACATGTTATTATGGTAAAGTACATAAGAGGTAACTAAATTATGCATACCTTTGACTTTTTTTTTTTTGCATGAAGAACATATTCTGAAATTAGCAATTGTCTGTGAAGTCATTTTATTTTGAAGGACATTCATGAGTATAACCTCCTACAAAACTACATTAAAATATTATTTGAGGAGTTAATGCAGGAAATGTATAAATATACACCAAAAGGAAAACAATAGATACAAGAAACAAGGCCAACCATGTCTTATTTAGAAGAAGCAGTTTTATCTAGAAAAAAATTAAGAATATCATGAATCCAAGATGCTTGGATGATTCTTCTTAGAGCTGCAAAAATCAATAATTCAAGATTATATTTACTACTTTAATCTTACAACCATATTACTTGATTAAACTGAAAATAATATGGTATATATATATATGTATATTCTTACACATAGGAATATTGCATATGTTGTTCATTGGCTTTTTATATGAATTTAAATGAGTTCGATCCCCGGTACCAAACAAAACAAAACAAAACTTTAAAAGTTTAAGAAATACAATTTTATTGAATAAAAATCTTAACTATAAATACAATAATAGCACAAATAAGAAAAACTAGGATGTAGATGGGAAAAGGGAGAATTAATAGGGTGGGTATGCTAAATACAGGCAACCAAGAAAACTTTCTAATCCTATTGGTAAATCTAAAATGACATGTATGACCATGAAACTAATGAAATTTAAGCTGCAGGATTATTAATCTGTACAGGAATGTTAAAGAAGCAGTCTTTTAAATCTATAATTATAAGCAGCCATTTCTGGGGGATTGCCACTGGGTTTGGTAAGCCAGGTTGCAGTGCCCCCATTGGAATGAGGCTTGCATTAACTGCATGTAAGTCCTGAAGCAAAGGCCATTTGCCTGACCTTTTAGGAATAACAAAAATAGGTGTGTTCCAAGGGCTCACAGATGGTTCTAAATGCCCCTTTTTAAGTTGATCTAATATGAGTTGTTGTAGAATGGTGAGTTTCTCCTGTGGTAGGGGCCATTGATTAACCCAGATGGGATCACTTGATTTCCACTGTAAGGGCAAGGCTGCCTTGGGTAGAGAAATTTCTTCAATAGCCCCAACTAAAAATTTTGATCATATCCAATTCCAAAGCGATTATTTTTTTGTTTCTGTTCTACAGGCTGTGTTGTTCCCTGAAGTTGCTTGCCTAATCCTTTTCCCAGTTCATATCCCACTTTAGACATCATCTGTTGGCCCCGTGAAGTTTCAGGGGGCAAAGTAGTCACTACGATTCTCCATTCTTCCAATAAATCTCTGCCCTGTAAATTTATAGGTATGGGAGCTATGTAAGGACAAATATGTCCCAATTGACCATCCGGCCCTTCATAAGGCAGGGGAATGGAGCTTTGCAAAACTTGTTGGGGGGCGCCAAGGCCTACCAGAGATGTTTTAGTTGGTTTCCCCCCCCAAGATGATGGCCAAAACATGTGCCAATCACGGACACATCTGCACCTGTGTCTATCAATCCTGTAAAAAATTTGCCACTCAATTTAATTTTGCACATGGGCTGGTTTTTGGAAATCTCTTGTGTGAAATAAATCTCTTCTTGAGGAACTTCTGGCTGAAGATCCTCTCAGGAATTTTTAAAGCTAGCAGTATTTAATTTTGGTTTAGGCAAAAGCAACAATTGTGCAATATAATCTCTTTGTTCTATTACCCAAAGTCCTGTGGAGCTAACAGGAACACACAATTCAGAGGTACAATCAGAATCAACAATAGCTGGAATAACAGTAATGCCTTTCAAAGTTAGAGAGAATTTTCCAAGTATCAAACCAATGGTTCCAGGGGGTGGGGGTTCCTGAATTCCTGTGGGGACAGATACTGGAGTCTCACCTCCCAGCAGGTGAACTCTGTGAGCAGCAGGAAGATCTATTCCTGAGCTCCCCAGTGTTCCCCTGAGAGGGAAGAAATGTTCCTCAGGACACCCATGCTGTCTGATTTTGTACTTGTGCATGGGTCTGAACCAGGTACTGCTGACTCAGGGGGACTGGAGCCCCCTGGCCCTGATCCCCTATTGTTTCCTGAGCCTGGGGAAGGCCTCAGTTTCCCTTTCCTGGCAGCAGTGCACCATCCCTATCATATTTGGAGCAGCAATCTTTAGCCCAGTGAATGCCTTTTTGGGATCGAGGGCAAAGGCCAGGCAGTAACTTATTTTCTCTGGATGCCTGACTCAGTGGCTCTGGGTCAGCTTGTAACCCACTTTCACTTTGCAGTTTTTCCTGAGATGCCCCGTTTTTCCAGAAGTAAAACATTTTAAATCACTGTGTGTACCATATAAATGTTGGGAGATGGCTCGAGCCATCAGAGCCGAATTGTGTAAAGGAGACCCAATATTTCTGGCATGCCTTAATGTACGCTCCAAGATCTTCAGAGGAGTGAACAGGATTTATTGCCTGTTTGCAATCCATATTAGCATTTTCATAGGCTAGCTGTAAAATCAGGATATCTGCTGCCTGGGAATTAGAAATCTGTCTCCTAATTGTTGTAATCTTGCTACAAATTCTGTGCGAGTTTCCAACAGCCCTTGCATGATTTGAGTAAAAGATTTCATCCGCGCACCATCAACTGTCACAGAAGCCCAAGCCCTCCACAGGAAAGAGGTCCTCTAGCTGGTGAAAGAGTAACACTGAGCAGCAGGCCTGCCTGCTTAAGTCTGAAAAGTCACCTGTGCCCAATAACATATCCATAGTAACTTCCCTCCACTGAGCATCTTCCTGAGCATTTTTATGAGCCTGTTCCCTGATTAAAGAACGCAGTTCCACCTCAAAGTGGAGATACTGAGCAGGGGATAGGCACGTTTTCATAAGGTGAAAAACATCATGAGGAACCAGAGAATAAGTCTGAAGTACATTGTCCAACAAACTCACTGTATAGGGGCTTTGGACACCATTAGTTAGCATGCTCTGCCTGAGGTCCTTTAGGATGTTAAAATCAAATGAGGCATGAACATACGTGTCCACCTCTGAGTTGTCAGGATCAGGCAAAACTGAGACAGGAAAGCACAAAGGGTCTCCCACCACCTTGCCTGATGTCATAGTCTTTTGCAGGGTACGGCGATAGGGAGTGGCCCCAGAAGAGGGCTTCACAAGAGGGGCAGCTGGACCTTTGCGAGATACCTGAGGAGGCTGAGGAGCTAGTGAATTAGTGTCCTCAGCATGCTGCAGTGGTGGAGCAGAAGCCACAGTGAGATGAAAGCAAATTGGAGAAGAAGCCAGACAAGGGGAAGCCTGGACAGAAGGGCGGGTGAGGGGAGGGGTAGCTGAGGTTTCCTGAACTGACTGAGAGAATTTGAGAGCAGAGTGGACTGAGGCCCAAGTGGGGAGCATTCGGGGGGTGGGGGGGAGATGATCACCCCTTCGCCGGGCCTCATGGAGAGAACAGTACCTACACGTTCCCATGCTATTTAGTTGTCCCTTCCTGGGGAAAAGATGGGACCTACATTTGTATGTCTTTTAACAAATCTATCACAGCATCCTTAGGTACTGGGTACATAACTTGCTTTAACAGCAACTTAAATAATTTGGCAAGGTTACGCTGCTCCGATGACAGAGACTGACCCATAGTTGTAACTCAGCAAAGATAGAAAATTACCCCCAGCTGGACACACCACCAGTGTCCCTCGTCCGAGTCCGGACATCGTCCTGGGAGATCCAAGTGCTGTCTCTTTTACTCCGAGTTTGTCTCACAGGCGAGTTCACCCTTGGATCCAATTCACATCCAAGTTGGGCGCCAAATGTAGGAAACAGGGAAAGGGGATGTTACTAGAACCTCTGCAGTAAGTCCTAGTCTCCTGCGAGCCATGGCAGCATAAGGCGAATTACAGGAAAGGTAGAAAAATGAGACTGAGAAGAAGCTGAGCTTTGGGTCTGATCAGTGCTGCTGTGGGCGGCAAAGACCAAAGCCTCCAGCTTACCGCACCTTTTATTCAGTACATCGGGAGAAACAAATGTAACAAATGACTTAGAGAGAGTTTAGTACATCCACGTAAACAAGATGTAACATCCAAGAACAATGAGGAACTGAGTAGATGAAGATTTTGTTCCTCCCAGGTGTCTTCAGCTGGTGTAATCTTGTCCTGGAGAATCACAGCATCACCAGATCATTGAGGTCTCAGTTGTGACCAGAGGCTAAAATGGAATTAGGTCTCTGAATTCCATAGCTGGGCTGTAGGCAGGAGAACTAGGCTAACCAAATGATTTTACCCTAAAATTATGTAGCATTGCTCCCGATACCCCACCTTAGGGAGAAAGCATTGTATCTTCTCCATTCATGTAAGGCATTTTTGCTGGAAGTATGGAGTACATGTCTTTGATCTGTTGAGAAGGCTCTGTTCTACTTCTAGTCTCCTGATAGCTTTCATCATGAACAGCTGTGGAATTTAGTCCAATACTTTTTCTCCAACTACTGACAGGATCATATGGCTTTTTCCTTTCCTCTGTTAAAATGATGACTTTTGAGGGTGGATCTTCCAATGCTGAACCAACCAACACTGCCATCCCTATAATAAAAGTACTTTCTACATACTACCAGATCTGACTTCTAATAGTTTGTTTTGCTAAACAAATTTCTATCTATGTTCATACTTTTTTCTTCTATTATCTTTATCCAGTTTTAGGATTAGCACAGTGTTGATTTCCTAAAACATGGGGAGAAGTGTTCCTTCTTTTTTCTGCTTTAAATGTTTGATATAATATATCAGTTAAAATGTATATGAGCCTGTTGTTGTTATATAGATAGGTTCTCAAGCTAGGAATATACTTTCTTTAATAGGTGCTATTCAAATTTTGTATTTCCTCCAGAGTTAGTTTCATTAATTTGTCTTCCAAGTTACTTCTTAGAAGTTGTCAAATTTATTTCAAAACAGATTTTTGTAATATGCTTTCTATATCCTTTTAAATTCTGTAAAATCTGTGGTAATGTCTCCTAGATCTTGATATTGTAATTTTAAAAAAGAATAATTGATATTGTGTAACAGGAAGAAAAGGTCTAAAGGAGCAGGAGAAGTGGGAGGGGTAGGGGAAAGGAAAGAAAAGAAAAGAAAAGAAAAAAGTGTGAGAAAAGGAAAAAATGGAAACAAATCTTTGCAAATAGGGAAGGGTGGAGGGGGTGAAGGGAGGGCAGGGGAAGGGGAAAAAAAATAAGAACCAAGATACTCATGTAATGGTACAAGATCCCAATGATGAATGTAACTGTATTTTATACCTAAAATGTACCAATAAACTTAATGGGGAAAAATAGTCATATTGTTTGGAGCAGATATATTTATAAACCTGCTGGTGAGTAAGACAATGACTGATTCATGGAGACATTTCAAAGTCTAATGAATTATCTCACCAAGATAAAGTGTTGCTTTTTATGGATAATTGAACTGCTTTTTACCTGCCGCTGAAGAAATGTAACTGTATGCAGAGACTAACTCCATGGCAACATAGAGATTAGCATCTTTCTTTCCAATACCTGGGAAGCATCTTTTCTCTGAATTTCTTCTCAGCCTTTTTTTTGTTTGTTTTTTTCCCTGTTAGTGACCGATTTTTTGACTAGCAGCAAAGGAAATGCCTAAACATGACTAAGCTAGCAAGCATTACTGGGTCATCCAAACTCAACCAAGAAAGGAGAACTTTGGCAAATGAAAGGGACAAGAGAGGAAGATACACAGATTTCCTCCTAGACTTTGGTGACAGCAGATTGGCTGGAGGCTCCCAGCTGATAACTGGGGAACTCTTATACTCTGAGAAGCTTAGCAAAGAATGGCAGAGAATAAAAAGGTCTAATCTAACTAAACTATACAAATTCCTCTCTTTTGATCTATTCATTATATTGCGCACTCTAGCTGCACACTCTAGCTGAACAGTTAATATCACCAATAGTACTTTCATTACTTTATTGATTTGGGTGCAAATCTGGTGTAGAAGTCCTGCAGCTAACAAATCTGTTTACCTAGGAGTTTAGAGATGACTAACCCTCAGTGCGTGGCTTTGAAAAAATTAACATTTTATTTTTAACTTTTCTTATGTAAACATTTG
Source organism: Heterocephalus glaber (assembly GCF_053883595.1). Lineage (NCBI taxonomy): Eukaryota > Metazoa > Chordata > Mammalia > Rodentia > Bathyergidae > Heterocephalus > Heterocephalus glaber. The sequence goes on along the minus strand of NW_028258444.1, from coordinate 8,774,423 downwards.
AATACGAATTAACCTTTATAAATTATTGTGAAAAGGGCCGGGGATTTAGCTCAGTGGAATGCACCTGCCTTGCAGGTGCAAGGTCTGGAGTCTGATCCCCGGTACCAAAAAAAAGAAAAAAAATTATTGTGAAAAATTAGGACATTTTAAATGAAAGGGTACTTGGAAATTAAACTATTCTATTTTAGATTGTTAAATATTACATACTGGGTCATAAATTTAAAATAGCGTGTTGGATAGGCAACACCCTGTCACAGAGCTACATCTCTAACCTTACTCCACCATTTTAAATTTTGAGATAGGGCCCTACCAAGTTGCCCAGGGTGGTCTCACACTTACTGCCTCAGCTTCCCCAATAGCTGGCATTACAGGTATGTCCCACTGTGCCTGGCTCTTTTTTTACCTTTTAACCTGAGCTTAAATTATTAACTAGGACCTTTATGATTCTTGTTGAATAAAAAGTTCTAAACATCTCAATACTAGTCCATGGCTGCTACTGCCATTATTTTCTATCTAGCTATATTTATATTTGTTTTCTGTAGAACATATATAAAAATTTGCAATTATTTTAAGACTAGAAATTAATGTCAAAATTAAAAAATATCTCAATGAAAAAGGAACTATATTGTCCTGTTCCTGCTATGCACCCAAGACCTATGATACACTGAAGTAGATGGATAAACATGCCTTCTAAGTTTGCTTTTTGCAAAGCAGCATATTTCCCCAACCTCTGTGTAATTCTGGTTTCCCTCAGAGCAGAGAAGCCCATAGTGTAGCTGCCAGGGACCATGGACAACAATCAGAGGACAGGTCAGATGCTGAGCAGCTAAGAGCCTGAGAATTGTGCCCAACAAGAGCCAAGGGTCTTTGTGCTGGGATTAACTATGTTCAAGGGCTGGAGAAGGGCTTTATTTAAGAAGAGTAATGGAATTTATTCAACAGCTAATACTGAATTCTTATTGAGTACCTATTGAGAACCTACTTGGTGACAAGCACGCTACTAAGTTCATAGAAGAAAAAGAATAAGAAGCAATCTCTGCTTTTAAGAAACTCAGAGGCTAAAAGGAGAAACAAATTGTAATATATGTATATATATAATTTTCTGTGAACTTGAGAATTATATTTAACTTTTTAAAGGAAATGACAAGCTATTTTCAAAAATGGTTGTATCGGGCTGGGGATTTAGCTCAGTGGCACCACACCTGCCTTGCAGGCACAAGGTCTTAAGTTTGATTCCTGGTACCAAAAAAAAAATGGTTGTATCATTTTATATTCCCACCTGCAGTGGGATATAGTCCCACCATATCCTCACCAACAACTGATATGGTCAATAGGTTTAATTTTAGCTATCTAATTAGGTATATAGTAATAGTACATTATGATTTTCATTTACATTTCCCTAATAACAAATGTTTGTTTGACATTGACTCATACGTGTATATGCTATTTATAAATAGTTTTTGGTTTTAAATGTTTTTCAAGTATATTGCCCATCTTTTAATTGAGCTTTTTGCCTTTTTATTACTGAGTGTCAAAAGTTCTATATACAATCTGAATATGAATTATCTATCACATATACAATTTACAAATATTTTCTGCCAGTTTGTGCCTTGTCTTTTCATTCTTTTCAAAGTACCTTTTGATCTAAGAATATCAGACCTCATAAGGTATCATTATATAAAATAAATGTTTAAAAATTTACATTCTATATACTATCAATAAAAATGTGAATGTCAAAATTAAAAATATATGCCACTTGCAATCACTCAAAAAAAGATGAAGTAGTTAGATTTAAATCTAATACAACACTTATAGAATTTGCATGTACCAAATAAATAGGAAGACAATATGTGTTCGTGGATTTCAACATAGATATACTCGTAGATATACTCAACATAGTGAAGATGTCAATCCTTCTCAAATTGATATACAAGTTGGATACCATTCATATCATAAATCCCAGCAAGATTTTTTTTGTAGGCATATTCAAATTCAGGATTGTTTTAAAATGTAAATGGAACCTGGAGTATAATTTAGTAGTAAATCATTTGCCTAGAATTCAGGTACCCATAGGTTAAACCCTTAGTACCACAAGAAAAGAAAAGTATAAATGAAAATGGAGATAAGGGAATTAGAATAGTGAAAACGATTTTTGAAAAAGAAAAATAAATAGGGAAGGTTCAGTTTACTCAACCTCAAAACTTATTAAATAGTTGCAATAATTAAGACTGTGTAGCATTTTTACAGAGATAGACACATCAATCAATGGAGCAAAATATAGAACCCGCACACCCATAAGCAGATACGTGTGTGTGTGTGTGTGTGCGCGCGCGCTTCTGTGTGTGCTGCAGGCTATTAAACCCAAGACCTTACACGCTCTAGGCAAGCACTCTACCACTGAGATACCCCCAGACCTACCCAAATAATTTTTTACAAAAGTACAAATGCAATTCAGTGGAAGAAAGTTAGCCTTTCAACAAAAATGATGCTGGAGCCTGCAGTGAACATCATAGGTGAAAAAATTAACAATGACCTAATTCACATACTATATACAAAAATTAATTCAAATTGCATGAAAGGATTAAATATAATAATAAATAATAACACTTTTAGAAAACACATAGGAAAAAAATCTGTGGGACCTAAGATTGGGCTGAGTTCTTAGGCTTGAAACCAAACATATAACCCATAGAAAAATAAAACCATCAAAATTAAAAACTATTACTCTGTAAAACTCCTTGTGAAGAGGATGAAAAGTTGAGCTATGTACTGAGAGAAAATATTTGCTTATTATATATCTAATAAAAGATTAATATCTAGAACATATAAATAATTCTTGAAGGTCAAGAATAAAAAAAATTCCAAACAATCCAATTAAAAAATGGGCAAAGGGCGTGCAAAGCTATTTCAATGAAGAGAATATACACAGCAAATAGGACTTGAAAAGATGCTGACCATCACTAGCCTTTAAGAAAACGCAAAGTGAAGCCACACTACCACTGCATACTTGTAAGAATGGATAAATGGAAACACAATTGCATCTCTAAATGCTAATCTGCAGCTGCTCTGGAGGACATTTGACAGTTTCTTGAAAAACTAAACATGCACCAATTATATAACCCAGCAATTGTACCCTTGGACATTTATCTCAGAGAAATGGAAACTTACGTTCATTCAAAAATTTGTACTGCCCCAAAATGCTTATAGTAACTTTATTAATAATATCCCCAAATTAGAACCCACAAATTCTTCAACTGATGAATGGATAAACAAATTTTAGTACATTCATACTATGGAATATTACACAGCAGCAAAAGGAATGAAATATTGATATCTGCAGCAAGCTGGATGAATCTCTAGAGAATTATTCTGAATAAAAAAGTTTACATACTGTGTGATTCCACATAAATTGCATGTGTGTGTGTGTTGGAGATCAAACCAGGACACTGAGCCACATTGCTCAGACCTTAACATTCTTAAAATGACAAATTATAGAAATAGAGGACAGATTAGTGATATTCAAGGTCAAGGACAAAGTTAGGAAAGGAGAAGGTCAGTATAGCTATAAAAGGATGCAAGATGGTGTCCTGGTGGACATCACAAGGTGGTGATGAAAGTTGTTCTGTTTTGATTATATCAATGTGAATAACTTGGTTGTGATACCAAAGTTTTGTAAGATGTTACCATGAGGGGGCACTGGATAAAAGATACATGGGTTCTTTGTGTTATTCCCTATAACTGCGTATGAGTTTTTCATTATCTGAAAATAATAAGTTCTGTTGTGGCTTATATATAGATGCACCCCTCCCAAGACTCAAATGCTTATAAGGGGGCTTTTGGGAATGACTGGATCACGGGGTGTGATAGTGGATTAGTCCACACATTGGTTAAGCATAGTTCTGGGTATGGATGATGGATTTACTGAACAGGGAAGACTCACTTTGGTATGGGTGACACCAACAAATAGGCTTGCAGCCCAGATGTAATAAAAAGGGAAAGCAGAAAGGCTCACTGCTTCCTGCCTAGCCTGCCATGAGCTGTTTCTCATCTGCCATGCTACTCTGCCTTGGGGCCAGCCAACTACGGAGTGCAACCTTTACAAAGTATGAGCCAAATAAGCCTTTCCCCCTTTATCTTATGGGTGTCAGGTATTTTTGTCTCGGCAGTGAGAAAATAACTAAGGCAAATTCAAAACAAAATCATCTTTTAAAGGGAAGAAATTTCTAATTTTGGTGGAATCCAATTTGTCAATTTGTTCTTTTAATGATTATTCTTTTGATATCTAAGAAATTCTTTTTTTTTTTGGTACCGGGGATCGAACTCGGGACCTTGCGCTTGCGAGGCTAGCGCCGGAACCACAGAGCTAAATCCCCGGCCCTATTTAAGAAATTCTTGCCTAACCAAAGGTAGCAAAGATTTCCATTAGGTTTTTTTCTAGAAGTTTTTTAGTTTGAATTCTTACATTCAAATCTGTCATTTTTAATTAATTTTTGTGAATGATGTGAGATATGGATGGAAGTTTATTTTTTTGCATGTGCATATACAAAATTTTCAGTGTCATTTATTGAAAATGCTGTCCTTTCCCCACTTAATTGCCTGTCACTGTGCTGAATAAACTCAGTTTCAACCTTAACAAATAAGAAAAAGAAGCACAAATGATGTACTAGCATTTAAATATATTCTTGGGTTTGATTTATTAAAATTTCATTGAGAATTTTTGCATCTAATTAAATGAGGGATATAGTTTAGTAATATTCTTGTAATGTGTATCTGGTTTTGGAATCAAGATAATGCTAAGCTCATAAAATGACTGATAAAGTAGTCCCTACCCTTCAGTGTTCTAAAGGAGTTAGTATAGAATCTCTTTTTCCTTAAATGATTGGTAGGCTTTGCCAGTGAGGCAAACACAGCCTGGAATCTTCCTCATGGCAAAGTTTTCAACTCTAAATATTTATTTATTTATTTGTTTGTTTTGAAACAATCTTGTTATATGGTTCAAGCCTTGAACTCACTAAGTAGTGCAGGATGGCCTTGAACTCACAGTGGTCCTTCTCCCTCAGTCTCCATGCCTGGCTTATAAATACTTTTTTTTGGAGACAAGGTCTCACTTTGTAGCACAGGCTGGCCTTGAACTCACAGCAATCCTCCTTCCTCAGCCTCCCAAGTGCTGGGATTACAGGCATGTACCACCATACCTGGCTATAAATACTTTCTTAATAGAAATAAGGCTAATCAAATTTATCTATTTCTTTTCCTTTTTCTCCTTGTCCTCCTCTTCCTCCTTCTCATTTCTCTTTCTGCCCTTCCCTCATATTCCTTCTTTTCCTCTTCCTCCTCCTCCTCCTTCTTTCTCCCTCTCTCTTGCTCTCTCTCACATTCGCATGCTTGGCTAGGCAAGAGCTCAACCACTGCATTATAATCTACACACCCCAAATCGTTTGTTTTTTTTTTTTTTTTTTTTTTTTTTTGAGGTTTGGTGGTTTATCAATGAGCACTGTCCATTGCATTATAATTTTGGCATGAAATATGTATAATATTTGTGGAATCTATAGAGATACAGCCTATCTCATTTATGATACCAGTTATTTTGTATCTTTCCTATTTGTTTTTCCCAAATCAGCCTTGTGGGATTATCAATTTTCTTGCTCTTTTAAAAGAACTTTTAGTTTCATTATTTTTTTCGTCCATTCCTGTTTTCCCTTTCCTTTTTTCCACTCTAACTTTTCTTCTACTTAAAGTTTTACTTGTTCTTTCTCTTCATGTTTCTTCAGTTTGAAGCTGAGGCCTGTGAAGTGAAAAATTAGAGACATTTGTAGCTAAATGGATGCACATTGAGCTGATAGTCTTTAAGTGAAATAAATAGGACACACGTGTAAATACCGAATAGTTTCTCTGGTGTGAGAAACTGAAAGTGTAAATAAGGATTAAAATGATTAAAATGAATAATTGATAATTTGAAATAGGAAGAAGAGGTCCAAAGGGGTAGGGGAAGTGGGAGGGGAAGGGGAAAGGAAAGAAGGGAAAGGAAAAATTATAAGAAAAGGAAAAAATGGAAACAAAGTCTTTGTAAATAGGGAAGGGAGCACAGGGAATGGGAAAAAAATAAAAACCAAGATACATCATGCACAGGTACAAGCACCCAATGATAAATGTAAACATATTGTATACCTAAAATGTACCAATAAAAGAATTTAAGCAAAAAAAAAAAAGAGAGAGAGAGAGAAACAATATCAACTGGCTAAACCAAAAAGCAGTTTTACCATACCATCTACTTAATTTCTGCATTGTCTGGGCTATTAGTGATTACTCTCTAGTCTTTGTCATCAGTTTGGAGAGCCCTAGCTTATGAGTGACAAATTACCAACTTTGTGTTTCCTCCAAATGAATAGACTTCTTACTCATTTACTAACCTTTACTCACCATTCATTTATTATTTATTATTCACGTTATTCTTTTTTAAATTTTTATTTTATTGGTACATTTTAGGTATGCAATATAATGACATTCATCATTGGAAATTTGCACCTTTACATAATTTCTCTTGGTTTTTATTTTTTCCCTTTCCCCTGCCCTCCCTTCAACCCCTCCATCCCTCCTTATTTACAAAGACTTTGTTTCCATTTTCTCATATTACTTCCATTCCCTTCTTTCCCTTCCCCTACCTCTCTCATTTCCCCTTCCCCCTTTGCCCCTTTTCTTCCTATTTCACATTATCAATTATACCTTTTAGTCCTTATTGACACTTTCAGTTTCTCACACTAGAGAAACTATTCAGTATTTATACATGTGTGTCCTATTTATTTCACTTGAGTATCACCTCAATGTGATTATGCACATTATTCTAAAGAAACATTGTCCAATGAAAAAACTTCATAAACTCCAAAACATCAAATAGGAATAAATACTTTGAAAATCTTTGTAAAAGAAATCTGGATAATTTTGAAGCTGAAAGCTATGTCAATATGTGTATCAAACAGTGGTTGATCATTTGGGGAAATTACTCTGAACTCTAGAAAATGAAAGAGATGAACCAATTTAGTAGCTTTTCCTGATACCAAAATAAATAAGTACATAGAAAGGAAGCTCCCTGGTGTGAAAAAGCATTTGTCAGAGTACAACACAAAAAAGAAATGTGTTTCTGAGCTGAAGAGCTAAGATAATTTCATTATCTTCTCTAAGTAATCAATTTGTTGTAAGACATGTTTGCATCAGTATAGAATTCAGTAAATAAGTTATTGCTAGGAGCTGATGATGACTTCATCAGGGAGGGATTTAGTAAGGAAATAAGAATGTAACAGTGCACTGACAAAGCAAAGTCAATTTCTTCTGTATGATCTTTGTTTTGTAAAACTGCCATGAAATTTCCATGCAAGAGCCCTAGGGTAATCATAGCTATTTCTTGTAGACCTAGAGGCTAAGGGTAGACTCAGTTTTCAATTACCATTTTGATAGGTGGAAGACTCACAATGAGAAAAACAGAGGGAAAGGCAGTCAACAAATACATAAAGCTTTCATAATTTGAAACCTCTTGTTGACATTTAAAAAGTAAACTTTTAAATCTTGTTATAGATGTGTAACAGATTATTTTGTGCCTTTGCATTTTAAGACATTTTCTACTTAAAATTTTTGAAAATATGTTCTGATACAGCCTCTATCATTGTGTTTTGTTTTTGTTATTTGAGATGAGGTCTTATTCTGTTGCCCAGTCTGGTCCTAAATCCTGGGCCCAAGCTCTTCTCCTGCCCTCAGTGTCCCAGGACTACGGGTGCCAACCAACACCTGGCTACCACCTGCATTCTTTTTAAAATCTCTCAATAAGTAATAGATATTCATCAGATCTTGATCACCTTACACATTTAGATACTCTTTCTCCATTTGGGGTACGGCCTGAATTATGACCTTGCCAAGATAGAAGATAGCAGCTCACTTTCCCAGCATTCCCTGGAGTTAAAGGCAGACATGTGACCCAGGCTCAGCCAATCAAACTGACTGGAAATGTAGTCTCCAAGTTTGATTCTCTGGCCCTTGCAAAAATTCTATGATTACTATTTATGATTCTATTATATAAATCATTTGTATATGTTTATTTGTTATATAAAATGCATGAAAATCACAGTACAAATGCTAGGAGAGGAGCAATAAAAATGTACACTTGCAGCATTCTCATTCTAGGCATGAAGTGGTACAATATCATGTAAATGAAAGATGTATGCTATAAAACCTCAAACCAGCACCAAAAGTAATGTAGAACAGATTGTAGCAATTAACTCAATTTTATTCTTTACCCCATTTTATCTCCTTTGTTGGGTTAAAAAGAGAGAAGAGTGAAAGAAGAATGAACAGATAAGAAATATAAAAGAAAAATCACAAGATGATACATTTAAATTCAACCATATAATAATCCTACTGAAGAGAAGTAAGTCTAGGCATAAAAATTAAGAGTGTAAAATTAGATATAAAATGCAAAACTCAGGTATGCTGCCTATAAGAAAGTGACTTTAAATAGAACTGACAAATTAAATATTTATATTGTTCATATTATAGAGATGGACAAAGACCAGGACCACACACATACACACGGACATACGTGCACACACACACACACAGACACACCATAGTAAAAATTGTGAGAGAGTGAGTCTGGAAGGAAATTACAATAGAATTCTTTTGGAAGCTGTATAAATTGGTTTAAATGATGCCCATATCTTTCATGTGCAAGTAACACTGGCTGGGAAGACAAAAATCAACATTCTAAGCAACGGTTAAAGAGTATTTTAACACTGTTGGTCAATGTTATGCAACTTATAGGAACAATGAGTTACAGATGTATTTTATCAGATTAAAAGTTTCTTTTTCTCTTGAGCTGAAAGGATATTATAGGAAGGGAGGATATTAATTTAAAAGACTACATTTGCCAACTATAAAACTAAGTTGATCATTTCAGCTTCATCATTTCCTTTGTTTTAACATGATAAACTCACTCAGTTGGACAAAGCCCAGTTGTAATAGTACCATGCTTGCTATTTTCAATAGAGTCAGTGTTACAATTGAGTTCACAATTTGGATGCAAAATGCAAAACACAAAACAAAACATAGACAATTGTTCAAAACAGAGTGATTTGTTTGGAGTTCATTCGTCATTACTAGATCCACTTGAAAGATATTTTCCAGTAACTAACCCCAAGATTGGAACTGGTTGAAGAACCAGGCTCACTCCAAATCAATCACTTCTTAATTAAACAAGGGGAGTTGTTAGTTTCATTAGTGATTCTCCTTTGAAACAAACACTTCCCACTGGTCTTGTTTCAGATTACTAGATCCTGCTTACTGAAAGACTCCTTGAAATTGCAAGCTAAGTTTTATGTTTTGTTTCAGCTTTGTTATCATTTGAAACTACTTGCCTGGGTCAGTAAAGAATACCTTAACCTTCTGCAGAGTTGAACTTCACTGGAGTTTTGTCTTTAGCAATGTTTTTGGCACACAAAATCTTTGTATTTGCAGATATTTTTACATATGGTCATGTAGATCTTTTACTACCTGGAGTATATTACATGAGAATAGTGAGCATATACAATGTTTCTGTATATTCATTGGAAACACTGGTACCTGGCAACATCAGAGCCCTCTTGCCACTTTGAGGGAATCTAGTGAATATCAAAACCAATACAATAAGGATAGCAGAATTGAGAAGTGAATAAAATCTGGGTCTTGATACCATTTTTCTAGGAATTAATCATACCATTTCTGATGCTACTCAACATCTGGACATTTAGATTTATACAATAATATATTTCTGCAGTGTTCATGGCAGTTTGACAATGGATTTTCTGCTAGAATTGAAATAACCTAAATACAAATACAGTATTATTATCTCCCTTTTACAGAGGAGAAAACTGAAGCTTACAGAGAATAAGTTTCTAAAACCAACACAGTCAAGCAAGTACAGAATGGAGATTCAAATTTGTGCCTTCCTAGCTAGGTAGAGGTGCATTCCATTCTCCAGCCCACAAACACATTTTATTATCCATTTAACAGACATCTTATCCCATTTTCATTATTAATACCATCTTTTTTCTTACCATTCTTTTCTGCTTATTTTCTGAGAGAAAGAAGTGTCTCTCCTCCTTATGGCTAGGTTAGCTTCATCTCTGAGGATCTCACTGTTATCTTCTTTGCTTTCTTCCAGATTTTATCAATCATTCAGCCTCTCAAATTGTCAGTTTCTTCTTTCCACTTTGGCATCTCAATAAATTCAAGTCATGCCCAACTCCTGCCCCCACTCTTTCTCTTAACTCGATAACTCTTTAAGCTATTCTTGTCAATATTACATTTGCCAGGAGACACTCAGAAAATTCAGCCTATCTTTGCTATTTCCATTAATCTGCTCTTGATTGAATATGCTCTTTTTAAAGTCTCTGAGGGGGAAGAGGCAGCACAACCCTCCCTGTAGAAGGAAGACAAGGTGATATGATGGGTGACAGATTTGATTCCTGGTTGGGTTGTGGCTGTCAGTGGGCAGGGTCCGTGTGTTAAAATGTCAGCCATGCCTCCTGCTTTTTTGGGCTTCTTGCTTCCTGTCTTCCAGCAACAGCATTCTGGGTAGGACAGTTTTGATGTTTGTTGACTATTTTTTCTTCTCCTCCATTTCTGCCTTCCTCTTTCCACCTCTTTTCTCTTCTATGGAGCAGACTAAAGATAGGCAAGATTCTGGGGGAAGTACTAAGCACCTGAGCACTTCTTGTGCTATGCAGCATAACTAAGCCAGGGGAATTATGCTTTATCTTTGTAACTATTAGTAATTTATTTATTCTGTTGCTATCCAATACAGATAAAGCAAAGAGAAATAAACAATAGGGTAGGATTCTGACATTACTTTTTCCTGAAGATAATATCATCAAAACAGTTCTAATTCTCAGCAGTTACCATCCATTGACTTTCTAGTAGTCAAATTCAATGATTTTCTGAGTTTTCATTCTCTTTGATCTCTATGTAATATATTTGATTCTTTTAGCCAGTCCTTCCTTCCTAAAATGCTTTACTTGGCTTTTGTGCCATATTACTTTATGTTTTACTGTTCACGTTATTTCCCTGTCTTTAGCAAAACAGTACACCAAATTTCTTCTTCTTCTTTTTTTTTTTTGGTACCGGGGATCGAACTTGGGTCCTTGCACTTTCGAGACAGGTGCTGGAACCACTGAGCTAAATTCCCAGCCAGTATACCAAATTTCTTATGGAAACATACCTGATAAGATCAGCCCACATGATTTATCTTGGCTTAAGCTCAAGATATGGGCATTGATCGAACCTATCTGTCTATCTATCTACCTGGCATCAAACTGCAATCTCCCAAACACAGTAATTGGGTAAGGAGTGGCATATAATTGACAGATTCAATTAGATACACTAAAAATTTTGGTAGAGCATCAGATAAAGAAGCCTTCTTGCCATCCCCTCAGATGTAAAGGAAAAAACATAGAGAGCTTGAAGTTTGCTGTCACCTTTTGGGTACCACATGGAGTTTGAGAATGGGGCCTAATTTTGAGAATGGGGAGAAGCAGTGAAGAATTATGGATGATGTCTTAATATCCCATATCTACTTCTGTTTGAAGTCCGCTTATTCTAGACTGAAACCAGTTTGATTTGGGGTTTCTAATCTCTTGTAACCTAAATAATACAAAATCAAACACAACCACCCTGTACATACATATACATATATCAAGTTCTGGAAAGGGGTGTGTCTTTTTATTTATTTATTTTTTGCTTAAATTCTTTTATTGGTGCATTTTAGGTATACAATATGTTCACTTTTATCATTGGGTGCTTGTACCTGTGCATGATGTATCTTGGTTTTTATTTTTTCTCTATTCCTTGTGCTCCCTTCCCTATTTACAAACACTTTGCTTCCATTTTTTCCTTTTCTTATAATTTTTCCTTTCCCTTCTTTCCTTTTCCCTGCCCCTCCCACTTCCTCTACCCCTTTGGACCTCTTCTTCCTCTTTCAAATTATCAATTATTCATTTTAATCATTTTAATCCTTATTTACACTTTCAGTTTCTCACACTAGAGAAACTGTTTGGTATTTACATGTTTGTCCTATTTATTTCACTTAAAAGTATGTCCCCTCCCCTGCTCCTGGGTAGGAAGGATTAATATAATGAAAATGGCCATACTTCCAAAACTGCTATATAGATTTAATGCAATTCCAATTGAGATCCCAGCAGCACACTTCATAGACCTTGAGAAAACAATCCAAAAATTCATTTGGAACAAGAAGAGACCCAGAATAGCAAAAGCAATTCTAGGTAACAGAGACATGGCAGGGGGTATCACAATCCCCAACCTGCAACTATACTGCAAAGCTACTGTGATAAAAACAGCATGGTACTGGCAAAGAAACAGACCTGAGGACCAGTGGAACAGATTAGAAGATGCAAAAACAACGCCAGACACACTCAGCCATCTCATCTTCGACAAAGGAGCCAAACACCCTCACTGGAGGAAAGATAGCCTCTTAATAAATGGTGCTGGAAAAATTGGGCTTCAACTTGCCAAAGATTAAAACTAGACCTATATCTCTCACCATGCACTAAACTAAAATCAAAATGGATTAAAGATCTAAATATTAAAATAGAAACTCTGAACCAGTTGGAACAGAGGTTAGGTAGAACCCTTGAAGACATAGGTGCAGGAAAAGATTTTATGAACAAAACCTCAGTTGCCCATAAACTAGCACTAACAATCAACAAATGGGATCTCTTCTTATTAAAAGGCTTCTGCACAGCAAGAGAAACCACCAGCACTGTGAAGAGACAACCCACAATGTGGGAAAAAAATCTTCACTTGCTCTTCCTCAGACAAAGGTCTACTATCTCGAATCTATAAAGAACTTAAAAAGATCAGACCTCCCAAATTTAAAGACCCAATCCAAAAACGGGCATCTGAAGTGAACAGACATTTCTCAGACAAAGAAGTAGAAATAGCAAAGAAATACATGAAAAAATGTTCAACATCACTGGTCATTCGAGAGATGCAAATGAAAACAACGCTGAGATTCCACTTCACTCCAGAAAGAATGGCTGCTATCATGAAATCCACCAATAACAAATGCTGGTGGGGCTGTGGGGAAAGAGGAACCCTGCTCCACTGCTGGTGGGAGTGTAGACTGGTGCAATCACTGTGGAAATCAGTATGGAGATACCTCAAAGAACTAGGACTGGAAGTCCCATTTGACCCCGCTATTCCCCTGCTGGGGATTTTCCCCAAAGAATTAAAAGAATCATACCACAGTGATATATGTGCGCCCATGTTCATAGCAGCACAGTTTGTAATAGCTTAAACTTGGAAACAGTCCAAATGCCCATCAACTGGAGACTTGATAAAGAAAATGTGTTTTTAAAAAATAAAATGAAGTACTACTCAGCCATAAAAATGAGAAATTAGAGACATTTATAGCTAAGTGGATGCACATTGAGGCCTTGAAATAAATAGGACACATGTATAAATACCGAATAGTTTCTCTCGTGTGAGAAACTGAAAGTCTAAATAAGGACTAAATGTATAATAGGTAATGTGAAATAGGAAGAAAAGGGGCAAAGGGGAAGGAAGTGGGAGGGCTAGGGGAAAAGATAGAAGGGAATGGGATTAATATGAGAAAATGGAAAAATAGGAACAAAATCTTTGTAAGTAGGGAGGAATGGAGGGGTTGAAGGGAGAGCTGGGCAAGGGTGAAAAATAAGAACCAAGAGAGACTATGTAAAGGTGCAAATTTCCAATGATGAATGTCATTATATTGTATACCTAAAATGTACCAATGATTAGAAAGTATAATCCATAATGTCAAATAGGAAGAAAAGGTCCAAAAGGGTAGGGGTAGTGGGAGGGGCAGGGGAAAGGAAAGAAGGGAAAGGACAAATGATGAGAAATGGAAAAAATGGAAATAAAGTCTTTGTACATAGGGAAGGGTGGAGGGCATGAAGGGAGGGCTAGGAATTGGAAAAAAATAAGAACCAAGATGCATTATGTAAAGGTACAATTCCCAATGAGAAATGTATTTGTGTTGTATACCTACAATGTACCAATAAAAGAATTTAATATATATAAAAAAAGAATTGTTCGACGTAAATAGTAAGTAACTAATGAATGCATAAATTATACTCAATTTATTTCTTCAATCATTAATGAAGATTCCACATTATTATTTAACCTTTTAAAACTGAACTTTGGTGTGTATGTATATGTGCCAGTATTTGCTACATATAAAACATTAAAAACACATATAAAAACATTCTAACATACTTTTTGATTATGATTTCTGTAAACTATGAGTCAACTGCAATAAAACGCATAGTTCCAATATCTCATTCTGAACCATATAAGTTGTTAATTCATTGGCTGATTATTTATTTATAGTCTCTGTGAAAATCATAAATGAAAGAAATTTTCTCCATCTCAAAAAAAAAAGTATGTCCCCAATATGCTCCACTTAGCTATAAATGACTCTAGTTTCTCATTCTTTATGGCTGAGTAGTACTCCATTTTATTTTTAAAAACCCCGTATCTTCTTTATCCGGTTTCCAGTTGATGGGCACTTGGGCTATTTCCAAGCTTTAGCTATTACAAGCTGTGCCACCATAAACATGGTGAAAAGGGGTATGTTATGATGGGAAAAATTATATAGGAAGGCCTTTGGTGTTATCTTTATTGTTAGTGTCAGCTTTACAGGGACGCATTACTCATGTAATTAAAAATGAACATCCAAAAAACAAAGAAAATATTCTGCTACCAATCCCTCCATCCCCTCCTAAAAACAATGAAAATTTCTATTGGATGAGTTACCAGTGTCTTCACCTCATATTCAGAACGTGTAGCTAAAACCGGTCTCACTTTCTCCTCTTGTGTGGTGGGTCCTAGAGCTTGTAAAACAAATGTCCTTAAAACTAGGAATTTAGATATCACAAAGCATTAATGGTGCTTATCACTTATTGTTAGATAGTAATTAATCGCTTTTAAAAATACTTTGCCACGGAGTATTTGCTGTGCCCGTGTCTGTTCTACAAATGGAAACAAACAAAAAGGAAGCTGTGGATTGTTGAACATTCTACACATCCAGAATCCGGTCGGCTTCAGCAAACTGCATTTTAGACTCAGGATCTGATGCTAACTTGAACCTGTTCCCTTCGAGGGCAGAGGAGAGCGCGCTAACGTTCTGTAAGATGCCTTTTTTTGGTACCGGGGATCGAACGCGGGTCCTTACACTTACGTGGCAGGCGGCGAAACCACTGAGCTAAATCCCCGGCTCGTGGAAGACGCCTTTTTTGATGCCACATTTCTTTTCAGATGTAAACTGGCCACAGATAGAAGTTCTGAACTACAGTATCCACTTTTTTTTTTTTGGTACGGGGGATCGAACTCCGGACCTTGCGCTTGAGAGGCAGGCGCCGGAACCACTGAGCTAAATCCCCGGTATACAGTATTCACTTTTAAGAAGGAGTTCAGTGTTCTGTGACTCCAGAGCTGAATTTCTAGCAAGGGGTGATTAGGAGCCAAGATGTTCACCACATGAGCTGGGTTTAAAACAGCTTGTTTCATCTCAACAAGAAGAAAACACGTTCTTGCCCAGCTACTTCTCATCTGGGGAGCCCTTCTCTTCAGAAGCCGTGGGATCGGCTCACCAGCAGGGGGCGCAGTTTTGCCACACGTATTGGGCACGGAAAAAGGCGCGCTCTCCCCTGAACCTTTCCTGAAGACAGTATTACAGAGCTCAAGGCTCCGGAGTGGAAGGCGTTCTCCAAGTGCATCGCTGGGCAGGATGGTACATCCTCTCCTTAGTTTACAGCTATACCATCAATTTAAACAGTTAGGCCTTTGGACTCAGGAATTCAATTTTCCTAACTGTTGGAATGTCCTGCATTATGGAGATAGTCGTGACCGGTATCCCAAAGGAAAGCAATTTTGACAAATTCTAATATAACCTTTTATTGTAACAGGGATGACAAAAATTTTTTTCTTTAAAGTAAAAGGTTTGAGATAGTATGAAAAATAGGTCCCCTCACAAAGAAGCCTTTTGCTCACATAAGGGAAGTAAGGGAGCACTGGAATCGTAGGAAGAATTGAATGTTGAACCCGGGGCCTCAGTGTGAGGCATCAAAGCACATCGGAGGGACAAGTTATCTTTCTGTCCTGCAATAGGGCTGTAACATTGACAGAATATTTGAATCCAAGGAAAAACAAAACTCAAACCAACAAATGAAAACGGACTTGATAATAAACCCCCCTGGTGTCTAGTGATGTTGGTTTGAAGTAAAGGACGATGGGGTAACTGTGGGGAAGCTGTGGGGCAGAAGACATGGCTCCCCGCAGCTCTCCTGTTGGAAGGCAGGTGGCCTTTTGGGCACAGGTCAGACTCTTGCGTTTTCCTTAATGCAGTGGGACTCTCCTGTTAGACAAGGGTGGATGCACACATTTTCTCTCCCCATCAGGAATCCCGAGAGGAGGTCTGGGATCCACTTGAGGACACGCATCTCCGTCCTCCTGAGCAATCGGGGCACCACGCCTTCAGACTTGGAAAGGGCAGGGCAGTGAGCGTTACCGAGACGGGAGAACAGGTTCGGAATCGCCCTAGAATAAACTCACGGAACACACCGGGTAAAGTCACAACACTACACAAGGATGGATCCCCGCTTTGCGCCACACCAAGATAACTTGTCTTCTCCTCAGGCCCTTCCAGCCTTGGCTGTCCGTGGTGGGCAGAAGGTGGCTCGGGCTGGTCTAGGGGCTTCTTCCCGGCCCACATCCTGGTCCGGGAGCGTCCTTCTCTGCATCCTTCCCAGAGCCACCCACTGCAGGCGGAAGCCCGCGCACGTCTCACACTAGCACCCGAGACCCGAGGGTGGGCGCCGCGTCTCACCTAGGAGGGCTCTGCCCCGCCCACGGGGGCGGAGCGCGCCGGCCCCTCCCCGCCCCCGCCGCACGTGACGCGGCCCCGCCCCCGCCCGCTCTGCAGCGCCAGCTCGGCAGGCCGGCGCGGGGCGCGAGTGTGAAGCTACGGCGCCGGGCGCAACTTTCTATCTCGGCGGCGTGGGTCCCGCAGGCAGCGGCGGCGCCCAGCCCGGCGGCCGGGCACCTGCTCCATGTCCCGCAAGGCGAGCGCTGGCGCGGAGTACACGCTGCGGAGCCTCGGCAGCCTGATGGGCGAGCGGCGCCGGAAGCAGCCCGAGCCCGACGCGGCGGGCGCGGGGGAGCGCAGCCTGCTGGCGGCGGAGCCGGGCGCCGGCCTGGAGCGCGCGGGTGCGGGCGGCGACCTGGAGCGCGCGGCGCGCCGCCAGTTCCAGCAGGACGAGACCCCCGCTTTCGTGTACGTGGCGGCCGTGTTCTCGGCGCTCGGCGGCTTCCTGTTCGGCTACGACACCGGCGTGGTGTCCGGGGCCATGCTGCTGTTGAAGCGCCAGCTCGGGCTGGACGCGCTGTGGCAGGAGCTGCTTGTGTCGGGCTCGGTGGGCGCGGCGGCCGTCGCGGCGCTGGCCGGCGGGGCCCTGAACGGCGCGTGTGGCCGCCGCGCCGCCATCCTGCTGGCCAGCGCGCTCTTCGCCGCCGGCTCCGCAGTGCTGGCCGCCGCGGGCTCCAAGCAGGCGCTGCTGGCCGGGCGCCTGGTCGTGGGACTGGGCATCGGTGAGTGCACGGGCCGGGACCGGGTGGGCCGCGGGACTCGCGCCTGGTGCCTCTCCCTGGGCTTCTGGCAGCCCCGGCCCCGGCTTCCCTGGATGGAGCCCGACCCGGTGCCCCCTCCCCTCCCTCCCTGCCCCTCCTAAAGTCAGAGACGCGCGTGTCTCCACCTCCACGGGTGTCCCTGACCAGAACCCAGCCCCCTCCCCCCTGTCAGAACGCGACAGTTTTGACACCTAAGTAATGCTGAGCTCCTAAACTCTTCCCAGCTGCTTCTCCTCTTTACCTTTCCCAGTCGTTTATCTTTGGGTGGAACGTTATTTCCTCTCCTTTTGTGGTTTTCTGTAGTACTTTTCGAGTTTCTTCCTTTCCCCAGATGAATTCTCTACCCCTTTCCCTAACTTTTTCCTTTGGGTGCATATTCACCCATTCACTTTGATTTTGCCTCTCTTGCTTTCCACTTAGGAACCAGATTATCTGTTAAAAGTCATATTCGCTTCTTAAGTTCAATTAGGAGCCACTTCTGTGGATAAACGCCCGGCAAGATGGACGTTTCCAGTTTTCTTTAAAAACGAAGGGATTAAGGTTCCCCTGGCACTAATTTTTCACCCTGGTTGCCGCGCAGGGGGAGGCGCACTTCGACAGTTCTTGGCAGAGGGAAGCTATTTGGACTGAGCTCGGTATTATTAGAAAGCACTTTTGAGGGAAAGTGGGGGGTTGTGACTTAAATCTCACCAGTAATTTTTCTAAGACGCACCACTGATGAGTTTTAATGTTTCATTTCATGATTCAGGTTCTTGTTTCCCTTAGGGTGCTGTGGAAGCATTTTTTTCCCTGTGGCTAGGGCTAGATGCTAGCGCTTTGAATCCGGGGAGGTGGGCGTTGTTTGAAGTGTGATTTTTCTCCCCCTTTCTGTCTGTTTAGAGAGGAAGCACAGGTCATTTATTCAACCATAAATGTAGGAGCCATGGCCCTGAAATCCAGCTCCCTGGCTTTATATCCATCACCTGGACTCCTGTTAATTAGCGAAGCCAGCAAGGCTCTCACTAAAATGTGAAGATGCCACATAATGACGAAACATTAACCCGAAATTAAATCTTTTTTTGTGTGGAAACTACTCTTGTTTTCAGGACCCTTCAGATCTTTTGCCTCATAATCAAATGACAAGTATTCTTTTCTCACCATGCTCAGCTTTGACTGCTTGGGACAACTGGACCCTTTGTGTACTTTTTTGACATAGACATATAACATTTTAGGTAGGAAAATTTCATGGCAAACTTTTTTGCAGAGATCTCTAAATGATGCTTCCAAGTATGTGACACAAATTTGAGCATTGTCTTAACTCTTTATCTGATGGTAATTCCTCTTCCAGATGTGCAGGGGGAGAGGAGAGAAGTGTTCACTCCAGTAAGGAGATGGTGGGAGTAGAGCAAGGCAGAGCTTGCCATACTCTGTGAGATGCTTCCAGAGGTGCTTGTGAACTCATACGCCTTGGGTGACCTAGACAGAGGGAAGGCAGACGCTCTTACCTATGGAAATGGTGTTAGAGTTTGGATTTAAAATGTCCCCCAAAAGTCTTGTATGTATGGAAGCTGACTGGATCCTGGGGTGCTGCACTCATGAGTGGATTCATCCTTTGATGAGATCAGCAGCTGACTGCTGTTAAGAGGTGGGATCTGGTTGGAGTTGGGTCCCCAGGGGTGTGACCTGGAAGGGTGGATTCTTGTCCCTAGCTCCTCCATTTGTGCTCTGCTTCTGGGGTGCCACGAGTTGAGCACCTTTCCCCTTGCCAGGGCTCTGCCAGAAAAGCCAATTAAGCAGGGACTGAAAGCCTGGGCCAAAATAAATGCTCCTCCTTGAAGTTTCGGGTGTCTGGTGTTGGGTCCCAGCCATCAGAGTGTCTTGAGACAGATGGGTTACTGACACGGAAGTGTCTTTAACAGCAGTGATGAGGAAGAGGCCTTCTAAGCAGGGAAGGACTACAACAAGCAAAGCATAGGCTTGAAGAAAAAGATGGATACAACTGAGGGTTGAAGCAGAGAGAAGATTGGAGGGGAGTGTTTGGGGGCTATGGAGGCTGGTCCTAGACCCTCATCCTCTGGACTCAGCAAGAGTCCAAAGAGGACTGAGTGATGAAGCCCAGTTTGAGACATGGTCTTGATTCAGCATGTGGGCCATGAACACACCTTTCAGAAATATTGATGCAAAGTTTTCAAACAGCCTTTTTCATTTACAGAATAAAAAATGTTCTAAGATTACAGTCAGGCTTTAAAGTAGGATGCATTAAAAAAAATCAGGATTTGGTGGTACATACCTGAAATTCCACCTGCTGGGGAGTCTGAGTCAAGAGGATCTTAAGTTTGAGGCAAACCTGGGCAACTTAGCAAGATCCTGTGTTGAAGTAAAATTTAAAAAGACTGTCGGTGTAGCTTAGTGGTAGAGAAGTTACTTAGCATGTGTGAGGCCCCTTGGTCCATTCCCAGGGCTGAAAATAATTAGAAAAAAATCATTTCAAATTGGGATCTCTTGTGTATTCGTATACATCAAATCCTTCAAAACACTCAAAGGACCCCAATCTTTAAAAAAAGAACTCAAGGGGCCAGGGATTTAGCTCAGTGGTTTTGCCGCCTGGTGCGCAAGCGCAAGGACCCGCGTTTGATCCCTGGTACCAAAAAAACCAAAAAAACAACTCTGAAAAGTTATTTTTAAACTGGGTGTGGTGCGGCAGACCTGTAATCCCAGCACTTGGGAGACTGAAGCAGGAGAATTGCAACGAGTTCAAGGCCAGCCTAAACTGCATAGCAAGACCTTGTCCCAGACTTTAAAAGAAAAGTTATTTTTAGCTACAAGGAAATGAGGTCTTAATCTGAGCATTTTTCTGAGAGACTCTAAATCAGTCTTATTTAAAACACTAAATCTGGCTTAATTTTATGAGATCCTTTTTTCTTAAGTAGTTAAATTTTATCTGTGGTTAGGAGTTTGATTTAGTCTTTTGATGCTTAGTAAATGTTGAAGAACAAAGTGTAACGTCCAGTACCTTTTTTGGGCAAGTTTGCCCTGATAACTTCTTTTCTCCACACATTTGCCCATGGGGACAGAGATTTTACTTAATTTTGTTCAGTGCTGGAACCTAGGAGAAACTTGTTGAATGAATGAACAGTGAGCGCTGACATTAAAGAAAACTTCAGTTGCTGGTAGGGTACCACCTTAAGTTAAGATTGTTCTTTCCAGCCAGGGATGTAGCTCAGCAGTGCAATGCCTGCCTGGCATGTACAAAGTCCTGAGTTTGATCCCAGGTATCAAAAAAAAAAAGTTCATTTCAACAAACAGAATGTGTTATCAAAATATTTAAAAGGACCTTCTGAAAGATTCATTTGTAATGGTTTAATGAAATCATTGATTTCAACAAATACAAATAAGCTTCCATTACCAATTCTTTCAGATTTGAGGTTAGCAGTGTTTAGTAGATAAAAATCCCACCCTGCAGACCTTCATTCTCTTAATGGACCACGGCACATACCAAGCAATAACAGTGTGATGGAGGTTTCTCTGAAGTGCTGAGGAAACAGAAGTGAGCAGTTGGTTCTTTTGAGGGAAGTAAATAGGACATAAGACTAAATAAGGTTTTACCAAAATAAGGGTGTCTTATCTTTCAAATCCTAGATTAGACACCCTTATTTTGGTAAAACCTTATTTAGTAGGAGCTCAGCAGGGAGCCAGGAAAGTGCTTCTGTGCTGTGTGACCTATTCACAATGGAATACCTGTGTTCTTTCCCTGAGTCTTAGTAAATCTGAAACCAGTCTCTTTATGGGATGCAGAAACAGTTTACAGTGGTTGAAAGTTCACTGATACAAAGTCAGGATTCCAAAAACAATTCCTTGGAGTCTTTGGTTCTGTGACCTTCCTGGGCTTGTAAGGTAGAGTTACTAGCAGGCATGAAGGCACAACCAAACAGTGCTTGAGGCATAGGTGCCTGTGAGGGGCTGGGGTCGTGGTACTGGAATTTTGGGGAGCATAGGTTGGATAAGGTTTTCTTTTTTCCGAGGCCATGCCTGTGCAGGACAGCCACTGGAGGCTTTCAGCTTTAAATAATTTAACTAGATTAAATATCCCTGGATTTTTTTTTTCTTTTTTCCATTCTGTGTTTAAGCTCTTTTGCCTTCTTCCTAAGTCTTCCTTGCCTAGGGATTTTGTAGGGTTAGGAATCCTGTGTTGAGTTGGTTACTACAGAATGCATGATGCCTAGGGTGAGGCCATGAATGCTAACTTTAGGAAGAGTTTAGGGATCACTCTAATAGAAAGGAACCTTGGGAAAAGAAATATCAAGCAAGTATGTAGTTGTTAATCTGTATTAAATGAGTTGTGTAGCAAAAGACCGAGCATCAGAAATGAGGGATATTTATCTTTATCAATTTCCTTGATTTGTTGCAATAAAATTAGTAGCAAAATTGAGTACAGAATTGAGTGCTTATTGTGAATAGGGAATTGTTTTCAGTTTTTCATTTTGCTTCCTTTGGTATTGAGACTGGACTTTCTTCATTGGTCCTGCTATTAAGGTCACTGTCTGAACTTTTTAAACTTGAAGACTCGTATTTCATACAGGACGCAAAGTTTTGATCTCAGAAATGACTGTATCCGAGTAGCATAGTAGCATAATATTCTTTTTTTGTGTCCTTTATACAAGTCTCATTTTGCAGGTGATTATTTTGCAGAATTGTACCTGTAGTAGTCAAAGGTTTTTTAAGTATAGTTTATTGTAACAAGATTGACAAAATGTGAGTTAGCTCAAGTTTGTTTCAGTACTTTCTGTGGCCTTGTATTTCTCATCCATAAAACACATGAATTGTCTAGAAAGGACAAAGTATAAGAACATAGTAGTGTTAGTGCTGTTATCATGCATACAATCAGGCAAAAAGCATACAGATTAGCCCTTTCTCCTTGGTGTTGGCATTTACTCTTTTGTCCACTATGGTGATTTAGGGCCTGTGTAGGGATTGTCAAGGTCTCTAAATTCTGATATTCACCAATATGCAAATCTTTATTGAGAATTGACATATTAGGGCCGGGGATTTAGCTCAGTGGTTTCGCCGGCTGCTGCGCAAGCGCAAGGACCCAAGTTTGATCCCCAGTACCAAAAAAAAAAAAAAAAAGCTAAGAGAATTGACATATTAATTTATGCAGCACTAGCTTTGTTGAATTAATGTTTGACTTACATTGGTTTCCCTGTCAGGGTCTGTTTGAGTACTCCCTTTGCTGGGGCACAATTTATAGCTGCCTGTTGCAGCTTGTAATTGGTATATTATGGCCTACTGAGCAATAGTTTTATTTTAGAAATGTCACATTTTTTTTCAGATAGCTCTTAAAATTTTTATTCCTTAATATAAAGCAAATGTAAAATCTTGTTTGATTAAAAACAAAGCCACAATTTTGAAATTAATGTAAATAAGAATTTCCCTTAAGGTAGGCTTACTTGGCCAGAAGCAACCAAGGTTTCAAATAATCAGCTAATGTAAATTGTGGGGGGAGGAGGAATGGTCAAATTTGTGTTTCCTACTCGTTTTCTCTAAATTTGTGTTTTTCTAAAGCAGGGCTTCTCTATGGGATTTATCCTCCCTACTGGTATGAAACTGATCTGTAAAGTGTATCTTTCTTTGCCGTCTCCTGTCTCCTTGTTTCATACATGTTAACAGTTTGCTTGCTCCCTCCCCTGACCATCTGGCAGTGTGGGGTTGACTCTGCAGTTACAGTGTGGATTATGACCTAATTATGTTTGCCCAGTGGTACTGCAACACCCTCCTCCAGTGAGTTCTAGGATGACATGTTTGTTAACAGGAGTTGCTCATGTGACTTCTATAGGAAATGCTGCTCTTTTTCATTCATCTGTATTTCCCTTAGAGAACACAAGGTTAACTAACTTCACATGTCTTTGGTTTGAACGTCTTTAATAACGCAGAACCTGGTAATGCCACTCACAAGACAAGCAGCCTTTGTTCTGTTTACCCAAAACCACATGAGTCTAATTTTCTCTTTCTTTCACTGGTTGAGCTTGGTTCCTTTTTACATACTTCCTGTCTACAACTTTTTTCATGTGTTTCAGTAAATAAATAGCAGCACTACTGCTAATTGTAGCCATTGCTAATCATAGCAAAACATTCACTGTCTGGAGGAAAATCTGTAGTCAGACCTTCAAACATTTTCCACATCTAAAATTAAGTTTTTTTTTTTTGGTGATACTGGAGATTGAACCCCGAGGGCTTTTAAACTGAGGTACATCCCCAGCCCCTTTCCACCTCCTCCCCTTTTTAAAATTTTTAAAAATTAATTTATTTTTGGTTCCGGGGATTGAACTCAGGACCGTGCACTTGGGAGGCAGACGGCGGCACCACTGAGCTAAATCCCCAGCCCTTTTTAAAAATTTGAGACAGTCTTGCTAAGTTGCACAGGCTGGACTTGAACTTGTGATCCTCCAGCCTGAGCCTCCCAGGGATCTGAGATTACAGGCATGTGCCACAATTCCTAGTTTAAATGTAACTTCCCTGGATGTAGAGAGGAAAAAGAAATGACCAAGGTTTCCAGGTACTTTCTTTTGGGGCCTTTTGTGAAATACGACCCCCACTGATTGGAACGGTGTGTGCAAGCCTCATTTCATGGCAAGGCTGAACAGTTGACCGTTGTCACTAGTGAGTGTGGGTGCCAGCATTGTCCTTTGCTTTCAGCCTCTTGCTATCCTGTCCTGAGTCTAGGCAGTTGCTCCTTGGGGCAGAATGTGGATCGGCAGACAGTGTGCCTCCAGAAATGATGTTACCTAGGACTTGCTGGATATACGTCTGAGCATTTTGTGTGTGCTAGTTCATGTAGTCTTCATATAATCCTGTGGGAGATTCTGATTATTTGTTTAAAGATAAGTGTATTTAGGCCGAAAGAGATGAAGTCTGTTGTCAGGGTCACAGAGGTGCCAGGTGAAGCCAGAGTTGGCACCTGAGTGGTCTGGCCTTAAAGTCAGCCTATGTAAACCCAACACAGTGAAACTCCTACCTGAAACTGGCATAAGGTTCTTCGGTGACATTCCTTGTGAACATCACTTTGAGTGTCCATTTGTTTGTTACTAGGTAAACACGACATGGTATTTACCATCTTGACAAGTGTCTCACGTAGAAAGTTAAGTTTGATTGCTGCTCAACAGATAATCTACAACCTGTCTGCCTTGCAGAACCAAAGCTATCTGTTGTCCGTGATTTCTGCCCTTGTCCTTCTTCCACCTCTTGCCCAGCTTTTCTGCTTTCTATAATGTTGACTGCGGATACTTCATGTAAGTGGACTCTTACAGTATTTGTCCTTTGGTGACTGGCTTATTTCACATAGCATGATGTCCTTGAGGTTCATCCGTACTGTGGGATAACAGAATTCCCTCCTTTTTAAAGGCTGCATAATCATCCTGCGTGTGTGTGTGTGTGTGTGTGTGTGTGTGTGTATGCATATGTGTGTACATTACATTTTCTTTATTCATTCATCTGTTGATGACACTTGGGCTGCTTGTACCTCTTGGTTGTTGTGGTTAATGCTGAGTGAATGTGAGAGTACAAGTATCTTGTTGAGATCTTGCTTGAACTCTTAGATATGTATATATCCAGAAGCAAGATTTTTTGAGGAACCTCTGTGCTGTTTTCCACAGTGGCTGCACCATTCTACTTTCCTATCAGAGTGCACAGTGGTTCCTGTTTGTTTGCATCCTTGCCAACACTTGATTTTCTTTCGACAGTGACTATCCTAGTGGAGGTGAGAAAATACTTCATTGTCGTTTCAATTTATATTTTTTATGTGTTTAATAATGGGGAGCATCTTTTCATATACATGTTGGCTATTCATATATCTTCTTGGAAAACTGGCCTTTACACTGAGCTGTATACCCAGCTCTCTTTTATGTTTTATTTTGAGATAGGGTTTTGCTAAATTGCTGAGGTTAGACTTGAACTTGTGATTCTCCCACCTCAGCTTCCCATAATATGGAGATTATAGGTATATACCACCACATCTGGTTTACCAATTTTAAATCAGCATTTTTTGTGTGTGTTGTTACATTATAGGTTCTGATATATTCTGAATTATAATCCCTTATTAGACATGATTTGCAGATATTTTCTCTTATTCCATAGGTTATCTTTTGCTCTATTGGTTATTTCCTTTCACGAGCAATGTTTTTTGCTTGATGTTACTCATTTTTGTCTATTTTTGTTTTTGTTGTCTTTGCTTTGAGTATCATATCCAAGAAGGTATGCCCAGTCAATGCTCTTGAAGCCTTTTCCTTTTTTTTTTTTTCTCTAGTAATTTCACAGTTTTAGGTCTCATGTTTAGGTCTTTAATTCATTTTGAAATAGCTTTGTTTGTTTTTTGGTGCTGGGGTTTGAACCTAGTGGGACTCTACTACTGAACTACACCCTCAGCCCATTTTATATTTTGATTTTCTTAGTTGCCCAGGCTGGCCTGAAATTTGAGATCGATCCTTCTACCTCAGCCTCTTGAGTAGCTGGGATTACAGGTATGTGCCGCTGTGCCCAGTTTGAGTTAATTTTTGTGTATTATTGAAGTTAAGGGTTTACTTACATTCTTTTGCATGTGATACCCAGTTTTCCCACCACAGTTTGTCAGCTGTGTTTTCCTCTGAGCATTACTTTAAAATTACAAACTTTGACCTGGACAAGGTAGCATACAACTGTAATCCTAACTGCTTGGGAGGCTGAGGCAAGAAGGATCACTTGAGCTCAGGATTTCTAGGTCAGTCTGAACAACATAGGGAAACCCTGTCTCTTAAAAAGGTAAAAGAAAACCCCAAAACCCTTTTAAATATCAGCGAGCTTTTTAAGAACACACCCATGGCACACATCAAGGTTGACAAGGAAGAAAACACTGTTAGTATGCGGCTCTCCCTTGCCAGGAGCTAGTGCACACCTTACCTGGGGTCAGGAAGCTGCATTACCCAAGTGCACAGGGAGCCAGGTTTTCTGTATTGGCCCAAGCTTTGGTGGGGGTGCCTTCACCTGGAATCCAGTGACAGTAGGGCCGCACCCAGCACCAGGCTGCTGGTCCCATACTAGAAGGGTCTATAGGGGGTTTATTTATAGGGTATCTGTAGGGTCTTTTCTACCCTGGTGTTACTGCCAGAGCTGTCCCAGTGCCTCTGCTGAAGCTTAGCACTTTGTCTGAGTCATGTGCATGGCATTGGTTACTTGTCATTTAGCCTTTTAAACATCATTTTTACTAGTGTGTGTTTGGGATATACAATGTGCACATTTGTTTTGGGGAACTGGTTCGTGTGTATTGTATGTTGGTCATTTTCCATCCTGTTATCCACACCCTTCCCCATCTCCATACAGTTTGCCTCCCTGTTTCCTGCCCTCTCTCCTTCATTTCGCTCCTGATTTCTATTTTGGTGACACATCTTTTCTTTTTGAGCATGGCTTGTCTCATCTGCTTTGGTAGACCAGAAATTCATGGAGGTTGGGTCATTATGTATTCACAGAATTTAATCCGCCCACTGCACTTGTTGCCATACTTTTTACCAATTAAGCTCATAAATACATAACAAACCAAAGAATGCTTAAAAGTGATACCCATGAGGGTACTGCTGGAGTTGGAAACCTCACACAGCTACTTAATTGCTATGATGTTAATTAAGAAAGTGGAGCAAGTGATGGGTGAGCCTGAGACCTCTGAATCCAAGCTGCTTGGGCATACATTATGGCTGGTCACCTCCCTCCTGAGAGATTGTATCATCTCTGCCTCTTATGGTGGTTATGAAAATGAAAGAAGTCATATTTGTAAAGTGTCTTTTGAAGTGTGCCCAGCCAAAAGTATCCATGCTTGTTAAACATTCAGCACAAGTTGTGTAGCCTTTGGCACATAATCACTTCTTGCCTCAGTTTCTGAGCCTTACATGAGTGTTAGTCACAGTTCCAAAGGGCTGTTGTGGACATTAAATGAGCAGTGCATGTAAAAGTGCCTGCTTGGATAAGCGTTCATTCTTCTAGTTATAGGTAGCCATCTCGGTGCCCTATACCTTCTTATAATCAAGGGAAATAAAATTGTTAGATTTTAGTGTTTATCATAACTAGTAATACATTTATGTACTCCATAGTATTAACTAAACAAACTTGGCAGATAAGAATGAATAATATTAAAATGGGGGCCATGCCTGTAATCCCAATTACTCAGAGGCTGAGGCAGAAAGACTGCAAGTTCAAGAAGACCAGCTTGGGCAACTGAGTGGGACCCTGTCTCAAAAAATTAAAAAAGTGAACAAAGTAAGAAGCGCTAGGGCTGGAGCTGAGTGACAGAGTGCTTGCCTAGAATGCTGGAGCCCCTGGGTTCAGTCCCCAGTACTGGGGGAAAAAAGGCGAGGGGGGGCAGACAGGGCTATCATGTTATGTACAACTTACTTCTAACAAGACAAGTTGAGTTTGAAAATGGGTCATTTGTTGGGTGTGATGGCACACACCCGTAATCCTAGCACTCAGGAGGTTGAGGGAGGAGGATCACTGTGAGTTCGAGGCCAGCCTGCATTACATAGCAAGACCCTGTCTCAAAAAATAATTTTAAAAGAAGGATCACTAAAGGTTGTAAACGAAGAAGATGTGAGGGAAAGGAGTTTTCTTGTGAGTACAATAGGATTGATATGTAAAGCTTTGAGGGGAGCAAGAAGTTTTTCTTGATAATGTAGAGGACTGAATCCAAAAGCAGTAAAAACTTGAACCTATTTGTTAGAGTGTAGTCATGGCAAGTAGTAAGGGCTAATGAGGGCTGTGACATTGGGCTTGTCCCATATTTATTTTGTATTCCTCATCCAGGGGAGTAACTCTCAATCTGTAATGTGCCTACTTATAAAGAATATACTTTAGCTCCTAGTATTTTAAGAGGTAAAGAATGAATAGCTTTAATAAAGAACTTGAAAGTAATAACTATGGAATAAAAACATCTTAATAATGGAAGCTTTCACGTAAAACTCCATCATCCTATATCATATTTTGGGTTTAGTTTATGACTTCATATCAGGAACCATTCTACACAACACAGAGCAAAAATTGGAAACCAAAATTGTGTGTCCAGTGTTCAAGGACTAAACATTAACCACTTAATATTTGACTAGCAGCTACTTGTACATTTGAAAGAAAATTACATAGTGACTAAAAATGAGTTGCAAACACACCAGATGGGGTTTAAAAGACTCTTGAAGTACAGACAACGTTATAAATTAATTTTAAGGTAACATCTTCAGTGATTGCCATGCTTACCTAATTTTAGTATTTACTATAATAAAAGAAGAACATATGGCATCTAGACTTCATTGTTTTTGGGCAGAAAGGCAGGCATCGTGGATTATGATGTCTCTGACTTTGTAGGCGAGGTAGCAAAGCTGTCTGGACTCTGAGAGGTGGTGTTGGGTCCATGGGCCCCTGGTCCACTGTGTGATGAAGTTGGCGAGGTTGAGAAACATGAAGGGAACATGCACAAAACCAAAACCATTTGAGTTCTTTGTCTTCCTTTTTTTTTTTTGAGACAGAGTCTCACTGTGTGTGTAGTGCAGGCTGGTCTGGAACTCACTGTGTAGGCCAGGATGGCCTTGAACTTGCTACTATCCTGCTGCCTCTGCCTCCAAAGTGCTGGGATTACTGGAGTGCTCTACTGAACCTGGCTATCTTTCTTCTTGAGACTAAGCTTTTCGGAAATTTTTATAGAATCTTTTATTGTCAATAGGGCATTGTGGTACATACCTGCACTCCCAGCGCTCAGGAGGCTGAGAGTAGGATAACTACGTGTTCAAGGCCTGCCTGGGCTTCTGATAAGGATCAGGGGCCAGTGTGTGCCCCATTTCTTCATTAAGTGATAAATCTTCTCAGCTGTGAAAGTTAACCGTGGAGTCAAGATGATAGTATTGTCTACATTGGTATACATGAATTTCATGTACTGATAACTAGAATTCCAGTAAGAGACTTGTGAGGATTTCACAGAATGATTTTTCAGGGAATGGTAATGAAATTAGGGGAACAATAACAAGAGACAGGAACTTTGGGTATAAAATACTTATCCTAAATAAAAAAAAATATAATATACACTGTATGGTATAATATATTAAAAGCAGAAAAAGATGAGTGGAACAAAATCAAATTCCAGTGATAGATCCAACTCTTTGTAAGAGTTTAGTATTTAATGAATGAGCTTCTACAACAAATAAAAGAATCGTTATTTAAGAAGAAATATTAAGAAGAAAGAATTACAAGAGTTTGATTAAAAATAATGTATCCCTGGTGTGGCGGCACACACCTGTAATCCCAGCACTGAGGAAGCTGAGGCAGGAGGATTGCCATGAGTTCGAGGCCATCCTGGGCTGCATAGCAAGACCCTGTCTCAAAAAAAAGGGGAAAAAATGTAAATGATAGATCTCATGTGCTTATTAATATCAAAAAACTTTTAAGTTTTTTAACAAAAAGGAACTTTTTTTCTGTCAGTGACAGCTTTCATTTTATTATTTTAAAACAAGGTGGAGTTTTATTTTTACATTTAAATTTTACTTTAATATACATTTATGCAAGTCAACACTGAAAAATAGGATGTATGATTGCCTACAAAGAACTGGAACACATATACTTTTTTCTTTAAACAATTTTTTAAAAAAATTAACTTTATTGGTATGCCCTAGATATATATAATGATCACATTCATCATAGGGAACTTGTATCTGTACATAATATATCTTGATTTTTCTTTTTTCCCCAATCCCCTCTCCTCTCTTCAACACTTCTTCCCTCCTTATTTACAAGCTTTGTTTCTATTTTTTTCCTTCTAATCTCCCCCCCCTTCCTTTTCCTATTTGAACATTTTGAACATTTTCTTCCTATTTCCCAATATCTGTTATACATTTTAGTCCGTATTTCCATTTTCAGTTTCTCACACCAGAGTAACAATGTGATATTTAAACACGTGTGTCCGATTTATTTCACTTAAGAGTGTGGTCTGAAGGTCCACCCATTTATCTAGAAATGTCAGGTTTATCTTCCTTTATGGCAGAGTAGTACTCCATTGTATTAAAAAAAAACCTCTTTGTCCATTTATCCATTGATGGGCATTTTGGCTGTTTCCAAGATTTACCTGTTACAAACTGTGCCACTATAAACGTGGATGTGTATATATATCACTGTGGTATGATGCTTTCAGTTCTTTGGGGAAGATAAGAGGAATAGGTAGGTCAAATGGAACCTCTACTTTTAGATTTTTGAGGAACCTACACACTGATTTATGTAGCAGTTGCACCAGTCTGCACTCCCACCAGCAGTGGAGAAGGGTTCCTTTTTCCTCACAGCCCTGCCAGCATTTGCTATTGGTTGATTTCTTGAAAATAGCAGGTGGCAGTCTTAAAAGCAAAATGATATAGTGACAGATGAGAAAATACTGTGGTGAATTATATGTA
Organism: Heterocephalus glaber; assembly: GCF_053883595.1. Classification (NCBI taxonomy): domain Eukaryota; kingdom Metazoa; phylum Chordata; class Mammalia; order Rodentia; family Bathyergidae; genus Heterocephalus; species Heterocephalus glaber. The sequence continues at coordinate 8,743,302 of NW_028258444.1, read as the reverse complement.
TTTATTTATTTTCTTGGGCTGTAGTCCAGGCTGGCCTTGAACTTCCTACCCTCCCGAGTGAAATAAAATGTATCTTTTGAGTGCATTAGAGTTATTGAGATACCATATTACTTATTAAATTAGCAAACTAGGAAAAAAAACCCTCAGGGCTAGTTGTTCCCTAGAAAAATATGATGACCTAATAGATTTTCTGGTTATAAGATAGAAAAAAAAATGTATCAGTAGAGAATATTCTAGACAAGGACATTCTCTGAATCTTCATTTACCTGTATTCCTGGAAAGCATCATACTTAGTCCCTGCAAGTCAGAACTCATGCAGCCCCCCAAGCTCCTCCTCCCCTTTCGTTTCCTCAGTGTCCCTGTCTGCACCCTGCCCTGTGTTGGCTTCGGTCTTCTCTGGTCCCCTCAGTGAGCCCTCTGCTCCTGTTCAAAGCTTTTGTTCCAGCTGTTCTCCCTTGTAAAAAAATGTCATCAGTTTGCTCCCTCTCCTGGCTTGTCCTCCTAATATGTTGTTTTTGCCATCTTCTAAAGAAAATTCTTTGTACCCCATTTCATCTTTCAGTTACTATTCTGTGCTTTCCTTTTCTTTACATAACACAGTGGCCCATATCCCTTCACTTCGACTCTCCCTGCTTTTTCTGTTTCCTCTCCAGCTGAGCTTTTATCCTCGCTGCTCCTCTGATACTGCTCTTGTCAAGGTGATCTTGCCCTTCCTGTGGCTCAGTCCAAGGGCAGTTTTCAGTCTCATCCTGTGTGCCTTACCAGAAGCATTTAACAGTAAGTCAGGCCACCTGCAGTCACTTCTTTGGCCTCTAGAACACCAATCTCTGGTGCAGGTTCCTCATTTCCTAGACCTCAGCCTGGGCAAGCCTCAGTGATCATTCTTCAGAACTCCCTTGTCCTGTTTATTCATTCTTTTGGCGATTCATCCTATCTTGTGGCTTAGGATGGTTCCTTTATGGTAAAGACTCCCAAATCTAGAATTTGGCCCTGATTGCCAGTCTTGTGTCCCTCTTCTTGCTTTGCCTGCCAGCTTCCATCTCCCAGGTAAGAGCATCCCTGCTTGCACTCAGCCAAAAGCCTTGGAGTCTTTAATGATTTTCCAGCCACCCCCCCCCCGGCCCCGCCCCATCCCCAGTCTGCTCAGAAATCTCTTTATTCTGGCTTCTAAATATATCTACAATGTATTTCTTAACCACCTTCACTGCTATCGTCTTGATCTGAAATGCCATTTCTAACTTGAAGGATTTCATCAGTCTCCTGACTGAACCTTGAATTTTTCTTTGTTTCCCTGTCTCCTTGTCAACACATGATAGTCTGAATGATTATTTAAGCATAAACCAGACCTTACCACCTGTTCAAGTCCCTTTTCTCCTCATACTGGAGTAGAAGCTGTTGGCCTGTGGCACCAGGCATGATCTTGCCCTGCCCTCTGCGTGCCTTACTTTGCTTCCTTGGCTCTTCCTTCTTCCCCTCCCACCTTCCCCCCATTCTTCCCTCTCAAAAACACTGCCCTCCTTCCAGGCCTTGCAAGGTCTGTTTCCACTGCTGCAGGGCCTCTCCCTGGATATCCACGTCACATTTTCCCACATCTCTTTTGTATTCCTTCAGGCATTTCTTCGGGAAAAATGGAAGTAGATTTGAATATGGAAAATAATTAAACTTTCCAGGCTGAACTTACAGGAATTACATTTATACATGACAGTGGGTTCACCTAGAATGAGACCTTACTATGTGATGTGTATCCTTTCCAAATGCTATTAATGCTTAAATGTCTCCCCTTTCTCCTGGCAGGGACCTGTGTGAGAAGAGAAATTGCTATGGAAACACTGTAGTTGCATTTCTGCAGTTGGACCTGGAGTGCAGGGGTGGGAATGTTGAAGGAGGATTTCACCCAGTCTGTAGTGAACAGTTTCCTGATCATCTCTCTGGTGACATAATTTTCTAAAATTCAGTGAATCTTTGTCTTGAAGAATGATGATGTAGAATTTGAAGTCTGCTCTGTCTTCTTAGTGACCAATCCATATATTTGTTAGTAAATTTCATTAAGTAGCTACTGGCTACTGAGGACCTGTATTAGGCCAGGCAATGCTAGTGGCTTGGGATTTAAAAAATAAAGTACTTTCTTTTCTTTTTTTTTTTGATACTGGGGTTGAACTTCGGACCTTGCACTTTCGAGGCAGGCGCTGGAACCACTGAGCTAAATCCCTGGCCCAGTACTTTATTTTCTATTATGTACCTGATTATGAATTTAGGGAGAAAACATACAAGAAAACATACAAGTGTATTATGGTGTAAAATTTTCAAATTGTTATAAGTGTGTAGAATTTTAAAAATAAGCATCATTCTGTATAGGAAAAGCCATTTTTTCCTCAGTTTTCATGCTGTAGCACTCAGTACAGAGGTCTGTGATCAAATGTGTGTGAGGTTTTCCCCATTCACAAAGCAGGCAATCAGTTCTGTAGTAGTCACCAGTTGTATGTCTTCTGATTCAGTGCTGACACTGTCTACCTGGAGATAGCGTCAGATCTACAGGTTGAGGGCTGTCATGTACTATTGGATACCGCTCTAAGGGGGCGGGAGAGGAGCTTGTTAGTAAGCTACTATCATTGTGACCAAAATACCTGGCATAAACAGCTTAAAGGAGGAAAAGTATTTTGGCTCACAGTTTCAGAGGCTTCAGTCCATGGTTGTCTGGATTCATTGCTTTTAGGCCCTGTGGCAAGGCAGAAGCATCACAGAGGAAGGGTATGGCGGAGGAAAGCTGCTTTACTTCATGGCAGCCGGGGGCAAAGGGAGATGGGTAGAGCCCAGTGAGCCCGAGGAAGGGGCCAGGGACAAGATATACCCTTCAAAGGTGTACCCCTAGTGGCCTGCCTCATCCCGTTATTTATGATTTATTATTTATTGGGAGGCCCTCTCCTCCCAGTAAGCCCATTGAGTTGTGAACCCCTGGATGGATTATTCTACTTGATGAAGTTATTGCCTTTATGATCCAGTCTGTTCTTCAAACCCATCAGCTGGTACCCATCATCAACATAGGCTTTCAGGGGGACATTGGGGACCCCAACCATAACAGAGAGATTAGCATTTCCATGACTTCTAGTTTTTGTGGCCTGCTTTGGGGAGAAAAAGGAGCAGGAGAAAGGAAGGCAGGAGGTGAGAGATTTTACTTTCTGAGGCCTAAAGTACCCCAGCATTATACCAAAAAGCATGCATAGAGTTCTGATCATTTAGGAAATGACCAGAGCCGTGGGAGTTATAAGCCAGGGACCACAGATAAAGACAAGATTACAGGATATATCATAAATCACACCCATATCTTGAGGTCATTGATCTTTGAAGAATGGAATTATGTTTCAAGTGAAGCCAGGTTGTATCTCTTCTTAGAGAATGGAGTAGCACTATCACTATTCCAAACTGAAATAATTAAAACACTGGTCTTAATACTGTATTTTAAGCTTTTATTTGAATGTGAGTGTTCACATAAGTGCAGAATCTTGTGAAAGTAATAAAATTATGCAGTGAAGAACTGACCTGAGTGATTTTCCTGTTGACCACTAGTGCTTAATCTTGTAACTCCTTAAACCCCTCATTCCTCTGAACCCCTCCTTGCCAACCCAGACAGATTTCATTGTGCCTTTCTCTACACCACTCTGTCTGTCTATATGAGATACTCATCTATCATTGATGCAGAAAGTGACCGAAAATACACAAGGCCCAGTAAGGAGAGATAGGCAGGCATGTTCCAGAAAAAGGCAGGAATTTACTTGATTGACTTCTCATCTGGGTTAATTGATAAAATAACTTCCATTAAAAGCTTAGCGTAGTGCTTGGTGCTACTCAGTAAAAGCTGAGAAAATATTAGCTGTTCTTGTAACTGTTTTGTGAACTGAAGTACCACTGTATTTTTACATAACTGTGTTTGTTCTCTATCATATTGTGAGTTTTACAATACAGAGACCATGTCTAATGCCTACCTCTACTTGCTTTTCATCACCCTGGCCTAACTACCCTCATAGATTGCTGGTGCCTATGTTTAAATAATTGATGTGAGTTTTTCTTCTCTTTTTATTTCTGTTGGGGTAGACCATCAGTATCTGTTAAACTTCAGGGGAATAAAACTAGACTGTGCTGAGCTAAGTTTTCCTGGTCCATTAAACCTCTTGTAGAAGTATAGGTAGCAGATTAGATAGCAGCAGTACAAATGGGAGAGTTACCTAGTTTCATATCCATAGTTACTGTCTAAGGAGAGAGAAAAAATTTGAAATTTTCATAGAATGATTTGAACTTTGACATTTAGGAATGGGCAGGGAATGAAATTTATTACCTCCAGTATATGGCATGCCATTATTTTTTATTGCTAGTGGTTGGCCAAGTTTAACTTTTAATTCTAGTTCAGATTTTCTTACAGTGTACAGAAACACAAAAGATTCTAGCAATAGGTTTTTATTTTTAGATTAGATTTCTTCCTTCTGTAATAAAATTTTAATAGTGTCAACACAAGTAAGATATGAGGACTCTGCTGTTGAAGTGAATAAGTATTCTGTCAGTTTTTAATTCACTGCACAAAGTATGCATAAAGTGGAATTCAAGGAACTTAGATGTAAAGGACATAATTTATTATGAATGAAGAGTTTTTGAGGCTGGGGAATAACCCATTTTTTTTTTAAAGGTTAATAATGTAAACAAGGAAAACCTCAGTGTTGGAAAAGTAACAATTTTATAACATTCGTTTGGTAATTATGCAGTTACTCAAATGATTTTTCAAAATTTTATTCTTTCTTAAAATATATTTTTATTTTTTATTGACACAGAAGTTGTCTTAGTCACTTTCCTTGTTGCTGGGTTAAAATAAATACCCAACACTTGAAATCTAAAGGAGGAGAGGTTTATTTTGGCTCATGTTTAGTCCATAGTAGTTTGGCTTCAAGGCAGTATGGCATGGCAGAGACAGGTGGAGGAGAGCTGCTCACCGCTTGGCAAACAGGACAGGGCAGAAAGCAGATAGCAGGAGCTAGGGAGGGAGATAAACCCTTCCAGGCCAAGCCCATTGGCTACCTCTTCTGACCAGGCCGCCTCCTAACACAAGCCAGATACAAGCCCTTTAACCCAGTCACGTTCCAAAAGCCCTGCCTTTGAGCACAGAGGCTCTAGGGAACTTTTAGGTATAAACCATAACAGGCCTACATATTTATGGGATACTGTGTGGCATTTCACTGTGTGTATGCAATGTGTAATAATCAGATCAGTGGAGTTGATAGAATGTCTGTTACCTCAGACATTTGCTATTTCTTTGTGTTGGGAACATTGAAAATCTTCTTTACTAGCTATTTTAAAATATTCAACTAGAATTGTATTTTATTCAACTAGAATTGTATTTTTGTAAATATAACACCCATTTTCAAATATAAATTTATTTACATTAGGCAATCAGAATTACATTTATTAACCAGCACCTACAACTTTGCATATTGATAGCTGCTGTTGAAGCTAGAACTTAACTTTTATTTGCTTTAAGTGAACATTTGGCTAAATTAATCCCACTTGGATTGAAAGAATTTGTAGACAGGAACCCAAAGCCACTATCAGTGAATTTTAAAAATTTGTTAAGCAGTCATGAAGGAGAGGTACCCAGAGATAAGTTGTATGAGCAAACTGTGTAAGTATTCAAAAAGGAATGAATTCTAGGAATTACAATTAACAGAAATGATAATTACTAGCAAAATTATGACATATTATTGAAGTGAAGATGTAGAAGCATTTAGAAAGAGCCCAGTGATTACTGGAAGCTTTTATTGGTTCACTAGAAATACAACTTCTTAAGTTAATTTCTTTCTTTGAAAGCATTATATGGTTGGTAGGTGGGAAATTCTACAGGTAAAGCTTTTGGCATACTCCTTTCATTTAACATGTTGTTTGAACATTTACTTTATACCAGTAAGCGAAATAAGTGTGTAAAATAAACTTTAATCTTGTGGAAGATATTGGTAACAAATAATACTGATTAGGCAAATGAAAAATTATGGTTTGGCTGTGTCTTGCCAAGATTGAAGAGTTGGCCTTGGAAGAGGACTAAAGTGGATGCAACCAAGAATACAGCTCTCAGGCACCACACTGACCAAATCTGGAGAGCTCAGGGCAAGCTAAGTGATTATTATGCTTGGTAACAGTTAATACTAAAAATGACTTCAAGATACAGGAATGCTGTTAAAAACCGAGAAAAATTAACATTAACAGGAAATATCTTAAGTAAATTATGTATATATATATATATATAAGTATATAAATATGGACCTCTGGATCTTTTGCATTTCAAAAGTATTTGTATTATTTCCTTTGATGGACACAGACCTGACCGAGAGTGAGACACTCTTTTCAGTGAATGTTTATGAGAGTTTATAGAAGTCTGTACAAGTGGGAAGCGGAGTAAAGACAGTAATCTGTCCCAGAGTTGGAGAAGTCTACACTGTATTCAGAAAGTGACTTTCTCCAGTCCCACCTGATTCTAAAATTTCTAGTGCTTTATCAGTGGGTACAATCAAGAAGTGGTTTTACCAAGTCTGGTAGGGAACTTGTCCTTTGTCACGGAGTAAATCAGCTAACATATTATTGCAGGCGACTTAAGAGGGAAGACAGTGTAGCTTTTTTGTATGTTCTTATCCATGTTTAGTAAACGTTGCTTGGCTCACTGACAATACCTGAGTCATTTTATTTTATTAATTATGGCTCCTGTTTTTTCAGATGATCAAATTAATTTTACCTTTCTCGATTTATTTTGGGTCTGTTGTGAAATCAAGAACATTCTTTATGTGGTTCCTTTTATAAAGAGAATTTGTAAAGCAGGAAGATGACAACTCTGAAAGCCACATACCTGTCACCCTCTGAGTTTCTCAGTTCTCTCTTTTTAAGTGATTCTGCTGCTGACGTGACTCCTCTCAAGAAAACCAATTATGTAGTGTTCTGGAGGTGATTGACTTGGAAGTAATCTTGTGCCTTTAAGCACATTTTGGGTGGATTTTCCAGTTTCTGAAAACCAGAAATCATTTTTTCACTCTAGTTGTAATTGAGTTATTTAGATCAGGAATTCAGAGATTAATAGACTCAAAAACAATAGGTGCAGCATCCATACTCTATATTTACCATGCTAGGTTAAACATGCAGCTTCAATTTTTTGTTGTTAAAAAATATGTCACGGAAGAAATCATGTAAAAACAAATGGCAGTCACATACCACATACTTCTGTTGGAGCCTAAGCTCCCAGTCCCTCTCCATCTCTTCTCTTTCATCTCCCCTCCCCACCTCTGCCACATTTGGAGCTTTGATGTTTCTCCATCTCATATAAAGTGAATAAAAACATTTTCAGAAAGCTTTGCTTTGTTTTTGATATGCAGTGTGTACAGTGTAGCATGCTTGCTATGTCACTGCATCTACACATCTTCAAGATGATGCCCCTAGCTCTAGACCACACCCCACAAGCCCCACCCTTCTGTGCAGGGAGTGTTGTTTTTCCCCAGAAGGGTGCTTACTAGGGTTAGACAGTTACAGACAGAGCTGGCCTTGGTGGCACGTAACTATAGCACTCCGGGAGGCTGGGGCAGAGCCAGCGCACCCTGGGTAAGTTAGTGAGATCTGGTCTCAAAAAATCCTGCCGTGTCTGTAGTCTTCGATTGTTGGCTTCCAAAAACTGAAATGTATTCTGAAAAATGATTTCTTCCTTCAGAAGAGTTGAATGACTCAGGTACTTTTAATATGTGATATTGATGTCAGTCAAGATAGCACTTTTAAAATGGCCTGGTAAAGGTCAGTGCTTCAGTGTCATTTTTTTCATTTTAGAGGTGGATGAAATGTTCAAGTCCTGCAAAGCTTGTTTTGGACTTACTGTCTTTATCCATTCACCTTTGGAGCTTCATGTCTTAAATGTTAGACTACTTATTCCCTTTAACTCAGTGGGTTAAATGTATTATTAAGGCCATTATACAAAAAAAGGAGTGGCTGAACTGACTATGCTACAGTGAAAATACAAATTTGAGGGACTGGGCAGAGGTTGTAATGTTCTTTCTGTCCTTAGTCCTCCTTTCTGTCAGTGCCTGCTCTTCCCCTTCCTCATCTTTTTATAGTACCAGGCATTGAACCCAAGCTATCACACTGAGCTACATACCAAGTTGTTTAAAAATATTTTTGAGACAGGATCTCACAAAGTTACACATGCTGGGCTTGAACTTGTGATCCTCTTGCCTCAGCCTACCAGAGTGCTAGGATTATAGATATGTGCCACCATGCCCAGGTCTGTCTGTATAGTCTTCTAATTCATCCAACTTGCATTGTCTTCTTGAAAAATATTACTGTCCCTAGACATTATTCAAATACCATACAGTAATGCATGGTTTCCATTTTACACAAGTGGAATCATGGACACAGATTAAACAGCTTGCCCATGGATATATAGGAAGTTGAGAATGTGAGATTTGAACCCAGGTATTTTAACCCGAGTCAGGATTCTTAACCACTATACTGTACTACTTCTTAAGATAGTAACAATACCTGTGTCTCAGAGTCATTGTGATAGTTAAATGAGATGAACAGGGACCGTCTCTGACACAGAGTATATAGTGTTAGACGCTGCTACTGCATTTTTATTTATTGTATCTACTGTGTATCTTTCTCAGTGGGATAATATGAAAAGATGTTTATGTGAATTATACTGTGAGTTTTTCCATGAGTTTAAATTACTGAGCCATTCTTACCTGTAGGTTTGTTAGTTTTAATGATAGGGAAAATCAAAAGCACATTAGACCGGTTTTATGAGTATTAAATTAGGTAATATCATATAAAGGGTAATTGGTAGTGTTGGCGTACTCTGCTCTGAGAGGGACAAGGCTTTATTTATTTTTGTGTTCGTCCTCAGGTCTATTAAGCTCCTGGCATGTAGTAGGTATATAGTGAATGTTTTAGGGTGAATATATGGAGCATTGGGAAGGAGAAGGAACAGAAGGCAGGACAGATGTGCAGAAACTTTTCTACGGCAGCTTACTTTCTTCAGGATAAAAAGGTCATTTGCAGGCTACATGGATCTAAAAAACAACTCGGTTTTTATTTCAAGGTTAAAATATCCTGATATTTAATTCTAAAGTACTGTGCAACTGATACTGTGGCCAGTTAAGGGCTGAAGAATGGAAAATGAAGAGGCTGGAAAGAAAGGGAGCTAAAGGAAAAGATTTAGTAAGTAGTATGGCAACATTTACTCCGATATGCAGGTTACATGCTCTTGGGAGATACTTCAGAGTCTAGCAGCAATTATCAGGTGCCTTTGGAAAGCACAGATGATGAATCTTTTTCTTTTTCTGTTGTTTGGTGCTGGGAATTGAACCCAGAAGTTAGTTAATTGTGATAAAACATCACATCTGCAGTGTCAGCATAACTGACATAACATGACATCTGCAGTGTTAGCATAACTGAATGGAAACCTCTTGGGATGAGGTATGGAAAATGTGTTCCCTGGGACTGACCCAGAATAACTGCAGCAGAGAAGGGTAGTTTGACAGGTCATTCTCTCAATTCAGCATTGTTTCTTGAAATAGACTACAGTATTAGGTGAAGGGAACAACCTAAGACCTGTGCCTGACTTTAGAGGCAACGCCTAATCCCATTACCCATCTGCTGGGCCTTGAAACCTGTGGCTTTGCAGTTATTACTACTCATAGTTCTCATTACTCGTCTTCTGGCATACATGTAAGAGACAACTGTGGAGTTCTTGTTTCTTCTTTTAATTTATAGCTGATTAAGTTTTAGGACTGTATTGCCTGGACTGTTTTCTACTGTTGATGTAATAAGAGAGAGCATGCGGGGTTTTTTGTTTGTTTGTAGAGCTTGGTATCTAACCCAGGGCCTTGTGCATGACAGACACCTACTGTGCCATGGAGTTACAAACCTCACCTCTGCAAGTGGTGCTTTCAACCAGTGGAGAAAACAGACTATTTCTTATCCGTAGGGATGAAACATGAGACCTGGACTAGACTTCTTGTGTGAGGGTCTATCTTAGTTCAGGTGTAAATGTGTCATGTTATTCTTGACATCAGGTTAAGAAAACAAAGGGCACCAAAAGAAAAGATTACATTTCTTTTCATCATGACAATGAATGTTAATTTTTATTTACTTTATGATTAGAGAAAATGAGAATGTTTTTGTTAGCCTGTTTTCACACAGATGTATTAGGTAAGAAGTTGAGGTATTAAAAATTACTGTCCTGGCCCCTGCATTTGAATGGGGATGTGCCTGTTACTGGTGCCCGGGATCGGTGTCTGCCAAGTTCATGGTGTCAGAAGTTTCCAACTTTCCCCTTCACTTAATGTTTCAGAACTTGCTGTCCTTTTGTAAAGTAAGAGCATTTCCTTAAGTTAGTTTAAAGCTCTTTTAATGTAGACTTCTTGGACCAGATAAAAGGAAAGAAAAGGAGAACTGTGATTATCTTCTACCTACTTACTCCCCTTCTGCAGTGCGAGAGGGACTCAAAAAACAGGGTTGTCAGTCTTGAAGGAGAAGACAGCTCAATCCAGATCTTGTGTAGCCACAAACTGCCAAATGGACAACATGAATTCATGCCTGTATTTGTTAGTGCTACTAGAGAAACATTTAATTCAAGATTTACAAATATCTAAGAATTTATAATATTGGCTTACAGTGATCGTCCAGAGAGTCAGGTGTGGAAGAGTGCAGAAGGGCTCTCTGTGCGCTGGAGACCGAAGGATCCAGTCGAAGGCCTGGAGCTCACTGTAGTGTCCCATGTGAGTCCATATCAGGAGGCTGAAGGGTCTGTGCTGGAAGCCAGGAGATGATGTCCAAAGTGAAGGTGAAGATGAGCTCCTCCAAAGAAAGAGGAGAAAGCCTTCAGTCTTCATTCCCCATTTATACCATTCAGGGAGCAATCCTGTTGGTTGCTGTCAATCATGCCCAGTAATTCCCAGAAAATCTTTAGTAAATCCCCTCATCAACACCCAGAGCTATACTGATCCAATTTAGTTGGAGTCTTAACTCAAGTTGACACAATCAGTTAACTATCACAATGCCCTGTAGCAGTGGTTGGTGGCGAACCCATGGTATGTGTGGTGCTGCCGGCTGTTTGTTATCATTGAAAACTCTAGCCCGGGATTTAGCTCAGTGTTTCTGCAGCCTGCCTCGAAAGTGCAAAGTCCACAGTTCAATCCCCGGTACCAAAAAAAGAAAAAGAAACCTAAAAGGTTCGCCATCACTGCCCTATAGTGTATCTATTGTTGTTTCATTTACTCAAAAACATTTCAGTTTTTTTCTTTCTTTCTTTCTTTTTTTTGGTATCAGATATCGAACTCGGGACCTTGTGCTTGCGAGGCAGGTGCTGGAACCACTGAGCTAAATCCCCAGCCCCAAAACACTTAAGTCTTAATAGGTTGCTGTTTCCCTCCATTTGGATTTGGTGCTTTGTTCTGCACAAGTTTTCATTTCAAAGGGCTGGACTTACATTGCATTTTGCCATTTGAGCCAGCTGACTGAGCAAGCGTGCCTCGCTGGCTATGTTTCTAAGTCATCTTGTTGAAGAGTGCAGTTTTTGAAAGAATGCTTTGTAATGGAAAGTTGTTGAATTAAAAGTGACTGTTTTCTTAGACCACACAATTCTAAACCAACCGACACAGTTTGAAAATATTGGTGGGTAGAGTGCATGGGCGAGTGCTTAAGTGCCTAGGGCTAGCCCTTTGAAGTATTTCTAAGAAAGCATGACATGAGCCAGGTCTGGAGTTTCCTATTTACCTTTTACATTGTTTTAGAATAGCTTTGAGATACTTGCTCTTAACTTTCCTCATAGTCTCAATCATTTGAAGAATGTTTGGTTCAATGTCCAATATTCTGAGCACTTATTGTTACTGATACTGTTGGAATACCTTTTGCTGCCTCCCAAATCCATATTTGTGTCTTTACTCTATTCAGTGAAAGGAAAACAATGCATTTCAAAATGTAATAAGAGATAAATAGTGGTGATGAAAGTACGGTCAACCTACAGTCTATTCCAGCCTTCCCCCTCCACTGATGACAACTAAAGACTTTGGAAATAATTCAGAACACAGCCGAAGGCTCTGGAAAGTAAATGATAGGCAATTTTGGATAGGCAAGTCAAAATTTGAGGATAAATTTATATGGAATGAATATACTGCTTATACAGTTTGAGTATCCCTTATCCAAATAGGTTGCCACCGGAAGTGTTTTGGATTTTTAAAAAAGATTTTGGAATATTGCCAGATATACATTGAGTTGCCTTGGGGATGGGAACACAAAATTCACTTGTTCCATGTACACCATTTACACATAGCCTTAGTGTGATCTTGTACAATATCTTTAGTGCTCTTGTGATTTGGCTGGGACCTATCACATGAGGTCAGGTGTACAACTTTTCACTTGGCACTCACACAGTTTTGGGTTTTGGAGCCTTTTGGATTAGGGAAGCCCTTGGTTTCCATAGGTTTCACACAACTAGTTGGACTTCTAGTAATGTATTCTTCAGATGAATGGAAGTGTGACTAATTAGGTTACATCATACTCTCTTCATGCCTTCCTGAGGGAACATGTTCAAATTACTTTCACTTATAATGACCTTGGTTTTTGGAAACTTCCATTCAGGCATTTATGAGTAAGCTACCTCATAGAAAAGGAACTATATGGTAAGAGTAGAGCTTTGATGTAGTGATTATAAGTAGCCCTCTTACAATATCATAAAAAAATGAGTAGTAAATAACTGGGGGTGTACAGTACTGCTTTAGTGTGAAACTTGTTGATTACATCCAAAAGTTTAAAAGTAATATTAAGTAACTAATATATAACTAAAGCCGTCTCTGACAAAAAAAAAGGTATGAAAGGCAAATAATTAGATTTTAAAACATGGGTTCTTTGTTAGATGAATAGGAACACTACTGAAATAAACTACTTCCTGCAGAAGCTAGGCACCCTCTGTCCTTTTATTAGCCACAGTGTTAATTAATTCATATATTCTGCATTTCCATGGTAGCAAGATAGCATCTGTTGTAATTTGGTAGTTGCTAATGGATTAAAGTAAAGGTACCAGGACAGAAATGTCAGCTATTATGTTAGAGACCATAGTTCAGGAGACTTTTCTTTGACATCATTTCATCATACTGCTTGACACATGTAAGATACACAAGGTTTTTCATACAGTTGATATTTTGTCTTATTGAGTGGATACAAGAGGGAATTAACTTTATTATTGGATTGAGCTACAGCCTCAGCCCTGTACATACTATTAAAAATACAGTATTTCTGCAACTGGATCCTATAAAGTAATTGCAATCCTAGAAAAATTCTATCTTTTCTCCATTTTTCCCTTTCCCTATCCTCCTTCCATTCAACAAATATTAAGTATGTAATATTTGTGAAATTTTACTAAGTTCTTATATCTCTTTATTTTACTATTATAAAGTATTATACTATTATGAAGTATGTGACTGTTTCGTCTGCTAGCTAAGCTTAAGTAAGAGACAAATGTGTAAAAACACTGTGTTTTGCCTATTTTAGGTGTGGGCCTCTATAAACATGCTAATTTATGAGTCATTTGTTCACCATAGGCCAAATTTTTTGCAAGTAACACTCTGGGCAACTCTCAGCTAGTAAGATGTTGCCTAGCCCTTTTTCACTACCCTGATTTGGGAACATTTCATTACGTTTACTTTTATCAGTGAATGGATGATAAAAAGCACATGAGAAAACTGAGATAGTTTAATATTTATCAGTCATTTATCATTTGATTTTATTGAGTACTTCCATTGTTTTTAAATTTATGGGAAAGTACCTAAAATTTAGGAGGCTAAGCTTACTGTGAAGCAGAGTTCATATAGGTGCTTTCTGGGGCTTGAGATTCAGAGCCTCCTGCATGTTAACCACCCATTCTACTGCTGAACTGCACCCCCAGCTCCTTAAATTGTTTTAATATATAAATTTCTGAGAATTCCTTTTGAAAGCTGTGTAGTAAGTTTAATTTCAGATAGATTCTTTGGTTACGTAAGTGTGAATATTTGGAGTAAACAGTTTTGCTACCTATTGACTATATGACTTTGAGTATTTTATTTATCCCCTGCAAGCTTTTAATTTTTTAGCTATAAAAAAGGCTTAGTACAAAGTACTGTTGTGAGAATTAAAAGGAAAACATACACATAAAACATGACTCATAGTACATGTTCAAAAAGTCATTACTATATTTATTAGCCCCTGTTTCACCTTGTCTTTATTAGGGTTGCTTTGTGTGTTGGGGAGGGATACAGGGGGATTCAAAGGCTTTGCATTGAGCTACGTCTGTAGTCCCCTCCTCACTTAAAAAAGAACTCTTTTTTGAAACAAGGTCTTGGTAAATCACTAAGCTGGTCAGGTTTGGCTTGAACTTGTGATCCTCCTGCCTCAGCCTCCCAGAGTGCTGGTATTACAGGTGTGTGCCACTATGCCTGTGTTTGTGGTTGCCTTTTGTAATCAAGTAGTACAGTCAAATATTCCTATCCTCTTAAAATAATTAGGCACTTTGTGTCTTCTCAGGTTGCAGCAGGGAAGTATAAGGTGCCTATGCCCTGTAGAATTTTTATTGTATCCTAGAAGATCACTAACAACAGGTTTTTAAAGGTACAAATTTTGCAAGATAACAGATTTAAGTTGATAATATAACCAGAATCATCTGTAATTATTGCATATTCTAGCAATGTATTATTTTCATGTTGATATTCTTGTTCAGCCTGCTATGAGCTAGGGTTTTTTTTCATTTTGCTTGTGCCTCACTTGGTATTGGAGCTCCACTTTCTCATCTTAATAGCTGGACTTGAAACTTTTCAAGTTTAGCTGTATCTTTCTGATATCGTCAGTATCTAGTGATGGCAACCCTTTTAGAGCTTTCATTGATAACAAACAGCTGGTTGTGGCATGGGTGCTACAGGTTTGCCACCACTGGTACAGACTTTACACAGTATTCGTTAATTATGCTGGAAGTAAATAAACTTGGGAAGTGTTTTGCTTTTTATTATTTAATTTTAAGGATATCAGCATTTACATTTTAAAATGTTCATTTTAATTGGCATCATTGAGCTTTAAAATTTTTTTCTTCGACATCATTTTTACATTGAATTTTAATCTAATAAATTTTGACCTAATTAACCTCCAATTTTCAGATTTAATAATTTACCATGATTCTGCTGTTGCTTCTTACCACTACTACTACCTTCCAGTAGCCTTTAACAATGTCTGTCATAGAATATAACAGTTTTGATTAAATATTTTGTTCCATTTATTGTGGAAGAAATTCAACCTACCGAGCAGCTACTGTGAGAGGTAGCTGGGTTGTAGTGGTTTCTGTTTTGGTAATTTTAATGAGGGAGAAAGCTGTGGGGCCTTACTTGTCTTAAGGTCCCTTGATCATGAAAGGAAAGAAATTCTTTGCATTTCTAGAGTCCATTAGTCCTTCTCAGAGATTATTCTTTTTTCTTTCTCCTTTCATCAGTAATCACTCCACATTATATATTTTTCATTATACTGAAGTACATCAAAATAGCATTTATTATTTATTTTTGAAACGTTAAAAATTTAAGATGTCTCAGTTGTGACAATGGAACCTTAAATTTAAAATATATATTTCTATTAGGTGCTGAGAATTGGTTGAACGATGTCCACCAGAGAAAAATAGTTTAAGATTTATGTTTTACATAAACAGTGATGTTTGGTTTTCACAGAAAGGGGAAATAGTTAATGAAATTATGTAGTCATTGTTTTCCTGGCATAGCTGAATAACACGGAAGAATAAGCCTTTCACACTTTTTGGCTTTGTACACCTTAATTCTCCTCTGTGATTGTTCTTGTTGGAGTCACTCTTCATTATAAATAGCCAAGCTTGGTAATCCAAGTAGAAGTCTGTGGCTTTTGTCACTGCCGCTGCAGTTCTGCAGTGAGTGTGGAAGGTGCTGGTGTGCTCCTGGGGAAGAGCTTTGATGTACTGACTTGGAAGTGAGAGAATAAAACCCTTTTCACAGCTGCTGTGTGATTCTGAATAGAGACATAGCAGCTGCTTTTTCCCATTTTTTGCTAATTTAGATGTAGACATTATGCTTCAATAAATCGTTGGCAGGACTATCTCCTTGTTCTCCTGTCTATCAAAAGGAAAACAAATTTGAGTTTCAAGTAAATATTGAGGCAAGTTTGTGAAAGTTCCAGAAAGTGGTCTTGGAACTGGTTTCTCTGTCTTGGTTTTAGAAAAGAAGTATCGTAAACTGGTGCAATTAATAATCTAGGAGGATTGTTACTCCCCTTGGAGGTATTTAGCTATTGGAATATACAGACTTGTCCCATTTTGTCAGCTAAAATGAAACGTTCACTTGGGCTAATGAAGGAGTGTCTGTATAAAGGAACTTCACAAGAATTTGTAGAAGAGATTCTTGAAAAATGGTAGTTACATATGCGTCTAGGTAACTGGTTAACTTTTTTGTGTCGTTTTAAAAATGTAAGATCTAATGACTTTTTATTCTTGTGTTACTAAGTTCTC
Source organism: Heterocephalus glaber (assembly GCF_053883595.1). NCBI lineage: Eukaryota > Metazoa > Chordata > Mammalia > Rodentia > Bathyergidae > Heterocephalus > Heterocephalus glaber. Next base: position 8,726,753 of record NW_028258444.1, on the reverse strand, counting down.
ATAAAGGTAAATAAAGGAGGATAAGTAATTCAAGCTTTCAAAAGGAAGAATTTTGATGTCCATTTTCACTAGTCATATTCAACACAGCACTGCAAGTTTTAGCCAGAACAATTAGCCAAGAGAAGAAATAAATGATATCAAATGGCAAAGGAGGAAGTAAAATTATCCCTATTTGTAGACGGCATGATTTTTTTTGTACTGCAAAAATCTAAAGACTATCAAAAACACTTATATTTGATTAACAAATTCAGTACTTACAGAATACAAAATCAATGTACAAATACCAGTAGCATTTTTGTATATCAGTAATGAACTTGTTGAAAAAGAAATTAAGAAAGTAATCCCATTTATAGTAGGTACAAAAAACAAATGTACAATAAATTTAACCAAGGAAATGAATGACCTCTATGTTAATTGTAAACCACTGATGAAAGAAATTGAAGAGGACACAAAATAGTGAGAAAATACCAATATAGGCAATGAGCTTCTTTTGGATAAAACCTCCAGAACATAGGCAAGAAAGCAAGTAAGATAAATGTGATGGTTTTAAACAAAGAAACTTCTGTACACCGAAAGAAACAGCCAATATAGTGAAGAGACAAGCTACACAATGGGAGGAAATGTTTGCAAGCTATTTATCTGACAAAGCATTAATAGCCAGGACATATAAGGAACTGAAAAAACTAAACAGCAAAACAGTCTATTCAAAATGGGCAATTAATATGAATAGACATTTCTCAAAAGATGATATGTTAATGGGCAAGTACATGAAAAAAGTGCTCAATATCAACATCAGGAAAACTCAAGTCAGAACCTCAGATATTTCACTCTAGTTAGAATCATTGTCATCAGAAAGACAACATGCTGCCAAGGTGTAGAGAAAATTTGAACCCTTATACACTGCTTTTGGAAATGAAAAATAGTACAGCCATTCTAGAAAACAATATGAAGGTTCTTCAGAAAACCAAGAGCTGTCACCTGATCTGGAAGTCCCACTAACTGGGTGTAAGGACAGAGGAAAGGGAATTAGCATTTCAAAGAGATACCTGTACACTCAGGGTTCTTGCAGTATTCACAGTAGTTAAGATGTGCAATCAACCTGTGTCCATTGATGCATGAATGGAAAAAGAAAATGTCTATACATAGAATGATATATTGTTCAGCCACAAAAATGAGTGAAGTCCTGTCATCATTTATAGAAATATGGATAGAAGTGGAAGCGTTGATTTAAGTGAGATAAACCAGACACGGATATTTCGTGTTCTCACACACTTGGACTTTAGAGTTTAGAAGAGTGGTCACCAAACCGTAGAAAGAATGTGGGGGGAATTCAGACAAGCATTCCTCTTGCCTCAGCCTCCCTTGTAGGTAGGACTAGCCCAATGTTAAGCATTTTTTTTAAAAAATACTACTTAAGGAGAGATTATGATTTCATTCTTATGACATTAAAGAATTCCTGAATATTGATATATCTATTATGTTTAGGAATTAGAAAATTTGATATAAAGATTAAGCAAAATTCAACAATATTCTGTATGCAAGAAACACCTAATTAAAACAGAAATTGATAGACTGAAAGTAAAAGGATGGAAAACAGTCCTCCATGTGACAAGAACCTAGAAAAAAGCAGGGGTGGCTATCTTACTTGCAGACAAAGTAGATTTCAACCCAAAACTTAATTAAGAGAGACAAAGATAGTCACTACATCTTTGTGAAGGGAACAACCCAAGAGGAAGAGATGAGAATCATAAACATATGCTACAGGAATCCAGAAAAAAGCAGGGGTAGCTATTTTATTTGCAAAGTAGATTTTAAACCAAAACTAAGAGAGACGAAGGTCACGATATCTTTGTTAAGGGAACGATCCAAGAGGAAGAGATGACAATCAAATATATATGCACCAAATACTAATGCCCCCAACTATACAAAACAAATATTAATGGACATGAAAAACCAAATAAGGACTAATACAGTTGTAGTGGGGGACCTCAATACCCCATTATCACAAATAGATCATCTAGACAAAAAATCAACGAAATACTAGAACTGAATCAAGCTTTTGAACAAATGGAGTTAATGAATGTCTACAGAGTGTTCCACCCCACAAAATCAGAATATACATTCTTTTCAGCTGCACATGGGTCATTCTCCAAAATAGACCACATGCTAGCTCATAGAATGTGATTAAGTAAATGTAAAGGAATTGAAGTTATTCCCTGTATATTATCAGACCATAGTGCAATTAAATTGGATATCAATAGCATAAGAAACCACAAGAACTTCACAAACACGTGGAAATTGAATAACACTCTCCTGAACAACCAGTGGGTCACAGAAGAAATTAAAGAAGAAATTAGTTTGTACAATTAAATGATAATGCCAGTACAACATACAGGAATCTATGGGACACAATGAAAGCAGTTCTATGGGGGAAATTCATTGCAGTGAATGCCCATACTAGGAAAACAGAGCTCAAATAACCTAATGCTGAACCTCAGGCTCTTAGAAAAAGAAGAGCAAGACAAGCCTAAAGCTTGTACAAGGGAGGAAATTATAAAGATCAAAGCAGAAATCAATGCATTGGAGACTAAGACAATACAAAAATCAATGAATCAGAGAGTTGGTTTTTTGAATGAATAAATAAAATTGATAAACCCTTAGCCAACCTTATCAAAAAAAGGGAAGAAAAGGCTCAAATCCATGCAATTAGGAACCAAAAAGGTGAAGTCACAACAGATCCAGCAGAAATCCGGAGGATCATCAATACCCTACTTTGAGAAGCTGTACTCTAATAAAATGGAAAACAGAAAAAATGGACAGATTTCTAGATACATACGAATTACCAAAGTTGAACGAAGAAGATATAAAAATTCTAAACACCCCAATTACAGTCAGTGAAATTGAAAACGTAATGAAAAATTCACCAACAAAGAAAAGCCCAGGTCCTGATGGCTTCACTGCTGAATTCTACAAGACATTTAGAGAGCTATTGCCACTACTCTTTAAACTCTTCAATGAAATTGAAAGGAAAGCAATACTTCCAAATTCCTTCTTGGAAGCAAGTGTTACCTTGATTCGAAAAGCAGAAAAAGAAAATTTAAAAGTCAACTCTGCTTTCAGAATTAAAACCAATGGCTAAACTAAATTTTATTTCATAGAATAATTTTTCACATTCCTAGGGGAAAAAAATTATTCTGACTAGTCATGTTTAAAAGAAAACTGTTAGGGAAAAAAAAACATTATAAGAAGTTTTCAGGTTTATCTTGTATATAAAATTTTTTCATAAAATCCTTGAGCGCAAAACTAACATTAATTATGCTCTGAATTTATAGAAGATTTTTTTTCTGTTTTATTTTTAATTGACACAGTTATTATATATTTGTGGGTGCCATGTGATAATCTGATACAAACATATAGTGTGTAGTCAAGGCAATTAGTATTTCTGTTTCAGTTTATCATGCTGCTGTTGTGATGTAGAGTAGATTTTTATGTGCTGATTTTTATTTGTTTTGTCTTTTGAGATGAGGTCTTGCTGTGTTACTTAGGCTGGCCTTGAAGTCTGGGAGTAGATACATATCACCTCAGCTGGCCTTTTGTTTTAATCTAGTGACATTGCTGAATGCTTTTATTCAGTTCCATTAACATTTCTGTAGCTGTTTATGTAAAAAATATGTATTTTATGGGAATGTGGATTTTTTCTTTTCTTCCAGGTCATACATGTTGTCTTGTGTAATTGCACTGATTAGAGCCTCTGATGACCAGTAGATGTAGGATAGCAGCACCTTGTCTTGTTCCCATGTCACATTGTATAGTGATGTTTGCTGTGAGTTTTTATCAAATGTAGCCTTTATTAATTTTTAGCTTGGTTTTTGAAAATCATGAATGGATGTTGGATTTCATTTAGCTCTTTGTATATTTATTGATATAAACCTAACACTTCTTTTATTTCTTGCAGTAATTAATGTTGTATTGGAAGTTCAATCTTGTATTACAGGGATATCAGTATGCATGTTTATGTAGATTTGGTTGGCTATAGATTTTAGGATTTTTTTCAAGTGCTATTTACTGGTGTAGGCCTTGTCCTGGCCTGTTTAGGTTCGGACCTGTCAAGAACTGTGAAGAGTAAGATACGATGCAGCATACAAGGAAGCAAATTAACCTACTTTAGTTTCCTTGATTCTGGTAGAAGGACAATATTCCAGGGTCAGAGTTGGATGGTTTATTCTGTGCAACAATAACAATATCCAGAACTGAGTTTCAGTTCCCACAGATAACATTTGTATACACAGTGGATTGTGTTATCACAGAAGATCCCATAAAAATTTTTTTAAAAATGGGCAGTAAGCGTATGTACTTTCTGGTAAGGAGTGACTGGTCACTGTCTTCAAGGCTACAGTCAGAACTAGTTTTACTTGGTACTCCACTGCTTTGAAACTTGTCAATTTGGTACTGGACATGTTTTGAAGTGAACATTTTGTCCCCTGTACTCTTCATTTGGTACTTGATGTGCAGTGCTCAGTGGGCAAATAGAACTTGTTGGTGTTATTTGCTTTGTGACTTCCTACCCTTTCCAGACAAAACTGGTACTCATGGTTTTCAGTATGCGTCAGGCCTTCTGATCCATTGCCATGGAGGGACCATCATGCCTTGCTTTTTTTTGGTACTGGGGATCCAACTCAGGACCTTGCACTTGCAAGGCAGGCAGTGGCACCACTGAGCTAAATCCAGGCCCCAATCATGCCTTGTTTTTGAGGGAAGCACTATTTCTCCCCCACGAAGGTATTTGCTTTGTGAAGATGTCAGGGAGGAGGGAGGAGCTGATTAGTACAGACTTGTACTAATCTGCGAGTTGTCTCCCAACACTGTATACAGAAGCTGTTCTAGCCCATGATTGGGAAATATCGTTTCTTTTTTGAAAGTTTAGAATGATTTGTTTGAAGAGGGCATTTTTCTTGGATGTTTGGTGGAACTAATTAAATGAAGCCATCTAGAGTTTGAATTGTCCTTATGGGAATAATTTTTGAACATTAATTCAGTTTCCTTAATTGTTATAGGACAATTCAAGTTTTCCTTCTTCCTGGATAAATTTTTTTTTCCAGGAATATGTCTTATTTCATTTTGGTTCTACATCTAAAAGAGTAAATTTTATGGTGACATTTATTGTCTTTTTCATGGCCCAGTTTTTGCAGTTAAATCCTTTCTTTTAATTCTTGATATTGATTATTTTAGGTGTCTTTTTCTTGACCAGCTTTTTCCAGATACTTCTGAACTTTAACAATATTTTAAAAGAATCAGTGTTCAGTTTTTGAATCCTCTGTTGTATGCTTGGCTGGTGTTTCATTAGTATCTACTTTTTAGTAACAGTTTCTTCTGCTCTTTAAGCTAATTTTCTTCTTTTCCTAAATTTTTCTGATGGATGATTTAGTTATGATTTTTATTTTCTGATATAAAAATTAAAACCATAATTTCCACTTAAATACCTTTTATTGAATCTTCAAATTATTAATATGTGTAATCAAGTTTTTATTTTTAAAATTTATTTATTATTTATTTATTTATTATTTTATTTATTTTTATTTAAAATTAAATTTTCCATATGTTTTACTCTTTGGCCCATGGATTATACAAAAATTATATGTCATAATTTTCAAATGGGTTTGTTTTGTTTTGGTAATTGTAACTTTTAAAATTAGTTTCTTGTATAATACTTTTGGGGTAGAAATCATGATCTGTAATATTTTAGCTATTTGCTGTATGTTGAGGACTGTTTTATGGGTCACTAAGATAGTTTTTGTAAGTGTTTTTTTAATTTAATGCATATTCTTCACTTGGAGGGTGTCGCGTTTATGAAATGGATGCATATCCCCTTCAACTGTATTAGTGACATCTGTATTTTTCATTGAGCCCTCCCTGCTACTTACTGACTTAGGTGTGTTGCTATGGCTCATTCTGCTGCAGAGCTTTCTATTTGTGTTTCTGTCAACTTTTGGTGTGTATTTTGGTCACACATAGAATTTAACTTTACATCACCTTGGTTGCTCTGATGTTCCGTGACCACCATGGGAACAATGGGCAGGTTTATTCCTAGGCCTTACCTCAGGACCTGCTATTCATAAAAAGTGTGGAATGTCCTTTTCTTTACCTTATCCCTTTCCTGAACAGTCTTACTGACGTTAAAAGCCAGGTGTATATCTACAGCCTGGGTGCTATTGCCAAGGAGACTCCACAAATAAACTAGATGGGTACTGGGGGCCGGCCACATCCCATGGCCACCTACTTGAGGGATACAGAAAGCATAAAAGACAAAGTTTTGCAGATCAGGGGTAGGGCGCTGGGAGTCAGTGCCTCAGTGAGGTTAAGACAAAGACCCTTCAAGCTCACCACTTATTGAGTACACATCAAAAGACACATCAGAGGGGGAGGTGACTCTGGAGCAGCTATGGTAGGTGCAGAAGACTAGGAAAAGAACAAAACATTCTTGTAAGGATTAAATATAAGTTAATAGGGAAGCTGAGTCTTCCCCTGAAGTGTGGGACTCTGACTTCTACTGCATTGTTCTGAAGAGTCAGGTCCTCGGGATGTTATCTTGCCCTGTGAGAATCATGGCTTAATGGGTCTTCCTTCTATGACCAGCCTGGAGGAAGTGGAATTTTCACATACCAAGGAGCCCTAAGGGCAAAGTATGCATAGGCTTCATACTCCCCTAGCTTTAATTCACAGATTGTGGGCCCTGACAGATGAGAAAATGAAACAGGTGGAGGCTGGACATGATGGCACAGGCCTGTATTCCCAGCCCTCAGTAGGCTGAGGCAGGAGGATTGTCAAGAATTTGAGGCCAGCCTGGGTTACATAGTGAGTTCAAGGCCACCCTGAACTAAGCAAGAACTTGTTTCCAAGGGGAAAAAAAACAAACAAAAAACTATGGGACTCATCACTGAGAAACAGAGGACAAACAAACTCCTGAGCTCTTAACCCATTAATCGTTAAAAACTTGATTTGTGTATTCTGTGGTAGTAAGGAATCTGAAAGCTGCTTTTGCTAAAAATAATGACTGTTCTCTTAGGCCTACAGATGACCAAGCTGGATATAGCTTGACGTCTTGGCTTTCATTGTACATTTCTTTTATTACTTTCAATCAGATACCTTCACAGCTCTACATATAGGACATGGTAATTACCTAGGGAGTGTTTGCCTAAAAACTGGTAATGTCAGGTTGATTACCCCAACCATTTACATAACCTATCTCATCGCCCTTCAGAACTGAGGACAACGAGATCAGATATTTACAGGGACGTTCAATTACCAGTGGGCACCAAAAGTCTCTAGTCATTGCCCCAATCTTACAGGTCACTTGGGTTTCCAGAAAAGCCTCCCCAAACTGAGACTGTCCCAAGCAGGAGTAGTCATCTCTTAAGGTCTAGATTAGTGATAAGGATGTCCCCCAAGGCCTCTGGCAAAAGCTGAACTGAGCCAGTGCCTGACCGGGCTCTGGGCCACTGTGTAACAGTGTGGGCTCGGACCCACTATTTAACACTGGCCTCCGTGCTTGCTTAGTGTTCCAGTCTCATCTTCATCATCGTCAGTGCTGTGTCTTCTTTGGCTCTTCAATCAATAATCCCTTCCCATTCTCTCTGTTTACTGACTCAGCCTAAGAAATCTGCCCAGCCCTCTCACTGACTCCTCCTGAAATGCTTTTCTGTAATGGCAGTAAGGGCCTGGCCAGGCCAGGTTGTGGGCCCCATTTCCCCTTTAGAGGGAGGGTTGTTGTCTCAGACCTCCTCTGATGCCATTAACATAGTCTGGTTAATGTGACTGCCTTAACTTTGTTTTGTTTAGACCTTTTCCTGTTTATCTTTTTCATCCTTTGCTTTCAGTCCTGTTCCTATTCCTTCAGGCTGGCATCCAACTCAGAAGCTCAAGTGATCCTTCTGCCTCAGCCTCCCTGAGTGTAGGTAAATAGCCATTATGCTCTTCCCTATCCTTTAAACTTGTATTTCTGGTACAAACAAAATGTAGATTTTAAATCTAGGCTGATTGGTTTTTAAAAATTGGGTACGTTTGATCCACTGAGGCATCCCAGCACAAGGGAGGCTGAAGCAGAAGTGTCAAGAGTTTGAGGCCAGCCTTGACTTTCTCCGAAAGTCATTTTACCTCATCATGTGTCACAGGGAATAACTACATCTGTCCTAGCTCTGTCATTGCCTTCAAGCTGTGGAGCAGACATAAATGATAATGCCATCATTAATGCCAGCTAATTTGGACCACAGCTAGATTCTGTTATGTGAGTCAGAGCTGCGGCTAGATTTACGAGTAGGGTGAAATGTTTATAAGCCATAGGTAGTAACACAGAAGTTCATTTTATTCAGCGTATTGTAAAGCCAATTTAAGAGAGATTATCCTGCCCCTTTCAGATTCATGTGGTTTGTTGATGAAGTATTTATCATAAGCCATATACTCAGATCCCATAGGAAAAGACATTTTGATCAAATGTAGTAAACTATTTCACTGTGCTGGGCATGGTCGCCCACACCTGTAATCCCAATCTAGGCTATGTAGTGAGTTCAAGCCCAGCTTGAACTACACAGCAAGACCCTGTGTAGTTCAGACTGGCCTGGAACTCCACGTAGCCCGGGCTGGTCTCATTCTTTCAGTGATCCTTCCTCCCTAGTGCTGGGATTACAAGCCTGCACCACCACACCTGGCCAGATCTAGCTTTCTTAATGATACATGATACAGAATTTCAGCTCCTCAAAGCAGACTTTTTGTTTCATTTTAGGATGGTAGTTTCTAATTCTTGCCACTATACTTTAACAAACTTTTTCATTTCTATTTTAAAAGTATCTTGGAAGACAAATGGAAAAAGTGTACATTGAGGTACATCCATTTTCTTGCATATAATTCATTTATCCTTCTTTATGGTACAGTAGTACTTCATTGTGTGTAAATGCCACATTTTCTTTATCCATGCATCTGTTGATGGACATATAGGCCACTTCCAAGATTTAGCGATTATGAAGTATGCTGCCGTAAACATGTATTACTATATGTATGCATGTATTACTAATGGTGTTTTTTAACTTTCAGGAAGTGAAATTGCTCATTTGAATGGAATTTCTATTTTTAGTTTTTTGAAAAATCTCCATACTGATTTCCATAATGGTTGTACTAGTTTACATTCCTGGGGCCAGGGATTTAGCTCAGTGGTTTCGCTGCCTGTTCACTGCTTGCTGCGCAAGCTCAAGGACCCAAGTTTGATCCCCAGTACCAAAAAACAACAAAACAAAACTAACATTCCCGTAATGTTAAGTGAAATAGACACACAAGCTTGAATATTATTGTTTCTCTTATATGAAAAAACCTAAAATATAAATAAAAAGCAAAATAAAAAGTAGGTAATAGGAAATAGGGAGATCTTTTGCAGAAGGGAAGGAGACCAAGAGAGGAGGGCGGGAGTAGGGAGGAGAGTGGAAGGGTATGCAAAAAGAATTAAGCTGTGTTATATACATGTACCAGCTCCCCATGATGAAAGTAATCATTCTGTAGTGCAAACATGTACTAATAAAAAAATTAAAAATTGAAAAAAGTGCACGTTGAGGGGTGGAGAGTGTAACTCAGTGTTGGAGTGTATGCTTGGCAAATGTGAGACATAAGGTTAGATTCCCAGCACAGCCCCTCCACCACAGGCAAACACACCCACCAACCAACCCCAAAGAAACGAAAAACAGAAAAAGCCTTTTCCTCCTGCATTTTCATTTTGTTAAGAACTAATACATTGTTTTCTTTTAAATCATAGGAACATTTGTGTGCCCTAGATGGAAAGATCATATTAGAAGAGGTTGAGAAGATGATAAGTATGTTGGTGGGTGGTTTGTGTGATTTTTGTCACTCTCCAAAACTCATTGGCAAGGGTCATTCAGTCCAAGTTTTAAAATCAAAGGAAATTGTTAGTGGAGATCTTTGGTAATTAAATTAGACATTATGTTGCTCTTGGAATCAATGTTTCTTTGAACATTACCAAAAATCAGTTGAAAGTTTTGTTTAATGGTTATTTAGGTATAGTATTCCAAGTCAGTTTAGCTGTTATTACCAAATACTGGAACTGAAAAAATACTAACTAATGCTTTGAGGTAGTTGTCAGGCAAGTCAAGAAATTTTATTTGTCCGGCTCAAGAAATCTTTTATTTAGAAAAGAAAGCACCTGTGAAGAATGAGTGAACACTCACTTACTCAACTTTGTGTCTATAATGCAGCCCAGGTGAGAGAATGGTCCTCTGAGCCTTTACACTGAAACTTCCCTAGCTTCACAGTCACTGTTAATGTAGGCTTGATTTAGAGATTGTTTAAAAATAGTCTGTGGGTGATCCGTGTTAGATTTTTTTTTTTTGGCAAATGGCTTTCACATACTTAACACCCGGAAGACAGCTTGGCAAGGTATAAAATACTTAGGTCAGGATATTTTCCCCCTTCAGTATCAGCAGTTGTTGCAATTTTGTGGGTAAGCTGTCATTTTCTTCCTGTCCTATGATTAGAAAATAATTTTTGTTGACCTTATAAATTATAAATTTTCCCAAGATGTGTCATCTCTTAGCTCCTATCCTGGGGCCCATTTATTTCTCTCATCATGGTTCCCTTTTTAACAGAATCTTTTATCATTTTAATTTCTTTTGCTTTCCATTCCTGAGAAAAAATCTCAAATTCAGGATCTATACTTCATATAGATTTCACTCAGCTTCATTTATGAATTTACTGCCTCCAGTATGGTGTTTATTTCTGTTACTATTTATATTTTTGGTATTAAATTGTTAGTGTTCTTATAGTACCTACCTATTTCTTTATGTAATTTCATTCCATTTTCTTTTGTTATGCTGATTCCTTCCTCATCTGTTCCTGGTATTTAGGCAAAGCCAGATACTCATTGAAGAACAGCTTTAGAAAAAATTGAGGAGTTTACTTACTATTTTTTTGTCATTTTATTTTTTCTACTCTAGTATTTCCTTTAATAGTTCCTTCTGTTTTACTCATCCACCCTTTATATCTATTGCATGAATATTTCTTCAGCCAAATTCTATTAATCTTATTCTGTACATATTCAGTGTACTTTTGTTTCATGGACATTTAATTATAATCTATACTAAGGTGATTCACAGCCTTTTAGCTCCTATTTAGGTTCACATTGTTTGTTATCCCTAGAGCATCTGCCTCTAGATGTCACATAGAGTTAAATATGACAAAGCACCATTTGTGTTCCTGCTTGCTGAATTCACTCCCCTGGGGAAAGGATAATGATTTCTTATTAACCTTTGTGCATTCCATTTGTCAGGTGTAAGAGCACACACCTTCTGCTTGTATAGCATTTCATACCATTATCGTACCTTTATATCCTCTTCTACACTTAGGAAATTTCTTATGTATATATTAATTCATTTGCCATCTCAACCGATCAAGAAATTCTGTCCAGGGCCGGGGATTTTGGTTTTGCCGCCTGCTGCGCAAGCGCAAGGATCCGAGTTCAATCCCTGGTACCAAAAAAAAAAAAAAAAAAATTCTGTCCTCTTCAGTGTTTTATTATTATTATTAATTTTTTTGTGATACTGGAGATTAAATCCAGAGCCTTCACACTGACCTACATTCTCAGCCCTTTAAAGAAAAAAAAAAAATTTTTTTTTTTAAAGACAGAATGTTGCCAAGTTGCCCAGGCTGGGCTCTAATTTGTAATCCTCCTGCCTCAGCTTCATAGAGTGCTGAGATTACAGACATGTGCTATCATGCTTGGCTCTTCTCTGTATGCTTTAGCTGCCCTCTACCATCTGTGTTCTCCAGGAACACTGTCCCTTTTTATGACATGCTGCTTCTTTGTGACTAAATTTAATTTAATTTGTGGATGTTCTCCCACACAGCTGATATCTGAAAGTTTTAGGCTTCCCATTTTAATGTGAAGAAGTAAATGATTATATAAAGTATGTGTATAAGAACATTGAAATATTATACTGCTATTTAAAAATGACTTTGTTCTGCAAAGGTGCCAAACTATTATATGTAGCTATGGAGGGATGTGTTGTTTGGCTTTTTCCTTTGCTCCGTGAAATGAGTTGTTCCTTAATTGCTTTGCAGACAGCTTAAAAGGCAACATCTTATACTCAGCTTCTTGTATTTGCGGTATCTGCTAGCTAATGTTAGAAGTTTGAGATGCTGTTTTGGAAAACAATAAGTAATACCTCAGTTCACAAACACTTCTGTTTGCAAACAAAAGTTTTCCGTGGAACTTTACTTTCTTTGGCAGCCTCTGAATCAGGTGACAACACAACCACTGCCATCTTCCCCACACAAACCCTCTTCCCCAAAATTGTAAAATAAATTAAGTTTGTAAACTGAGGTACCGCTGTATTTTTCAAGAGAAGGAAAATGCCTGCAGCATAATGAATGAAAACTACAGACTTGTGGAAAAGACACTGAAAGTTATAACCACATTTAATGAAGTTATTTATGGATGAATAGAGGTGATTTTTAGTTGTCTTCTTACCTGTGGTTTCCAGATGTTTTCTAATGAATGTTAGTTTTAGTTTATAGCCAGTCAGTTAATACCAGTTTAAAAGAATATACGTATCCCATAGTACTAATTAATAACACTTAAGTGCATACAGCATGCCAGAGCCTGGGCTTGACACTTTGACAACCCGAAGCACAGAAGATACGTGAGAGAGGGTTATTCTGTTACCAAACTTGTAGTCTCCTTCGGAGAAAGGAATGTGATAGTCTGTAGTAAGATGTTACCAGTAAAGATAAAAGATATGGACAGATCGGTAGAATATTCTGAAGTCATGTGAAGGGAGAGGTCATGGTAGCCCAAAGGTTTCACCAGCTGGATGCTGATGACTTGCTTTTTTAAGTGCTTCCTAAGACTGTGGAACATTAACAATGTTCCCCAAAGGCAGATCTGTCACATAACCTGACTCTTCTGTTATGGGAATTTTGTATTGCATTTGGAACTTATTACACTTTGAAGTTGCTCAGCATCTTTTGTGAGTGTCTTAAACCTTTTCAGAAAAGAGTGAAAACTGAATTCCAAGTTGTGTTACCAACCTGGTGCTACAGACACTCTACTGTTTAGACGAATGCATACCAGCTGTGGCCAAGATACCCAAAGGAAAACAACTGCCATGAGGGGTACTTTTCCTTAGACAGATTGTGTTTCTTTTTATTAAAATTCTTAAGAAATGATGAGGCAGTAATTTGCAGAATGAAATTAGGACATCATAAGCCTTGTGCGTGAGGCATTATTATTAGCAGGTAGCTTCATACACTTCTAAGAAGCTAATTAGTTGCTGCTTGGCTTATCATGCTGAGAGGTGCCGTGATTCATGGGTATTAAGCCATAGCAACAGGTTATTTGGTTATGAAATTACTTATACTTCTGACTCAGGGCCTTTAAAAGGGCTTCCAGCAGTTCCTGAAAGCCAACTTCTGCACTCAGGAGCACTTTGTGCTGTTCAGATGGTGAATCCGCTCGACAGCATGGCAGTGTGGGCATTCTTTAGCACTGTGGCATCTGACTTGACTTTTTCTGGTGAAACTCTGGAAGCTAAACATGATAATGAATTTTTGTTGGTGCAAACTGATTATTTTGTAAGAACTTAAATGTTTCATCCATATTAGAAACAATACCAACACAGATTTTTGTGGTTATGTTTACTTTAATAAGCTGCTGAGTAACTTGTAACAACCAAATTCCTTATGTTAATTTGATTTATGAGTTTAATATGGACTATTAAAACTTTGGTTTTTTTTCACTAAATATTTTATTTGGTTAGTGATTGGAATAGGGAAATCAAAAGCTCTATAACAGTCTTACAAACTTAATCATTATGTACGTTTTTGAAACCCTGTGTTTTTAATTGTGGGGATCTGATATGATCATCTTTGCATAATGAAAACCAAAGCAAAAATGTGAGCCTTGATGCATTTTCTTTCTTTCTTGCGCTTGCGAGGCAGGCAGCAGAACCACTGAGCTAAATCCCCGGACCTACATTTTCTTTCTTTAAAACAGATACAGATTAGTAACTGGAAAGTTCTTGTTCATTCATTTGAATGCTCCTGTAGTTTCTTTAAGTCTAGGGCTCAGTTATACAAATACATGATAGCGATTTAAAACAGAGCTTAAAGTTTAGTGGTAATACTTAATTGTCCTTCATTAGGACAGTGATATTTGTCTAGGAACATATTTCCTTTTGTTTCACCAAATGCAAAGGTGATTTTGGGATAACATACCCTTAATATGTAATATTTTTCAAAAGTGAGCTTAATGTTTAGAAATCCATAAATTATGTCTTGCAGGGATTGCCTTCATTAATAGCAAGCAGAATTAACAGGGCCTTCACATAAGTGTATTGGATCAAGATGAGTAAACATGGAATTTATTAATTCTCCTGGCTCACCTAGCAGTTTTAAGGGTGTAAATCTGTCTAGCTTAAGATTTTATATTCAGTCATACTCAGTTTTTTGTTTTTTTTGTTTTGTTTTTAACTAATTGGACCAAGCTCTTTAACATGATACCTGGTGGCAGGAGGTCACATGGCAGGCAGTAGGGGCAAGGAAGAGAGAAGACCCTTCTTGCCTCTGGAAGTTAATATGCACTAGAGTGGGCAGTAGAGCCAAAATAAAGTGTTTCTGAGACATTTCTAAATGGTGACATTCTAAGCAGAGGCCCAGCATATAGTCTGTGAGTGGTACTTAACAAAGTTTGGCCACTTGAAGCTGTGAGACCCACCCTGACATCTGTGGGACTTTCTGAAAACCTCTTTTATGTCTGTTTCTGAGAGTGGATTTCTTTATCTTTCGGAGAAAGTTATGTATAATATCTGTTTGGCCTGCCTATCCATAGGATGCTTCTTCATAATAATATAAATGATTAGCATAAAAAAGCCTTTAAAAGAAGCATATGGTGTTTGATGGCAAGGTAGGTGCTTGTTCTTCATCTCCCTTCTTATTTTCCCCTTCTAGCAGTCCCTTAAATGGTAGACTTTTCAGGACTCCTTGGCGTTCTTCTCATCCTCCATTTCTGAGTGGTCTTAGCCATCAGAAGTGTGCAGTATCGCACACACTCTTTTGGGTTCTAGATATTGTGTAACATCCAAGCTTTACCTGGCCTAGTTGCAGTTTGAAGTTGCATTAAAAGAAATAGAGTTTAGCTACTGAACGCATTTGAAAAGCAGCACTCCCTCTCATGTCTCTTGGAGAAGATAATAGCATGTAGGTTATAACTCGGCAGTAGGTTAAAATCTGTCACCAGGCAAGGCACAGTCTTTTTGTGACAGGCTCCTATTTTCTCCAGACTCACCTGAGACTCTTAAATGCAACTCTTCCCAGTCATTTTTCATCTGAACTTCTTCCCATAAACTAGATCTTTTGCTCATGATTTTTGCTGCTCTTATCTTTTTTCTGTGATCAGTCTTGAATGATCCTTTAGTACACCCACTTCCTCTTTTATACTATTCAAAGGCTTTTGAGTACCAAACTCTTTAATTGGGCTTCCAAGTTCCAGGTTGGTCATGCCCATCTCTCAGCAGGATGCATTTCTTCCTGCTCAAGGCCTTTGCCTAAGCTGGTCTGATTGTCTATGTATGTCCCTTAGTCTTTGACCAGATCTCATCTTAAATATGAATTCTTTATCCAGGGCCCCTGTGACTCTTCATGCTGTGGGCTTATGTTTCTCATACTTCCCAGAGACCCTAAGGTCCGTGAGGACAGAAAGTCTCTCTCCTACAGCACCCTCTCCATAGTGCTTAGTGTTCTCTAAGTACTCACTGATTAATGGATGAGGCCATCATGGTTTAGGGGCTCTCTGCCTCTCATTTCATTTCCACATACAATCTACCTCACACTTTCTCTTTATCCCTGATGAACCCCATGTTATCTCGTATTTTTGAAAACTCATGGTGGTTGTTTGTCCAAAACAGACCACCCAGCCTTTCCTAACTACCTCTTGATCGTTGTCTGCATGCAGGGGTTGTCAGTGTCATACAGTGGAACCCAGTGGATAGCTTTATTACCCTAACTGTGTTATTTTCAATTTATTCATTTAAATGTTTTTATAAATAGGGCTGTGTTTTGCCTTCTTCACAGCAGAGAATCTGTTTTATTTATACTCATAATATACTCAGCCCCTGACACAGGTTGAGCTGAATTGAAAAAGTTGAGATGCCTCATAACTTGCGGGTCTTACTGTCTGTTTTCTGTATTTGAGACACAGTTTTAAGTGCCTTACTCTGCTGATTCATTGAATCCTCTGAACCTCTATGAAGGAGTTTTATTCTTCCTGTTTTAGAGAGACAGAACTGGATACCCAGAAAGGTTTTTACTTAACCAGCCGATAAGTGGCAGGGCTGGAATTGAAATCCACTGGTTTCCAAGCCTACCCTCCTCTGATGATTGATCAGTAAAATCTCTGCCTTTAAGACTGGTTGTGGGAATCTGTCAGGTTTAAATTCGGATTCTTCAACTTATTGTATGCCCCGGGGTGAGATGCTTCCCTGTGAAATGGGGACAGTTACATACCTGTAATAGGAATGTGCTGAGGATTGAATAAGTTAATCAGTTCATATAAACTGCATAACGAAATGGAGGCAGTGGTGGCAGTGTTAATTTCATGTGGACATTCATTGGACAGAGATCTTTTGGGGTTCTTTGCAACTCTGAACACAGTGCCCTGACTTTTTATAGTTCCTCAGTCTTTTTTCTTTGCCATTGTTGACTAGGGCCCAAGCACATGTCTCCATTTTGTGGCAAGTATAATGTAAGGATTTTGTGTTGCCTTACATCACTGTCCTCATTTCCCATGCTCAATTCTGAGGGTTAGCTGGCTGAATAAAGATGATCTCTAGCTAAAGAAGGCAACTGAATTCTTGCCTCCATCTAGACCAGTGTGGAAAAATAAATTCACATAATAAATTATTGTTTGAATTTTGAACATGTATTGAGATGTTCTAATGTTAAAGAAACTAAAGAGACTATCTAGTTAACTTGTCAGTATTTCTAGCAGATGTTTCTTTTTTCCAAGGCATTTTAGGGTGGTCTATACTGATAAGTAGTGAAATGGAAATTTTCAGCTGTTTTAGTGATGATTTAATTAAAGACTATTCATTCTGTGTCCACTAACACTTGTTTATTATTGTGATACTCATAAAATCATAAATGCATTGATAGGTACTATAGTAGGATATAACAGTGGTGGAAAATGCAGAGTGTGTAGTTCTCAGGTTTAATGGTCTGACCTGCGTACCATTTAGCAAGTACTTATAAGTAGGTCTGTAACAATATAGTGAATTTCTCAGATGTAAATACAGTTTGCATTACTATCTGACCATTTATTTGGTTTACTCAGAGATGGAAAAAAGCAAATAAACACAGAGTAGAACTTATATAGGTAAAATTGCAGACTATGGTGGTACCAGGAGGGTTCACAAAATAAATACTGAGGTCCAAAACATTGGATCAAGGTGAGACCGGCTCTCACTTACACAGGGATATGAGCTGGCCTTGGTAGTGCTCTAATGCCAGCAGTCTGGGAAGCTGATGCGGGGGCTCTAAAGTTCAGGCATAACCTGGACAACTACCAACTTTATGAAATCCAATTCCAAAGGAAAAAAAGAAAAATTCTGGCAATGTAGCTTAGTGGGAAGGCCCTGAGTTCAATACCCAGTACCAAAAGAAAAAAGGAGGTGGGTGGGGGAGTGAAAGACAGTAACATGGTTTGTATTGGCCACTAATGAAAACAAAGCTCAGTAGATGGATGGGGGATATAGCTCAGTGGTAGAGCACTTGCCTAGCATGTACAAGGTTTGAGGTCAATCCCCAGCACTGCAAAAAGAGAAAGGAAAAAAAATACAAGAAATCCAATTGTTGAGAGCACAGTTATTACCACTGTTGCTGTTAAGTAGTGAAGTATCTTCTATTGTAATAAATGTGACAGGTGGTAGCTTCAACAGCTCTACCATGGAAAATAGCATCAGGTTTCTCAGTGCTGCTTCCTTCAATACTGAGTATATTTTTGGCATCATAAAGGCCAATTCATTAAAAATAAATCTAAATGGGTCCATTATTGATATTTTAGCTAAATCCAGGGGTTGATTTATAATATCCACAGTTAAAAGGATTAAATTTTTATAGCTACTTATTTTTCCACTGAGGTTTTGGTATTGATTAGATATTTCTTGTAGGTTGAGTAGTCAGATATCTATGGAAATTTAAGGTGCCGTAGAGGAATGAATGAGATAAAGACCAGAGGGCTGAAGTTTTCTGTAAGAGACCATTTTGGATTGGACCAAAGTTCTGTATCATAGAAGTAGTGTTTATAAAATAACATGGAGAGTACCAAGAAGATTGGAAGATTTCTAAAAAATAGGTCCATCTCATATTTCTCTGGTTTTCTACTTAGTCCATCTGCTATGAGTAAGACAAGGGCTTCTTTTTTTTAAAAAAGGCATGTAGGTGATTCTAGTCACTAATGTAGTTAGAGCAACTGCCAGAGATTATGCTGTATTTAAATAGTAAAAAATTAAAGCCAATATAACCAAATATACTTCAGCCACAAAACTATTTAGTCTAAGATCATCTATTTTTGAGAATCATTAATTCCTTGATGAATTGTTTAATGTAGGCTGTTTCTCAAGTGTGTACCTAGCCAATTGAATAGATTGACTTAATATGTACTTCTTACTAGTGAACTAATGTAAAGGCTGATAAATCTGCTGGAGATGGTGAAATTGAGTAGTTAATATGTATTCTGGGATAATTTTTTATTCTCACCATTGCCTGGTTACATTTCCATACAGACTAAAAATAAAGTCTTTAGGGGCCGGGGATTTAGCTCAGTGGTTTCGCCGCCTGCTGTGCAAGCGCAAGGGCCTGAGTTCGATCCCTGGTACCAAAAAAAAAAAGAAATAAAAATATTGTCTTTAGAAGAACATTTTTGTATTTGTATTTTTAGTTTTTAAATAGTTCTAGTTGGGTGTGGTAGCACATTTTAACCCAGCAGCCTGAGAGACTTGTTTCCAAACCCAGCATGGGCAACAACTTAGTGACTTAGTGAGTTCTTGCCTCAAAAAAAAGAGCTGGGGATGTAGCTCAGTGCAAAGGCCCTGGGATAAACCTTGTCCTGAGAAGAAAAAGAAAAAAAGAAACCACAACACATTTAAGCATTGTAAAGTTATCTTAGGTCTGTAGAGGTACATTTATTAGTCTTTCAAGTAATAATGTGAAAAATGATACTAAGACTGGTATCTCACACACTTATCTGCAGTGGCCTCAAATTAGTTATAAACAAAATCTTTAAATATGTGGTAATCTTTATTTAAAGTAGGAAGCCAAGCCCACATATTTATGTTTGTGTCTTTAACTAGTGTTAATATTTACAGCAACAGTAGAAATCTTGAGTAAATGTGTCCTGTTCATTTTTTTCTCTTCCTAGGCATTGCTTCTATGACAGTGCCAGTGTATATTGCAGAAGTCTCACCGCCCAATTTAAGAGGCCGATTAGTCACTGTCAACACCCTCTTCATCACGGGAGGGCAGTTCTTTGCAAGTGTTATCGATGGAGCCTTCAGTTATCTCCAGAAGGATGGATGGAGGTTTGTAAATAATTCTTATATTGAGTTTTTCAAATAATGACTTTGAGAAATTGTGGAAAAAAATTGAGAAATCACAGGCAAAAATTATAACTGGATATTTTGAATCATTATAGTTATGTGGGTGGCATTCAGCAAAATTGAAAGTAGACAAGAAGCTGATACTTATTTTAATGATAGACAAGGAACCTACCATTAAGAATTGATATTTACAGGATTTTTTAGCATTTAGGTGACATTTCTCACACTATGGGTAGTCTTTTGCAATATTTGTTTAAAAATGAATGTAGTAATAAATATGCATGGAGTTCTGGAATTATATGAATGATTGACAAGCTGTTTATGAACTACAGATATATCATCCTTGGATTTAGGAAGACACATTCTGATTTGAAAGAAACCTAAGTTTTGAAGATACCGATTTAGTTATATAAAAAAGATATACTGTATGTGTAAGTTTAAAATAGACAACATATTGTATATATTATTGTTTGGCTTATTATGAGTCAAAAGAAATTATAAAAGTGATATTATAAAATCATTAAAATAAATTTAAATGGAATATTGTGAAAATATTATTGAAGCTTAAAGATAGGTGTGCTGGATTTTGATTTCCTGCATCAGTCATTCAAAACAGCAGATTTGTATAATTACTCCAAATAAATTTAAAAGCCACACTAAGTTACACAGTATTTTTCAAGTTGCTTCCTCACCACTGTTTACTACAACACATGTTTATTCAGCTTCTACTGGGTCAACACTAGGAATAGAATATAGAGCAAGATGGAATGAAGCTCTTGATTACATGCATTTATTAATTAATTGTTTTTACTTTACCTTAGAAGGATTTGATATAATGGGAATGTAGGGAATTAAACTTCTATGTGAACAGCATGATTTTCCATAAAATGTAGGATGAGCTCCTGAAGTCTTGAGCAGTTTCTATAGAAGTCATGTGAGAAGTCTTCGAAGCCACTGAGGGCTGAGCACATGCCTTTGTCAGGACCCTTAGGCAGGACACAGGGATCGATCACAAGGCGTGGCTGTGTCTGCAGACTAGGCCACCTGTTTATCTTTATACTCAGTCTTTGCTAAAGGAAGAAATTGCTGAAAAATTGAAGGAGGAGGAAAGTTCATCTTTCTTTTTTACTCTGTAGATGGAGAGAAAGAGGAAAGTAATTGTTAGGTTGTTAGCATAACCTGGTATTTTGAGTTTTTCTTGAAAATTTAACTGAAGTCAGTTAATCCTTAAATCTACATGTCTTTAAAAGTCTGAAATCATCTAACATTTTATTTAAAATTTCACATAACTTTATGATTTTATAATGTAATGTAGTATAGATATATATTTAGTATATAACATATTGAGTGGATAAAGTACCTTTCTCACTTAAGGACAGCAACTTAAATATTTCTTCTCACTGGGCAAGGTGGTGCATGCCTGAAACTCCAGCACTGGGGGAGCCAAGGCAGGAGATTGTGAGTTCAAGCCCAGCCTGGACTGTGTAGGAGACACTGTCCTCCCCCTCCCTTCAGAAGAATAAATCTTTTCTCAGTACTGGTTAGGAGAGTGAGAAAGATCGTACAGTAATGAAAATAAATTTCTAAATGTGGGGTATCTGTGTAGAATTGGCATTGTTTGGATGAGCCTTAGACACTTTCCAGAGGCCCGGTGGCAAAGGCATTGACCTGGATTCAGATCTCTTTTCTACCTTTTGAATGTTGGCATGAACCTGGTACAGATCACTTTACCTCCTCTAAGATTTATTTTTCTACCAAAAATACATTATAATATTGTTATGGGACCTAAATTATTACATATAAAGTATTCAGCCCAGGGTTTGGCATATGGCAGATACTTAAAAAATAGTACATCACATTGTTATTTACTTTTCTGATGAATGAATCAAAAATGAGGGCTATTATTATAGGTGAGGGAAGTTGCTTCTGTTTTCTTTCTTTATGAAACTAGGACTTGGATAGAGCAGAGGCCTAGAAGAAAAAAAAAATTTAAATGCCCAAAGTGCTGTAGGAAATTAGGCAAACACTCAAGTCAGCAAACGATTTCTACATAACCAGGTGGCTACAGATGAAATTGGAGACATTCATCTTGGTAAAGTCAATTAGCATGCTTGTGTGTATTTTTCCTATATTACTGGAGAGCTCAGGGGTTTAAAAAAAAAAAGAAAATGGTGGAACCAGGGCTCATACTCACTAAGGCATTTGTAGCCAGTTATATTGAACTCCACTTATTATTTGTACAGATTCACACTTAACTATGTATACATGCAAACACACTTAGTTCTTTAACAGGTAAATTTTCTGTGAGCTACTGTCTTTCATTATTTAGCATCCTGAGCAGTATTTAACCTCATCTGACCCCTGGGCTGATACAAATGTGATTATAAGCAACTGAAGATAGAAATGCTACCTGAGCATTAGCTTCAGATGCTGGAATTGTCAGTGAATATAATTTATTCATATTTATAACAATGGATAATTTACCACTTTTGTGGCCATATGTTTCCAAACTCCTAAAGCAAATGTGGGTCTAAATATTTTATGTAAAATTTCTTTTTCATACTTATATCTCTGTGTATCTTAAACTAAGATGTCTCCAACCTAAGAGTTTGAATATTTTAGTAGTTTAGTTTTTATTTTCATTTTTTACTTTTACTGCTCTGACACTCCAGGTTACTAACATTTGATATTATATTTTGTAGTCAGTATCTCTGATTTCATGGCTTACATTATAGTGATGACCAAGTTTAGAGTCAACTAGTAAATATCATTTGCATCTGGGCAAAATCTTGAGAGGTTAGTAGACCTGGCTTATTCTCATTTTTAGATTTAAAAATTTGATGCTTAGAGAAGTTAAATATTTGCATGGGACCACATGTTCAGAGACCACTGAGCCACAAGTGATTCTGAGATTCCTCGGCAGAAGTTTAGAGCTGACTCTCCTTATTCAGAATCTAACCATTGTCTTTTGCTTGCTCTGCTACCAAGAGTTTGTAACCTAAAAGCCAAAAGTATCCATGATTTTTACAGTGGTAATTACACTCCAACCTGTGGAAGATGACACTCAATGACAGAAATGCTTCTTAGATTTTGATGTTATGGAAAGGCTATACCTTCTGTGCCAGATAAGTCAAGGTTTCTGTTCTCTTATTGTTTGGATGGCATAGAAATGATTTTTCTTTTTTTTTTTTTTAACATTGGGAATTGCATCCAGAGCCTCTCATATTGCTGAGCTGAGCTATATCCACACCCCTTTTTAAAAACTTTTATTTTGATAGAAGGGTCTCACTAAGTTATCCAGGCTGGCCTTGAACTTGTGATTATCTGGCCTCAGCCTCCTGAGTAGCTGGGATTAAGGATGTGTGCCACCATGCCCAGCTCAATAAATTATTTTCTGTTCAACAAAAAGATACCTTATGTGCCTTATGTTTCAGGCACAGTGATAGGGAGGGACATTCTAGGTGCAGTACAATTTTCAAAGGCCTTGCAGTCCAAAACAGTCCGTTATGCTTGGATGGCAGTGAGAAGTTGGAGCAGCGAGGTGGGGCTGTGATGTTGGCTGGGAGTGGGTGCGGGGCCTTGGGAAGAGGAGTCTTCGTGGTTGTGGACAGAAGTCCAGTCTGTTGTTTGCCTCCCCCTTAAAGTTCATTTGTTTTTCTTTCCCATTCTTTTCAAATAACCCATTTGGTTTGTTTATTTGGAGTCTCAGAATAATTTTTAACAAACCAGTATTATTTTTGGATAAATGAATTGATATGCCTCCTTCCATCATCATATTTTATAATGTATAAAACCATGTCACTAAGAGTTTTTCGGAATGTTATTTGAAAGGGGATGCTATTTGTAAATAAATGTACACTGGAGACAGTGTGTGTAAAACTTAGTGCTGATCAGTGATACTTGGCTGTGTGTGAAGTATAGAATGTGAAGCCATCTCAGTCTTAAAAGTTGATGCAGCCACCATTTTAAGAAAGATGGATTTGGATAACATATTAATTGGAGGTTACCATTTGATTACAGGCAAATATCTTAAAAGGTATTTGTAATTTTGTTATTAATTGAATTAAGACATAGGACTATTTATCATAAAGATATCTAGTGTACCTTGCTTTCACAGCATATGAGTTGATTTGTCTAAGCTCTACTATCCTCACATGGCTAATGTTTCTGCAATTGTAGAGTGTTATTGTAAAGATCAAATGAGATAGTGGCTGTGAAAATACTTAAAAGCCTTTAAATGATACTGGATATCGTTTGCTGCGATTTTCAGAAAGCCCTAGGTTCAGCCTCTGTATCCTGTATCTAAAGCTGGCAAGAAAAATTACCCTCACTGTCAGATATCTCATATTTCCAGGTTAAAAAGTAAACATAGTTTGGTGATGGCAGAGGCTTGTATAAGACTAATCCCTCTGTAGATGAGCATTAGCCACTTAACAGTTTACCCTGAATGTCACTTGGGCAGTGGGATTATTTAGGCACTGACCATCCTGAGTGACACCTGGGCAGATGTCATTTCCATCAGTTGGTTCTTTTGTGGAATAAATTTGATAAAACTGTCATTTTATGTTTTCTGATATATTATCTTATAAAAATTAATTTAAAAATACACAATTTTTGGTCATCCTGCTTTTAAATAATTGGACCAGTAAGTGGGTAAAAATCGTGAACAAAATGCTTACAAAGCAAACAAACTAGTAACACAAGCACACAGAGGATCTTCAGAGTGGAGAAAATATTCAATATGATAGTATGTGGTAGACACATGTATTTATACCTTTGTCCAACTCATGGATCTTTTAATATCAGTAGTGAACCATAGTGTACATTGTGGACTGGTGATGTGCTAATGCGTATTTCTAAGTAGACTGATAAATGAAGGTTGCATGTTTTTATCCGTAGAAAAAAACCACAAGAATATATATTAAAAAGAAATAGCTAAGGAGCCATTATGAGAATTAAGATAGAATACTTAAAGTAGTTGAATAAGCTGAGGAAAGACAAAGCAAAAACAGGATTAAATATCAGGTGAGACAAATTGAAGGCAAATAGTAGATGTACTATTTTAAATATCATTATAGTAACATTTATATTAACATAAAAATTATCGTTATGTAACAGAAATAAGACACATTCTTTACTGTTGTGGATAGGTTGAAAGTAAAAAGTAGGAAAAGATAGAGTACACAAAGTTAAGCACTGTAAAAGAAACAGATGTGGCTATATTAGTAATTATACAGTGAGATTAATTTTTTCATTTATACTACTAGTTTATCTTAGGTTGTTGAAAAGAAAGTTTTGTGTTATTATCTGTTCATTCTTTGTAACAATCTTTTTGTCAGTGTGTTGTACTCTGAGTAACTATTTTGAAGATAATAATACACAGCATATTAACGATTTTTTAATTTTGTTATGAAATTTTTGTTTTTTCATAAAATAAACAGAGGAACATTTCATAATGCTAAAAGAGCCAATTCATTAATTATGATAAATGCACTGTACCTAGAGAGCTTCAAAATGGATAAATCAAAAATTAGCAGTTCGTGGTTACCCAGGTAAGAATGTACAGTACTTAAAACTGCTTAAAGTGGTAAATTTTATTTAAATTTACAATAAAATAAAAAATTAGAAATCAGGGGAAAACAGACAAATACAGGCTCTTATCTAGATACTTTAAAATTTTTCTTCGAACAGAAAGTAAAGTTATGGAATAACCTGCATAACACTGTAAGTTGCTTGTCAGCATTGATATTTATAGACTGCTACATCCAAGAACTATTGCAGTACACATTCTTCTTCAAGTTCATAGTAGACATTCTCCAGAATCGACCAGATCCTGGCCATAAAATGTTAATACATTTTTGAATGAATTAGAAAATGAAACTTTATAGAATGTGTCCCCTGACCACAGCAGAATTAAATTAGAAATCATATACAATAAAATAGCCAGAAAACCCCCAAATATTTGAAAATTAAATTATGTATCCTAAATATCCTATAGATCTAAGGGAAAATAAGGAAAGTAATTTTAAACTAGGAGAAAATACACCAGAATTTGTGAAATGCAGCTACAATAGTGCTTAAAAAGTATATAGCTTTAAAGTGATTATATTAGAAAAGATGGAAGATTTAAAGTCATGACTGAAATTTCATGTTAAAAATATAGAAATATATTAGCAAATTAAAACCAAAGAAAACAAGGAATGAAATAATAAAACGTAGAAGTTATGACTTTTAAAGAAAAAAAAAGATAAAAGTTCAGATTGTCAATATTAAGAATAAAAGAGACTGTGTCATTACTGTAGGTGTTACAAGGATAATGAGGGAATACTATAAACAACTTTGTACCAATAAACCCAACAAATTACTGTAGATGAAATGGATTTATTATCTGGCAATCACAATTTACCAAAAATGGCCCAAGCAAAAATGGAAAGTCTGAGAAGCCCTGTATTTATTAAATAAACTGAATCCTTATTCATAATACACCTGTAAAGCAAATTTCAGGCACAGATAGTTTCACTGGTGAATTCTATAAAGCATTTAGGCCTTGTACATGACAGGCAAGTGTTTTACTGTTGAGCTGCACCCTCAACCATAATGCGAGTGAACGTTATACTGAATGAAAGAAGCTAGACACAAACAAATACATATTCTCTATAATTTCATCTGAAGCTAATTGATGTTAAAACTCAGCTATGGAAACAGAAATTATATCAGTGATTGTCCTGACAATAGGGATTGACAGGAACAGGAGTTACAGGGAACTTTCTGGAATGATAGAAATGTTCTTGACTGGGATGGTGGTTATAGAAGTGTGCATATTTTCTCATAACTCATAGAATGAGTATACCTTGGATCTCTGTATTTTGTCGTATGTAACTTTTACCTAAAACACACAAAACAAAACAAAATCCAGGCAATTTTTTTTTTTTTTTGGAATGGGGGATTGAACTCAGATTCTTGCACTTGCTGGGCAAGCGGTGGAACCACTGAGCTAAATCCCCGGCCCTGTCCAGGCAATTTGAACTTTGCTTTTGTTCCATTCACTATGTTACCTTTCCACACTGGCTAGTGAGTAAATGTTTCTGCCATGGAAACTTGTCTAATAGCCTCGGTTGAATAACTCTTCTGACTGTGCTTAAAGCCCATCATTATAATCAAATTACCCTTTTTGTTTGATCATTACTAGTTTATAGGCTCCTTGAAGCTAGGGATATTTGATGTATCACTACATGCTCGAACCTATACCAAAGCTCTACAAGGATGATTCAGAGATTGGGGACACACAGTTTCATGTATGTGTGCATTATTTTCAGAAACTGTACTGTGAATTTCATGTTGGTATTTATATATTTTGCCATTTAATTAAAAACCACCTTACATCTCTGCAGAATGCCTCCTTGCATTGATTTTAAATAGTTGTCATAAAACAGGCTTCTTTTAGAGCCTATCTTGTTGCTTCTTCTATAATCACAACACTCTAAATAAACTTGGCCAAGCTAATGAACTTATATACTGCTACCAGGTTACTTATAGGGGTCTTCTTCTGCCCTGTGTTCTTATAGTTAATATTTTGTTATGTTTGCTTATCTGGCAAAGAGTTTTTTTAACAGTTTGCATAGATGCTTTCTCTAGGTAAGTCACTCATTTGCTGATCATGTACCACCAGGAAGTAAATTGAAAGGTTCCAGTATGACACGTGGACTTTTTTTCCTTATGCGCTCTCTGTTCTGGTCTCACCTTTACTCTCTAGCTGCCACCATTTTATTGGTTATGTCAGTCATCCGTTGATGTTCTGCATGGTCCTTGGTCGCAGAGACAAATTAACTTACCAGACTACAATCTCAATTGGGCAGTTCTTTCCTTTTTTAATTCTTAAGAGTTGAGGGGCACAAGCTAAAATTAAAAAAATGTTATCAAATGAATTGCTACAATGTAAATATAGCAAGTGGCTAAATTGAGCCCTTTTGCATCTACAAGATTGCATTAAATAGAGTCATAAATCATAATTTGTGTTTGTTGAGTATGTTCTGTAAATATTTCATTACTAATCTATAATGATGACCATTTCACTTGTAAATTCAAGGATAAAGATCTTTTAGTAAACATATTCATATGGTTCTTGCTTAAATGTATGAAAAGTATATTAAAAAACTGAAAATCTGTAGGAAAGATGAACAGTTTATCTCTGGATGGAGGTCTGAGGGAACAGTGTTTGTAGAGGTACTTTGAAGGAGTTTGGATTTTGCCTAACCTGTTTATGGTTTGAAAATTCCAGTGTGAGGGGTTGGTTTCAGAATTATGCAGCACTACACGATCTCTGATTAAGGTTATTCATCATGCTCAATGACTGTCCTAGTTCTTGGCCTATAATAATTAAGGTATTTGTTGGATAAACACATGAATAATGTCTAAAGAGATCATAAGAAATTTAGCTTTAGCTTTCCAAGCACACACAATAAACCTTTATTTAGGTAACTTTCAAAGAGTCTGCTGACTGTAATTGCTGACCCTTTTAAAAAAAATTCTTTTATTGGTACATTTTAGGTATACAACACATTTACATTTCTCATTGGGAACTTGTACCTTTACATGATGTATCTTGGTTCTTCATTTTTCCCCATTCCCCTGACCACCCTTCCCTATTTACAAAGACTTTGTTTCCATTTCTCATAATTTTTCCTTTCCTTTCTTTCATTTCCCCTACCCCTCCCACTACCCCTACCCCTTTGTACCTTTTCTTCCTATTTCACATTATCAATTATTCATTTTAATCATTGGTACATTTTAGGTATACAATATAATGCCATTCAGCATTGGAAATTGGCACCTTTACATAATCTCTCTTGCTTCTTATTTTTCCCCTTCCCCTGCCCGCCTTCAACCCCTCCATCCCTCCCTATTTACAAAGACTTTGTTTCCTTTTTTCCATTTTCTCATATTAATTCCATTCCCTTCTTTCCTTTCCCCTCCCCCTCCCCTTTTGCCCCTTGTCTTCCTATTTCACATTATCTATTATACCTTTTAGTCCTTATTTACACTTTCAGTTTCTCACACTAGAGAAACTATTTGGTATTTACACGTGTGTCCTATTTATTTCACTTAAGAGTATTGCCTCAATGTGTATCCATTTAGCTATAAATGTCTCTAGTTTCTCATTCTTTGTGGCTGAGTAGTACTCCATTTTATAAAAAAACCACATCTTCTTTATCCAGTCTCCAGTCGATGGGCACTTGGGCTGTTTCCAAGCTTTCGCTATTACAAACTGTGCTGCTATAAACATGGGTGCACATATATCACTGTGGTATGATTGTTTTAATTCTTTGGGGAAGATATCCAGCAAGGGAATAGCTGGGTCAAATGAGACTTCCAGTCCTAATTCTTTGAGGTATTTCCATACTGATTTCCACAGTAGTTGCACCAGTCTACACTCCCACTAGCAGTGGAGCAGGGTTCCTCTTTCCCCACAGGCCACCAGCATTTGTTATTGTTTGATTTCATGATAGCAGCCATTCTTTGTGGTGTGAGGTGGAATCTCAGTATTGTTTTCATTTGCATCTCTCGAATGACCAGTGATGTTGAACATTTTTTCATGTATTTATTTGCTGTTTCTACTTCTTTGTCTGAGAAATGTCTTTTCATTTCAGATGCCCATTTTCGAATTGGGTCTTTCCATTTGGGAGGTCTGATCTTTTTAAGTTCTTTATAGATTTGAGATAGTAGGCCTTTGTCTGAGGAACAGCAGGTGAAGATTTTTTCCCACATTGTCTTTTCACATCGCTGGTGGTTTCTCTTGTTGTGCAGAAGCTTTTTAATAAGAAGAGATCCCACTTTTTGATTGTTAGTGCTAGTTCACGGGCAACTGAGGTTTTGTTCATAAAATCTTTTCCTACACCGATGTCTTCAAGAGTTCTACCTAACCTCTGTTCCAGCCAGTTAAGCATTTTTATTTTAATGTTTTAATATTTTGATCTTTAATCAATTTTGATTTTAGTTTAGTGCATGGCGAGAGATATAGGTCTAGTTTTAATCTTTGGCAAGTTGAAACCCAATTTTTCCAGCACCATATATTACAGAGGCTGTCTTTACTCCAGCGAGGGTGTTTAGCTCCTTTATCGAAGATGAGGTGGCTGAGTGTGTCTGGAGTTGTTTCTGAATTTTCTAATCTGTTCCACT
Source organism: Heterocephalus glaber (assembly GCF_053883595.1). NCBI lineage: Eukaryota > Metazoa > Chordata > Mammalia > Rodentia > Bathyergidae > Heterocephalus > Heterocephalus glaber. The sequence continues at coordinate 8,696,937 of NW_028258444.1, read as the reverse complement.
GGTCCTCAGGTCTGTTTCTTTGCCAGCACCATACTGTTTTTATCACAGTAACTTTATAGTTTAGTTTCAAGTTGGGGATTTTGATACCCCTGTCATGTCTCTGTTACCTAGAATTGCTTTTGCTATTCTGGGTCTCTTCTTGTTCCAAATGAATTTTTGGATTGTTTTCTCAAGGTCCATGAAGTATGCTGCTGGGATTTCAATTGGCATTGCATTGAATCTATATAGATGTTTTGGAAGTATGGCCATTTCCACTATATTGATCCTTCCTACCCAGGAGCAGGGATGTCTGTCCATTTTCTGTTATCATCTTCAATTTCTCTTTTCAGAGTGCTATAATTTTCAGAGAAGAGGTCTTTGATTTCTATCGTTAGGTTGATTCCTAGGTATTTCAGATTTTTGGATGCTATTGTAAAATGAATTGTTTGCCCTATTTCTGTCTCAGTGAGTGTATTGTTCATGTAGAGGAAAGCTATTGATTTTTGTGTGTTGACCTTGTATCCAGCTACTTTACTGAATTTGGTTATTAAGTCTAGAAGACTTTTGGTGGAGTTCTTGGGGTCTTCTCTGTAGAGTATCATGTCATCTGCAAATAATGTCAATTTGACTTCTTCATTTCCTATCTTTATTTTATTTCTTTCTCTTGTCTAATTGCCATGGCTAATGTTTCCAAAACTATATTGAACAGGAGGGATGATAGTGGACATCCTAGTCTTGTTCGTGATTTTAGTGTGAAGGATTTCAGTTTTTGAGCATTTAGTATGATATTGGCTGTTGGTTTTTCATAGATGACTTTCATCAGATTGAGGTAGAGACCATGTATTCCAATTTTTTGTAGGGTTTTTATCATAAATGCATGTTGGATTTTGTCAAATGCTTTTTCTGCATCTATGGAGATAATCATACGGTTTTTGTCCTTGGCTCTATTGATATAGTGTCTTATACTTATTGATTTGCATATGTTGAACCATCCCTGCATCTCTGGGATGAATCCCACTTGATCAGGGTGTATGATCTTCTTGACGATCTTCTGCATTCTATTTGCCAGTATCTTAATTAAGGATTTTTGCATCTATATTCATTAGTGAGATTGGCCTATAGTTCTTTTTTTCGGTTGGGTCTTTCTCTGCTTTGGGGATCAAGGTGATGTTTGCTTCCAGGAATGAATTTGGGGGTATTGCTTCTCTTTCAATTTCATTGAAAGTTTAAACAGTAGTAATAGTGGCAGTAGTTGCTCCCTAAATGTCTTGTAGAATTCAGCGCTGAAGCCATCAGGACCTGGGCTTTTCTTAGTTGATAAGTTAATGATTACGTTTTCCATTTCATTGGTTGGTAATTGGGTTGTTTAGAATTTTTAGGTCTTCTTCGTTCAACTTTGGTAATTCATATGTATCTAGGAATCTGTCCATTTCTCCTGTGTTTTCCATCTTATTGGCATATAGGTTCTGGAAGTAAGTATTGATGATCCTCTGTATTTCTGCTGGTTCTGTTGTAATTTCACCCGTTTCATTCCTAGTTGCATGGATTTGGGCCTTTTCTTTCCTTTTTCTGATAAGGTTGGCTAAGGGTTTGTCAGTTTTGTTGATTCTTTCAAAGAACCAACTCTTGACTTCATTAATTTTTTGTATCATTTTCTTAGTCTCCATTGCATTGATTTCTCCTCTGATCTTTATAATTTCCTCCGTTGTATGAGCTTTGGGTTTGTTCTTCTCTTTTTCTAAAGCTTGAGTTTCAGCATCAGGTTGTTTAATTGGGCTCGCTCTGTTTTTTTAATATGTGCATTCACTGCTATGAATTTCCCTCATAAGACTGCTTTCATTGTGTCCCATAGATTCCGATATGTTATATTGTCATTGTCGTTTAATTGAAGGAACTGTCTGATTTCTTCAATTTCCTCTGTGACCCATTGGTTATTCAGAAGTGTGTTGTGCAGTTTCCATGTGTTTATGAAATTTCTTTTTCTGTGGATCTCCTATTTCATTGCACTATGGTCTGATAATGTACAGGGGATAAGTTCAGTTCCTTTGCATTTATTTAAACATGTTCTATGAGTGGGTATGTGGTCTCTTTTGGAGACCGAGCCATGTGCAGCTGAAAAGAATGTGTATTCTGATTTTGTTTGGTAGAACACTGTAAACATCTGTTAAGTTCATTTGTTCAAGAGTTTGATTGAGTTCTAGTATTTCATTACTTATTTTTTGTCTAGTTCATCTATTTGCGACAGTGTGTTATTGAGGTCCCCTACTACAATTGTATTTGTGCATATATGACTTTTCATATCCGGTAGTAGTTGTGTTATATAGTTGGGTGCACTAGTGTTTGGTTAATAGATATTTATGATTGTCATCTCTTCTTGTTGGATTGTTCCCTTTACAAGGATGTAGTGTTCTTCTTTGTCTCTCTTAATCAGTGTTGGTTTGAAATCCACTTGATCTCCAAAGAGGATAGCTAATGGTGCCTTTTTTTGGTTCCCTTCACATGGAGAATTGTTTTCCACCCTTTGACTTTCAATCTATGAGATTCTTTTTGAATTAAATGTGTTTCTTCTATGCAGGATATTGTTGGATCTTGCTTCTTGTCCCATTCTGGCAGTCTGTTTCTTTTGATTGGTGAATTGAGACCATTAACATTGATGGTTATAACTCATAGATATTGACTTATCATTGTTATGACATTTTCTGTTTGTTGGATTCTCCCCCTTTACATTTAATTTCTTATTGCACCCAATGGGTTCATTCTGCTGTGCTTCCTGGGGTTGTGATCCTCATTGTCTGTTTCTAGGATATTATCTAAAATTCTTTGAAGTGCTGGTTTGGTATTCATGAAGTTCCTAAGGTGCTCTTTGTCATGAAAGTATCTTATTTCTCCATCAATTTTGAAACATAATTTTGTGGGGTACATCAGTCTGGGTTGGAGGCTGTTTTCCTTTAGGGCTTGGAATACATCACTCCAAGCTCTTTTTGCCGTGATGGATTGTGTTGAGAAGTCTGCTGTAATTCTGATGGGTTTTCCTTTGTATGTGATTTGTTTCTTTTTCCTAACTGATTGTAGAACTTTGCTCTTCTGTTGGGTTTCTGGAAGCTTAACAATTATATGCCTATGTGTAGATTTTTTTTGATCAAGGCTCTTTTGAGTCCTATGTGCCTCACTTATCTGTATGTCAAGTTCTTTTCCCCTGCTTGGGAAGTTTTCTGTCATTACTTCTGTGAATAATTTTTTTGTCATCTACACTCTCTCTTTCTTCATTTACTCCATTCAGTCTTATGTTATTCTTCTTTGCATCTTCTAGCAGCTGCTGGATTGATTTCTCATGATCCCTTACAACTTTGAAGCAATTTTTCTTTTCCTGGGCACTAATTGCAATCTTATCTTCTATATCTGAAATTCTGTCCTTACATTGGCTCATTCTGCTGTGTAGACTTTCAGTGGAGCTTTTGATCTGCCGGAAATCTATTTGCATCTGTTTTATGGATTTCATTTGTTTCCTATGTTGGGATTCCATCCTGTCTCTCAGCTCCTCTCTAGATTTATTAATCATTTCTTGCACTGTGGGCACAATCTCTGCTGTTTTCTGAGAAATTATTTCTTTTTACATTTTTTCCAGATTGTCTTTTGTTGCCAGTTCAGGGAGTCCAGGTGGTTGATCATCAGAGTGTTCCATCTTATTTCCCTTTGGGATTGCTGTAGGTGATCTGGAAGTTTCATTTTGAGACTTGTTTATACGTCTTATTTTGATGGGGGTGGGGTGGGGTGGTGGGGGGTGCTGTTGACACCCGCAAGGCTCATTCCTCTGGGCTGAGAGTGGTGGAAAGGGGGCCTGGAAGCCCCTACCTCTGGGCTGGGAGCGGTGGAAGGCGGCCTGGAAGCCCCTTCCTCTGGGCTTGGATCAGTGGAAGGGCATCCTGGAAGCCCCTTCCTTTGGGCTAGGAGCTGTGGAGCCTGGTGACCCTTTTTATTCTCATTGAAGTGTTTCAGGGGGAAAAAAAAAGGCAGGAAGTTTAAAATATTTTTACAGTTTTATGTTGAAAGCTGGGAGTGTAGCTCAGTGGTAGAGTATGTGCTTAGTGTGAGAGACCCAGGTTCAATCCCCAGCACCACCATCACCTCCACCATAGCACCAAAAACGAAAACTATAGTTTTTAGAGAACAGTGCTCAGCATCTTTTAGCATCTTAATATTTAGGATGTTACTCTAATTAATTTTGGTCTTCAGAATGGATTAACATGCACATGATTTGTTCATAGCAAATTAATATAAACTCAGTCCGAGCTAGAAGACAGAGAATAAAAATAAATGATTAAAATTACAAATGTAATTTTGTCATTTGGTTCTTTTTCCAGTTTATTAGACACTAGTGGGTATAATTAGATACTATTGCTAAAAAGCTTCATTGTTCTCAGGTTAGCCTTTTTTAAAAAAGATTTAAAATTTTTTTTATTTTTGGTTTTTTTAGACAGGGTTTCTCTGGGCAATTCAGGTTCGCCTGGGACTCACTGTGTAGCTGAGGTTGGGCTCACACCGGATGCATCTCCCTGCCTCAGCCTCTTAAGTGATAGGATTATAGGAGCGCACCAAGGTTAGCCTTTTAGATACTGTCACTGACCATTATCTTAGTGTTTCAAAAATATCAAGCTTATCTGTGACTAGCAAAAAACAAAGTAGAGATTTTCTTTAAAAAGATATGTTTTTGGCAAAATAAGGTTGGAAACCCTAAGGAAATACTGATTGATAGTATTTTCTTGCTCTCAGGACCTATAAGCAAGATAATTGGCCAAATAGCCATGGACTCAGAAAATCTCTCCTGTCTCCAAATGAGAAGTGTCTTCCTCCCTTAGTAAGAATTACCTCCAAGAGCTATAAAAACAATCACATACAATTTGATTTAAATATAGAATGTTGTAATAAAGCTCCTTTAGCTGTGATAGTTTGCTCTTACAGCTTGACTTTCAATTAAAATAATAGATCATGTAGATTTTCCAGTGTAATCCATTGGCAGTCTTTCATATCACTTGGGAATTAAAGCGGGGAAGGGGAGAGAAGAGGACTAAACAACATGAATACAGGATACAGTTCTTCACTCCTGCACAGCTCCCTTGGAAGAGGTGAAGCTCAGGGAGGGATCAAAAGACAGAGGTTGGAAAATAAATTGTACAGTAAAACAACTTCAGATGTGTCATGCTTGCCATATCAAATATTTTAAAAGGCCCAAATCTCACAAATCAATTTTTGCTCCTAATGATTTAAAAAAAATTTTTTTTTGTTACCTTTATTTTTTCCTGCATGAGAAGTTTATCTATGTATGTTAAAGAACAGTGAGCTCAAAGTTCCGTTTGGGAAAATGCTCAAAATAAGCAAAGTTTACCCTTGTAAATGAGATATTTTAATATTATAGTCCTCCTGTTAGGGAGCTGTTATGGGTTGGATCTGGATGTCCCCCAAAAGCCCCGTGGGGTTAGAGGTGGCTGAATGCTAGTTTATGATGCTGGGATTCAGGGTGAGTGATTACGAAACCACTACATGTGAGTGATTGGTTTGACACTGCCCTAATCCCGGCAGTCTGGATGAGATAAAAGGGGCAGAAAGACTCTGTTAAGGTCCCTTGTTGATTTTGCTGTCTTCTGGTTCCATGAACTGTTGCCCTCTGCCCCCCTGCCTTGGAACCATTTAATTATGTACTGAAACCTCCATGAACTGTAAGCCAAATAAACCTTTCCCCCTTTAACTTTGGATGTTGGGTATTTTGTCTTAGCAAAGAGAGAAAAGTCCCTAACACAGGAGCTGTGGTTTAATGGGGATAAGTTTGAGAGGATAACATGATGCTCTCTCTGTTGCTGGCTGGTCCATATGGGTGAAGTCGCACTTGCAGTTACCATCACAGTGGCTGTGCTCGGTCACACATGTGTTTGTGCTGTTGAGTGGCTGCTCCTGGCCAGCTCTTTGGCTTTGTTACTGCTGCAGCTTTTTGCTGCAAGGAGGCGATAGTTCTTTCTGAAAGAAACTTGGAATTCTTCAGCATAAAGCTGAGGTGAACTAATGCCCTTTTTGTGAGTTCAATGGAACTATCAAGTAATCACTGAAAGTTTATTAGCACTTGGCTTACCAGAAGCATTTATTATAGGAGCCAGACTGCTTGGACTTCAGTTACTGTTCTGCCACCTACTAGGCATGGCTGCTTTGTCTATAAAATGGGGGAAACAGTGGTAACCCCTGCTAGGGTTGTAGTGAAGATAATAGGTGTTAATGGATCTGAAGTCTTTTTAGACAAAGCTTGGCACATCATAAGTGATGTTATATAGTAGCTGTTACTGTTTCTGTTAAATGATTATATGTAAATGCTTATATGTATTATAGAGGTGATCTCTATATTGAAGTTTATTTTCATGTATTTAGAACATAATTATCACCCTTCTGGAACTTCTAAAGAATAACATGCAAAGTAACCCATGCTATCAGTTCAGAGAAGGTGGTAGTTATGACTGCAGACTTGTTGCTTAAGCGGCCACATGTGGAATGGTACTTGTCTTAAGTTAGGTGAGTGGGAGTAGTGGACTTTCTTTAAAGTAGGAATGATAGTGAGTGTTCAGTTCAGTGAAGGATTTGTTTTCTTTTTTGTCTGATTTTTGCTGTATTGGAGATTGAACCCAAGTCCTCCTGGATACTAGGCAAGGACTCTACCACTGAGCTGCTTCCCCATTCATTCATTCACACATGGTGGAACTGGGGAATGAACCCTGAGCCTTCACACTGAGCTACGTCCTCATCCCTTTTTAACTTTTTAGTTTTGAGACAGGGTCTTACTGTGTTGACCAGGCTGGCCTGGAACTATTGATCTTTCTGCCTCAGCCTCCCAGTAGCCTGGATTACTACGGCTGTTCCCCACCTCTCCTGGCTAGGCCCCCTGTGGTTTTGTGTGAGGCACCTGGGTGAGTGGTGGTATCTCCTGTTAGAGGACTTACTCCTTGTTTGTCTTGTCAGCAGGTGGTGGTCCTGTTAGTGGTGGCAGAAAAATAGCTTGTTTATTAACTTCGGGGTTAGCAGATTTAAAAAAGTTTCTTGTGGTACATGATTGCACTGCTAAAGAATATTCTAAAGATTTTATGAACTCATGAAAGCCTGGGATTTCTGTGTGCTTCAGCTCACCTTTCCTTTGGCAGCCTGGTGAACTATCTTGGGGCCAGGAGATCAGTGGCTTTTTTCCTTAAGGTGTGGACTTTTGGTGCTTGTTGTTCATTTTCACCTCTTGGGTTTTAAAAACATTTATATCTGTTGTTGTGGGCTGACAGCACATTAGCACCACCTGGAGAGCTCTTAATAAAATAGAATTCCCTGGGCCCAGAGCCCAGATCAATTAATCAGTCCCCAGGGGAGGGTGGGGCTGGACCCTGGTGTGTTTTAAAAGCCCCCTGCCTGGGTGATTCTGATGTGAAGCTAGGGTTTAGAAGCCTTGATTTAGCTTACAATAATAAGGTCTCTGTCAGTAGGGGCTGCCTGCTCTGTCCTGTCCCAAAGCTCTGTCATTCATCTGGTTGCTACTTTACTCTTTTTAATTTTAATTAGATTTAAAATTTAATTTTATATTATTTTGGCATTACTGCATATTGAACCCATGGTCCTTTCCCTGAGCTACATCCCAAACCCTGCCCTGATTTTAAAGTTTACTTAATTTTCCTAGCAGTCCAGTGATATAGACACTGTTTCCCTGTCTTAAAATGTAACTTGACTTAGGCCTTGTGGTTAATATCCCAGATCTGAAGTGTATTAGTCAGCTGCTACTGTAACAAAATACCTGAGAAAACCAACTTAGAAAGAGTCCAGTTTGTGCAGTTATGTATATGTCTATGTATATATATTTTTGCAGTGCTTGGGATTGAATTTATTGGCTTGCACGTGCTAGGCAAGCCTCTGTCACCGCTACATCCCCAAATTCTTCAAGTTTTACCCTCTCTTCTCCCATGAGGTGACAACAGCTCAGCATATGAACATCTGAGGGACGCTTATCTAAACTCTGGCATGAAATGAGACCACATATGTTCCTCTCTTCTTGCTGTTGTATATCATAGCCAGCCCCCTGTCCTATGTATTTGATGTCTGCAAAGTCATGAAAATTATTCCTATCAAAACATTTTTGTCTTGGAAGGTAAAGTCCCTTGCTTTACTTTTAGAGAGGAAGTGTTAGAAGGTAGGTGCATAAAATATTTTTTCTTGACTAGTGTTTGCAAAGAGGCTTTAATATCCTTAAAGATTGGCAGCAGGGTGCAGATTCCTTTCCATGCATTGGTATACTGCATAGAATTGTAAATTTCGCCCCTAAACTCTTCAAAAGACCTGAAGTCTGAAGTAGTCTCTCTCCTGTAGCTGGTTTAAGAAGCATAGGTTAGTATGGATGTTTACATTTTTCTTTTTTCTTTGCCTCTATTTTTTATAAATTTTTAAAAATGTAGTTTCTTGGATTTAATAGTAGTAAAATGCAAAGTATTATGTGAGCATCCTTGGGCCTGAAAATGATTCAGTTTCAAGTGCTTTTTTGAAGAAGTCTTCTGCAGCTCTTTAATCTTAATTTTTAATCAAGAGAAGTAGAGAAATGAAACATGAAAATTTTCATATTTAAGACTTTTCTTATTTCCTGATTCAGTGTGTTTAGTGTCTGCCTTTTATGAATTCCCCCCCTCCCCCTTTTTCCTCCCCTCTTTCATTCACACAGACATATACTGGAGATTAAATCCAGGGTCTTTGAATGGATCTACATGCCCAGCACTGAAAAAAAAGTGCTTTTCTTTTGAGATGTCGTCCTGCTAAGTTACTCGGCTTGGGCTCCCTCAGAATGCTGGGGATTCAGGTCTAGTGCCTTGGGCATTGCTAGGCAAGTGCACAACTGGTGAGCTACACTCTTAGCCTGTTTGTTTTAAATTCTTCCAGAGACTTTAATTTGGATTGAAATTTTATTCATTTACAGCAGTAAAACATTCATGTAAATAATGGATGTTATTCTGTAAGTTAATATCTTAGGAGGAGAACCCAGAAATATATACGTACTTCTGTGGGTTATCCTTCTCTACTAGGCCTGATTGTATCTAGAGTAACAAATGGTTTAGTTGGACGGAATTTCTGTGTAAGTACATTTGCAGAGCTGAACGATTCATAAGAGTTGCTTCATAAAGTGTTGGTATATGATTCTGAAGTAGTTATTTTCTGTGTAGTTAATGGAGAAAGTTAGATATATAGTTGGTTTCATGTAATTGTGTAAAAGATTTTCTGAGTGCCTACAGTATGCACAGTACTTTACCAGGTGCTGGGGCATTGAGTGGAATAGGTTAAATAATTTATTACAATATAAGGTACAGTGATATAAATTGAGCTTGAAAAGTGTGATTAAATTGATGTTAAACTGCTCTGAGGGTGAGCAAAGAGTGATTAAGAAGTGTTGGTGTAATTATTACAAATCATAGATTAAAGTAGAAAACACTAAGTCATTCATTCATCTGCACTTTACTTTCTTGAATCTTTCCACATGTAGTTTTAGTGTGTATTAAGTGGTATTCTCAATACCCACATAACAATATGTTTTTAGAATTAAATGAAATTGCCTAGAAAGTAGATTTACTTCATAAGATAAATCTTCGGAACTTTAAGGCTGCTATATTTTGTTTTTAATGTAGCCTAAAAAGTAGAATAGCTTTGAAAAGGGAATTGAATCAAGAGAGTTTTCAGTGACACACAAATGTTGGTGACTATAGTTTTTTACATAAATGGAATCGGCTGGTTGGGCTTTGTCATCATGAATCTACTTTGGAACATACCTAGGGAATTTGAATTAGCACATGATATCAAGGTATCCTACATTCATAGAAATTTCCATTTTTAAAAGACCTTAAAGTTTATCTAACCTAACCTCTCTGGTTAAAAATGGTTGAGTTTCAGAGATGTTAGATCAGTCTGGAGATCGTAATAATTTGGAGAGATCTAAGGTATTGCTGTATCTGTAGTCATATTACTATTTTTGTTATTTCTTTAATGAATTTACGATAATGTGCCTACCTGCTATTTATAATTTTGCCCGCCATTAGGAATAGAACCTTAAAGGAAATGGTTAAAAGAACAGGAGCAACTTTTTCTATTTTTAGCCATTTAATTAGGATGATTTGCTACTTGTTTGTTTGTTTGTATGGACATCCTCATTAATGTTGGTGAACCTGATGCATAATAACAAAATGTAATCACTACAAAGAAACAAGTTTGGATACTTGGTTTTATGAAAACTATGTCTTTTAATCAGAGGTGTTTAGTCCCTGTGTTAGTCAGCTGTTCATTATTGTTACAGATACCTGAGATAATTAACTTCTGAGAAGAAAAGGTTGGTTGTGGGTCAGTTTCAGAGGTTTCATTCCATAGTCACTTGGCCCTGATGCCCTTGGGCTTGGGGTGAATGAGCTTATCATGGTGGGGCACATATCATAGATGAAGCTGCCCACCTCGTGTGGCTGGGAAGCGAAAGGAGAGGGGCAGAATGGGCTGGGGTCCCTGTATCCCAGTCAAGGATGTGCTCCCCAGCTCCCTCAGTTCTTCCTGCAAGGCTCTGCCTCTTCAAAGATCCACCAGCTCTGAATGCTACAGAAGCATCAAGCACAGGTCTTTGGTGGACACCCAAACCATACCATCCAGCTTTTCTGTTGTAAATATATGATGTTATTGTGTATATTAATATGAGATAGGGTGGTCAGTATGTTGTTTACATGATGTGTTTGGTTCAGAATGTGTATATATAAAGATTGCACCTATTTTTCAATGTAATTTGTATAAGAGAAAAATGTTAACATTTTCTCATTTTTAAATTTTCAGTGCAGCATAAAATACCCTTTCTGTTGCATACATATGCATATATAATAAAATTTTTTGACTAAGTAAGCATTAGATATTACTTTAGTCCAAACACAAAGGTATGTGGTAAGCACATGCTAAGTGCTATTAGGACAAATGTTACAATAAATGTGAACTTTTTTTCTTGCAGGTACATGTTGGGGCTTGCAGCAATTCCCGCAGTTATACAGTTTTTTGGTTTTCTCTTCTTGCCTGAAAGTCCTCGATGGCTTATTCAGAAAGGACAAACTCAGAAAGCCCGTAGAATTTTATCTCAGATGCGTGGTAACCAGACCATTGATGAAGAGTACGATAGCATCAAAAACAACATTGAAGAAGAGGAGAAGGAGGCTGGCTCAGGTATGTGCTTCTATGAAATTTAAAACTGTGCAGTACTTTTATTTAGAAATTGCATTTAGAAATTTATTTAGAAATTGCATTTAATACTAAAAGTATTATTTAGTATAGGTAAGTTATATCATGGTCTTATGCACATAGGCAAAATAAATATATTTTAATTTAAAAAGTAATATAGTAATGCTATGAAGGAAGCATTCCTGTAATGTTACTGTTCTCACATAATTATTATCTTTATTCTTATTTTATCCAAGATATATTGACATAGTTGTCAACATTTTGTGTTTGTCTTTTGAATATGTGTCTATATAAGTTACATACACAGTCATGTATATATGAATTGACTTTCCATATTAATTTAAGAAGTCATAATATAAACTGCTGTCAAAATAGCGTCAGTAAAATATTAAATGCTTTGTTTACATGTGTTACATTAATTTCCATGCTAATTTTTATAAAGAATATGAATACCTTCATGTACTGGTTTTGGACTAACTTTGTATTTCCGTTTTCATTAAAATGTTTAATTAGGTGTCTAATCGAAAATTTTACCATGTCAAAAACTAAGAAAAGAAAGTTATTTATGTTGATACATTTTCAGAGACTGTATCATACAGAGATTTTTAAAAAATTCTCAGTTGATAATCTTCAGTCTGATTTGGGTAAGCACTTTGCAAGATGCAAATGATTTGTTAAGGTATGCATTTCAAATACATTTTTTCAACAGTAGCAGTTAGACAGCTTAATTCACATTTCCCAAATTTATATTTGAAATGCCTGGACCTTCCTTTTGCTTTACATTAATTGATAACTCAAATGGAGGTGCTGATTTATAGTGACATTATTTATCAGACCTCAGAAAATGCTCAACACACATGCCACCTTGTTGATACATGTTATGCACAGTGCGAGAAGGACTATCCCCTCACCTGCTCCTACTATGGTAGTTTTGATGGAGCTGAAGGTTGTTGCCATCCTAAACAGTAGGATACAGTCTGTAGAAGTGCATCCCTCTTAGCCACACATGACTTGACTTGACTTTGTGTGTGTGTGTGTGTGTGTGCATGTATGCATATGCATGAGTAATATATGTCACTCTCCTAAAGCTATAACCTTCTTGCTCAGATCTGAGCCTCAAATAATTATGAGCCTCCTTCTATATGACGGTCATTTTTAAAACACTTTCCAAGCATCTACTGTGCGTTTAGCAATGTCAGAATTTTCAGAGTAACACATTAGTGCAACCTAGCGAGAGCCCCATCTCCAAAGAAAGAAACTTGACCAGTATGAGGAGAGAGATATATTTACCTGATCTTAAACATTACACAGTATATATGTGTATCAGAACATCACATGGTACTCATGAATATATACAAGTTATGTTTTTATGTATTGGCTAAAAAAAGAAAAGAAACATGATTACGGTAAAACATGATCTGCAGAGGTAGGAATTTATATCAGCTGTAATGTCCAGGAGCAAGACTCTTTATCCTTATGGTTGGGAAACAGAGACCAGTATAGGGACTTAAATTTTAACAAATTGGCTTGATCTTGGCCTTCCATCCGTTTGCTTTCAAGAGTGATAGACTAGACAAGTGGTAGCGAACCTATGGCATGGTGTCAGTGTTTTTCTTTTAAGGCAAAAGATGTTAATGTATGAATTTTTTCTAAACTTTAACCTCAGAATTCAAGTTTAATTGCAGTGTTGGCACTTTGCAATAAATAAGTGGGTTTTGGTTTGCAGTTTGGGCACTCATCTCTAAAACTTTTGCCATCACTGGACTGGATGAGTAAATACACAGAAAGATACGGCTAACTTCCAAGGAATAAAAAAAGTGTCCTGGACCAGGGATGAACCAGACATCGTGCTGGAGGATTAGAGATGGCCTGTTACACTGTCCATGGATCCTAAGAAGGTGCATTTTGAGCCATGCCTTCAAGCTGGGAACTGTGGCTGGTGGAGTGCAGCTGGCTGCAGGGAAGAACCTTGACTTTGATACTGTAAACCAGTTGAATATTCCAGGAGGTTAGAAAGACATCAAGGCCTCTTATTTTTTTGTAAGGAGAAATGTCTTATTAGACATAATGGTTTAGTTACCTTTTAGCTTGCTAATGATTCTGAATTTGTAAACTTAAGTCCATGTCAAGGAATTTGCCAGTGGATTTGTGACTTGGGACTGTGATGGAACTTGTTTGTGTGATCTTTCTATTTTTATAGAATTTTTTTTTCCATGGACAACTGAGTTTAGACTTAACCTCTTTGGGGAAAATTAGCGTAGCTACTGATGTGTGCATTCGCTGCGTTGGTTCCTTCTTTGAATGTGTAAGATGTTAGGGTCTCTCAAGTTACTCTTCAGGGTTTGAATCCACTCGGTGTAGTAAATATGGCAGTTGCCCTGGTGTGTCTGTAGTCAGAGAGAGGTGGTCAGGCTGTGCTGTGGAGCAGGATAGAACTGCAGTGGAATTCCCCCTCAGGGCCACAGCAGAGACCCGAGCTTTGTTAGCGTGGCGCAGTGTCTTGGTGGGTTTCTTCATGATAATTGACGAAAAAACAACAAAGCAGTTTATGGGAAAGAAGCAAACGTTTAGCTTTGGCTTGTGTTCAACAGTGTTTATACATCCTGTGGGAATAATAAAGTGAGACTAAAGGAAGCAAGAGGCTGATTTGGAAAGCTCCCTATAGTGCAAAGCAGGGAGATAGAAGACTAATCCTGGCACCGTCCCAAACTTGTGTCCTGAGAGGACCGTGAGCTCAGCTTCTTTCTGTTTGTAAAAGAGCACCAGATTCCGCGTTCGGAAAGTTCCGAGGTCTGGATTTTTTAAACTTTTAAAAGTCTGTGAGAAGAGCCTTCTCAGTATTGAATGGTATGTACCAGACCATCATTCAAAATATTTATGGAGTGGCATTCATGTGTCAGTAAAACAGACAAAATTCTGGTCTGTTCTTTTGAGACGAATGATAAAAGAGCAATTAACAATGTATTATGCTAATTGTTAAAAGGAAAAAAACAGTATGTATAGTAAAATAATAGAGAGAGTGAAAAGGGGCTACTTTAGATGGGATGGTCAGGCTAGGCCTCACTGAAGAAGTGGATTTGAGGGGTGAGAAGGAAATAGCAACATAGAGAACTGAAGAGTGGAAAGGCAACAGTCGGTAAAAAATCAGTAGGTATTATTAGGTGGACCAAATGAAATGTTTTGGGTAAGTTTGGATAGTAGTTATAAAATGTACCTGTTCCAGGCTTTAAAGACATTCTGCTAAGATCTAACTAATCCCAGCTTGCCAAGACTGAACTTTGAATTAGTAGTGTCATGATTACCACCTTCAGAATTGGAAGCAAATTTGAATACAAAGCAATATCAGTATCATTCCCAGCATTTGTTGCATCTTTCAATGTTTTGTTTTCTTGGTTTATTTCAATGGCATAGATGCGTAATAGTCATACTTGTATATACAACAGAGGCAGAAATGTAAGATCTAGGTAATTATTTAGGGCAATGAGTAACAAACTTTTCTACTTAGCTTCACAGGTTGGAGAGAGCAGGCTGGTCTGAGTACCATGTAGTAGGAGGCAGCGATAGTAAGCTCAAAATGTATTTGACCTTTTTTTCTGCTTTATTCTAGAAATGAATAAAAGTTTGCACTTTGTTCCATCATATAACTTTTTTTGAGGTTTTTTTCTTTTGTACTAGGAATCAAACTCAGGATGTTACACTTGCTAGGCATCGTATAACTTTTACTTGATGCTAAAGATTCATTTTTCTAAGAATCGGTGGTGTTTATCCATTGCCTTTATGTGTCCCATTACTCTGTCATGTACATCCCCCAGTTTGACAGACAACTTAAAGATTGAGAATTTTCTTTTGGGCAGATCTGTTTAACAGAGTATTAAAAGCAAGGTATGTCAGTGTCACTTGAGATGCATGTGCATCATTTGATTTACTGAGTGTAGGACAAAGAGTTTTGTTCAGGAGCATTAGTTCCTAACAGTTAATAGCCTCTCACAGCAAGGAGAAAAAAATCAACCAAGCAGAATTACGATTCTTACAGAGAGGCAATCTTAGGGAAGAATCTGCAAATGGGAGTCTTACTACCTTGTTTGAT
Organism: Heterocephalus glaber; assembly: GCF_053883595.1. Taxonomy (NCBI): domain Eukaryota; kingdom Metazoa; phylum Chordata; class Mammalia; order Rodentia; family Bathyergidae; genus Heterocephalus; species Heterocephalus glaber. Next base: position 8,681,621 of record NW_028258444.1, on the reverse strand, counting down.
GGTGCTTGTTTGACATCTTCAGTTTCGTGTCCTGCACCAGAGAATAAGAAACCTCTTCTGCAGTGAGGTGAAAGGAAAGCAGATGCCTCTGTTGTCTCTGGTCACTTTAGCAGACCCTGAGCCTGCTGCAGGAGCCCCTCAGGCAGAGAGCTTCAGAAGGTCCCACAGAAGACACTGTCTCTGCCACCCCTTCTCCTCTCTGGGTTGGGGGAGTCAGGCAGGACCCTTGGAGGGCAAACATGGACATGGAAAGCTTTCTGTCTCTAGAAAAGCATGTGGATGGTTATATGGACCCTCTGGAAAGCCTGGGAAAGAGGTCTTTGTGTAGGGATAGCTTCCTTGTAGCAGCAGCTTGAAGGGAGCAAGGAGGGCTGGGCAGATATTCACTGCACATTGTAGAGCTACACATCAGCAGATAAACCTGTTTATTTCCAGCACAGGTTCAGTCCAGGTTCAGTCCAAATGTTTAGGAGCTTTTCCCCCTCATGTTAAAATATATACATACATGTATGTGTATACGTTCGTTTACCTATATATGTATATATACACACATGATTTTTTGGTAGTTAGGATTACTTTGATTACCTAGATAATAGATATTTCCAAAATAGACTTACTGAGTAAAAGGATACTAGCTAGAAAGTTGGCTTTGTCCCAAACTAAAATTATAAAATATATGTAAACTACATTAATATTTAATGTACATAGACATAGATACATATACTCTATATTTTTTCTTTTGTATGCTATGTGTCCATCCCCAGTGTATCATGCATGCATGCTAGGCAATGGTTGTACCATGGAGCTGTACCCACAGCCTTAAAAATCTTAATTTGTAGGCATATATGTAAAGCAGCGATCCAGAGGTGTTACCCGCTTCAGGTTGAAATTAGATCCACGATCACCTGTTACTCGTCATTGTTGTCGGACATTCAGATTACCTAGGTGGTGTATAATTTATGCAAAAACATTCAAGCCAGTAATATTTGCATTGTTTAATTTTATCAGCAAATAAATCCAATAACCTGGTCAAATGTTGACTGTTTTGCCATTGACAGAGGAGTTTAATCTGTAGCCTGGAAAGGGAAAGAGTGATAGGGGAATTTATTCCAGGTCCTCCTGTGAGTTCATTTTAAAACATGTTATGATTTACCTCCAGGTCTTTGGGGCTAGTGATTATCACCTGTAGGAAGGGACAACTGTATCTTTGTTTCCTCTTCCTCTAGTAATTTTGAAAGTAGGTCGCCTCTCCTTATAAGTCTTTTTTTTTTTCCCTTGCTGTGTTGATACTGCCAGTGGCAATTTTAGCAACTCTTACTTTGCAAAGGCCCGAGAGGATGAATATCATATTTTCACAGAAATTTTTCTGTAGTTTCTTTAGAAATCCAGTTCCAGAATAGTGAAATTATAGTTGAATGCTCACTACCTTTAAAGAAATGTAGTCCTCTTCTCTTGTAGTTTTGTTGGGTCACTTACATTTTCTTTATGTGGTACTACAACGTTGTCTATTCCATACAATGATATATGTCCTTTACTGGATGAATTTGAAGTAGCTATTGACAGATTGTCTGTTGGTAAGATTACCCACAGTTTTTTAAATACTGGCAGAGAAAACATGTCTATTGCTAATATCCTAGAGAATGTTGCAAAATTCCAGTAATTGTCAAAATGTGAGGCTGTTATATACATCTCACATGGTAGATTAAAGCAGAAGGTCAAGTAGAAAGCTGCCTTAATTTTCTGTCTTGTGTTAAAAAGCAGTAAGCTGAAAGACTGTTAAAACAATGTATACTTTCATTGAGTATGTAGTAAAACATTTTTTCTTAGCCATGATGACTTACTTTTAAAAACTATTTTATTCAATATGGCTATAAATAAAAGTGGCCATCAAATTGCTAAGCCCCAAAGGGCTTTTAACATCTTTTTTTTTTTTTTGGTACCGGGGATCGAACTCGGGTGCTTGCGCTTACGCAGCAGGTGACGAAAACTCTGGGCTAAATCCCCGGCCCCTTTTAACATCTTAAGCAGAGGGGCCAGGGATTTTGCTCAGTGACAGCATGCCTGCCTTGCAAGTGCAAGGTCCTCAGTTAGATCCCTGGTACCAGAAACAAAACAAAACAAAACATATAAATAAAATTTTGAAAAAGCCAGGGATATAGCTTAGTGGTGCCGTTCTTGCCTGGCAAGCTCAAGGTCCTGAGTTCAATCTCTGGTATTGCCCCCCCCCCCATATATATGTATGTATTAAGCAGAACTGGAATAGTTCTTGGAGTTTAGGTTAAAATGTCATTTACACTCTTGTTACGTGGGGAGAAAGAGCAGCACAGAGATTTGCCACTCAGCAGACTCATGGGAAAAACATTTTTCAGATTCCTTGTATGTAGGCTTTCAAGGTGTTTTTCCTGATTGGTATTGAAAATCCAGATTGTCTTAGTAAGTTGTTAGGAAATAGACAAGACTGTATATCTCTGTTTTCTAAGAGATACTTAAATCTCTATCTCATAAAAATATCCATGCTGAAAGAGCTCTGAGTAAAAGACTTCTTTCCAGCTCATTGTGAGATTCATGGTGTTTTTTTAATGCTCTGTTTTTAATACAGTCAAATGGAGGAGAGAAAAATCTCTAGAACATAGACATTTCAGAAACAGTATATAATTCCTTACTGCTGTTTTGGCACAGCTCATTTCCACCTGAACATTAAATACATTATTCAGTACAGGTAATAATTTATTATATGAATAAAATTCAACTTTTCCCACCTTCTCAGACAATGGTGGTGAACCTATGGCACATGTGTTATTTAAGACAAAAGATGTTCATGTAAGAGTTGTTTTTTCTAAGCTGAAACTTCAGTGTTCAGGTTTAATTGCAGTGTTGGCACTTTGTGATAAGTAAGTGGGTTTTGGTTTGCAGTTAGGGCACTTGTCTCTAAAAGGTTTGCCATCACATCCTAAGAGAAGGCACATGAGCCAGTTTAGTGGGACATTTTAGGCTCTAGAATCAGAATATTGATGACCATATACTGTATGATCTGAAGTAACTTGCCTGTTTTTAAATATCAGATCTTTTTAAATGTTTCTCAAAAATCAAAGAAATGACTCATTTTCCTCTTCTTTAGTTTAAATTGGATCTGTATTTGGAGATAATGTGGCCAAATGCCATTAATTTTCCTGTTCCCACTCTTTCTGGGGCATTCAACTCTTTGGTTCTCAATCAGAATCCTACTGAGAACCTTACACAGATGCATATTTCGATTAACTTGCTTATTAGCACCTCTCCTCATGTAATGGTGAAATGGTGCAGCCTTCAATACGGAGGTGTGTACTTGCCAGGACAGAGTGAGGAAAAGATTACTGGGTTTATGAAGCTAGAACTATCTGGATATGTCTCATATTTTCAGTGTATTTTTTTTCTCTTTGAATTTTTCAAAGTACTTCCTTAAAAATGACTCCCAGGGCACATCTCTTAGACTAAAATAAACCTTCAAAATTATTTTATTTTATTTTTTTTTAAAGAAAATTGAACCTAATGATTGTTCTTTCCTAAAGGGGAGAATGGACCCTAGAAATGTTCAAAGACAGCTTTATTCCATAGCAAAGACCTCTTGTAGTACTCTTAACACTTGCTATTATTCACATCTGAATGGTAACTAATGTGACATTGTTAGTAGCAGTGACTGTTTACAGCATATTTCTGTAAATGTTATGCATACGTTTTTTTCTAATTCTTAAAACCCTAAAATTTAGACACTGTCTCGAGTGTGTAGGTCTAGAAAGGGCAGGGGGCTGGGAAGGGATTAGTCTGAGTTGCACTTCCTGCCTTCCTGGTCCCTCCTCCATCCCCTGCCAGCCTGTATCTTCTGCCTCACTGTGCTATGAAGTCCCTTTTGGATGTAAATACTGGAGAAAAGGAAGTAAGGTGGAAGAGGAGCATAGAGCCCATCAAATTTCCTGAAGATTATCCTTGTTTTCTACAAGGAAAAAATACAAGTAACAGTAAAAAATAGAAGACAAAAACCTTCGAAGTCAGTTGACAAAAAAAAAATCCAGTTCAATTGCTTCCACTTGGAGGCTGTGTTAGTTATTTTCCATCTGTTTCCTCTTCTGCCTTTTTTCTGTCATTATGTGGGTGAGGTATCTGACCTCATCCTCTCTGTGTGGGTACCAGTACCTTCAGCTTTTCTCCTTGTTTCTGCAGTCTCCCCTCTCGGTCCTGTTTCCCAGTAGCTTCCAGAATTTTCTTCCCAGCACAGACAGGATTATGTTGCCTTTCTCTTCAGAAACACATTCCTTGTTAGTAAGCTTTCCGGGTTTATTTTACCAGAACCCTGGCTCCACTACCAGACTGAGAGAAATGCTGGCCTTGACCCTCCCAACTCTGCAAGGGGGAAGTGGTGTGGGTAGGATCTGAGATGAAGACGTGTACATCACAAGGTGGTGCAGAATTCCCGAGATTCACTATCTAGTCCAGTTACTGAACCCTGTTAAATAAATGTGATTATTACTACTGTAATTCACAAAAATATGTTGAATTTGAGAAATAAATAATATATTAGTGGTTTCCTCTGTTCTGAGAAGGACTTTGGATACTTTTCTTTATTAGCAAATTTAGCATGATTCATTATTCAGATTACTTTTACAAACTTTTAAATTTATTTTTTAAAAGCTGAAATAGAGCTTAAGCATTTCTTCCTGCTTAGTTTGATAGATGCTGGCATTATTTGAATTGGGTTGCTCAAGAGTCAAAAGTCTAGAAATAGAGAAAAAAATCATGTTTCATCTGAGAAAAGAACTAATGAGAAGGTAGTGGTAATAGTGACTTCTGTTCTGTTCTGTTCTGTTCTTTTTTTTTTGGTACCGGGGATTGAACTTGGTACCTTGTGCTTGCAAGGTGGGAGGTTAGAACTACTGAGCTAAATCCCCGGAGTGATTTCTTAATTGTGGATTTAATGTACTCGGTTTGGAGCTGTTCTCTTTGTTGGCATAATGAAGTCTTACTTTTGATGCTTTATTACAAGGGTTATCAAACTTTTTCTGTAAGGGGCAATATAACAAATATATGGCTTTGTTGCCATATGGTCTGTGTTGTAGTTGCTCAACTCTGCTAGTGTAGCACAAAAGTAGACATAGACAATATATAAAAGGATGAGCATGGCCTGTCCCAATAAAACACAATGTTGATTTTGTGCCTCTTAGGTTTTATTTACAAAACAAAAAGCTCATCTGATTTGTTGACCTTTCTTTTGGTTAAATATACCTCCCTACACAGTTTTTAGCTTTTAGGGCTAATTTGAGGATGGTATTTTCTTTTTTCCTACTCTTTTGAAAAATTATGTTTATTGAAGGCTCCTGAGTGTGTTATTTCCTTGTGGGTATGTCTTGGTTTCTGCATAGGTCAGGAAGTTTGGGCAGATAATGTGCCTGTGTAAGTGTGCACTGGTGTGAAGAATCTGTAAGGTGGAGTTGCAGGGAAACAGTAGGTGAGTGATTGAAGCAGTAGGTGTTTATGAGATCACTGCTCATAGTACGTCACCCTTTAAAAGACTGGGCCACAGTCATTTCTGCGTTTGTCATAGTTTAGCAGGTCAGCCAGAGCAGGTAGTGGCACATTTGATCTAAAGGGGCACCCAGAGAAGAGCGGGGTCTCTGCCTCAAGAGCTGGCTGTCTCATCAGCTGATGCTGCAGCTAGCTCCCCATCAGATCCACTTAACCCCTTGCTCACACATAAACAGGAATCTCAGATGCCTTTTCCCTTGGTTTGAAGTCAAAGCAAGATATTAATACTTTGTCAAAGACAAAATGTACTGGGCAGTTAATGAGATTATTTTATTCATGCAGCTGCAAAAAGAAGGTTCATAAACAAGCAGCTTCTCAAAGAAGAGAGAAGAACACTTGGTTTCACAGAGCAGTTAAACAAGGGAGTCATGGGAAAAGATGGATGTGAGTCTTGTCATGGAATGTGAGAGGGCAGGATTCCTTCTTTCCAGTCCCCGAGCACCTCTGTGATGCATCTGTCACAATCAGCATTAGATCTTCACGTCCCTGTTTCCACTAGTGACTTAGCTGTACTTATCTTTGTATCACCCACCAAATATGGTCACTGCTGTGTATTAATGTACTGAATAGATGTCCATCTGACTCCACATGTGGGAGCAGTGGAAGGGGAGTCTGATCTTTGACTGCTGAGCTCTGGAGGAGGAAATGGAGTTGCCACCATGTCAGGTGCCTGCCTTCTCCGCAACTCGGTCATCCTGAAGCCCCAGGAATTGTGCCAGGAGAGGAGGCATGATTCAGTGCACCTGTATTCCAGGGACAGATAGATATGTCTAGAATCTCACTGTGGAGTTTTACAGAATTATTTGATGTATTAGGAGCTATTTTCTTTTAGTTGTTGACATGTGGGCCCAATTAATAAAAGACATAGAAGAAGTACAAGGATACTTCAAATATAAAAGTTGTAAAATTTCATGTGATTTATTATTTGTTAGAATTAATTTTTAAAGCAAATCCTTGTTATCTGAATTTGGGGAATATCACTTGCAAATTAATGAATTAGACGTTCATTTATAATGGTGGAGAGTAGATTATACTTCAGATTAATCCCTTATGATAGGCATGTACCCTTAAAGCGGGGGTAGAGACTTGTTCATTGCTAAGCAAGGTGAACCCATGCAATCCTGGAAATTTCCACTGGCTTCAGCACTCCTTAGACAAATGCTTGTCTTGAGTATGGCATTGTTGTCAGAGTCTTGCATGTGAAACTTGGCATTTGTTTTGTTTCTGCTAGTCTCATGAGCTGGTTTATATTTAGACACACTTGAGGAATTAATTAGAAACTTATACTCCTAAAATATTCTGTGAAAAATATTTTGTTGTAATTTTGCTTTTCTGAATAGCTTGTCAGCACTTTTCCTCATTTCACGAGAATTACTGAAATACGGTTGGCAGCACTCATGCAGTCATTCTGTAGATTTTTCTGTCTTAGGCTTAGTGGTGGTGTTGAACATTCATTCACCTTTCTAGTTAGTGTATATTTTTTTGAATAGTATATTTTAGAATAATGTCAGTTCTAAGACCTCATGGCGTAACGTCTATAGCTGCTGACCCATGCAGGAGACATTTCTGAGGAGTACCATTTAAGTTTTATTGCTCTTAAGAGACCAAAGCTTCAAAACCATCATATGACTTTCCTGGTTTTGTCTGTTAACATTCTTTTGAAATTAACAAAATAGAATGGTCAATTTTTGAGCAGTTACTATGTACCATGTGCTGTATATTAGCATTTTGTGATACACCTATTTTTATTCTGCAGAAATCTTGTGTGAAACTTATTATTTTATTTTTACTATTCTAAGAGATGAGAAAATAAGCCCTGGAAAACTTCAAATAAATTGCATAGCTCTCCTTGGACAATTAGTGGCCAAATTCAGAATTCAAACCCACTTGAGTTTTATTAATTCATGTTCCTAATCATTACCCTGTAGTTTGATGGATTTTAAGATTTGTGTGATGGTAATAGTATTACTATTTTGTTTTCATGCTTTAAGGTTTGTTATAAATGTGTTCATTTTATTACAGTTTTATGCGTTGTATTGGTCATTTTTTCCATTGCTGGGACAAAACACCTGACAACTGTAACTTGAAGGAAGAGAGGCTTATTTTATCTCATAATTTTAGAGATTTTTATCTGTGGTCAGCTAGGTCCAAGGCAGAAGATCATGGTGGACAGACTTGGAGGAGCATGGTGGAGCTGCTCAACTCATGGTATTTGGGAGGCAGAGATAGGAGAAGAGCCACAGAGGAAGGGGCCAGGGACCAGCTATAGTCCCCAAGGTCATGCCGCAGTGACCCACTTCTCCTGGCTGGATCCATTTCCTAATAGCCCATCCAGCTGTGAACTCATCAGTTGGTAAATCCGTTGATGAGGTCAGTGTTCTCATAATCCAGTACCTCTGCAGGAGTTTCAGTCTTGTCAGGTTGACAATTAATCAGGATAACCCAGTACATACCCACCATGTATTTGCTTATGCAAAGATGCAGATTATTGTTTCTTTGACAGTTTTTCTTGTATCATATCCTGTTATATCATAATTTTAATAGTTGGGGTTGAACTAAATGAGCCTCCCTTCTATGTAATTATACATAGAAGATATTACTCAGTTCATTTATTTACATTTTGTACCATGTTAAGTGCGTTCCCAAAGAGAATTTTTTCAAGTTTTTTCTCAGAGGGGTGTTTTTAAAGAAATGAAAATAGATCAAACTTTGATTATTGTATAGCAACTGTAATTGAGAGGCAGTTCATAAGTGAGACTGAAGTTCATTACGCCAGGATACTTTACTCATCTACAAGCTTTTGTAGTTTTATTTTTTAACTACTTACCACATGTCAGATACTGGGTTTCAAGGTTTTACAGTAATAATGGCTATTTGTTGGGCATTTTGTATACAGGATAGACTTTATATGCCAGATGCTATTCTAATCCGATTTAATGCCTATCCAACATAGTCCTCACAACAACTCTGGTAAACACTATCAGGATGCCCATTTCACAGAAGATGAAACAGATCCAGGGGGAGACATGATTTGTCTAGGATTGCAGGGGCAGACTTAATTGAAACAGCCTGCCTCTTGACTACCATGTGCTGTAGCCTGTCACACTGAATCAATAAACAAGATCGTCTGATGGAGGTGGCTTCCAGCTAGGAGAGACAGTCACTAATAAAGAAGACATTGTCATCCAGCATGAGTAAAACTGAGTTGATCTGAGGAGAAATGGAAAATACTCCGAGATGGGTGGTCACAAAAATGACTCACAGAGGCAGGGACAGACAGCAGTGGGATTATAAATGTACAGTAATATGAGTAACTTGCATAAAGTTCTCACTAAAGCAGATCAAATATTCACTAGTGGTGGCTATTACATTTATGTAGCCTTTTGACAGTAAATGCATTGATCAGATTGTGGGTTTTTTTGGTTGCAATGATGTTATTGACACATTATGTCATAGGGTTATGTTTTTAAATTTAATTTTTATCTTTGTTGGTACATGTTTGCTGTACAAAATGCTTACATTCACTATGGGGAATTAGTACATATATATATATAACACACTTGAAGTGTTTTTCTCATCCTCTTCCCTTCCTTCCAGGTTCCCTCCATCTCTTCTGACCCTTCTCTTTTTCAAAAGCTCTATGTATCATTTAGTTTGCTATTAACTTATATTTTGAGTTTCTTAACCCAAGCTCATGTGTCTCATTTATTTTCTTAACACTATGGTGTCAAGGTGCAGCCATTTTCCTATGAATGACTGAAGTTAATCCTTTTTATGGCCGAATGATGCTCCACTGTACATAAATACCACATTTTAATCCATTTGTCTGTTGATGGACATACTGTATGGGCCACTTCCAAGATTGAGCTTTTGTGAATTGTGCTGCTATAGACATGGGTATGTGTGTATCATAGTAATACGATGTCTTTAACTCTCTCACAAAGATACCTAGAAGAGAAATAGCTGAGTCAAATGGAATTTCTACTTTCAGCTTTTTGAAGAAACTCCATATTGATCTTCACAATGGTTGTACTAGTTTACATTCCCACCAGTGTTGAAGGGTTCCATTTTGTGGCATCCTTGCCAGCATTTGTTATTTATTTCTTGATGACAGCATTCTTTTTGGAGTACGATGGAATCTCAGTGGGTTTTTTTTTTTTTTTTTTAATTTGTGTTTTTCTAATGGGCACTGACACTGAAGATTTTTTCATGTATTTATTGGCCATTTGTACCTCACTGAGCAGTGTCTTTTTTCAGTTGTAGATTTAGTAATTGGGTCTTTTACTTTGAGGAATTTAATTTTTTTAAAGTTCTTCATGTAGTCTACATATTAGTCTTCTGAGCAATAGTTGTCAAATTTTTTTTTTTTTTTTGCAGTACCAGGGATCAAACTCAGGACCTTGTGCTTGTGAGGCAGCCGTGGCGCCACTGAGCTAAATCTGGCATAGTTTTTCCCATTTTATAATTTGTCTCTTCACTGTTGCTTGTTTGTTTTGCTGGGCAGAAGCTTTCTAATTTGGAACAATCCCTGGTGGTGATTTTTGATGCTATTTTTTGTGCAACTATGGTTCTGTTCAGAAATTCCTTGCCTGTGCCTGTCTTCAAGAGTTTTCTCTATTATCCTCTAGCACATTAAATATTTGTTTTAACATTTAGATCTTTTCATCTATTTTGATTTTAGTTTAATACAAGGTGAGAGATAGAAGTTTAGATTCAGTCTTCTGAATGTGTATAGTCAGTTCTTGTAGCACCAAAAAATAGACTGTCTTTCAACTAGCTTATATTTTTGGCCCCTTTTTGAAAAATCAGGTGGCTGAATGTGCCTGTAGCTATTTTTGCATCCTCTATTCTGTTCCACTGATTCACATATCTTTTTTTGTACCAGCGCCATGCTGTTTTTCTCCCTATAACTTTGTAATGTAACTTGAAGTCCTGACTGTTATGGCTCTTGGCTTGGTCTTTTTGCCAAGGTTTGCTTTTGCTAGTCTAGATCTCTTCTTGGTTCTGTGTGAATTTTATGGTTGTCTTGTATAGTTCTGTGAGGAATGCTGTTGGTGTTTTGATTGGGACTGTGTTAAATCTGTATAGCAGGTTTGGGAGTATGGCCATTTTGACAGTATTGGCTTTGCCTGTACAGGAGTAGGGGATAGCTTTCCATTTTCTGATGCCTGTTTTTCTGATGCCCTGATCTGCAGTCATCTCTCTGGAAGCATCTCTCTTCCAGTGGGGAAGTGAAATGGGAGGCTATTCCATCAGCCAGGCCACCTCTGAAATGCCAGCTCTGTTTTTTCACGGAGCACCGTCTTCTCCCAGGATGGCATATGTGCCCCAGTTGGGGTATAAGGGATATTGTAATCAACAAGCAGTCTGGCTTCCCTTTCTAAAACTTCCCCATGCAGCATTTCTGGAAACCTCAGTGAGTTACCCCTTCTAATTACTTTTGCCAGTCTATTTTTTTCTGTTGTCTTCCATGTACTTGTTTTCTCCAGGGCATGTTATCAGAATCTCTTTCCTTTCTTGTTCCAGCCATGATGATCCCCTAGCCCAGTTGTTTTCTGAAGATGGATTTCTCCATTTTAAAGTAACTTAGTTTAATTTATCAGTATTACTTGTATAAAAGTACAGGTATTGTCATGAGGGTTGTTCTTGGTTGCACTGAATTAGCATTTCATTACTAAGGCAAAAATATTAATATATACCCTATTTATATAAGAGAATCATGTTGACTTAGTTTTCATTTTGTATGTGTTTTAGCAGCATCACATGTTCTTTGTGCCTGTGAAATAGTTTATGCTAATTTGTTCAACAGGAATTTTGTTACACAGATGAGGCTTCAGTGTTGTGAATTAACAGGTTGAGTTTAACAATTTAATTCTGGAATTGAACATGGTTTCTAATGGAAAAGATGTTTTAAAAATTGACACATACTAAATGTACATATTCATGGGGTACAGAGTAATAATTTGATAATGTATATTAATTGCAGTGATCAAGTAGGATAAGTAGCACATCTGTCAGTTCAAACATTTGTCATTTCTTTGTGTTGGAAACAGTTTAAATCCAGTCTTTTAACTATTGGAAAATATATAATAAATTATTAGTAACTGTAGCCATCCTACCATGTTATTCAGTGCTAGAATTTAGTCCTGTCCAACTGTATTTTTGTATCAGGTAACTAATCTTCTCCATTTTCCATCTTTGCCTTCTTTCCCAGCCTCTGGTAACTACTCTTCTACTCTGTACTTACGTGAGATAAACTTTTTTAGGTCCCATTTATGATTGAGACCATGTAGTTAAAAATGTCTTTCTGTGGATGGCTTCTTTTATTTAACATTATCACCTGGGCTTATCCATGTTGCTACAAATAACAGGATTTCTTTCTGTTTTATTGGTGTATAATCTAATGTGCGTGTGTGTGTGTGTGTATTGCACACTTCTAGTCATTCATTTATTGATAGATACTCGGATTGATTTCCTATTTGCTATTGTGACTAGTACAGCAGTAAACATTGGAGTGAAGATAGCTTTTTGACATGGATTCCTTTTTTTGGGATTTATCATCAGTGATTGGATAGCTGAATCATTTGATAGTTCTAACTTAAGTTTTTTCTTAAGGAACATCATTTGTTTACAAGTGGGGACCAAAAACAAATGAAAAATCCTTAGTCTAATTATATTGGAAAATATTTACTCTCTTAAGTGGACCAAAGTTAATGTTCTAATATTTTTATTTACCCAGATAAGTTAAAAGTGTTATAATTTACTAATAAATCACATTTGGTATTTATATATAAGGTAAGAACTAACCCTTTTAAAGAGTATCTTGTACACTTCATTACTTGTTAATTCATACCAATAGCAATATATACATTTGCCTTCAAGATGTATATTTAATTTAATTTTGGATAATTTACCTCTTCAGTTGTCTTATAAAATTGTCCTTCCAAAGTCATAGTTATTTGCATAAAATTATTATTTACTATGATGATGTCTGATATAAAAATTAGCTTCATCTGTTACGACAATATAATATACTAGCCTAACCTTATTTTATACATGAAGGTGGTAATTTAGGAATAGCTTTTATAAACTGGGATGTGTGATGTTATTTTTAATTATTTAAATGGACTCTTGTAACTCTTAAGTGAATTTTCTATTAACTTGGTGTTTCAATCTACTGTTTTGCTAAAGTTGTAAAATATTCTCCTTTTCTAAAAGGGATCAATCATTTTCCAGTCTACAAAAATTGGTGTACACTAGAGAGCTCAACAGATGTTTGGTACTTTACACTATGTTGACTTAATTGGCATAACAGAAGCACATTAGTTTTTTAGTAAGTTTTGCTTACCTCTGGCCCAGGTGTACATAGTCCCCCATTATATGACACTTGTTTATGGGAAGTTTACCACTTGAATGTTGTTGTATTAAATGTAGTATGGTATACAAAGTTCTTCAAAACAGGTTCTTCAGGAGCTTTCATAATCTACTGGATGAGATCAAATACTGAACAAGGAAGCTGGAAGTTAATGCATGGCAATGTTTTGACTGTAGATATGTGCTAGATAGATATGAACATTTATACCTTTACTGACTACATTTTTCTCTTCTTGAAAAGTATCATTTCAGTAAAAGCCTCACCAGTTGCAAAAGAAGTTATTTGGCTTTGCTCCTAAGTATTAAATTACTTCAGCTATAGAATCCAGTGCTGAGGCCTTCATATCATTGTGAGGGTAGATGGGACAGGGTCTGCACAGTGCCTCCTCAGGAATTTGTACAAGAGCAGCTCATTAAGAGTGGGTTCTTCACCCTTTGTTTTGTACGTTAGTTAAGCAAGGCCCAAGGAAAATTATGAATTAACATTTTCCTTCCGCAGAATATATAAATAGTGTCTGAAGGGCTTACCATTATTGCTTTAAGATAGTGCGTTCTTATGTAACATAGTGGAATTAGATTGCAGAAAGATAGCTTTAAGTGGGTTTCAGTGGTGGCTTATTTTCTGGATCCTCCCAGTGTGGAAGATTAGGTTTAACCTGGCAAATCCACTCCAGCAGTCTCATTTCCCCAAGCTTTTGAATCCCCTCATCAACAGTAAACCAAATATCAGGTATCTCTCACTCATTCATAGTGAGCCACCTTCTGACTCATACTTCTGCCAACCAGCTGAATAAACTGTTAATGGTTTTTAATTCCGTGTGCTGCAACCTTAAATCCAGAGTCTCTACTTACTGAGCCAACATTGAAACACTCAGCCTGATCCAGGTTCATGGATACAGTGGGATTAGCTTGCAGAAAGACAGCCTTAAGTGGGTTCAAGGCCAGCTGAGGTATGTGACTGTGAGTGAGGTACTTCACATCTGGAAACAGACTGCCTGGGCTTAATCCAATTAACACCCAATACTGGGCAGTTTACTTGGCACTTCTGCACTTCAGTTTCCTCTTGAGCAGCACAGAGATAGTTATATTTGCTTCAAAGAATTATTTTGCAGTTGAATGACTTAATGTGTAAAGCTGTGAAAACAGTGCCTGGCACATTATAAGCTCTGTAAACATATTCATGTCATGATATTTCTTGAGTGCCTGAAATATTCTAGACATGGTAAAGAGGGTTGCAAACAAGATTTCCTAATGTCAGGTGCATAATCTTTCCCTTTCCAGAGTTTTATCAATTTTGGACATCACTCATCCTTTGTGGAACATAGTTGGTTTGGCTCAGGGTTTTTTTTGTCATAGAGTAAAACCACCTCGGGCTGCCCCCTCTGCGAATGGTTTTTTGAAAGCTATCCTGTGTATACATGTTTGGTTATACAAATTAATGCCCACCACCACTGCATATTTCTTTAATATCTCCTTGTATCTGAAGGGTTATAGAAATATCTTGAATGAAGAGTTTTCTTACCAATACATTTGAACTTTAGGGCACAGAGTTCAAAGTGACATTTTCTGTTACATACTCTTTTTTTTCACTTTTCTTCAGTTTATCTATTTTTGGTGCATGCTTGAGTACCTCATGGTCACATTCACCATGGGGAGCTGGTGCGTGTATATAATGTCTTAATTCTTATCATCTTTTTGTCTCCTACCCCTCCCCTCCCTCCCTGCATCTTCCAGCTCTTGTTGTCCTCCCACTTGTGAAAGCACTATTTTCAGTTTTTCCCCTTTAGTTCTTTTTTTAAATTCTCTTTCCTCTTATCTTTCCATTTGTCAGACATTTGTTAGCAAAGCCGTCTGACAGCATTTCAGAGATGTGCTGTCTCTTGGCTGCTGAAATGTGACTTCCTATGTTGTTTTCCCTTCGAGGGTAGTAAAACTGGATTCCAAACACCTCTGTGAACTTTGTGATTTGTTGTTTTTAAAATTACTGAACAAGGGTAGTCACCAGCTACTTATATTTTGGAGACCACTTCTGTGATATAGTTAACATTGCCTTGCTGGCTAACATTCAGAAGAATGGTGAAAAAGAGCAAGGCAAAGTGGTAGAGTCAGGTATGTCATGGCAACACTTAGTAGGTAGGACTAAACTGATAATATTAGATTTTGTTTTTTGACATACACAAAATAGAAAAATATAAATGTCCTTTTTTTTTGAGACAGGGGCTCCCAGGGTAGCCAAGGATGTCCTCAGAGTTGCTATCTTCCTGTGACGGTCTCCCGAGTGCTGGGATTATAGACAAGCATCACCATTCCCAGTTTAAACATCACATCCTTAAGTAATATATTTCAACATTTTATAGTAAATGGTGTTTCCCCCTTAGTCATGATAGAAATAATGTTATTTTTTATACCTGGAGTTAAAACACTTACCAAATGGCAAGAATAATTTAGAGAATTAATCCAGTGCCAAAAATAAGTATTGAGAAAAGTGTATCTGTTTCCATGTGGCAAAAGAACATCATTACTGTTTTCTCCAGCATTCAAAGACAGGGGACAGATGCTATTAATAAAATATAATAAATTCCTCATGATTGTTTCCAATAAAACACATTATTTCACGGTTCTACAATTTGAACTGTCAATCTAATATAGTAGGCTTCTGTTGAAAATTCCAGTTAAAAAAATTAAGATGAGAAGTTTATTCATAATACACCCCTTTTGCTAAGTATTGGACATGTGAATGAAAATGTGACAGAGAAAAATTAGAATGCTGCAATACCTGCAATTATTTAAATACAATGAGTCCTCATATTAGTGAATGAAGGACTGAGAATTCCAGTTTATAACTCCTGCCTCGCCTGTCAAAAGGTGGCCATTGCTAGGCTGATGTGACCATTAATCCTGATATGTCAGCCTCACTGGATTCAGAAAGGCCTAGCAGATTAGACGAGATCGGTGTGTTCAGGGTATGCCTAGCAGATTAGTAAAGAACACTTCCTGGTGTACCTGGGTAGGTGATGGAGGAAGGACTTTGGATTCTATATACAATCCCTTCCTCTGGTGCTGTTTGCATGCACTGCTTCTTGGTCATGATGAACTAAATAACTTTGCTCTACCATGCCCTTCCACCGTGATGTTTCTGCCTTAGAGGCAGCTGATCAAGTACTGAATTCCCTGAAACCATGAATTAAATGAAATCTTTTGTCCTTTAAGTTGTAAGTATTTTGTATTGTGCTTTCGGAACTTGTTTACAGGAGGAATTAGAAAGGTTTGGAGGAGCAGGATAGAGAAGCCCCAGAATGCTATTAACAGCCTGATAGGTGGTTCTGGTCAGAGCTTAGAGAGTTGTTAGGAATGCGAACAGTAAAGGACAGACTCAGAAAGGCTTAATTTGGAACAAGGACTCCATTGACATTTGCACTAGAGGGCATGCATGTTACATTCTGGCAGAAAATTTGTCTACATTTTGTTCTTATCCTGAGATTTATTTTGCAGGAGGCTAAGGGTGGTAGATTAATTAATGTGGCAAAAATTTCAAGACAGTCCAACAATCAGGCTATGGCATGGAAATTGCTGGCTATTTTTAGCCAGATTTATAATGAAAATTGGGGGCAAAAGAAAAAACAAAATTTAAAATCTTAAATTTTGGCCTAGGTGGAACCATGTGTAAAGTTGGGACCAAAGTGTGGCTGTTCAACAGATTGGAATCATTATAAAGAAAGTACTTTGTGCAGGACAAGAATAAAGATGCCTTTAGGGAGTTTTAGGAATCAGGAACAACTTAGCAAGGCCTGTTTGTTCAAATTTTGACCTCCCTGTGTGTCATTCCTTTCTTTCTATGCAAGATAAGACACCTTTCACAAGATTATCTTCAGGAGAAAAGATAAGGAGAAACTAAGAGAGAACTTACTGCTTTTGCTCTTTTCTCAAATTGTGCTGCCTTTTGAGGTAGCATGTCCTCAGCCCCACAATAGAGAATTCTAGTTTATAATTTAACAATATACACTGTTAGGTAAAATGTTTGATTAATGCCACATCACCCTGAATAGATTTATTATCAGTATATGAAGCACTCTAAATAGCATTAGTTATTATAGCAATCAGTGTGAAGTAAAACACCATTGTTTGATTACCAGAGCACATTATTGCTTCTATCCAAAGAAAGTGCTATTGTTTATATCTCAGCGTCCCTCCAGAAGCTTCATGTGCAGAGCATTTGAAAGGTGACTGAATTCTGGGGGTATATGTGATTTTAGGAGATTTTACAGAAGGCAGTTCACTGAGGGTGTGACTCAGAAGGGTGTTTCTTACTCTTTATACTTCCTGGCTGCCATGATGTGAACAGCTTTCCCCCACTGTGCCCCTCTGCCATGCTGTTTCTTCCTAGGAGGTAGTTGTGTGCTGAACTGTGAGCCAAAATAAATCTCTTTTTTTAAAGTTTTGGGTGTGAGGTATTTTGTCCCAGTGATGAGAATGTGATTAAGATACAGTTTGAAATTATCCCAAGCATCATGTCTATAATTTGTGTAAATTTGCTTTTACTCATTTTCTCTGTTTTAGTATCAGACTTTTGTGTGTGTTGGTTTTGAAAAAAAAAATTTCTTTTTTGAGGCAAAGTCTCTCTATGTAGTTCAAGCTGGCCTTAAACTCACTATGTAGCCCAGGCTTACCTTGAATTCACAGCAATCCTCTTTGGTCAGCCTCCTGAATGCTGCACTTGGCCAGTGGTACATGTATGACTGTCCTACCGGGTGGCTTTTTAAAATATATTTGTTTGTTTGGTTGGTTGGTGTTTTGAGACAAGGTCTCACTATGTAGTTCCCACTGGCTTTGAGCTCACTATTTAGTCCAGATTGGCTTTGAACATCAGGTGATTCTCCTGTGTCAGCCTCACGAGTACTGGGATTACAGGTATATGCCATGCCTTTTTTATTAATTTTATTAGTAAAAAGACCAGTAAAAGTGATTAGATCTGTTTGTACCACCAGTGATATAAGCCACCTGATGTACAGTTATGGATGGTTCAAGCCGATGGAAACCTGTTAATATGTGAATTTAAAAATAATAATGACCCTTCTTAGGAACGTAACATTTTCTATTTAGGAATTGGCTTTTATGGTAAAATTGATTTTTGTTGACTTGCTTAGTTTTATGGTTTGATGTTGACTATTTGCTTTTTGCCGATAAAGTGTATATTATGTAGATATCAGCTGAAACATTTGGGTGGAAATTAAACATTCAGTTGTTTGAATGTTTCACCTACATATCTTAGTTATTTTTTCATTGCTAAGACAAAATACCCAACTCTCAAAGTTAAAGGAGGAAAGGTTTATTTGGCTCACAGTTTGTAGAGGTTTCAGTCCACAGTCAGCTGGCTCCAAGGCAGGGCAGCATGGCAGAGGGGCATCACAGAGGAGAAACAGTTCATGGTGTGGCAGAAAACAGCAAAAGCAAGCCACAACAATGGGAGGCAGAACCACAACTCCTCCTGTCTCTTATATCTTATCCATTCCTAATTCTAGCACCCTTAATCTTGGTATTGCACCATGAATCAGTCTCAGTATCACACACTAGATTCAACCATCTCTGAAAAGCCCCACTTATGACTGCGTGGGGGTTTGGGGGGACATCTAGACACAAGCCATAACACTACATTGTGCCAAACATCTAAATGCCAGAAATTGTTCTCAGTTTGCATTCAGATAGTTAAATATGGTACCAAACTCAGTCACTGTTAATAAGCATGCTTGCTTTTAAAAAATCCTAATTTTGAGCAAGGGACTTTCATTTTCATTCTGTCCTAAGTTTACAAATTATGTAGCCAGTCTTGGCTGTTCATAATTTACTTATCTGAATTTCAAAAAGGCAACATTGATTTTTTTGTAAAAAGATTAATCATAGATCCCAAAATATGAAATTCTGTGAGTCACAACAGAAGTTCTAAAGAGAACCTTACTAGAAGCTGAAAGTCTCTGGCTAGGGCCCTACATCCAGTACAAACTACATCTGAACCAGGAGTGATTGTGCCCCCTAGTGGACATGTAACACTATCTGCAGGAGTTCCTTGTCACTGCTAAGGAAATGCCCCATTGGAATCTTGTATTTAATCCTACAGAATATCTGCTACAACAAAAATTTCTCACCTAGTGTGTCAACAGTGGCAGTGTTGATAAATTCTGCCTAACTTATTATTACAAATGAAGCTTTCCTAATTCATAAATCTGAAATGATCCAAAATCCAGAACTCTTGAGTACCGACATGATGCCATAAGTGGCAAATTCCATACCTGACTCCATGTGTTAAGTTCAGTTAGAATGCAGTGCACTAAAATAGTGAAGGACATTATCTTCAGGCTGTGTTTATAAGGTATATGTGAAATATAAATTTTTCTGGTAGAATCTGAATCCATTTTTCAAAATAAGTCTGTAGGTATGTGTAAATATTCCCATGCATTTTGGATAAGGGATACTCAGCCTATTTTTTTGTGTCTCTAATATTTGGTACTAGTCAGGCTGTTGCTGAAATGATTGTTGAGCCAGTGGGATTCTGAGGTTGTTGTATTGCTTACCATTTGCTGACTGAAGAGCCAAGCCAGTGAGGTAAGGACAGAGACACTGTCCTGAGGCATTCTACCCCTCACTCACTGAGTTAACCAGAGAGCCCCAGACTCTCTTCAAAATTTCTCTGAAACATGCTGTGCTCATATTTGGCACAAGACTTTGCAGAATGCCCTTGCACTTGTACTACAGCCTTTTGGACTGTTAGTTTACAAACCATTTGAGTTTGTTCCCAAATCTGTTATGCTGTTGTGTTGATTGCTGTAATAATACAACGTTATCAACTACTATAGAAATCCAGAGAAAGGAAAACATAAAGAAGGGAGGGAGATTTTAACGAAAATTTAAGATGAATCCTTTGAAAAGATTCAATAAAGTATCACTACAAATTACTCTCAAGTTAACAGGGGTAAAGATGATGCTAAAAGATTTGTGAGAAAATCATTAAGATTTGATAGATTCTATGTTGAACCTGCTGAGATATTTTAAATTTTCATTGTTCTTCTTGGAGATTGTAGTGTGTTCCATTTGTGGTTTCTGCAGGAAAGACTATTTGTTTTAGCCATTTGATCCGTGCTTAGAAAAAAAGGCCTTGTGCCACTTCACAAGACTGAAGAGAGAATAACGTTGATAGGGTTCAGGATGATATACATTGTTTTCTCTGGGAATTTATTTTTTTGTTTAAAAATTAGCAAATATTCTACTTTTCTCATTTCTAGTGCCCAATAAGGCTCATCTCAGTAAAGTCCAAATAATGCATCTTACTTCATAACACCTTAAATATTAAGATATTCCTTTAGCTTTTGATTCTGCTAACACCAACATAAGATATCTTGCCACATTCAGTGCTGAAACATTGGAGATGTTTGCTTCCTCTTCAGTTCTAGTATTTTTGCTTCCTTAGGTTTTTTCCTTGTGCCTATGGAATAGATTAGGGGGTTTGCTGAGTTAATATACCATGTCACATTTGTTTAGAATTCAACAAGCATAAATGCATAAAATCAAAAGGATAGTCAAATAATGTCAAAATTCTGTTAGACTACAGATGTTGTCAGTCTGTCTGAGTTTTAGAATAGTCTTTACATAGAATTACCTTGGCTTAGGATTTATATTTCTGATTTAGCCTTGAGAGCAGAGTTCTCAGCTTCTTAGTCCTGAGCTCATTAAAACAAAAAAGTGGACAGTTCTTTTTAGAAATAATTTATTTAATTTAATCCTCTTGAGAGTCTTACATATACAGTAAGAAATCATGTTCACAAACTTAATTTTTTTAAAGTTCAGTAGTTGTCTTTGGAATAGTGGGAGACACAGGACACAACAGAAACCCGGTTATCAGTGAATGAGATGGGTTCTTGCTGAATTCAGTAGACCAGGTCTTCATCAAAGTATCTTAAAGGCTGAACTCACTGGGTTATAAATTCCCATTTTCCTTCTCATTGTGCATCAGAATGAACCCTGTTTTATACCAGAAATAGGAAGATGGTTAGACACAGAAATTAGTTTAGATTAAGCATTGCAATCACCTGACTCATTGGAGTTTTCTGAGGAATTCATCAGGACTAGACCAGCTGCCTTCATAGTAGAATTTGGTCCCAGGATTAAACATGGACAAAATTCTCTTTTCTAGAGGAAACTACAAGCTGCTGTGTCTGTCTTTGCTTCACAGTACAAGAGGAGAGGCGTGAGAAGGACCAGCAGAATGACTCCAAGGTCCCAGATGCTGTAAGGGCTGAGAGCCTGTGGTGTTTGGTGATCCTTTGGTCTCTGACCTCACAGCAGTGTCTTCCTGTGCACACAGTCACTGTGTCTCATGGACTGGACAGTTCCCAGAGATGCGGGTTTCTCTGCCCTTCACTCCATTCTACAACATGTGTCCAGTTCTCTCATCATGCGCTGCTGCATTTAGCACCTTCATGGATATGCCACAGCCAGCAGTCAGCACACACTGTAAGCATCATTAAAGTCCAGAACTGTCACGCTGTCTGCCAGGAACCTCCATGCCAGAACTGCATGTGACTTGAGTAGTTAGTGTGCCCTTCCGAAAGCCTTACGTACTGAAGAAGGCGGGAGGAAAGAGGTGCCTCTTCTGTCCTCCTCCCCAGTTCCACAGAGCCCAGCTTGGAGATCCACGCCTCAGCTGTCCTTTAATATAAACCAACCCTGGCTACTTTTGGTTAACATGAATGTTCTATTTTTTATCAGTTGTCTGTTTTGCAGATATAATAATCAACATTTTATAGCTAAAACTTCTTGACTAATAAAAGTTTATATTTATGATCAGAGATTTCAGCTCCTCCTCTCTTTTTCCTTCCTTTTCCTTTTCTTTCTGCCCCTTTCTCTTCTTCTCCCCTAACTCCCTATTCCTTTCCTTCCCCTTTTTCTTATCCTCTTATTCTTCCTGAGATCTCACTGAGGGTATTACAGTGCTTTCCTTCTTTTTAAAAATGGTTAACACGTAATGTATGAATACAGCCTCCTTCATAAAAGACGAGAGTATAACAGATAAAGCTAAATTCCTCTTTGGCTTCCACATCAGTCCTTGCATTTCATATGCCCCTCTCCTACCCCAGGACAACAGCTGATATGGACTTAGAATGCATCCTCCCAGATGCACACAGACACACACCCCGAGACAGTTTTTATATTAGTATCTCACACTGCCTGTGTTGTTTATTTACATGTGTACTTTCAAGTTGAGTCAGTGTGAGTTAGATCTTATATAAATCTAGTCCATTCCTTTTTGCTGATCTGATCGATGCTGTGGGTATGCCTATATCACATTTTATTTATTCTTGTACTAATGGTAATGGACATTAAATTTTTCCCAGTGTCACGAACAATGGTGTAATGTATAGGTTTTCTTTAGTGTATGTACACGTGTTACTCTAGGGTTGATCTCTAGGAGTAGAATTGAGGATCATCTGTATCATAGTGTTGCTGTTTATTTTGTTGGTAAATTTTTCTCTAGCTGTCAAAATACATTATTTGGAGAGAAGCTCAGCTGGTCCCAGCACCCGGAAGGAAGCTCCCCGCCTCCGTCCCAAGCTCCTAGGACAGAGAAGGTGAGCTGGTCCCAGCACCCAGAAGGAAGCTCCCCCACTGCCATCCCAAGTTCCTAGGGCAGAGAAGGTGAGCCGGTCCCAGCACCCGGAAGGAAGCTCCCCACCTCCATCCCAGGCTCATAGGGCAGAGAAGCTCAGCCGGTCCCAGCACCTGGAAGGAAGCTCCCCACCTCCATCCCAGGCTCCTAGGGCAGAGAAGCTCAGCCGGTCCCAGCACCTGGAAGGAAGCTCCCCTGCTGCCATCCCAAGCTCCTAGGGCAGAGAAGGTGAGTGGGCGCCAGAAGCACCCCCCGCCCCATTGTGGAAATGAGAAGACACATAAACAAGCCTCAAAGGCAGACTTCCAGATGACCTACAGCAACCCCAAAGGGAAACGAGATGGAACAATCTGATACTCAACCACCTGGACTCTCTGAACTGGCAACAAAAGAGGATCTGGGAAAAATGAAATCAGAAATAATTACTCAGATAACAGCAAAGATTTTGCTCATGGTGCAAGACATGATTAATAATCTAGAGAGGACACAGATAAAAAAATAGATCTGAGGAACATGATGGAATCCCAACATAGGAAACAAATGGAATCCATAAAACAGATACAAACAGATTTCCAAGAGATTAAAAACTCCATCGAAAGTCTGCACAGCAGAATGAACCAATGTGAGGATAGAATTTCACATATAGAAGATAAGATTGCAATTAGTGAGGAGGAAAAGAAATATTGCTTTAAAATTGTAAGGGAACATGAGAAATCAATCCAGCAGCTGCTAGATGATGCAAAGAAGAATAACATAAGACTGATTGGAGTCAATGAAGAAAGAGGAGAGAGTGCTGATGACATAAAAGAACTCTTCACAGGAGTGATGGCAGAAAACTTCCCAAGGAGGGGAAAAGAACTTGACATACAAATAAGTGAGGCATATAGGACTCCAGCGAGCCTTAATCAAAAAAAAAATCTACACATAGGCATATAATAGTTAGGATTCCAGAAATCCAACAGAAGAACAAAATTCTACAAGCAGTGAGAGAAAAGTAACAAATCACATACAAAGGAAAGCCCATCAGAATCACAGCAGACTTCTCAATGCAAACCCTCAAGGCAAGAAGAGCTTGGAGTGATGTATTTCAAGCCCTAAAGGAAAAGAGCCTCCAACCCAGATTGATGTACCCTGCAAAACTATCTTTCAAAATTGATGGAGAAATAAGATACTTTCATGATAAAGAGCACCTCAGGAACTTCATGAATATCAAACTGGCACTCCAAAAAATTTTAGACAATACCCTAGGAAAAGACAATGAGGATCAAACCCCAGGAAACCCAGCGGAATGAATCCATTTGGTGTGACAAATTAAACACAAAGCAGGAGAATCCAACAAAAAGAAAAGTCTTAAGGCTTTTAAAATTTTCGACTTCATCTTCCTAATGAGTGTATAATTCAATCTTATTATTGTACTGATTAGTATTTTTCTGATTCTAGAGTTGCACACCATTCCTTATGCTATACTGGCTATTTATTATCCTATGTCTACTTTTTAATTGGATTGTCTATTAATGAGCTCTAAGAATTCTTTATATATTCTGGTCATAGGTTATATGCATTGTAAATATGGTCTGTTTAAGGACTACTTTTCATTTTAATGATGTCATTTAAAGTTCTAAATTTTGGTGGAATCTCATTTATCAATTTTTTTGTTTTATACATCATGTCTTTTGTATCCTAGGTAGTTTTTGCCTACCCTGAGTTCATAAATATTTTCCCTTATAATTTCTTCTTAAAGTTTTATACTTTTAGGCTTTCTTATTTAGGTTCATAGATCCCTTCAAGTTATTTTCATGTATGGAAAAAAAGGATTGAGGTTAATTTTTTATATACGGATACCAGGTGTTCTAGTGCCATTTGCTGAAGGCACTCTCTCTTCCTTGGCTCTTGAATTGAACTTATATTCTATAAAATGCTAATGTTAAATAATCTTTCAAAGCTCAGTGGACCATATATGTGTGGTTCTATTTCTAGATTCTCTGTTTTATTCCAATGATCTATATGTCTTTCCCTACACCAACACTGCCCTGATTACTGTAGCTTTAGAAGAAGTCTTAAAATTAGGTACTAAATGTCTTCCAACACTGTTTTTGTTTTTGTTTTTTAACTTTTCTAGGTCCTTTGTACTCCTACATAACTTTTAAATTTCAATATCCAATTCTTCATTTATAGCAAGTATACATAAACCTGAATTTTTATATATACCTTGTGTTTTCTAATCCTGCTAAATTCAAGTACAAGTTCTAGGGGCTCCTAGAGATTTCTTAGTATTTTCTCTGTAGATGATCATTTCATCTACATATAAAGATTTTGCTTCTGCCGTGCCAATCCTATCCTAGTTGTGTCATTTTATTGCCAGACTATTTTGGTGGGGACTAGGTTTCAAAGTTTGATGGACAGATAAAGAGTAAGCATATCTGTCCTTATTCCCCACCTTAAGGAGAAAGCATTGTATCTTCCCCATTCATATAAGGCGTTCTCGCTGGAAGTATGGAGTACATGTCTTTAATCTGTTGAGAAGTTTCTGTTCTACTTCTAGTCTCCTGATAGCTTTTACCATGAACAGCTGTAGAATTTGGTCCAATACTTTTTCTCCAACTACTGACAGGATCATATGGCTTTTTCCTTTCCTCTGTTAAAATGATGACTTTTGGGAGTGGATCGTCCAGTGCTGAACCAACACTGTCATCCCTATTTAAAAAACCACTTTCTACATCCTGCCAGATCTGACTTCTAATAGTTTGTTTTGTTAAACAAATTTCTATCTATATTCATACTTTTTTCTTCTATTATCTTTATCCAATTTTAGGATTAGCACAATGTTGAGTTCCTAAAATGAGGGGAGAAGTGTTCCTTCTTTTTTCTGCTTTAATTGTTTGATATAATTTATCAGTTAAAATGTTTATGAGCCTGCTGTTGTCATATAGGTAGGTTTTCAAGCTAGGAATATACTTTCTTTAATAGGTGCTATTCAAATTTTATATTTCCTCCAGGGTTAGTTTCATTAATTTGTCTTCTAAGTTACTTCTTAGAAGTTGTCAAATTTATTTCAAAACAGATTTTTGTAATATGCTTTCTATATCCTTTTAAATTCTGTAAAATCTGTGGTAATGCCTCCTAGATCTTAATATTGTAATTTAAAAAATGTATAATTGATATTGTGTAACAGGAAGAAAAGGTCTAAAAGAGCAGGGGAAGTGGGAGGGGTAGGGGAAGGGAAAAAAGGGAAAGGAAAAAATATGAGAAGAGGAAAAAAATGGAAACAAGGTCTTTGCAAATAGGGAAGGGTGGAGGGGGTGAAGGGAGGGCAAGGGAAGGGGAAAAAAATAAGAACCAAGAGACTCATATAATAGTACAAGATCCCAATGATGAATGTAACTGTATTTTATACCTAAAATGTACCAATAAACTTAATGGGGGAAAAATACATTATTTGGATAGAACTCATAGGATCATGGCCTTTTAGAGATCAAGGCTATCTTGCATCACTTCTTGCTATGAAGGATTAATTTGTTTCTTCTATTATTAGTATTTAGTATTTCTACCCCTGAGCTTTCTCCTGTTCCCCGTGCATTTTATGCCTTAGTAAAATCCTTGTGGCTTCCCCTTTATTTAGTAACAAGACTTCAGATAAAATGTATATTGTTACAAAGTCATTTTGGCAGGGATATTACTATATTCAGTTTAAAACATCTGCTTTTTATTAAAATACTCTCTGGCGGCGGAGTGTGCTGGTTCAGGGCTGTAATCCTGGGGTTGGGGCTGAGACGGGAGGATCCGAGTTTGAGGCCAGCCACATAGTGAGTTCTCGACCAGCTTGGACTACACAGGGAGACAGACGTGGCTCAAAAAACAAACAATAAATGGAACAGAACCAAAAATACTTTTTTTTTCTTTTCTTTTTCCCTTTTCCGTTTCTTATCCTTTTTTCCTCCCCTTCCTCTCCCTTTTCTTCTCTTCCTTTTTCCTTCCTTCTCTTCCTTTCCTTCCTTCCTTTTCTTGCTTGCTGGCTTGCCTCAAAAAATAACATTCATTTTAAAAAGCAATAGAAGGGCCGGGGATTTAGCTTGGTGGTTTGGCCGCCTACCTTGCAAGCCCAGGTTCCAAGTTCGATCCATGGTACCAAAAAAAAAAAAAAAAGCAATAGAAAACTGTTAAGAAAGGTGTCTGTCCCTGGACTTCCTCTTTTTCCTGCTCCATTCTTCCTCAGATCCAGCATTGGAGCCTAGCAGAGGCACCAGTCCTTTGAAATGAGGTCAGCGATACTGAGGGACCTGTCCTCAGTGGAATGTGTTATAGAAAGTATCCATGTCCTGCAGGGTGCTCTGGCCTTCTTTCATGGTGCTGATAGTCAAAATGTCTACTGTGACTGATTCTTTGGCACGCAAGGTTTTATTCCATGCTGCTATGTTCTGGGGGCACTAGTAGGCCCCTTGGAGAGGGGATTACCCTCCGAAGAATGTACGATTTAATATATGTGAATGATTAAGTGGAAAGACATTACTGAGAGGCTGATAACTCAATAGTCAATAATGACATTCTTATCTAAAACTATACACAGTCCTATAAAGTCTTACCAGTCTCTTCTACATGTATTGCTAACCTACTCAGTCATTAGCTACGGGACAGGCAAGAACCAGGGACTCCTAACTGCTATCAAATCATTTAATGTGTTGTAAGAATTTTTTTATGTAGTCATGCTATATGCTTTGGATCTGACATGTCCCCCAAAGACCAGTATGCTAGAGACTTGGTTGCCAGCCTGTGGTCTTACTGAAGGTTGTGGAAATTTTAGGAGGTAGGGCCCAGTGGGAGGTAGGTAGGACACTGGGCGTGCAACCTTAAAGGAGGATATTGGTTGGGAGTCTGGCACCTTCTACTTCATCTCTTTACTTTCTGGCTGCCAGGAGCTACCCAGCTTTATTCTACCACATGCTCCCTGACATGATGTTCTGCCTCACTAAAGGCATAACACCAATGGAGCCAGGTTTAAACACCATGAACTGAAAATTCATTTTCACAGTGACAGAAAGCTGACAATTAAGTCATAATGATGTTTTGGTCAGCAGTGGACCACATGTACGATGGTGGTCTCATGAGATTATAATGAAGCTGAAGAATTCCTGTTTCTTAGTAATGTAGCTTTTGTAAGATTGTAGCATGGTATGTTTATAGTGTTGCTGGAGTAGTTGTAAAATTATGTACTGTATGAAATGTTTGACAATAATGATAAAGGACCATGTTACTGGTTTATATATTTATGTTTTTATTACCTTAGAG
Source organism: Heterocephalus glaber (assembly GCF_053883595.1). Taxonomy (NCBI): domain Eukaryota; kingdom Metazoa; phylum Chordata; class Mammalia; order Rodentia; family Bathyergidae; genus Heterocephalus; species Heterocephalus glaber. Next base: position 8,653,753 of record NW_028258444.1, on the reverse strand, counting down.
TATACTTCTAAAATGAAAAAGATTCCTGGAAAACAGCATGCTATGTTAACTCCAGCAATAGCCTCGTATAACTCTTATTTCCACTCCTCTTGATTGAATCATTTTCCCTTATTCCTGATGTAATCTCCTATTGGCTCTGTTCAGCGAATAGCCCTAGGCAGAGGAGGCTCTGTGGCATACAGTTGTACACCGTATAACTGGGTGTGTAAGGAGGCTGTCCTGTGTAGGTTTTTTTACATAATCTATCTTGATTCTTATTTTTTCCCCATTCCCCTGCCCTCCCTTCACCCCCTCTACCCTTCCCTATATTTAAAGACTTTGTTTCCATTTTTTCCTTTTCTCATATTTTTTCTTTTCCCTGCTTTCCTTTCCCCTACCCCTCCCACTTCCCCTACTCCTTTAGACCTTTTCTTCCTATTTCACATTATCAGTTATACCATTTGAACCTTATTTACACTTTCAGTTTCTCACACCAGAGAAGCTATTCGGTATTTACACGTGTGTGTCCTATTTATTTCACTTAAGAGTATGGTGCAGTTTGCATCCCAAGTCATTTCTCTTTACCAGCTTTCACTTTCCCCATGTTTTCCTGGCTTCTCTACCTGTACTTTCTCTAGGGTAAAATGAAAAAATAGTGGGAACGGTGCAAATTTCAGAAATGAAATATGTTTGTATACATGGTGATTTTTGGCAAGATAAGTGTTCACCTGACTTCTTACTCCAGATCAGTTTGAGAAGTATTCAGGAAGTGTCCTAAATGAATTTTTATAGCTCTTTTGAGAAAATTGTGTAACCAACAATGATGGTTATTATTGGTGTCCCCTTCCCAGTGTTTGTTGCCAGTTGGATTTCAGCAGTGTAGATCTTTTTGTTGATGGCTTTGAGTAAATGTCAGTCCACACAGTTGGAGAAAGTTTGTGAGAACAGCTGAACATACCAGTGTTTGCTCTTCCTTTGTGAGTCTCCGAGACTTCTGTTTCCTTACCATGTCGATATTTAGGCAGTGAAGATCATTTCTCCTAAATATCCATGCCTTCTCTTGATGAGGATCTGGAGCTTTTGGACCATGGGGATGTGGTGCTGCTAGTGTGTGGACGTGATAGGTTGGTGAGCTCTCTTTGATTCTTATTGTTCCATCTGAGATCAGCCAGCAAGTGGAGTTTTATGGACGGAATTGTTAATTCCACAAATTCAGATATTAAAATTGTAAACCTACAGTGTATTTGCGATGGATCCTTTAAAGGTGTCATTAGGGTTAAGTAGGGGTCATGAATGAGTCCCAATCCAGTATGACTGGTGTTCTTATAAGAAGAGGAAGGTGCATCCTTAATGCCCATGCACAAAGGAGAGACCTTGGTGGGGTGGCAGGGGGCTAACAGCGGAAAGGCAGCCATCTGCAAGCCAAGGAGAGGCTGGCCTCTGAGGACCTGCTCTGCTGCTACCTTGGGCTTAGACTTCCCATTCCAGAACTATGAGAAAGTAAACTGTTGTATAAGTCACCCAGTCCGTAATATGTGTTGTAACAGCCCTGACAAACAAGCAAATGCAGATCTTGGCTGCTTGGCCCTCATGGGCTGTGTTCCCTCTGACTAGGTAAGAAGCATTTTAAAAAGACCTCTGGAGTTTCAATTTGAATTTAGTAGAGGTTCACAAGTTTTATAGCTTGCAGTTTCTTTTTTTTTTTATGTAGAAATGATTGCGGAATTACGGCAGTGACAAGACTATGGGATACATATTATTTGTTTTTCTTTTAAGGTGAAAGATGTTAATGTATGGGTTTTTTTCTGAGCTAAAACCTCAGTGTTCAGGTTTAATTTCAGTGTTGGCACTTTGTGAAGAATAAGTAGGTCTTGGGTTGCAGTTTGGGCACTCGTCTCTAAAAGGTTCACCATCACTGACTTAGAGCATAGAAAAGACAAAGAAGATATTTGAGATCACATTTATATGCTTACTTTACATCTTTAGAGTATTTTCCATGCTTAAAAACCTTTTAATTAGTGCAGATGGCGTAAATCTCTTTCAGAGCCATGTACAATGTAAATTCTTCTTGTGGTCATGTTTGGTACACCAAGTATTGTTTTGATGCTAGTATTAATGGAGGTTTTTAAGTTATATATGGCTCTTTTGAAAAATTAATGTTTGTTCTAGTTGAGTTAATTTTGATTTTCAAATACTGAGTCCTGTCATATTCCTGTTCACTGAAATGATCATTTTATAGATAATGGCACCATCTTTTTGTATTAGTACTATATTCTTTTCTAAGGTTTCCATATGTACCTCTCATTTCATCATCTCAAAAACCTAGAGTTTAGCATTACTCTTAATTTTCAGATTAGGAAATGATTTCAAGAGAAGTTTCTGTACTTTGTCAAAGACACACAGTAAATTTATGGATTGAGCTCATGCTTTGTAATTCCCCAACAAGAGCCCTTTTTCTGTTTGTTATGCCCAGGTAGCCCAAGAGTCCAAGGGGTAATAAATACATTTGACAAGCGGAGAAGTATGTGTGCATACATGTGCGTTATGAGAGAAAATGCGTGTTTCCCTTGTTTCTAGTCTCTCGTATTCTTCTTCTGGCCATTCTACAGCAAGTATTTTATTGCAGTGATGATGAGGTTGTGGTTTTTCTTTCTCTGAATTTTGTGTATATGTGTGCACATGTAAGTGCAACAGCATCAAAATACAGCTTGAAGTAGAAAGATTAGTTTGTATTATCTGTAAATCTGATAGTAAGTTGGGTGCCGTTCCTGGCTTTAAAAAAAGGTTTTAAGATGTCTACAATTGTTAGTTCTTTTTTTAGTGGATACCAGAACCTGTTTATTAAAGATAAAAGATAGGACCTAGCTATATCAAAACCTTATTCTCTGGAGAAACAATGTATGTAACCTTCAGTCTCCTGAGGGGGCTGTTCATGAAGGTTCCTGAAGGTTCCTAACAGTTCATGAAGGTGATGTGTTAGTATTCAGAGAAGTATTAAGCTAGCTTCTTCTTCCCAGGGCATTACCTGTTTCCTAGCAACTGATGCACACGTGGAAGATGTAGAAGTAAAGCCATTAGGGACTTGTTCTGTTCTGCATCTCAAACTGTGTCTAAGAAATGGTAGCCAGACCACTATTTCTCTTGACAATTTCTAAAAGCTTCCCCCCCACCCCTTTTTGTTTTTGGTTCTGGGGATTGAACTCAGGACCTTGTTGTGCTTGTGCGGCAGGCTCAGTGCCACTGAACTAAATCCCCGGCCCTAAAAGCTTCCCTTTTACATCACTTCTAAAAAAGAATAGTCATAAGAGATTAGCATGAAAAATTGAGTACTAGTAAAATATTAAATCCAAATTATTGGGAAATTTTATCACTAGTAATATTTCTTGAATAATCTTTGCTACTTATGTGTATCTGAAATGATGGTTACTGGGGTAAAGAGATGGAATAAATTCTGTTTTATATTTGAGAATTAAAATCCTTTTATTTTACTAGAAGGTTCTTTTTAGATTCCTTAGTACTTTATAATTATAAAGTCAGATACATCTTCACTTCTTTTTTTTTCTTTAAAGGATAGTAATGAAATATATATATATCCATATTTGTGAATTTTAAGTCTCAGATTGGCAAAATAAATGATGCTTTCTGAGCTAAGTGGTATATTTCACTTTGGTAAAGGAAGGAGGAATAACCACAACCAAGGTCTAATTTCTCTTAATAGGAAATTGATAGTTGTTTGATGATGTCAGTTTTTGTAAATTTTAAAAATAGTATGAAATTTTACTTTTATGTATTATAATTTTATTGTCATTAATCTTGCTACTTAATTTTGGCCGGCATACATGTAAAGTATGACATTTACTTGTATTACTACTGAGGTGTGTCTGTTAGAAAATATTAGTACTTTAAGCTGTTTGTGCATTTTGGATGACAATCTGAAGTGTTCTTCTATTATTGACTGTCACTGTATACTATAATGGACCCGAGGAAAAGGAGGAAAAGGAAGGAAAAAGTAATGAAAGACAATGGCCAAAGAGAGCAAGAGAAAAATGGAAGGAAAGATGAAGAATAAAACCAAAGTAGCTATGACCAGTAAAAGGTAACAGTGGTGGAACTGAGCCAGGCGTCTGTGCCTTCCTTTATAACATATAAATAAAAGGAATATTGTGCTTTTCTCCTGCCCAGTATTGAATTTGCTCATCAAACCAACACTTACCTCTCAGGGAAAACTGGTGTTATCTATGGGATATGCACAGTGAAAACAGAATAAGGATAGAAAACATGGAGTAATTAGCTTTGTCCTTAAGAATGAACTAAGCACCAGTTTTCTTAGTTTGTAAAATGAAGGATTGGACTAGATCAGGCCTCTCCTAAAAGTCCTTGTCTGTGCTGGTTCATTGGTAAGTTGTCTTTAATTTGCAGCCAATTTGGAAAACTAAATAGTTTGTATGCAGTTCTTTTTGTAGTGTTAATTTCATGGAGTCTTAACTACTGAGAGATTGTATTTTCTTTTATTCACTCTGCCTAGTTGTGCCTTGTAGAATTGTTTGCCATTTTGCACAGGTAACAATTCTCAAATTTTCTTTCCTATTTTTTATAAGTGCATTTCTCTCTGTTACAGCTTTTTCTTCTGTCTCTAATGAGCTCACAATGGCGTTATTGTTTTGCCAAATGGTGGTGGTTCAGGCTACTCCATTGCTGTTCTGTACTCTCACTGTCTCCCATTCCCGAAGTTATCTTTCTTAAGTGGACATAGGAGGCAGATTAGCAAGAATACATCCTAAACACATGTCTAGCCCAGCAGTGAGATACTGGTCTCCCAGGCCTTCAGGTACTTCCCATCCTCACGGATGCTTTTCTTGATCCCTTACATGGTGATTTGAGATGTGAGCACCTCCTGGCCCTTCACATGGTTGGGTTGCTCTCTTCAGAATGTGGGCTACTTAACTGCCCCTTTGTTCTCTGTAGCTCTAGACTTCATTCCTGAGGTCACCTTAGGGCAGTAAAAAATGTCCCTTTCTGGCTGGGATATAGCTCAGTGGTAGAGCACTAGCCTGGCATGGACAAGGCCCTGTGTTCAGTCTGCAGCATTCTAAACAAAAATCATAATAATGTCCCTCTTCCTGTCAGATAATTTTTTCATCTGTGTTGGTCTGAGGTTGCCTAATGTTCTTCTTTGAAACTACTGTCCTTTATTTTGTGATATTAACATTACTTTTTTTGTCTTTTAAAAAATGAAATGGTGATTGTAGATAGTACAGTTTTTGTTTCTGATAGAAAGTCAAAAACTGCCAGCCCTCATAAGCCTATACATCCTGATTTGGTGAACCCAAATATTCTCTTGGCATCTTCTTTCCTCCTCCTTGACTTTGATTATGCTTAAGATCTGAGTACGATGCATTCTACCGTCCCCTCAGAATTGATTTATAACAAGAGAGAAGGAGAACAACAATTGTCGCAGAGATTACACCTTTACTGAAACTCTGACTGCTCCTGAGATTCCCTGGTATCTGGCTTAGCAATGGTAGTATCCATAACCGTGCTCGTGGCTCTTTGGGGTAGGATGAGGAGAGGAAGAAGATGGGCCTCCTTGTGGTTAGGAAAGGCAGTGATGAAGGTAGTAGGGTGCCTTATATTCTCAAAGTCCTTGAGGGGCTGACAGAGCCTGAACCAGGGGAGAGATCTGCTGAAGGCACTGTTGGTGACTGCCTGTCATGCTTGGTGGAAATTAACTGAGGCTGGAATTTCTTCATTAGCCAGTGAAGCATTATTTTATGATGTAAAAGATACAGAAAAATGCTTTGAGTGATGCTAATAGCTGTTTATGAAATGTACAACTAAGTAAATGCATTACTACATAAATGAATTTTTCTTTTTTTTTTCTTTTGAGACAGGGTTTTGTTATGTAGTTCAGGCTGACTTTGAACTCACTGGGTAATCTAGGCTGGCCTCAGATTCACAGCTATCCTTCTGCTTCAGCCTCCCAAGTGCTGTAATTACAGAAATCTGCCACCACACCCATCCTATAGGTAAATGGATTTTGAGCATGGGCAGTAGATTGAGTGAAGGGTGGAGGGAGAGATGAATGCTGGAGTGATGAAAAAATAGAGAAGACTTGTGCCTTGACCCTTGGGTTTGTGAGTCTAATACAGTTGTGACTAATTTGAGTGTGTGATTGTGAAAGTTTGATGTTTGAAAAGCCCTAATACTTTGGGTCTTACTACAGCTTTTATTATAGTGCTAATTGGCATTGCTTGAAAGTTTCTAAACTATGAGTCTGTGATGCAAAGTTCAGTCTGCATGTCACTATATTGCAGTAGCTCAGGTACTGCTGCGACTGGAAGGTCCCACAGCAGTGGTGGTGAACCTATGGGACACGTGTTATTTAAGACAAAAGATGTTCATGTATGAGTTGTTTTTTCTAAACTAAAACCTCAGTATTCAGATTTAATTTCAGTGCTGGCACTGTGCAAATAAGCAAGTAGGGGTTTGGGCTGCAGTCTGGGCACTTATCTCTGAAAAGTTTGCCATCACTGCTCCACAGTGTCGTGCCTAGTTGAGGTCCTAGAGCATGTGCTCAGAAATCCCTTTGCTTTCTTTTGCTCTGTGTCTCCTCGTTCGTGTCCTCAAAGCATCCTCCCTCATGCTTTGTGCTTCACGGGTGTGAGTTACCTGCCACTGGTGTGTGGTAGAGCAAGTAATGCATGTGTGGGCACAGTGATACTTATACTTTTAATAGTGTGAAGCAGAAGAATTTTTATTGGGGGGGTTGCTGCTCAAACAGATGCTGAAAATGAATGCCTAAATTCCCTGTGTACTACCCATGTTTATAGCAGCACAGTTCACAATACAGTAGTTAAATTGTGGAAACTGCCTGGATGCCCATCACCAGATGAATGGATAAGGAAAATGTATATGTACACAATAGAGTATTACTCAGCCATAAAGAAGGAAAAATTTGAATCATTTAAAGGAAGATGGATGGTTGTTGAGACGATGTTGTTAAGTGAAATATATCAAATACAGAGGTGAAGTATCCTATTGTTTCTCTTTTTTTACATCAAATTTTTATTTTTATTTTCTGGCTACAATTTCCTTTTAATAAAAATTATTTCTTATGTGAGAAATCTAAAATATAAATAATTTAATAAAATAAAGGAGTGATGGTAGGAAGCAGGGAGGTAGACATTTTTGAGGTGGGACAGGGAATCTGGGGAAGGGAGGAGAGGTAAAAATAGACCAAAATAAAAAATAGACCAAAAATGATTAAGATTTTAATATATACATATATTTATATATATACACACATATATATATATATACACATACACACATATATATACACACACAGTTCTCCCAAATATTATGTATCACAGACATGTACTAATAAAAAATAAATTCCCTATGCAAGAGTCATTTATCATATCAGTTACATTCATTCATTTATTGAGTATTTATTGAGTATTTTGTATACTTGGCACTTTTCTGACCCTAAGGGTCCTGTGAGAAAATAAGTCCTTACCCTGTTTGAAGGAACATGACTTTCTAATGGAAGGAGGATGAGAAATAAAAAAATACAGTACATACATATGTGTAAGACTATTTGAGCTAGTGAGAGCGGTAACATTTGAGAAGTATGATCCAGCGTACATGACCATAGGTGTCACTAGAATAGTGAGATAGAACTGTTTGTAAGAGAAAGAAGCCCTAGACTTTGAATTGTATTTTCCCTTCATTGACTTCCTGTCAAAATCAGAGCTGTAGTCCCATCAGGGAAAACTTCAGGAAAATGAAATTAAACTATTATTGGGGGGAGGGGCGTTCAGGTAACGACAAATAGATTCCTGGGAGCATTTTTACATTATTTGGAAGTGTGGTGTATTTTACAGCACTGTATGGTCTATAAAAGTTGCTGACCATTGTGGCAACTTTCTTGTTTACCAATACCCCGATTTTCTTTAGAGTCATGAGGTTTGCTGGTAATCCTCTCAGAACCATAATGTAACAGTATTCACTGTAATATATTCTTATGCTGGAGATTTTTGTGGAAAAAACTTACACATATCGTAATGATGTTTTTAGCTTTTTGCATATTGGGCAAGCATTTTTTTTTTTTCCAAGACCTAGTTTCAGCATCATCTGTGGTCCCTCCACCCCCTTTGATGCTGGAATTTGAATCCAGGCTCTTGTGCATGTGAGCAAGTGTTTTTACACTGAGCTACATCCTCAGTCCTTTTTATTTTAAATTTAGTGACATGGTCTTGCTAAGTTGCCCAAGCTGGCCTCCCAATTTGTGATCATCCAGCCTCCCAAGTAGCTAGGATTACAGGCATCCACTATCATGTCTAGTATCTGTTTTGTGTAAATCCTTCCCTGACATTCTCCAGAACCAGCCAGAGCAAGGCATCTGTCTTTGATTACTTGTTTATTCAAAACAAAATATTTATTGAATGCTTGTCACGGTACTAAACACCGTTTTGGGCACTGAGGATTTAGTATTAACTAAAAGAAGCCCTCTTAAAATTTTATTTCTAGTGGAGTAGGGGTAAGCAGTGAATAACAAAGACGTTTGAATGATAGATAGTGATAAAAGTTGGCTAATATTGATCAAGCTGAAACAGAGTGAGCAGACAAAGGATGAGTTGTGCTCATTTTATAGGTTGGTCCAGGAAGGTCAGAGAGGTAGCGTTTGTTCATAAGACTAAAATAAGCATAGTTTCTCTTCTGTAAGAAACCCAAAGTATAAATAAAAGTGAAATAAAAGCTAAATACAGCAGAGAGCTAAATCTTTGGCAAATGGGAAGGGGATCAAGAGATGGAGGGGAAGGGGTTGTACAAAGAGTTAAAATGTGTTATGTACATGTACCCACTCCCTATGATGTCTGTAATCATTATATACTGCAAATATGTACTAATAAAAATAAAAATCTTAAAAGTTGAAAAAGGAGACTAAGCCGTGCCATGTTCTGGGCCAGTGTGGCTGAAGCAAGATGACCTGGAGAGTTTCAGCAGGCAAGCCCAGAAGAGCAAATTAGGTGGGACTGTAGTATTTGGCTTTTATCCTTGAGTGGGAAGGAAAGGCACTGAAGGGCTAACTTAGCTTTAGAAGGTCTCGTCTGACTCCTGTATTCAGAGTAGGCTGGAGTGAGACAAGTGTGGAATCAGGTGCTTTCAGTCCGAGGCCACTGCAGCAATCCAGGAAGGAGATGGTGGTGCTGGCCAACGGCACAGTAATCTAGCTCCAGGTGGTTGCTTTGAGGCTATCAGGGGTGAGAGAGCATAGAACAGATAGTTTTAACTTGTGTGTTGGACATGAGGTAAAAGAGGAAGTAAAGATAACCCCACATTTTTTTAAATTTCAAATACCTAGCAATGATAAAATATGAAGCTTTGGCCATAAATTGTTAAATCATGACCTGATTTTTCCTTTGACAGCTTTTAAACTATATACCCTTTCATTTTACGAAAAACCAGTGTATAAATACATGTATAAGGGTCATGGTCCCAAATACCTTCTATATTTTGTTCATAATTGCTCATAATTCTTAATTATCATATGACTATTTTGAAGGATGGGGTAGCCATTAATTTAGAGAAGCTGTGGGAAAAGCATTGTTATTGTCATTATTGTGTTGGAGAGGAAGTCAGGAATTTGGTTTTGACATATTTCTTTTGAGAACTCTCACATGTGCATGTGAGGGAATTGAGTGGACAGCTCAGTAAGCAAGTTTTTGGTTCAGAAGATGGAAAATTTGAAGTTGTGAATTTAGGAATCAACACTGTATAGATGTACCATGATCTTTATACATGTCTCAATTATAGCACTTGCTTCATTAGTTTGTCATTGTTTGTTGATGTATCTGTCTGTCTACATTAAGATCCACTAGGGCAAAGACAGCATGTAATTTGACATTTTAGTATTTTGTTTATGGCAGCCTGGCTGTGGTGTGAAGCTGTGAAGGTCTGTGGATTTTTATTTTATTTTTTTGTAGGGATGAGCAACTGAGTTTTACTTAGTACCTTGTCCAGGGAAGGCTATATTTCTTAAAACCAAAAGGTTACAGTTTAAAAGCTGGTAAAGAAGAAACCAGGTTGTTAAATTTATAGATTATGGTCAAAGTTTAAGATTTTATCTTGTCTGGGTGTTTAACTCTTGCTCTCAATTGCTGTTATCCTTCTATCTCTAGGAAATGCATGCCTTTCATAGTCCAACTAGACACATAGTCATAATCTCAACACAAGTGCAGCCCCAACCAAGGGCAAGGTAGATGCCTTGGAAGAAATTATCCTCCTTCAAGCTCTGACCTGTAGCCTGTTGGCATGCACCATCGGTATGCCTTAGTTAGATTTATTTTCTTTCGCATTGGTTGGTTTGATCATTATGCACAGAAGTGTGGTTTGGAGGCTGGTGCCTGTCCATAAGTGAATCTTCCCCACCTTGGGCTGCTGTGAATTAAATATAGAAATTGAGAGTTAGCATTTAGAAAATTCTGTAGTAATTCTATGTCTATTAAATTTTATTTAAAATTTAGTTTATATCTTTTTAAAATTTCATTTTCTGGCAATTTATTGTATTTAACAAAAGTATCTGTCTGTAACAAATGAGAAGTTAAAAAACATCACTGGTCCCCTACAGATAGTTTGAGGAGCAAAGTTCTGGTTTACTATGTGAGAAAGCACATCAGCTAATGGAAAACTCTGTTAATTTACTCTTGGAGAGGTGGGTGAGCATGTACTAGACTGGCATGGATCATTATCTCCAAAAATATGTGTACTTTGAAAAAAATTCTAATGTGTTTGTGTGTTTTCCTCATCTTCCTGCTCAGATTTATACGTTGAAATCCTAACTTCCAAGAAGATAGAGGCTTTGGGAAGTGTTTAGTTTCTGTAGGTGAAGCACGCATGTTTGAGATTAGGTCCTTTTAAAAGAGGCCTGAGAGAAATCCCTCATCTCTTAGACCCAGCAGAAGCTACTTTCTCTGAATCAGGATATGGCACCCCATTTCCTGAAGCCTTGTTCTAGGATTTCCCAGCCTCTGGAACTGTGAGAAATAAATGCTTGCTGTTTAGAAATCACCCGGTTTGTGGTATTTTGTTATAGTAGCCCCAACAAACTAGGACAAATTCTTTAACCCAGTTTTGATATAATGACTTATTAATGGAGATGAGGTACTATGGCATGAAGAAGCAGTGAACTGACTTTGTACGTGGAACATAAAAGCTTTGGAGTTTTGTTCAATTTTTGCCATTTAAGCTGTGTTGTCAATTTTGACATTTTGGTCAGTAGGTTATAAAGTATAGTAGTCACCCATGTTTGAAGTTTTGCTTTCTGAGGTTTCATTTACGCATAGTCAGCTGTGGTTCAAAAAGTATTAATATTGGGGATTGGAAGGGAGGGAGGGGAGAGGGAGAGAGAAAATATTCACACAACTTTTGATATAGTATGTTGTTATAATTGTTCCATTTTATTAGTCAACGTTATTGTTCTGTTTTGTTAGTTATTGGTAATCTCTTACTGTGTCTATTATATAATTTAAACCTTGCTATAGGTATAGGGTTTGATACTGTCCAGGTTTCAGGCCTCCACTGGGAGTCTTGGAACATATCCCCTGTGTATAAGTAGACCATATATGATGTTCCATAGGTTATAAGGTATATGACCACTGGATAAATATTTTAACATATAACCTTATGGTGTGTTTTCCCAGGTCAATATATTATTTTATAGTCTTCTAAAAGGAACCTTCTGGTCTATAACCTGTCTATACACCAAGTACTTTACCTTGTTTGTCAGCTCCTGGGACATTTTTATGCCCATAATTTATGTTTTGACACTTGAAATGAAAACTGTCAAAAGACACACTATAAATTAATAACCATTTTATTCCATTTTTAATACTTTTCTTAGCCATTAACAACTCATGAATAATTTTATTTCATTTTTATTAAATAAGTACTAGTAATATGTATTACAAAATGCAAATAATGGCAAACTGATAATTTCAGCCAAAAGAAAATAAATGAGCAGATGTGAGAAATAGAAGGAAAGGAAAGCTGTGGGAATTTTATCAAATCATCTGATGCTAAAGCAATTAGCAGGAGGAGTGAGAAGCAGAATACCCTAGGAAGAGAAATAGGACCTCAGTAATATTGGTTTCCTTCAGACCTTAAAATTTGGAGTTTCCGGGCTGGAGATTTAGCTCAGTGGTTCTGGTGCCTGCTGCACAAGCACAGGGTCCCAAGTTCAATCCCCCGCACCCCCCCCCCCCCCAAAAAATTGGAGTTTCCCCTCTGTTTCTCACTCTTTTGAAATGAAACTTTACAGATTATCATTAACCATATGTTATCATATATCAACCATATGCTATCATCCTATCTTATTTTTAGAATAAATGTTTGCATTTATCCCACCGCCCCATACATGTTAGTTCCCTAAGTACAGTAAGTCCCCTACTTAGGAACATTCAAGTTGCAAACTTTCACTGATACAAACAGACCTCGCATTTTTTTTTTTTTTATGTTTTACATTGTATGTTTACGTCAAGGGTGTCAAACTCATGAACGATTCTGACTTAGGAACGTTCTCCCAGAACAGAACTTGTTTGTGAGCCAGCAACTTACAGCATAGGTCAGAAAAGCAACCTGGTAGACTTAGTATTCTAGCTCTGATAGTCCTGCTTTTGAGGGGCTTCAAATTCACTGTCAGTCTCTTCCTGCTCGATATCCTCAGTGACCTCCTACAGACTGCTTCTTCCATCTTTATGAAGAATCATGACAGCACATTTCTGCCAGTTAATGAGCAAGTGAAAAGCTGTCCATCTAAGGGGTGTTTGTTGTGCTAGTTATGAAGCCAAGAAGATACTGATAAAAAAATTCAGAATCTCTGTAGAATACTCTCAATTTTTAGACAAGAGCACTAGCCTCTAAAAAATAAACTGAAACTGTCAGCTACCTTTTATGTAACATCATCAAAGAAGTGAATGATTTTGATTAATAAATAATCACTTTTGAAAAAATAATACACAGGATGTATTCAATGGAATAAATAATACAAAATTTCTACATTAAATATTCATAATTAGAGGTAGTAACGATTTTCCAATATTTGCTTCCTCTATATATTAGTACTTTCAGTAGTAAAAATTTCCATTTAAGTTGAAACACAAAAGTTAAAATACTTATTTCTATGTCCTTTTTTGTTGAACCACCTGTTTATAGAAAATTGCATTTATTATTGCTCTTCATTATCAACTTTATAAATAGTTTGATTTGGACGTCATGTGAGTCTAAAGGTAAAAATGGGCTCATTAACCAACCAGGAATTATTGAATTGCCTGTGCTCTCCTTTGGGGAGAGGGGCTGTGCTGTACTGACCTCTGTTGCTCAGAGCACTTGTGCTTTCATAAGAATTGCTTGAGGGCCAATTGTTGAGTAACAAAACTTGTCCTCTTGGTTGGCTTAACAAAGGTTTATGGAATGCTAAGTTACACCCGTTCTGTATAGATGCTGTATATACAGTGGTGCTAGAGCTACATGGCTGCTGAGCTCATAGTGCTTACAGTGTAACAGGGAAGACAACATTAATAAAAACACACATTACATTTTTTACTAGTTGTAATGAGATCACTAAAGAAAAAACCCTATGCTCATGAAGGGTAATGCTTTAGATAGGACAGAGTTGGGCATTTAAGACAGACCTCTCTATGTAAGAGAGCATCAGCCTGGGGAAAGAGGAAAACCACGAGCCAAGGCCCTGACCAATGGTGGCAAGCTTCTGGCACTTGTGTTACTGTGTTTTCCTTCTAAGACAAAATATGTTCATGTATGGGTTGTTTTTCCCAAACTAAAACTTCAGTATTCAGGTTTAATTGCAGTGTTGGCACTTCGTGTTAAGTAAATGGGTTTTGGGTTGCAGTTTGGCACTTGGTCTCTAAAAGGTTTGTCATCACTGCTCTAGCCTAAGCAGCAGCTTGGCCTGTCTCGTTGGTTTATAAGCATCTTCTCTGTTTTATCTGAAATTCTTTTACTCAACTAAATATACCATTTTGTAATAAGGTTGCTTCTGAGTGCCTCTGCTGCAAATACCAAATTCTTTTGAAATGGATGAAGGCTTGTAACCACTGAGAATATTCAGAGAGGGCCACAGGCTCTGAAGATGATGCTAAAACAATTTCAGATATAACTTGGGGTGTAAAAACATTGCTGAAATGATTTGGTAACTCTCCCAAGATGAGTTTGAAGGAAAAAAGTTTATAAGTTCTGGTCCATCTCTTCAAAAATGAATGGCATTACTTAATAACTATTTCTAATACGAGAATAGAAAGAGTGTGCTTTTATGGAAAGGCCCAAACAACTCTTCTCTCTTCTTGAGAAAATAAGGATCAAGACAGGAGAACCTCTGTAATTGTGAAGGCAGTTCTGTTTGGCTCAGTTGCTTACTTGTTAGTGTCGGAAAGACATTAGTTTGATACGTGGAAATAACAGGGACTTAGGGACTTTGAAGTCAAGCACTGTCTTTGCCACTAACCAGCTTTGTTCTTTGAGAAGTTGCTTAACTTCTTTGTGCCTTTGTTCTGTAATCTGCCCAGTGAGATTAATACTATAAATTTCAGGAGCAGTGCAGATTAATTTACATACAGCATGAATCTAGCAGAGTTGAATAAATCAATGTTCATGCTTAACTGTGTTTTCCCAATCCTGTCATCCTTGTCTTTTAGCAAAGATGTCAATTACCATGAAATCCAGTCATTTAGCTTAAAATACATACGCTGTTTTCATGCTTTCCTTTTTGAGTTTTTAAAATTTAATTTTCAAAGAAACATGTTTGCTTTGTTAGGGTTAGGAATGGAGAAAGACAATACACTTAAGTTTTTCCACAGGTAGGTTTCATTCTCTCTAATAATGATAAGATCAGAAGGCTTCAAGAGCTGCCAAATGTTTCAGAAGGTGGAAGTTTTAGCTTTGGTAGGTAGAAGATATACAGTGTGAAGATTTTATATAAAATACTTGATAAGGTAAATCAATTTAATATTCCCCACTCAAAAGATATATTTTTGATTAAATGTGAAAACAGTTACAAGTAGGAAACCTGAAAAGTAATGCTTATGAAAAATATTGACTAACTTGAAATGAATCATGGAATTAATAAATGTTCCTGTATATGGTCTACTTCAGTTAGAATACATTTTTTTTGTTCCCAGCTTTCTGGTCATGAATTTACCTCATTGTACTTGCTATTGTCTCTACTTTGGAAAGGGCTATCTACCATGTAAGGTCCTTGAGGGTGGGGACCAAGTCTTCATTCCTCATTATGTCTAAGTGGTTCACGCAGTGGCTTGGTGAAGACAGTAAGTTGTATTCGATGGTAATGAGAAGACAGTGGTGTATGAAGAAGTAAAGTAACATGCCTCCTCTCAGTCATCTTGAATGTTGTTTATGGGAGCAGTTATGTCCCCCATCTTGCTCTAGTGCTGTCATGATAGGTACCTGAGGTGATCTTTTAAGGGTGTAGCTATTTTAAGGTCTGTTTTCAGCTACTAGAAGGAAAGACTAAATCGTGAGCAAGGCTGACACCCTATGACAATAGTGCTTTCTCAGTGACTCAATGATATTGTCATGATATTTCTCAACAATATTTTCACTGTTCTTACCTATGAGTTATTGTATTCCTACCCTTAGCTTAGAAAGAGAATATTCCCATTGTACTGTTAGTATACATAACATTTAGAGTGTTCAAATTTAAGAATATGGTTTAACGTTTATTTATAACTCAAAATTCATAAGCACGTACACATTGAACATTTTTAGCCTTTGGCTCTTTAGAGTGCTGAATCCACTTGTGATGGATGTTAATACAAAGTGAAATAAAAACATTGACATTTAAAGAACTTATCTGCTGTGTGGATGGGTTGTTTGAGGTTTGGACAGCTATGCAGATCAGGTGGCTTACTTGAATACTTAGAGTTTATTTTCAAATTCCTTCTGGGAAATCTTAATTGACTGTAAACTCTACTGTTTTATCTGCCAAAGATAAGATAGGAATTAGAAGTTTTGGTTAGAATTCAGTGCAGCTTTCCATGGAGATGTTTAGAAAATGTCCATTACCTTTTCTTGTCACAAATATGGTAAAAACTTTGGCATTGTTTAATGAGCCACTTCAGTAAAGCTTATTATGTGGGAACATTTTTGAATGGGAATAGTTTAAATAAATCATCTCAAAAGGGTATATGTAGTTAAAATAATTTGTTGGTATTATAATAGACAATATAACTTTTTCCCAGTTATCTCCTTGGGTATTAATTTCTTTGTACTTTATAGAAAATTAGCAAAATAAAATCTAATCCAGTGGCAAGGAGTGATTTTTTTTTTCTCATCACAATTTTTTAAAATTAGAATTTAACAGAAAGTACACAGTTTGCCTAAATGAAATTTGCCTTCCAAATCTGTTGTATGATTGTCTGTACTATAAACTAGAGACATTTCAAAAAGGGATCACTATATTTAGTAGCCATTCAGTGCTTCCCAGATATAGCACAAATACTTGATCATATGACATAAAGCTGAAATATGGGAAAGAATGATGAATATACTTTTTGATACTAGTATGAGCTTTAAGACTTCTGAATGGTAAGATGGAGTAGTATAATTCAGTTATAATCCATGAAAGTACCTGAATTTAATGTCTAGGAAATGTTGAAATCAGAAATTAGTTTTGCCTGTAAAAATTACATGAAGTATTTCTGAGGAAAATAAGAGGTATATATGCATAAAGGAAGCAGGGGAATTACTTAGGAAAGTTCTCAGATAGTTTATAGGCAATGATATTCATCATCATTTCAGGCCATTTATTTAGAATTGTACAAATTGTTTCATGTGATTCTTTCATAATTTGAAAATATCTTATAAAATAAGTGGTTCCTGAAAGTAGTGTTTTGGGAAGGAAGGAGCAAGTCGCAGATTCTAATGTTGCCCTCAGTTTAGGTAAGAGAGCAGAGGTCAGAGCATTGAAGTTGCAAAGTGAAGGTGGTTGGAGACCTTCAGAAGAGCAAGTTTTATGGATTAATGGAGATGAAAGCTGCTTAGAACAGGTTTGAGGAGAGAACAGAAGAAGGTAAGAAAATGGAGATAAAAGGTACAGATTGCTCTCAAGTGGATTTTCTGTAAACTAGCTTAGGAAAACTAGGTCCAAATAGTGGCGGGGATTTTTAAAAAGTTGATTTTTCAGTTTTATTTTCCTATGGATGTTAGTACATCAAGATTATATGCTGATAGGAATAGTCCAGTAGATAATAGAAAATGACATTGGTATGAAAGCATAATTTATTAGGGGACCAATGTTCTCCACAAGTTTAAAGAGATGGATTCAGATCAAAAGTAGAAACTGACCTTGTCACAGTGCTGAATATAATGGGTCAAGACACAGGGACTTAGGATGTAAAACCATGAAGAATACCTACCTACATTAAAGGTAACAGAACAGAATCTAACAAGGTTTGCTGAAATGGGACAAAGAAATACTAGAGAAGAAACAAAACTCTGTAGTGTCAGAGAAGGCAAGGTGTGAGAGACAAAAATAAGAATTGGCCCATGGTATGAAGCATAAAGTGATCAAGGAGAAGGACTACTTCACTATTATCTTAGCAGTTATAATTAATGACCTTTTGAGAGAGTAGTTTCAATAGAATTGATGGCAGGGAGGGGGCAGACTTAGAAAATGAAATGCCAGAAACAGAGGAAGCAAACCTTTTCTTTCAGGAAGTATGGAAGGGTTAGAACTTAGGTTGATAAATTGGGATAGAAAATTAATTTGAGGGCAAGAAATGGAAATAATCATGTGCAAGAAGCCAGGCGCAGTGGCGCATGTCTGTAATCCCAGAACTTGGGGAGGCTGATGGTCCCCCGTGAGTTTGAGGCTATGAGTACAAGGCAAGCCTCAACTACAGAGCGAGACCCTATCTCAAAAAACAAAAAAACAACAAAAAATCATGTGCAAGATGCCAGAGGAGGAGGTAGACAGTATGATGAGCAGTGTAAATAGAAAGAGTCGCTTCTTTGAACTGAACTGAAGGGAAAGACAAACAGATAAAGATACTGAGAAACTTTGTGCTGGGAGTAAAGGAAATTACAGGAATTTATATCATGGCTTCGGAAATGTTCATGATTTCGAGGTAATTTGCAAAGTGAGGTGAAATTATGTCTGAATAGGGAATCTATTTAAAGTCATGATCTTTAGACTGAAATACCATGTTTGGAACAGACATTTCGGGATCATGTTGATGTTTTTTCGTTTGTTTTAAGCCTGTCACTTCTTTTGTTTTATTAGAACTAATTTAGGTTGGTTTGCCCTTTCACAACCATTCAACTCCCACAGGTGTAATTTTGTTCTCTTCTCCTTCCCTCCTTTCATTAAAAGACTAAATGGGTCTGTAACAATAAAGAGAAAAAGCTTTGTGTACCAATAGGCTAAATACAATATTTATGAATAGTACTTTTCAGAAAAGTAGTAGAAAATGGCTCTACACAATTTTCCTAAAACATTTATAGTAACTTGATGAATAATGAATGGGCATAATTTATAATGGCCACATGCTTCCCTCAAATAGAACACTTGTTTGTACTCCTACGTAACAGTTATTTCATGGCTATATTTCTCCTGGGGAGCCATATATTTTTAATTTAAATGTTGCTAAAAGTTTCACTCAAAAGAATCATAGAATCTTGGTGTTTTAAGATACCTCTGAGGACAGGATGTTCTTTAACATCCCCGAGAGACATAGAGCTAGCCATTGCCTTACTTTTATCTAAATTGTATATTCAGGTGATCATTCAAAAATAAAAAGAGAACATGAGCCATACTGGAATGTAGTCTAAGTAAGTCCTGAACAAGTTGAATAGTAAGTTTTCTAAATCTCTGATAATGAATGCAATGCTATACTTTTAATATATGCATAACTGAAATTTAACCAGTGAAAATATATAAAATGAGTTCTATTTTGTAATTGAATTTTGCAGTACAGTGGGCAGACTGAATTTTTAAAGGACAGAATAAGATTTAGCATTCAGAAAAAGGAGCTGGATAAAAACATTTCTAAAGAAACTCACATTTTAATCAGTATTTTAAATAGACACATCCTGACTCTCTTCACAGACTGCCATCAACCGTATGGTAACTGCAGACATGTCTCAAAATAAAACTGCCATATGTAGGTAGATGTTCAAATACTGACCACATCCCTGGAGTGCTTTGTCAGAAGAGCATCATAGACCATAATCAGGTAAAATTATGATTTGTATCATGTTGGAAGATTAGAAGAATCTGCCTAATGAAAAACAACCACAGATTAAAAACAAAAATGCCAAATAAATAAGGTTAGACATTTAAAAGCACAAGCATCTGGAGAAAATGACTTTGGAATTTCCCTTGCCCAGTCTTTATATTCAGTAGAATAACAGAAAAATGCAGTGTTTAAAGCTATTCTGATCTGTGGCCATCAGTATAGATTCATTGGAAATGCTTAAAGAATGATCAATAGGAGGACTTGGCATGCATATCTTTCCTAAGACTGGCAGTCAATGGATGCAAATATTTGCTCCCTGCTGGAGTTGCTTAACCAAATACTAATGTTTTTCCTACTTCTAGAGCAGGACCTGTGGAACTTCTCCCATTTCCTGCTGCTAATCATTCTCAACTGAAATTCTGCCAGTTTTTCAGAACATTTAGATTTGTAGGCATGTGCTTATGAATTAAACAAAAACATAGAAGAAGGAAGAAAACTGTGGCAATTTGGACCAAATATATTTGTATCTTAAGTGGTACTTCATTTTCCTCAACAAGGTAGGAGCAGAGGAAAGATCCAAAGGGGAATTTGGGAAGTAAAAATCTACAAACAATGAGGGATTCTGTAATAGTGATTATTGTAAACCCCTGCCACGCATGTGTGTGTGTATACACCTACACATGGGAAGAAAAAGGAGACTTTAACACCCTAGTTGTGGACAAGCAAGCCTTGCTTCCCATAGGTGTTGTGTTGTGCTGGGTCTTCTTTTTTTGGGGGGGGCAAGTTATGCTTTAATTTGGGCACTGAAGGGATATGAATGTCCTGAATTAATAATATTAATCACTTCTAAATGTTCTTTGAGAGATTTAGTTTTGCTTGCCTTTGATGTAATAGTAGTTGATTGGGTTTGGTCTGTCATGAAATGTGTTTCAAGAGTAGTGTTATGTATGATAGGTTTGTCTTCCAGTCAGATACAGCTGTGATCTGGAAGGAGATGCCTCAGCTAGGTGAAGAACTCTGAAAGTTGCACTGTGCTATGATAGGTTACTGGAATCTCTGCGGTGATCTTTACAGTGCTAAAAGCAAACCCGAAACCTGCCCTTCAGAGAGAAGAGCCCTTCATTAATATGTAGTACTGCATATAGTCAGTGTTTGTGAAAATCTGTTTTTGGAATCATGTTTTTGTTTCTTGATCAGTAGAGTTACTTTAGTCTAAGCTAGATTCCTAAGGAGTTTTAAAAAGTAATTTGAACCTTGTCTTAGTTATTTCCTCTAATTGGTGAGACAAAATACCTGACACCCAAAGTTAAAGGGGGAAAGGTTTATTTGGCTTATAGTTCATAGAGGCTTCAGTCCATAATTTTCTGGCTCAAAGGCAGAGGTGGCAGAGGGCAACAGTTCATGGTGGCAGAAGATAGAAAAAGCAACAAGGGACCTTCACAGTGTCCTTCTGCCCCTTTTATCCCATCCAGAGTACTGAGGTTAGGGCGGTGCCAAACCAGTCACTCATGTGTAGTGGTTTAGTAATCACAGGCCCTTAATCCCAGCATCACACATTCCAGATTCAGCCATCTCTGACCGCGTGAGACTTTGGGGGACATCCAAACACAAGCCACAACAAACCTCTTCCAGATTTATCAGTGTTTCCCAGTTTATCTAGTTGTCCATTTGTACTTTGTAGTATTACTAAATGTAACAAGATGAGTCTTTAATAGAAAAGTTTATGACTTTATCCACAACAAAACAATCAATTTTTATAGAAAGCCAATGACATTTTAAAATTAAAACTAATGTACTAGCTTGCTAATGTGACTGGACTTGCTTTGCAATATTGATTTATCTTAGATATTGGTCTCGTGAGAGTCTTGTTTCATTTTTTTTTTTTGGTACTGGGGATCGAACTCAGGACCTTATGCTTGCAAAGCAGGCAGCGGAACCACTGAGCTAAATCCCCAGCCCTCATGTGAGAGTCTTTAGTTAACCAAGTGCTTCAGGCCATAAAGTGTTTCGGGGAAAAGAAAATAAAGGGGATTGTCTTAATATTATGCAGTTCCTGACACATCCTTCTGGAATAAATGAAGCTGTGCTTATGCCAATTACATGAAATCTTCCTGTTATATCACTTGTATTTGATATAAGAAATAATGTGATCATGTTTTGTCATTTGGATCTGGACATTTTGTTGGTGATTGTTTTCTTCTGAAAAATTGAAACTTAAAACAAGTGTCAAAATGCCATGTGTAATAAAGTATTGTTTTCCTCTATAGAAATCCAGGTTTTTAGTGATACTTGCTTTATAGATTAACCTTTCTTCCAAGGTCTGCATAGGAGGGAGGTATCCTTTACTAACTGATAGCATGTTGATCAGCCCGTCACAGATTTCATGGAAGGAATTTGTTTCTGAGATAGCCAGTGTGTAAGTTAGCCCTTAGAGTGGAAGTTTGATTTCTCTGCTACCATTCAGAATATTTTGGAATTACCATTGTGTATGCAAAATAGATTGTAAAACTCATCATTCACCTTGCGGCCTTCAGGATGTTGTGCATCATCCCTCTTACATATGGTGGCCAAGGGTGTTTGTGAATCTCCTGGAGGGCTTGGATTGTGATGTTACAGATGTCTTTTATCTCATGTGGTCTAGTATAGCTCAACAAATGGAAAATATGGTTATCGTACCATTCCTTTACCAACAACATTTAAATTCTACCCTGTGTGTTATGCTTCTTACTATTCTAAGTGGAAGATGAGAGTACCAAAAATCCATACTTTAAATCAACTGTTGTTTTTTTGTGTGTGTGAACCCAGTGCTCTACTTCTTATTGTGTAGAACTTAGCATCACCCTTTTTACAGAACGTCTTTATCTCCTACTGTATATTTAATGACTGACACAATAGGAGTCTTTTCTTTGTTTGCTTTTGTTTTGTTGCACTGATTCTGGGGTTTGTACTCAGGCCTCACACATGCCAGGCAGGTACTATGTGGGTGAGCTGTCTCCTGGCCCCACACCATAGTTTTGTGTTTTGGTGGAGATAATAGAAGAGTGAGCAAAGAGAATTGGGGCAGGAAAAGAACTACTTTGGCATAAGAGAATACCTTTATAGTGTTGTATATTTGGTTCATTTTTATATCTAATTCCTGAGTATTTTGTTGTACTTAAGATTTTCTGAGAACCATGTTGACAAAATACTCTTTCCTTTAAGATTTCATATTTCAGGGAAACTCATATGTTTGCAGCAGTTATACTTCAGAATCTGGGGACAGTTGCAATGATTTTTTTTGTGTGTGATTACCATCCCATCATAAGATCATAGGACATTTAATTTAGACTCATTTTATTTATATTTATTATGGCACCTGTGCTACATGTCTTATTGGTTTATCACCTACTGGTTTATTAGCAATCTGTATAAAAGCTTTCTGTTAACTTCTGTATAAAAGAAAGAAATTGGAAGTATGGAATCTACTTCTTAAAAATAATGAAGCTATTTAAATTATTTTATGCCATCTTAAAAATGAAGGCTGTTCATTTATTTGCTTATGGAGAAAGAAAACCTATTGAATTTATTAAAGATTTTTAATTTAAAGCTTTCAACCTGTATTCAGCTGTGGAGAAATGTTGCTAGAAACCCATTGGAGCAACTCATAGCATCAGTTTTTGAGGTATTGGTGGGGAATCCTTTCATTATCAAAACATACCTGCCTGTGGGAAAGATGTCATCACATATGAAGCATGTGGAACTCAGAGACAGTAAGGAACTTGCTCAGCATTACACAGGTACTCCATAGTGGAGTTGAATGCAACCCTTGGTTTACTTGACTTGGAGAAATCATGCTTCTCAGTACTGTTAATGGTTGTGCAGCCTTTAACAGATGCAAATGATATATATTTTTATTTCCTAACCTATAATATCGATTGAAAAATGAGTAGGTGAAATAACCTATTACATCACTGAGGATGACAGATGTGAATATATTTTTAGTATGTCATCAGGTGAGAGCATCTTTTCTTTTATTTAAAAATTGTTTTGTCCACCAAAAGTTTTAATGTTAAGAATAAGGTAAGAAAATTTCTCATTTAGTTAAGAAAAGGAAAGTCTTCCTTTGCTCAAGGAAGACTTTTCTGAAGCAGTAATTGTTAATACTTTTTAAAAAATTTTGCTTTGCACCATAGACCCCTAAGATGGTTACACAGTTACAGTTTTCTCAATGGATAATTGTTGGGCTGCAGAATGAATTATTTTACTGCTTCATTTACATAGACACCTTTTGACAAGGAAATATTTTAGAATTAGGAAATAATCCTCAGTAATAACAAAGTAAGGCTTTTGAAAAATAGTATTTCAGTATTACTAACCCCCATCATCATCTGCTTATACATAGAAAAAAGTCTTTATTTTAGCAACCCAGAATAATAATGACTAGATTAACACAGTCATTTCACACAGACCCTAATGTACCATGATCAGCTCACAGGCACGCTTCTGTAGACAACCAGTCCATCCCAGCATCTTGGCAAATTGATTGCCTTGGAGGATTTCAGAATGTATTGGCATAAATGCCAGACTGTGAAGGAATGATGGAGCCACATGGGATTGAATTTATCAATAGCAGCACTCCATTTTTCCAAACAGAGCATGTGCCAAGCACCGGCTTGTAATCACAAACATCATCTGCTGCATATTGAAGATGAAAACATCATGGGTGTGTTCAGGATCTTAGTGGTAGTTTATAATTAATCACAACATTGTTTAGCAACTTGGAATGTGCTTAGATTGCTTTATCCATGAGTTTTCAGTATGCATATTTGCTCTGGTGTTTCTTTCTCCCTCCTTTCTTCCTCATATTCATTAAGCAAATACTTACATAATGTCTTCTGTTGCCATGACCCTGGACTAAGTGCAATGGAAAGAAAAATTATAAAACAGGAAAATTATAAAAATTATAAAACATCAGCCAGGCACCCAACATAATCCAGTATAGCAGAGAAATCAGGTACAGAATTTTAAAAATTAGCCAGGGAGAAGAGCATAGGAAATGACCAACCACCCAAAATCAGAAAGATAGAATCCCAAGCAGAACTAACAATGCAGGAGACAGAATTATACAAATACGAGACTTGTGTGAGTAAAGCACATTACACAACAATTAATGAAACATAGCCAACCTGGAAGATAAATAGTATTAAATAAATCTTGAAAGGTAGGCTGGGGCAGTAGTGTACCCCACAGTGATCAGCTGTGCGCTTTAATAGACAGAGTAGTGGCAGTGTGGAGGAGATGGTTTGGATCTGGGAGACATTGGAGATGTGGAATTCATATATGAAGCTTGTTATTTAATTCATAATGTATACCAGTAACTTTGTTTTCACTAATCCTCATGATGGATAGTGGAGGTAGAGTCTTAGGCTCAGAATCTTGTGGCAGAGCTGCTGTTTCAGCACTGGTTCCTGTACCTACTTTCCACTGCCATGCACTACCTCACTGTGGAGATGGATAGCACCCAGCCCTGGCAGTGGAGAAGAGGAACCAGAGGTGGTGGAACAGGTGCAGAGCAAGAGGAATACACATTGATTCTAATTGAAATTTGACAGTTTATTAGATATAGGAAGTAGGAGGAGAGAGAGCAGATAGTCAAAAGCCGCAGTTCTTAAGTTACTGTGAAATTACATAATACAAAGTGAGAACCATTTTGGGCTGGGAAATTTATATACACATTTTGTTTTGTAGGTCATTAAACTGGCATGTTCTTTTGGGTCTTTCCCTGTGCCTAGTTTCTTAATGCTGTATATGTAGTTTTGTTAGAACAGTCAAGCCCTCATGTCTCCATACACTGTACAGAGTACATTCAAGACAGGTACTCCAGGTATGATAGGTAAATGGACTGGGGAATACCCAGAGAGCTAGGAGAAAAGGCAGAAGAGAACAGTGGTGGTCGGAGGACATGGAATGTTTACAATGAGTATCATGAGAATATGATTAATAGCCAATTAGAAATGAGTAGAAAGATCCTCCTGGCAGCTGGGAGAGCCTGCAGGCAGTGTGGGTCATTTTCCTAGTATTCTCAAGTAGTGCTTAGCTCCCTGGATGTGAAAATAGAGAAAGGCAGTCACACAGTGTAACTGTTTTGTAACAGAGAACTCTAGAATGAAGTCTGGGTACTGTGGCAGATGAGCCAAGAAGAAGATGAAGAAAATGCTGAGTGATTAAAGTCAGGATGAGCACTGAGTAATTATATTCCTATAGCTTGAATTTTGTGCTTCAGTTTTGTGGATTTTTTTATGTTAATTATGTTTAATTCTTATGCCAAGCTGTTTTCTGATGAAGACAGCATTGTGCTTTATGCAAGAATGGAAGCCTCAAAATAATCACCATAAAGCTTCTAAAACTTATGAGAGAATAAACTAGGATGATCCACAGATATTAAGATGAAATCCACAGCGTTGGAATTATAAATGTTTAAAGTGGCCCAGACTAGAAGACAAGCCTAAACCACCATTTGAGAATGAAACATGATACGGTCCGAAATGAAGTTTTGTCTCAGCCCTTAGTCTGAATAGTGAGGATTGATATTCAGTTCAGTCCAGCCAGCAGAAAATGACTGTGTAATTTTTGGGTGTATTTATTTTACAGATTGTGTATATTCTAGAAGGTTCTTTTAGTGTTACACTGTTGTACTTTTTGTCCCAGCAATTTGAGGGCGTGCGAATTCCACAAAGTCATCAGTGAGAACAGGCCTTGCTCCTTCTTCATCATAATTAGACATGTCATCTGCAATCATTGTACTGAAGTCTAAAAGGAGATTCCAAGTATCTTTTGGTATTGATCGTTTATGATGTTCCAACAAAAATTTATTCCATAAGTCTTAAGAATTTAAATCTTCCATTAAGCACTAAGTGCCAGTAGGCAATGGCCATTTCTAGATCTAATCCTTTTTGTCCTGGATTCTTTGCAAAATTAAAAGTAAACTGGTAAATCCTTAAATTGTCCTGGTTCTTTCAATTCTTGTTCCATCTTGGGTATTTGAGCCTTTAGCTTTTCTATGCTGTCACATCCTAATTTTGTCATGCTGTCCATGAACTCTTGCTTGGAGAACTCACACTGAACTTCCATGCAATGATCAAAACACTAATGCTGGCTGGATCAAGTGCCAGGTCATCACAGAATTGCTGTATACCATCTATTCCAATTTTACTTTCATCTTGAGGATCTTTGTATCTGTTGTATAGTTGTTCTAACTTCTTCCTGTCCAATGATCCTTTTATACTCTCTTGTAAATACAGTTCAGGATTTTGGAAAAAATTATCTGTTGCAAAATCTAACTTCCAGTCATTTTGAGAAAGACAACTTACTGCAGTTTTTTCACTAGATTGTGTGAAGATCATAAACTGTCGAACTTTATCCTTCTGCAATGATTTCAACTTGTTCATGTTGGTGTCCTCCCAGTTTTGTGGATTTTTTACTCATACTGTTCATAAGTTGTTGATTTGTTTTCATGCTGAGGAAAATCAACTTACTTAACTATACACTAAAAAATGTCTTGGCATGATGCCATGATTGAGAAGTTAGCTCAGGGTCTTGGTCTACTTCCATATCAGTTGCGACCTTGGGAGAGTTACTTACTCTTTGTGCTTAGTTTCTTCCTTTCCAAAAAGGGGGTAGCAACATCTGTGTTTAAGACTCTTATGATGATTAAAAAATGGTTCAAAGGTACAAGGAGCTATTGAAATGTTGGATAATCCATTCAGATTTGAACAAATGCTTAATAT
The DNA here is from genome assembly GCF_053883595.1 of Heterocephalus glaber. Classification (NCBI taxonomy): domain Eukaryota; kingdom Metazoa; phylum Chordata; class Mammalia; order Rodentia; family Bathyergidae; genus Heterocephalus; species Heterocephalus glaber. Next base: position 8,626,734 of record NW_028258444.1, on the reverse strand, counting down.
CCTTGGTGATTGACAATGATAATTAAATTGTGACTACCTCCCAAATGTGCTGACTGGCAGCTAGATAGCAGGATATTAAGCTTGCTTGGGTACCATAGGGTAGAAAAGAAAACATTGAAATGCTTGTTGATGATTTGAGTTCCCATTACCACCTTATCTCCTACCTGAAATCTTGCAGAGTGTAAGAAATGGCCTCCTCAGAGACCCTGGTGTTTGGGACCTTGCTGAGCCTAACTGGCAGTTCCATCATAGGGCCCTAAATTTCGGAATAGGGAGAGTGGTATGTGAAGTTAGGCAGTGATGGTCTTGCTGCAATGAGGGCCTCTGCGTCATCCATGGAAGCATCTCTAAAGAATTGAGTCTGTGAAGACTGCAGTGGGGAAGCCTGCAGTTTGCATCTTGTAATTTGTTAGTCATGAAGTGTTCTACTTATTTTTTTCTTCACTTTTTCTAGTATGTAGTAAAATCCTTAAATAAGTAAAATGAAAGAAGGGAAGAATAAGTGCACAAAAAACCTTGAAGAAAATTTTAAGGCTTTGTATCCCTGGAGATTCTAATTTACTAATCTGGCATCAGGCTGTATTGGTCCAGTTTAAGCAAATACAGTTGCTGCTGATTAGTAAATTCTGATGCCCTTGTGAGAGAAGATTGTAGCCTTTGAATATCGGAATTTCTTTCCTCAACATCTATTTCACTGTGTCTGTCCTCCTGGTATCTAGAGGCCCTTACTTGTTTAGGTGTGTTATTTATCAGCTCTGCTGAAGTATAATTTTCATGCAATAAGCAGAATATACATAAAACATGATTTGATAAGTTTTGAGATGTAAATATCATTAAATCATCAGAACGATCAAGAGATTGAGCATATTCTTGCCTCCCCAAAATTTTCTTGTTGCCCTTTGTAATCCCTCTTTCCACAGCAACACTGATCTGCTCGCTGTCAAGATGTATGGACTTGGAATTTTCTTTGGGGAAAAGTTTTTTTTTTTTTTTTTCTTTAAACAAATTCAGTATTTTAGTAGCCTCTGAGCCTGGCTCCTCAGGCTATTTTTTCTTGAGTGAGTTTTGCAAAATTCTATATTTTACAGAATTTGTCAGTTGCACTTACAACATTTGATAGCATAAAATTATTTATCTTGCTTATTATTGTTGTGTCTTTGAGTTCAGGTGTCTTATATCTGATATTTTTCATTTATATGTTCTCTCATTTTCCCTGATCTGTTTGCTTGAGCTGCTGTAACAAATTACCACAAATTTGGCAGCTTAAAAAGTAGAAATTTGTTCTCTAGTAGTTTTGGTAAACAAAAGTTCAAAAGCAGCTTCACTGGGTTGAAATCAAGTTGTCACCAGGCCCATAGCCTTCCAGAAGTGCTAGGGGATGATTTCTTCCTTGAGTTTTCCAGCTTTGAGGCAGCCACCATTCCTTGGCTTGTGACCATAGCAGTGTTCTCTGCATTTCCCCTCTCTGTTCTGTCTGGACCTGCTACTGTCTTATAAGGATGTATGTGATTGCATTTAGGGCTAACCCAGTTAATCCAGGGTAGTTTTCCCATCTCAAAATCTTTATATCTAAAAGTCCTTTCTTTTTGTCATCTTAAGATAAGTTTCACAGGTTCCCGAATTAGGATATGCATATCTTTGGAGGGGCTGTTGTCCTTCTGATTGCAGTCTGACTGGAAGCATATTAATTTTATTGATCTTATCAAGGAACCAGCTTTTGGGCAGTTTTTCTTCTCTCTCTTCTTTTCTATTTCATGGATTCTGTTCTTTATTATTACAGTATTCTTAGCTTGTCCTTACTTTGGACTCATTTGCTTAACATTTTCTGGTTTCTTCAGGTCAAAGTTGAGGTTATGTGAAGTTTACCTCTATTTTGTTTAGCTCTAATTCCCCCAAATATTTTTTTTTTTGGTACCGGGGGTCCAACTCAGGTCCTTGCGCTTGCAAGGCAGGCAGCGAAACCACTGAACTAAATCCCCACCAGAGCGCCCCCCCCCAATATCTTTTTGCCAGTACTAGTGATTGAACTACCAGTGCTCTACCACTGAGCCACATCATCAGCCTTTATTTATTTATTAAATTTTAAGACAGGGTCTTGGTCAATTTCCTAATCTATCCTTGAATTTATAATCCTGCAGCCTCAGCAGCCAAGTAACTGAGATTACAGCTGTGTACTATTATGTCCAGTCACAAATTTTTATGTGTTGTATATTCATATACTTTCATATTCTTTCTAATTTTCATTATTTCTTTGATCCTTAGAACTGCTATTTCCAGTGTGGGGAGCTTCTACCTTTCACCTGTTAATTTCTATATTAATGTCATTATGGCTGAAGAGCAGTCTTTGTATGATTTGAATTCTTTTATGTTAATTGAGACTAATTTTACAGCTCAGAATTTAATCATTCTTGGGTAAATGTTTCGATACATTAAACTAACACTCTTTAGGAATGTGTATCCTACTGTTATTTAGCAAAGTACTGTTTAAATATCAGTTACTAGGCTAAATTTGTTGGCAGTGTTATTGACGTCTTCCACATCATTGCTGATTTTCAGACTCCTTGTACTCCCCCAGCTATTGAGAAGACAGTGATGCAGTATTAGGGTATAATTGTGGGCCCATTTCTGTTTGCAGTTCCATTTTTTGCATATATTTTAAAGCTCTTAGTAATGCAGAAACATTTAGGATCGATATTTCTTCTTGAAGAATTGATTTCTCTAGCATTACAATTTTATTTTCCTGTCTTTTAAAGACCTGGTAATTTTTATTGTAAGATGGCAGATGTTATGAATTTTATCTTAATATTGAGCTCCGTTCTGATCTGTTATAGTTACTATACTTGGTAGAAGCAAAGTCTTGCTTTCCATGTATTTTAGATGATACTCAAATGATATTTAATCTAGAATTAAATTTGCACCATTGCTAAGGAAAATTCCTTCTGAATGCTCTTCCTTATGCTTCAGATTTTTCACTTCAGTTGGTAGAAACAGCTGTCTTCCCAACCCTATATAAGCTCTTGGGAATTATTTCTCTAATTCTTTCTAGGGCTCTTTCCCCTATCAGGCTATTTTCCTCACTGGGGGGCACTGAGCATCAGTATTCAGGGGGGCTCTAAAAAACCCCAGAGTTCTCAGTCTCTCCCTGAATCTTCATTCTTCCTTCTCTGCCCTGTGAACTTCAGCCCCTCGTGCCATCTTTGCTCTGTAAGCTGCTTCTGTTTAATTTAAGACCACCAGGTCTTCTGCTTCCCCTTCTCATGCTACAGCCTGGAAACTTCTTTGAGGCATTCAGCTGGGACCATTGTATGGTTTGCTCCATTTGTTTCCTGAATCTTGGGGTCACAGCCCTTCATTGGGCATTATCCAGTATCACGAGCACTACTGTTAAATGCATTTTTGTCTGACCTCCATCTTAGCTGGAAATTGAACTCAAGAGCTGAGATTTCATACAAAGTGGGTTCTAGCACATTTTTAATTGTATTCAGAGTGCCATTAGGAGGCTCAACTCACACTAGCCATCATTGGAAATAGCTCCTTGGTAGGCTTTCTCTTTTTTATTCCTGCTACCAGAGCCCCTGCCACACTTGGAAAACCATGTCAAGGTGACTTAGCAACATGGTAATATGAGGGTTCAGAAAGGAGGAAAAGACGAATCCCTTTTGGTTTCTTGAATCCACTGTTTTACTACGTGTCTATTTTGGGTTTTTCATTTCTAGATTACATTAGTTGGTTAGAGGGTTTAGTTTTTATTGCGTGGAAATTTCTGTTTCAAACTCACAAATATTTGAAAGAAAATTAAGTATGAAATGTTTTTATACACAAATTGCTTTTAATTACAAAAGGAATACAGATATAACAAGTAGAACTTGTCCTTTAAAGTCTTTTACTTATGAACATTCAGCTAATTAATTTTTTTCTGGCTTATAGCTTCTGTGATACAAAGATTAATGATAGTTTTCATTTGTTAAGGCAGTTTTGCTGCTATATCAAGGTAGATTTATAATTTTAATGAAAGGAAATTCTATAATTTTGTTTATGCATAATCACATGTGCTTTGACCAAAATTTATCCATTAGAAAGATACAGTCTAATAAAGGAACTACTGTTGTTTATTGTTAATAGGAAGTCCAAACAAGAGAAAACAGGGGCAAACCCCTCAGATTTTTAAAAACTGGGAAATACTAAATATATAGTGTTTGTATGTTAGCTTATATTTTCATGTAAGGGCAAGTCAAACTTTGATCCTAATCTGTCATAGTTTTCTTTGTTTTTCTGTCCTCCATAATTCCTATGCCCTGACCTATTTATCAGCTCATAAAACAGTTTAATAATGAGAGTAGATATGATTGTCTACGGATTATAGTAAGTTTCCTGCAAGTAGAGAGGGGAGTTTTTCATCTCTGCATCTTACTGACAGCTAGGATAGGGTTTGCTTTGGTTGTCATTTTAAAATTTTTCCGTGGTGCTCAAAGTAAATGATGACTTTTTTCTTTGCAAGTCTCCACATGTTGGGGAAATGGCAGATGTTTTTCTAATGTTGTATGTGTTCCTTCTTTTGTGGCTCACTTAGAGATAGCTGGATTTGCACGAGCCTGCCCATCTGTCAGGAAAGTGATGGAGATATATGTCAACATTGTCAAAGAAAACTCTCACTCTCTCTGTTTTCACACACCCTTTCTGATATTATGGCTCTAAGAAAACTTGCTTGACTCTAAGGTGATTTGGTGTGCGTAGTTCTCATCCTACCTTCTAAATGGGTTGTCATCTGTTTAGCTTTGAATGCCATTAGTGCTTCTCTAAATTAACCTGTGCCAATGAGAGAGAAAAAACATTTGCAATAAGTCAAGTTTTGTGATAGTAATCATACCAAGTAGAGGTATAATGTTCTCAGTTCTAATTAATGTCCTGGCTTGACATCACATTTTCACATTTGTGGCTGAGACAGTAGCACATTCTGTTCCATTTTTGCAAATGCTAAATTTCCAGAAGATTCCTGAAGGAATGAGACTTCCTTGGGTCTCAGTTTACCTGACTTAGTTTGCATTTCAGTAACAAAGCATGGTCCCTAATCAAGCAGCTGGCACCCTCCTGGCTACAGCCTTTTGCTCTGACAGCAGGAACAGCACAGATCTTGGGAGAAAAGCTTTGTCCCATGTGCTATAGTTAACTGGCATTCTAAATGGAACCCTTCGGAAAACAGAAGGGATGTTTTCAGTAATTATGTCCTGACATCAGGCATCAGTGAAGGCAGTCACCGCACTTGAGGCCTCCATGGGCCAGATCCACAGCTTTTCAGGACCAATCTAGAGTCAGTGTGAATACCAAGGGATCTGGGCCATTTGCAAAAGCGCTTTATATTTTTGAATGACCTGTGAGTGTGTGTATGTGTATGTTTGTGTGTGTACCCAAATTGACTTTAACTGTTTTCCTATATTACCTTTTTAGTGACTTATTCATAATAGCCAATGTAGCCATCACAAGTCTGATATGAAACCCAAATTCCTTAGCTTTAGTCAAATAGAGTGAATTTTGTCCCTTGTTTAATTGTTTGTAATAAATGGATTCTTTTTGTTGATTAAAGCGATTTTGGGGCCAGGGATGTTTGCCAGTGACTTTGTAAGTCCCACATGGATAAATTTTAAATAAATTTAATTGCAAAGATGGTCAAAGAACAGAGAATGATTAATAAATACAGCTGGTAGGGGTTTAAGGAAGAATAATTCTGACAGTTCTAGTTATGTACATTTTCCTAGTATCCATAAATACTGCTTTAATTTGAATTCTCTCTTACTACTTTTGAAGTTTAGACTGAAAAAACAAAAACAAAAACAAAAACAACCCTAAGTTTGTTTCAGGCATAATACATTGCACTCAGGTTTCTGTAGAAGTATATGTGTAATATTTTAAAAGGCCCAGTCATGTTGATGTCACAAGATTTGGGGAACTTTATCTTAATGGGAATAATTACTACGAGAGCTAAAAATAATAGTTGTGTCCTTTTTTTGTTTTTCTTTCTTTTTTAAAAAAAGCTGGACCTGTGATCTGCAGAATGCTGACATATCCCCCAACTCGCCGAGCTTTAATTGTGGGTTGTGGCCTACAAATGTTCCAACAGCTCTCAGGCATTAACACCATCATGTATGTATTTCTTTCTGGCATTTTACTGAAGAGATTGTGAAGGGGCTATTTTACATGGAGAAAAGGATAGGACTCTTGGTGATTTATTACTACTAAATGTATAGGAGTCTCCTTTTGGGGGAAACTTTATGGTACTTTAAATTCTGTCATATATAACTATAAAGGGGTGATTTATATGTTTGTTGTATTACTGGCTTTGTTTCATATAATTTCTGTTTTATGCCACCCAGTACTTGCTCGTTTTCTGAGCTATGAGTTTTATAAACCATTTGTTAACGCTGGTTAGAAAGTAAGATAAAAAGAACCCACTTGGCATTGCCAAAGATTATGGACCTATAAATAACTTGTTCACATTCTTGTGGAGTATTGTCATTCAGTGTGATAAGAATGCTAATAGAAGTATGATTATTACAACCGCTTTACAATGGGAAAGAGATTGAATGGAAGAGGTAGAAAAGTATCATGTTTACTGGTTTTCAGAGCAGTCCCCAAAGTTTTGTGTTTGTTGAGGGTCAAGTAGGGTGACTAGAGTGACCTCTACTCTTTTTTTTGGTACTGGGGATCGAACTTGGGTCCTTGGGCTTGCGCAGCAGGCAGCGAAACCACTGAGCTAAATCCCTGGCCCCTGGGACTTGTACTCTTTTTCAGTTATTCAGTCTTAAATTCCTTTTTGAGGGCCTATTTTCCGTCAATCATACAACAGTTACTAAAGTAGATCGAGTCCTCTCACCCTCACTCTATACAGACCTGTGGAAGAGACACCCACTAAATAAGCTCAGTTAAATAACAGAATTTAAAACTGATAAGAGCTATCCAGAGTTGCCTTTCTCTACAGAGTAGATTGTAGATCTAGATAAAAGAATATGGTTTAGAGCATGTCATGGGTTTTCTGAGAAACTGATCAGGATGACAAACCAAGTCTTAGAAGTGTTTTCTTTCTACCTATTGATTGAAATTACTCATTAGAAAATTAGAAATTATTTAAAATTAATTTTCCCAGGCAAAACATTTTCATTCGAGACTTGATATTTTCTTTTTAAATTACTTGATCTGATTATTTAGTGATAATTTAAGAAGAGCGAATTGGTTAAAATAAATTTTAAAAATAATGATTAGGACCCTCTGTCCCATTAGATTATGTCAGGATTTGTTAAGAAACTGCATCTATATTTACACTCTCTGTGAAGCTGACATTGGTTATAATCTTTTCAAAGTGTAACTTTCTGGGCTGTTTTTTAATAGTTTGCCTTTTCCACCTTCCATCTGTCATTCCCTTCAATTTTCCCTTACCTTTGTCAGTTCTGCTCAGACCCATCTGTTGGTGTAGTTCCCAGTACCCAGCATGTTGGTTGCTTTCCAGGGTTTAATGCTGCTCTGAGCTGCCCCCCCTTCCCCCTGGCTCCCCGCAGTGTGGTCAGAGTGGGGAATTGTAACAAGGCTGTACCAGGCTTTCCAGTAATGCCAGTGCAGTAATAAACCCTGAATGGGATCTAGTTCTGAAAATTTTTGTTTGTTCTACCCTTTACTGACCTTTTAAACTTGACATGTTTAAAAGCATAGAAAATGAAGACTTTTTTGTACCTGTTTTGTAGTCCATCTTTTTTGGTACCGGGCATCGAACTCAGGTTCTTGTGCTTGCGCAGCAGGCAGTGAAACCACTGAGCTAAATCCCTGGCCCTGTTTTGTAGTGCTTTTAAACAAACAGAGCCAACTCTGATGGGTAGTGGCTGATGCCAGTGTATTTCTAGTTGAAATGATTATCATAATCCATTTTCTATAGCTAGAGTAAATCATGCTGATTAAGCTCTTCAAATTTTAATAAAGCATTCATTTCTCTAAATCCCCCATCTTTTCTTAGAGATCAGGTAATAAAGGATCTTCATATTCCCTAAGATTTATGGTGCTTTGATTATCACAGATTGAATGTGCTTAGTGATATGATCGTAGAGCTTTGGCTTGCATTTGAGTATTAACCCTAGAAAATAGGAAGAATAAAATAAATGATGGTTGTGTGTAGACTTTGTCTACTAGTTGCAAGATCATCATCTCCCTGAAGGCACTGGTGAGACTTTAGAGGACTAGATGTGTAAATAACATGATAGACTAAGTAACTGTTGGTTATTCAACATACATAATTTCAGACACTCATATTTTAAATCTCTAACTGCAGCCTAATGATTTACTTGTCATTTTGAGTTGAAAATATTAATTACTTTTTTTATATTTCAAAGTCATTTTCTTAACTTGGGACTCTATTTTTATGGATATTTCATTATGTGTTACATTATAGAATCTAACTCTTCACTTTTACATGAAAAAGAAGATAGGCATTGCTCTCTAGTATTCTAACCCAACCATAATAATGTGTAGAAGTTGAAATTTCTCTTTACAAATTCCATTTTCATGCTGAATTGGGTGTGAACCTGAAATGTGAAATATCTTGAATTCTACTTTTTACCAACGTACCTTCATAGACAGATCTTATGGAGAAATATTAAATGATGTCACCCTCACAGTTTCCTTATATAATCTTACTGTGTTATATTTTCCTCTCTCTCTTTTTTTTTTGGTACCAGGGATTGAACTCAGGACCTTGTGCTTGCAAAGCAGGCAGTGGAACTACTGAACAAAATCTGTTTTCTCTTTTTTTCTCATAGAATCCTTTACTTCTGTCCCCTTGACCTAATTAATATTTCCTCTTAAAGAAATAGATTCTTCTTTTTGAAATATTTTTTTTTAGGCTCTGTATATTTGTGTTGGTCTAAATATCTTTTATTTATATGGTAATTTGTTTCTTTATATCCTAGCCCATACTTTCTCATTCTCTACCCTTTTTTTTGTTTCCCATTAAGTTTATTGGTACATTTTAGGTATAAAATACAGTTACATTCATCATTGGGATCTTGTACCATTACATGAGTATCTTGGTTCTTATTTGTTTCCCCCTTCCCCTGCCCTCCCTTCATCCCCTCCACCCTTCCCTATTTGCAAAGACCTTGTTTCCATTTTTTTCCTTTTCTCATATTTTTTCTTTTTCCTTTTTTTCCTTTCCCCTACCCCTCCCACTTCCCCTGCACCTTTAGACCTTTTCTTCCTGTTACACAATATCAATTACACATTTTTTTAATTACAATATCAAGATCTAGGAGACATTACCACAGATTTTACAGAATTTAAAAGGATATAGAAAGCATATTTCAAAAATCTATTTTGAAATAAATTTGACAAGTTCTAAGAAGTACCTTGGAAGACAAATTAATGAAACTAACTCTGGAGGAAATATAAAATTTGAATAGCACCTATTAAAGAAGTATATTCCTAGCTTGAAAACCTGCCCATATGACAATAGCAGGCTCATATACATTTTAACTGATAAATTATATCAAACATTTAAAGCAGAAAAAAAAAAGGAACACTTCTTCCCTCGTTTTAGGAACTCAACATTGTGCTAATCCTAAAACTGGATAAAGATAATAGAAGAAAAAAGTATGAATATAGATAGAAATTTGTTTAACAAAACAAACTATTAGAATTCAGATCTGGCAGGATGTAGAAAGTGGTTTTGTTATAGGGATGGCAGTGTTGGTTCAGCATTGGAAGATCCACCCCCAAAAGTCATCATTTTAACAGAGGAAAGGAAAAAGCCATATGATCCTGTCACTAGTTGGAGAAAAAGTATTGGACTAAATTCTACAGCTGTTCATGGTAAAAGCTATCAGGAGACTAGAAGTAGAACAGAAACTTCTCAACAGATTAAAGACATGTACTCCATTCTTCCAGCAAGAATGCCTTATATGAATGGAGAAGATACAATGCTTTCTCCTTAAGGTGGGGAACAAGGGCAGATATGCTTACTCTTTTCTGCCCATTAAACTTTGAAACCTAGTCCCCACCAAAATAGTCTGTCTATAAAATGACACAATTAGGATAGGATTGGCACGGCAGAAGCAAAATCTTTATATGTAGATGAAATGATCATCTACAGAGAAAATACTAAGAAATCTCTAGGAGCCCCTAGAACTTGTACTTGAATTTAGCAGGATTAGAAAACACAAGGTATATATAAAAATTCAGGTATGTGCATACTTGCTATAAATGAAGAATTGGATATTGAAATTTAACAGTTATGTAGGAGTACAAAGAACCTAGAAAAGTTAACAACAAAAACAAAAACAGTGTTGGAAGACGTTTAGTACCTAATTTTAAGACTTCTTCTAAATCTACAGTAATCAAGGCAGTGTTGGTGTAAGGAAAGACATATAGATTATTGGAATAAAACAGAGAATCTAGAAATAGAACCACACATATATGGTCCACTGAGTTTTGAAAGATTATTTAACCTTAGCATTTTATAGAATATAAACTCAATTCAAGAGCTGAGGAAGAGATAGTGTTTTCAGCAAATGGCACTAGAACACCTGGTATCCGTATATAAAAAATTAACCTCAATCCTTTATTTCCATACATGAAAATAACTTGAAGGGATCTATGAACCTAAATAAGAAAGCCTAAAAGTATAAAACTTTAAGAAGAAATTATAAGGGAAAATATTTATGAATTCAGGATAGGCAAGAACTACCTAGGATACAAAAGACATGATGTATAAAAGAAACAAATTGATAAATGAGATTCCACCAAAATTTAGAACTTTAAATGATGTCATTAAAATGAAAAGTAGTCCTTAACCAGACCATATTTACAATGCATATAACCTATGACCAGAATATATAAAGAATTCTTAGAGCTCATTAATAGACAACCCATTAAAAAGTAGACATAAGATGATAAAGAGCCAGTACAGCACAAGGAAAGGTGTGCAACACTAGAGTCAGAAAAATACTAATCAGTACAATAATAAGATTGAATTATAAACTCATTAGGGAGATGAAGTTAAAATTTTTACAAACCTTGTCATGACTTTTTCTTTTTGTTGGATTCTCCCCCTTTGCATTTAATTTGTCACGCCCAATGGATTCATTCTGCTGGGTTTCCTGGGGTTGTCATCCTCTTTGTCTTTTCCTAGGGTATTGTCTAAAATTTTTTGGATTGCCGGTTTGATATTCATGAAGTTCCTGAGGTGCCCTTTATCATGAAAGTATATTTATTTCTCCATCAATTTTGAAAGATAGTTTTGCAGGGTACATCCATCTGGGTTGGAGGCTGTATTCCTTTAGGGCTTGAAATACATCACTCCAAGCTCTTCTTTCCTTGAGGGTTTGCGTTGAGAAGTCTGCTGTGATTCTGATGGGCTTTCCTTTGTATGTGATTTGTTTCTTTTCTCTCACTGCTTGTAGAATTTTATTCTTCTGTTGGATTTCTGGAATCCTAACTATTATATGCCTATGTGTAGATTTTTTTTGATCAAGGCTATTTGGAGTCCTATGTGCCTCACTTATCTGTATGTCAAGTTCTTTTCCCCTCCTTGGGAAGTTTTCTGCCATCACTTCTGTGAAGAGTTTTTTTATGTCATCTGCACTCTCTCCTGTTTCTTCATTGACTCCAATCAGTCTTATGTTATTCTTTTTTGCATTGTCTAGCAGCTGCTGGATTGATTTCTCATGTTCCCTTACAATTTTAAAGCAATTTTTCTTTTCCTGGTCACTAATTGCAATCTTTTCTTCTATATGTGAAATTCTATCCTCACATTGGTTCATTCTGGTGCACAGACTTTCGATGGAGTTTTTAATCTCCTGGAAATCTATTTGCATCTGTTTTATAGATTCCATTTGTTTCTTATGTTGGGATTCCATCATGTTCCTCAGATCCTCTATTTTTTTATCTGTGTCCTCTCGAGATTTATTAATCATGTCTTGCACCATGAGCACAATCTTTGGTGTTATCTGAGTAATTATTTCTGATTTCATTTTTCCCAGATTCTCTTTCATTGCCAGTTCAGAGAGTCCAGGTGGTTGAGTATCAGATTGTTCCATCTTGTTTCCCTTTGGGGTTGCTGTAGGTGATCCAGAAGTCTGTTTTTGAGGCTTGTTCATGTGTCTTCTCATTTCCACAGCGGGGGTGGTGTGGGGAGTGTGCTTCTGGCACCCACGTGGCTCACTTCTGCCCTAGGAGCTTGGGATGATGGCAGGGGAGCTTCCTTCCGGGTGCTGGGACCTGCTCACCTTCTTTGCCCTAGGAGCTTGGGATGGCAGTGGGGGAGCTTCCTTCTGGGTTCTGGGACCAGCTCAGCTTCTCTGCCCTAGGAGCTTGGGATGGCGGCGGGGGAGCTTCCTTGTGGGTTGTCTCTACCCTTTTGAACAGAGGAGTTCTAAGTTCTAAAACATCCTACAGTTAACTTTTAAAAGAGGTGTTTTTTTGACTACATAATGATTACTTAATAATTTCAAGCATGAGGATGAATAGATCATTCTTTATTTGTAGGAGCAAGAGCATAGAAAATGCAGTAGTAGCTTTCTTATATAACAGAATAGGTATTACGGCACAGCATCTCACAGACCACTAAACTATTTCACGTGTCAAAACAAAGGAGAGAAGAGTAATAGATGAAGATTAATGTAAAGAAAACTCTTAAGACATTCTCATTGTGATCCATTCTAGGTTCAAGTTATAGTAGTGAGTTTTCATCTTAAGAGATTTTACCTATAGCTATCAATAAATGGACCATTGCTACATTATTATTTCAGCGAAGTTACATTCTATATGTGTTGGCTATCATCTTGTTTTTTAAAAAGGGATTTACAATAAACAATATTTTAGTAAGTTCTAAAAATTAGTCCATCTTACACAGTTAGAAAATATCAGATTGAGGCTCACTCTGGAGCATGGGTGACGAACCTGTGGCACATGTGCTGCAGCCAGCTGTTTGTTACCATTGAAAGCCCAAAAAGGTTTGCCATCACTGCTCTAAGGTCACAGATAATCACTAGTAAAGAGATGGAAATTGAACATTAAGATTTTGAGTGTGCTTCTAGTGATAGAGGCTTATGGGAGAAGAAGCTAGTTTTGGACATTCAGCCCTCTACTTTTAAGCCACTCTCTCTTCAGAGTAATGTCAGCTTCATCTCCTCTTGTTATTCTTCCTTTGATCTTTATAGTTAGTCTTTGTTTAATCCTTTTTATGTATGTGTGCATGTGTGCCTGTGCTATGGATTGAACCGAGGGCCTTGCATCTGCTAAGTCCTTGTTTTACCACTGAGTTACCCACCTCCCACTTCTGTTTCTTGACTGCGTTGTCAAGTAAGCTAAGACTTAGCCAGTTAAATGACTTGTTCATCACAGATTGCTGTAGAGTACGTAGATCACTCAGAATGCCCAGAGCTGACTATTTAAAATGTATTTGGGGGCAAGGTAAGTATTCCAAGTTTGTTAAATTCAGTTCCAGCCAAAGATACAAATCTGAAATGACTGCTACAGGTTGAATATCCCTCATGCCAAATGCTTGGGACCAGAAGTGTTTTGGATTTTGAAATTATTTGTCTTTGGGTATATATGCATATACATTCTTAGGTTTTCTGATACACACTGAAGGCTTTTACTGTATAACCTTGATCTAGAGTTCCTGGCCAAGGCAGCCTGATGTTTGAGTCATTTATATTTGTTAATCATATTTAATTAATTTAATTTTGTAAGTGCTGTGTTTCTGGATCTGTTCCAGTCCTGTATTTTATTGTCGACAAGCTCTTCTAGTATAAAAAGAAATTACCATGCAGTCAGGAAAATGTGGCACAAGCTGGCTTGGCCAGATGGTGGCAAGTGTAGAGAACAACAAAGGTGATTGGAAGTAAGAAAGAAAAAACATAGGTTTTGTATACTCTGATCTTGCAAATTTTAACTGAAGATGAGGTTTTGCTCTCTCTGATTCTCAACAGACAGTGTTAGATTGCTCTAGTACAGCAGCTCACTCCAGTGGGACTTCCCCTCTCTCTGCCTTCTCATTGACCACAAAGCTGTTGAAAGCTAAAATGTCCATCTCATTGGAGTATTTTAAGATGAATGTGCTTGTACTGTTTATCAAATGAAAGTTACTAGGAAAATAGGATTCATGGTACACTCTTTGGAAAGATGAGTGTAATATGACAGGAAAACTATTGAGCCAACAAACAGGAGGATTGGGTCAATGTCTGTCTCCACAGTGGGACTTTGGGGGTGCCAGTTAACTGACTAGAGTCTAATGACATATAAAATGAAGTAAATGTGCATTTGAATGAGAAAAATGATTTGCAAGTGTAAGTAGAAGCTGAAACACCTGAAATAGTAATACTTTAAACATTTTTCAAATGAAAAGTTGTCAGATGGCAGGGAACAAATTTCCATCTAAAAAGAAAAATATGTTTTGCTCAATATAATTTTTGGGAAATTTATTATATACTTATCACGTGCTTATCATTGCCATAGATGCTCAGCTTCTTATATGTTAAGAGCACATTTTTATTTCCCAAGCATCTCACTGAAGAAAGTCTCTCTGTTATAGTTGACAGTGCCTCTTGGTCCCTGGATGATAGAGCTTCTTCCCTGAAGATGTAAGGGTAACATCTCCCTGTGAACATCACATGGAGGGTCTAAAGAGAGTGGCTTCATAGTGGAACCGCCAGAAAGTTTCTTGATCACCTTCCATTTTCCTGTGTGCGTGTTGTATACCTGTCCTAGTTTAAGCTCCCCTCCCTCAAAAAAGCAGACCTTAAAACAAAGAGTTGGAGATAAATAAACACAGACACACACACACACACACACACACACACACACACACGCACGCACAGGATTCAAGGAAGCATGAGTCAGGGAGTAGGGAAATTGGGATAGGGAAGGGAGAAAGGGTATTAATAGTTGCCTAGGTCAGCAGCTCATCTTAGTGAGCAACTAGAGCTCAGTCCTGCAGAGTACTCTGTGAGGATTAGTCGAAACTATAACTTGGAATTACTCCAGGTGTGTTTAGTCCCAGTCCTCAGCTTCTCATCCTGAGAGCTGTCCTTGTAGACATTAAATGCAGTCCTTCCAAGCTCCCCAGTCAGTTTCTCCTGATGCCAGAGCTTCCAGGCAGAGAAATAGACAGACAAAAGGAGCTGATCTAGAACTTGTCAGATTCTGTAATTGGTTTCCATGACAGCTAGGGAATTCAGAGCGGGACTGAGAGTATATGTGGGCAGGTCATTAAGAATGTTGGATAAAAATCTTGTGACTTCAAATATGTATAAAATTTAATTCATTATGGCTGTGCAATTTCTTTTTATCTTTCATGGAGAGAGCAGATTCATTTTTTAGTGAAAAAGGTCAATGATTGTTGACTACCCTTTGAAAAAGAAGCAATAAAAATGGGAAATTCATGTTAAAAAGTGGTAAGAATATATTTTCTTGACTACTATAGTCTACTTTTCGTATAAACTTACTTATAATTAATTTTTGCTATAGATTAATAGATCTGTAAGTGTACAACTCTTGTCATTAAAAAATCTTCATCCTACCAAGTTAATGTGCTGTAGCATGGGAAAATGAGTGATTAATTGTCCCTATGAAGGGAAGGGGACACATACAAGTCGTGTATGCCGTGTTTTTAACATTTTTTTCAATAAGGTAAACTGTTTTGTGGGCAGAAACATGCAAGGATAAATACTGTCACAGCTTTTGGGGTTCAATCTTTATTTGAATGCAAATCCAGCATACTTGCTAGTTATGCAGATTCCACAGTTTACATCTCAGGGCCTCAGCAATCTGAAGAGCAGGAATTTTCAGTTTCTTGTGGTGATTCAGTGAGACAGCTTATATGGTTCAGGACTGGCCAGGGACTGATCTTTGGTAACTTTTCCTTGTTTTACCATTTAGAAATCCCCGGGCATTTGTGCAAAGCTGGAACATTCTGCAGTTAAGCCATCTTCTTTGATTTATACTCATCAGTCCAACATTTGGGAGATCTTCTATAGACACAAAATTGTTACAATACCACATCTTTCATGTGTCTCTGTTTTCATAAGAAAGAATCATGGCAGTGTTTTTCTTCTGACTTGTAGATGTTGTAAGAATGTTGTGCACTTCAGTATTAGATTTGTTCTTTTCACCTTAAAGTCACTGGAGAAAAAAACCAGTGACCTCGGAAGTATGTGAGTTAATGATGCCTCCTTAGGAGGTGGCGGATCTGTAACCAAGTTTTGCCCCCATGTGGTTTGATCTGTGACTTATATCAAAAGATTGTCAAATCCTTTTGGCATACTTTCTGAATTAGATGTGAATTTTAAGGTCCTGTGATAATTAATGGAAATTCATCTCCATGGTTTATAAAGTGTCAGCAACTAAGTAAGGATTTGGGTTCACCAGGATAATCTTTGTAAATAGGAAAACATAATTTTCTTGCCTGCCCTTTCTGACTCTTAAACTTTGCTAAAAGATAAGAAGAAAGGGAGGTTCTGTTAATGAGTTGAAATAGCAGCGTGAAATCCAGGGATGTACCTCAGGAAATAAGTTTGCTGTTTCACTAAGTTAGAACCTTTCCCCAACATCATATGTGAGTCTGAGAGTAATACCAGTCTGGCTAATTCTAAGCATACTGTTTTAACATCGTAGAA
Organism: Heterocephalus glaber; assembly: GCF_053883595.1. Lineage (NCBI taxonomy): Eukaryota > Metazoa > Chordata > Mammalia > Rodentia > Bathyergidae > Heterocephalus > Heterocephalus glaber. Next base: position 8,610,085 of record NW_028258444.1, on the reverse strand, counting down.
ATGCTCTGGCCTTAATTCACTCTTTGAACACATAGGCAGCAGGTACTTTGCCAGGAACTAGACAAACACAGTATTACTTAACCTACTCCTCAGGGAACTCACAAGCTCTGTTCCTCATCTTTAAAAGTACCTACTGTGGTCTACTTTGGAGATGAAATGGGCCAGCAAAGTGCTGGACGTATGGGAGGTGCTGGAAGGATGTTAGGAAGTTCTGTTTTTGGACTTTCACATCTGTTGTTCTTTCAGTGTGTCAGCTGTCTGGGCCCTCATCAATTGGAAATGGGTCTATTTAAAATGTTTTGCTTACAGCATCCCATGTAAGTCTTTTTTATGCCTTTTCCCACTCAAGTTGTATCTCAATGTTGGTGCACACCAGGTCTTGGCTGATGGTATCTTCCATCCCCATGGTTTCACCAATCATCAGCTTGCCGCAGATCGAATCTACATTTTACACCAGAACTGTGATACTGTTTTATGTCAAAAAAACCATGGCTGGAGTCACCCCAAAGTGACAGCAGGAAAGGCCCCACAAAGAAGTGCCCCAGACTGTTCTGAGTTGGGGCTACTGGGATTCCAAAGAAAGAAGCATTAAATTCTGGAGTTATCAATCCAAAACATTGATTAAGAGTTCTTACTTACAGAGTGATGTACCATGTCCTGGAGACAGGCAGTAAGGGAGAGGGGATGTTCTCTCTCAGTGTGTCTATAGCGGGGAGCTCAGGGCATGTCGTTTATATAAAAGTTTAAGGATCTCTGTCTCAGGGCCAGTTCAGTTTGAGAATTTTGAGCAGCAGCCTAAATACCTTTATCAGCAGCTGAGCTGAAGCTGAAAGATGAACATGTGGATGGTTTGCCACAGAATGGTCAAGGCATTCTGCTCTTTGTCTCAGATCCCAGAAAGAAAGTGGGGGAAGCGGGAGACCCTACAAATACACACCTGTATCTCCAGCTATTGCACATTTACACTTGGATGGCCCACGCTCAGCAACCTCAACAAGTACAGAACCAAATCTCTGTCACTTCCCATCAGCTGGCCCCCACCTCCTTCTTAGTGATGGCTGTGATCCCAGGGTGCCAACCCTGTAGCTTGGGAGCCAGAACATCCAAATCCAATCAGGCATAATTTGCTTCGATTTTACTTCCTTAATATCTCTTGTATCTTTCCTGTTTTCTTCTTTGCCAGAATCTTCAGTCTCTGCTTTAGTCAGTGACCATTGTCTTTCCAAATAGCAAAATCCCAGTTAAACCTAATTTAAGAAAAATAAGAGCACAGGATCTAACGGTAGGAAATACAGCTGGTCCTGGCAAAAGATCGAAACCAGAATCTGCAAAGTCACGTGCTCAGCTTATGAGCACATTGAGCTTATGACCACATTGCACACTGTACCTGCTTTTCTCTGGCTGTCTGACCTCTTCTTCTTCTTTCTTTTGTTGGGGATCTGCCTCTGTTTTTGCTCATGTGTGGGTCACACTTTGGCACCGTAACTTTGAAAATGATTCTAAATTCAATTGTACACAATAGCTTGACTAAGATTGTTCCAGTTTCTAATTGCCGAGGCAGAAACATTAAAATGAATCTTTCTTAACCCAAGCATGTGAGGCCAAGGAGTTAGGCAACAATGTAGGAGGAGTAGTTTTATGCTGTAAGTCTCATCTTCCTCAATTATGCTTCACATCTTTGCCTGTGAACTTTCTGAAGCAAAATCAAGTCCTATCATATCTTGACTTAAAATTATTTAATGACTCTCAGAACTTTCAGCAGAATTCAAAGTCTAGAGCCCTTCATGGCTTGACTTTTGTCTGTCTCTAAACTGACTGGTGTCCAGCAACTTGTTTACTTGTGCCTTCTGCTTTATGGAACCTCATGTACTTTTGGCAATGACTAAAGGTAATTCAAACATTTGTGCCTTCATATATGCTGTTTTCCTTGGCAGAAGTACCAAGCTGATCCTAAAAGACCTCCAAATTTGGGCCACATGTAATCTTCTAGAACCCAGAGCAAATTTAGATTGCCCTGTTCTGGTTTTCTGAAGCACTCTGATTACTTCACATGGAAGTTGTGTAATATATATATATATACGTGTATATATGTGTGTGTGTATGTATGTATGTATATATATATATATATATACATACATATATGTATTTTTTTTTTTGTACCAGGGATCGAAGTCAGAACCTTGCGCTTGTGAGGCAGGCATGGTGCCATTGAGCTAAATCCCTGGTCCTGGAAGTGGTATTTTAGTGTAACTGTGGATTTGTCTACTTCTCCCCAAAGATCATACATACTTAAAATTCTTTCCAGGTAAAGTACACCCTTAAAATATTCTGCAGCTAAAGCTAGGTAGGTTTTTGTTACCATAGACTGTGGTGCTTTTATTCTTTTCTTTTGTGGCATGAGTCATTCTCCTTGTAAATGTGTGAAGTCTTCCTTAACCAGTTTACAGATGGAACCTTAAAAAAACAAAATCCTCATTATTCAACGTTGTGAGAAGAGATCTTTCAAAACCACTGCCAAATTAGACTTAGAGACAAGGTGTTAGTTTTCTGTTATCGTAACAAAATTCTTGAGATAATTTATAAAGAGAGGAGATTTCTTTGGCCTATGGCTTTAGAGATTCCAGTCCACTCTCAGGTGGGCCATTGCTTTTAGTCCCTGGTAGATGTGCCAGATACTAACTGTAGAGAGCACATGTTAGAGGGAACTGCTCACCTTATGGCGAGCAAGCAGGAAGGGGAGAAAAGAAGGGCCAGGATTCCCAAGTATCTATCAGTGGCAACACCCCCAGTTATCTAGTTCTTAAAGGTCTCAGCACCTTCCACTAGTGCCACCCTGGGGACCAAGTCTTTGACACAAGGACCTTTAGGAACATTTAACATCCAAGCTATAGCAAGCTATGCTAATGATTTATGATTCTGAATAGGTATTCTTAAGTTTAGTTTATGTTTCAACACTGAAACTTCCATTTAAAAAATTTTACAGTCTGTTTTCTTGGTTCCTTCTTTTTCAGGACAACTGAAAAGCTACGTTAGTGAGTTCTATCCAAGTCTGTGATTATGCTTCCTGTGGCTAATATTATTGCATTATTTCAAATGCTATTAAGCTGTTCCATGCCTAGACAAATAGTCTAATGACATGTCATTTATGGAAGGGAAAAAATGAACAATGTCTCATGCTAGAACATCTTCATTTATTTTAAAATTATTTTTTACCAGACAGCTGAAAATTAAAGAAATAAATATAAGGTGCTCCCATTTCCATTTCTTTTAAAACACTGAATATGAGAATATAGAGAATTTATAAAGTAAATCTCACTATTCAGTTTCAACTTTACTTTCCTGTTTAGAACTGTCTCTTCCTTGATTCTTCTAATAATTACTCTTCAGCTTCTTTAATGCTGTCTCTTCAGCTGCTTACCCGAAATATGTTTGAGAAATTTAGTCATTTACCTAAGACTGTTTGCAAAGACTGGACTTAGCCACCGGGCATACTTTCTTTAGAAAGTACAGAGCTAAATTTCACATTAATGTCTTTTGGAGCTTGTCTAGTTCCCCACATTCCCTGCTACTCACCCATGGCCTGTCCCCATCTGAGCCATTGAAGTTTTGCCATCTACTCTGAGGAATCAACTTTTAGTGAATATTCTACTCAGAACACTACTCATATGTGCAGTGTGATTAAAATAGACAGTGAATATTAAAATTTAAAAATTACTACAGTAAAAAGACACAGTGCCATTAATCCCCCTCAACCCCACCCCCCACACTTATTTCATTATCCTTGTCACTTTCTGAAGCAGTTCTGAAAGTGGTCTTTCATGAGTGTCTGCGTGAGGTCTGATCAAGAACAAGGTGAGTGGTGCTGCTCAGAGTCATCCAATGGAAAAGCTCATAAAAACATGGTGCGTCCTCATCTACCTTGTTCATGTGACCCAGCACCATATGATTTCTGACTTTTCTCCAAAGTCAAAATGACTATGAAAAATAAATGGTTTGAATCAATTCAGGGCATTGAAGCTGTCACCATAGTGTGACTGAAGACACTCACAAAATAGGACTTACCCAGGGCCAGGGATTTAGCTCAGTGGTTCCGGCACCTGCCTCGTAAGCGCAAGGTCCCGAGTTTGATCCGCAGTACCAAAAAAAAAAAAAAAAATAGGACTTACTCAACTGCTTCAGAAAATGTAAAGACCAATGGGATAAGTGTGTTTGATTGTTGAACACCCAGAAGAGAAGATCAGTGAAAAGCATTTCAGTAGGAGCAGTGAGCTTAACTGTTATAACAGTTAAAAACATCAAACACTTTTGAAGTACAAAGCACAGTTAGAGGGCTGTTATTTCTTACCAACCATGGTTGTTGTAGTAGTTGAACCCCTGCAGAACGTTAACAACTAAGTTTGGAGACCAAAACTAGAAAGGAGGACAGCCAGTATTTTGGCCCTGGCCCCTCAAGGTCAACAAAGAATCCAGGACATGAGGAAACCTTTTCTATGGGATCCTACATCTTTGGTAGTCACCCAACCTCCTGAGCAGGAAGATTGCTGGGGACCAGAAGACACATGTACCATATGCCAAAGGAGGGTCACCAAGAGGGAAAAATCTCGCAATGTGGTCAAGCAAAGCCATGACCCATCCTGATGGCTGACGCTGACAGAGGAGCTGAGAGGCTCTACGCATGGTTCCAAAATAATGCCTGAGGAGACTTAACTGACCTTGATAGATAGCAAGAGGTTCATATTGATTGACACAAGTCTCACTTTAACTTGGTCTTAAACACCCAGCAGAAAAGGATAACCAAAAGAGGTGTAAAAGAATGCCATAGTAATAAAGGTAGATATAAAAAGGGGCACCAGTCACTGACCCCTTCTGGCAGTTTCTTGCTACACCAGTAGCTGACTACAGTTATGGATCATTAGGAAAAACTATGGTAAAATCTATAAGAGCCAGCAGTTTACAATCACTACTTCAATTTCTAAATGTGACTTTCTCCCCAACCTGCCCTCTCATTGTACTGTGCTCATGCTTAGATTATGCATGGTCTAATTTCTTAAAAGTTTTGTTTATTCTGGCCTAGAGGCTCCCAAACTCCAAGCAGTCATACAAATGGAACCAATGACAAATGTTCTTTTACCAGGATACACCATATTAACCTTGTAAAAAGTTCATAACTGCTAAACTACAATACAACTTCTACGGTGGATTCTGAAGTCCCCTGGACCTTCTCCTTATCCTCTTGGTGGGAGGCTATTCCTCCCCATGGAAACCCTTGTTGGCTATATTCACAGCAATCCTGCTGACCTTATAATTTGGCCCATGTAGTCTTAACTGTTTCTTTGGATTTTCCAGACTCAAAGCTATACAGCTACCAAGATGACAATGCTTGGTGCCTATCAAAGGCCTTTAGATAGACCCTCTGTAGAGTAACTCTCACTGATGATCACAACTACAGCCCTCTTCAGCTGGAAGTAGCCAGACTGATCTTCGCGCTTTGCCCCTTCACAGAAGTTAGGGGTACTTCTTCAGAGGAGGGAATATTGCAGATAGGTAAGTTAATTAGATATCTTATAGGCAGTTAGACAGGGCCAGCCCACAAGGAAACAACGTGGAGAACAGTGAAGACACATTCACTGAAGGCCAGCCTTGTAAAAAGAGAGAAACTACCACACCCTTGTAGGATGAATAGCAGTGATTGGTATTCTAAACAGGTATCAGTCACCTGGGTGGGGGGGCAAGGTCTCAACCCAGCCTTTCTGGGAAATATCCCTGACCCACCCTTACTGAAAATCCTTATACACTTGCTATGTGACTTGCTCTCCCATTTAGTCAATATTTCCCTGGGTAACTGTACTTGTAATCTTATTGGTCGGTCATGGTTTTGTCCCACCTCATGCCCACCTTGTAAATTTCCATTGGTTCTTATAGTTTTTTACCACTTTGTACCCGCCTCACCACATGGCTTTCCTGTATAAAACATCCTCAAAAAGTGGGGTGGGTGGGCAACCCACTGTCTGGTCCCCCTTCTGTCTCTCTTAGAAGCTTTCTTCCTCTCAATAAATTTTTCCTACTCTTAAAAAAAAAAAGTGTGTTTGAAGTAAGAAAGAGTATTTTGAAGGGGATTAATGGCAGTGTCTTCTGTTTTTGTTTTTTTTTTAACCTATGTACTATATTTTTCAATCACACATACTATGTCCCATTAAGAGCTGATGAGCTGCTTACTATGATTCTGGGAATGAGAATGTAGTCTAGTATAGTTGTTACAGCAATAGCTGTGGGCATTCATAGCATTTTGAATTTTATTTTCTTCCACCCAACACTTTTTTTCACGTTTTAGAAAAAAAATCTTTGAGGCTGAGTTGGTGAGACTGCCATTTGCTCTACCACCTTACGCTCACTCTTACCAGCTAAGAGGAAATGTGCGGTAAGCTAACTTTACAGTCAGACAGACCTATCTAACAATGTTGTTAGAAATCAGTGAGACGTCATATTTAATGTACACTAATGTGACTAGTAGCAGCTTATTAGTAATTACGCTGTTATTTTTATCTGGCATAAAACAGACCTGTAGTGAAATTTCATGTTTTGCCTGGCCAGCTGTGCCACCTGGGGTAACTGATATAACTGCTTAAGCCTTAGATTTCTCGTGTGCACTTTAAACCAAGGCAGCTCTTCAGAACGTTCCTCAGATCCTGCCTCCTACCTGGCCCATCTTCTCCACCATCCTCCTCTCCTCTCCCTCACCCCTTCAGTCACTAAGGCCCAGCCACTGTGGCTTCTTTCTTTTACCTATTTTTGCCTTCAAGTTTTAGACACTTGGCCATTGCTTTTTCTCCTGGTTAGAGAGACCTACTTTCATGTCTTCACTGTAGCTGGTTCCTTGCCACTTATGCCTGAATTTAACTGTTACCATCTCAGATAGGCCCTGGTCTTATTTGAAATATTTATTTTCTTCAAAGTACTTAACCCTGCCAAAATTATCCTGTTTGTTGACTTGCTCATTAGCTGCATATGCAGGGCCCTAGTCACCTGTGAACTGTGTCCAGCACATAGTATGTTTTCAGAAAATGCTATCTGTATGAGAAATGCAGACAAGTGCTGCCTTTGTTTCTCTGTCTTGTAACCAGGTGATCTCACTGATAATCAGGCTTCCATTGCTGATTTTTTAATAGTAGCCTTGCTGAGGTTGTAGAAGATGGAGAAGGAAATGTTTGGGAGAGTATTTTAAACATTGGGTCATTAGTTCATATTGCTTAGTAGTCAAGAAAAGAAGTGTAGTTGTATTCTACCTTTATTTGAAGTGCCTGCTTCTTCCAAGTCCTTAGTGAACTAATTCTGACCTTACTGGTGTACTGGGCTAATATAAAGTAAAATTAAAATCACTCTTGCATACCACTCATTCCATTACAACACAAAACTTGAAAACACCGTGAAAGAAGAGGTATTGAAATGGTCTTTCAGGTTATTCTTTCACCTTGTCCAGAAAGTGAATGAAGTAGATTGCCAAGTTATGTTGTGCAGGACCTGTTTTCTGTTCAGGAAACTAAAACTTTGCAAGAGTCAGTGAAGAAAAGGAAAGAATAGCTACATGAATAATAAAATAAGATTTTAATGCATTGACCTCAAACTATATTGCAGTATATTTTATGTATAATGAATTTATAATATTTTAGCAATTAATACAAAATCTTAAGTAAATTTAGATAAGATTTATCTAAAGTAGTAATTTAGTAATTCTTAAGTATTGTAGATACTTTAATTCTCAACATTTTTGTGAAGAGGGTATTTTTCATCTTTGGAGAGTCTGTCACTCACATACTAATTGACTATTTTCCAGGGATTTAAAGTCCAGTTAGAAATTCAGAATAATTTTCCAATAGAAATTGTATAGCTCTGTTAAGCTGGTATACAAAATCAATGTTACTATTGAAGAACCATTCAAATTGGAACTTAAGATTCACATTATATATATTTTTTCTGGCGCTAGAACTCCTGTAGTGCCAGTTCCGGAGGAGACACAACTAGAGCACACAGATACTCAGGAGACCTTGGTACAGGTGTAAGTAGGCACCAGTCCCTGGCAGCAGATGAGTGAGTTTGTGGGAATTGGGAGGGCATCATCAAGGACAGCTAATTGGGGTAATGAGGATGCTGGTATAGGGGAGGAAAGAAGCAGATGATGCTGATAGTGGCTGTGACAATACAAGATTGTTCCTGTGAATCAACTAATAAGTTGTGTGTCTGCGCATAGTTACCTCTAATATGAACTTATTATTTGTTAATTCAGATGATTTCTGAAGTCAGAAAAGCTGACATAACTAGGGCTGCTCATCACAAATCATACAAAAAGTAGTATTTGTTAACATAGTTGCTAGGAGGCCGATTTTAAAATTACTTTAATTATTAGGATTATATTGCTAACTCGGGTTGTATGTTTATAATGTGTCAATGACCAGATGAAAAATGTTGGTTAGTTATTATTTCACTTGTAGAATATGATTCTAATGGCTTCAAAGATTTGAAGATTTACCTAGTAAAGCAAACTTATACTTATGAAAGAATATTACATATTTTGCTGATTGTAAAAATTTTTAATAAATAATAGACAATATACTTGAGGTCTGTTTGTGTGGGAAATCACATAAGGGTTATTCATAGTTTTTTATTTTGAATTTAATTATCACACTGTTACATACACAGAAGTCACACAGCTGTAAGGTTTATGGTGAAAAGCAGTTGTTTCTTCCTTTCCCTACCTCAAGTCCTACTTTATAGGCCAGTTATCTTCACTTCTTTTTTAAAAAATTCTTTTTAGACAAGGTCTTGTTTTTGAGACAAGGTCTTGCTATGTAGTTCAGGCTGGCCTCAAACTCACTGTGTAGTCCAGGCTGCCTCAAACTCCTGATGATCTTCCTGCCTCAGCCTCCCAAGTGCTGGGATTACAGGCATGCACACCTGGCTTATTTGACTTCTTACAGATTTTCTTTCAGTATTAACATCTGTATCTAAATCAGTAACATTTGTATACTTTTTTGAATTTCTGGAATTCTGTATCAACTTTCCATTATAGAAGATGAAACACTTCTTTGAAGCCCTCTTCCCCGTTCGAAAACACCCTCCCCCACTCTCATCCTCTCAGGTTTGTAGATTATTTAATTTTCCTTGCCTTCCTTGGCTATCCTCTTTCCTTTATTCAAAACTCTCAAGCTAATGTTCTTTATCATTGCATATTTTCTAAAACTAATTATTTTATAGTCATTTTAGTGGAAAGAGTCAAGAAAACTGCTGGGATAATGTCATCTTTCATAATTTATTTAAAAATCATAAGGTGACAAGGATAGTCAAGTTCATAATTGAAGTGCTTCTGTGAAATAAAATATAGTTATATGCAAAATTAGTTCTGCATTTAATATTTTTGAAAGTTTTCAAGATTTTAATTTCTTCAACTAATCCCCTGTGCAGTAGTGCTTTGGCTCTATTTTACCTATCCCTCATGTGCTAAAAGGTGCCCTCTGGGTTTTACTAACACAGACCATGCAATCACTTGATTGGATGAGGGACTGTCAAATCAGATATGTGGATTTGCATATTAGAAGTAATATGGATTTATAGGCTGTATAGACTGCTCTCAGATGAGTAAGATTTCACCCACTCTCATAGCAAGAATTGGGCCAAAGAATAACTAATACGAGTGCTGTTTGAACTGAATATTTTTTCCTCCCTGGAGTGTGAGATATATAACATTAAATTAGAAGATGTTGTTTAGAAAAACATACTTTCCCTTTTTGAGATGTTACTGTAGGAAAATGTCCAGATGAAGTAACTTGAGTAACAGATTCTTGAAAGTATGGCAGGTTTTCTTTTTTAAATTTAATTTTATTGGTACATTTTAAGAGTACAATATAATGACATTCATCACTGGAAATTTGCACCTTTACATAATCTCTCTTGGTTCTTATTTTTTCCCACTTCTCCTGCTCTCTCTTCAACCCCTCCATCCTTCCCTATTTACAAAGACTTTGTTTCCATTTTTTCATTTTCTCATACTAATTCCATTCCCTTCTTTCCCCTACCCCCCCCCACTTCCCCTTCCCCTTTGTTCCTTTTCTTGCTATTTCACATTATCTGTTATACCTTTTAGTCCTTATTTACACTATGTTTCTCACACTAGAGAAACTATTTGGTATTTACACATGTGTTTCCTATTATTTCACTTAAGAGTATTGCCTCAATGTGCATCCATTTAGCTGTAAATGTCTCTAATTTCTCATTTTTTATGGCTGAGTAAATTTTATAAAACTCCATTTTATAGAAAAAACCCACATTTTCTTTATCCAGTGTCCAGTTGATGGGCATTTGGGCTGCTTCCAAGTTTTAGCTATTACAAACTGTGCTGTTATGAACATGGGTGCACATATATCACTGTGGTATGATTCTTCTAATTCTTTAGGGAAGATACCCAGCAGGGGAATAGCTGGGACAAATGGCACTTCCAGTCCTAGTTCTTTGAGGTATCTCCATACTGCTTTCCACAGTGGTTGCACCAGTCTACACTCCCACCAGCAGTGAAGCAGGGTTCCTCTTTGCCCACAGCCCCGCCAGCATTTGTTATTGGTTGATTACATGATAGCAGCCATTTTTTCTGGGCTGAGGTGGAATCTCAGCATTGTTTCTATTTGCATCTCTTGAATGACCGGTGATGTTGAACATTTTTTCATATATTTCTTTGCTATTTCTACTTCTTTGTCTGAGAAATGTCTGTTCATTTCAGATGCCCATCTTTGGATTCAGTCTTTAAATTTGGCAGGTCTGACTTTTTTAAGTTCTTTATATATTCTAGATAGTAGACCTTTGTCTGAGGATCAGCAGGTGAAAAGTTTTTCCCCCATTGTGGGTTGTCTCTTCACACTGTTGGTGGTTTCTCTTGCAGTGCAGAAGCTTTTTAATAAGATGAGAACCCACTTTTTGATCGCTAGTTTATAGGCAACTGAGGTTTTGTTCATAAAATGTCTTCAAGAGTTCTTCTACCTAACCTCTGTTCCAGGCAGTTCAGCTTTTCTGTTTTAATATATAGATCTTTAATCCATTTCGATTTTAGTTTAGTGCATGGTAAGAGATATAGGTCTAGTTTTAATCTTTTGCAAGTTGAAACCCAATTTTTCCAGCACCATTGATTAAAGAGGCTGTCTTTCCTCCAGTGAGGGTGTTTGGCTCCTTTGTCAAAGATGAGGTGGCTGAGTCTGTCTGCAGTTGTTTCTGCATCTTGTAATCTGTTCAACTGGTCCTCAGGTCTGTTTTTTTTGCCAGTACCATGCTGTTTTTGTCACAGTAACTTTGTAGTATAGTTTCAAGTTGGGGGTTGTAATACCCCCTGCCATGTCTGTTACCTAGAATTGCTTTTGCTATTCTGGATCTCTTCTTGTTCCAAATGAAATTTTGGATTGTTTTCTCGAGGTCTATGAAGTATGCTGCTGGGATCTCAATTGGAATTGCATTAAATCTATATAGCAGTTTTGGAAGTATGGCCATTTTCACTGTATTAATCCTTCCTACCCAGGAGCAGGGGATGTCTGTCCATTTTCTGGTATCATCTTCAATCTCTCTTTTCAGAGTGCCATAGTTTTCAGAGAAGAGGTCTTTGATTTCTCATGTTAGGATGATTCCTAGGTATTTCAGGTTTTTGGATGCTATTGGGAAAGGAATTATTTGCCCTATTTCTCTCTCAGTGAGTCTGTCATTCCTGTAGAGGAAAGCTATTGATTTTTGTGTGTTGACCTTGCAACCAGCTACTTGACTGAATTTGGTTATTAAGTCTAGCAGACTGTTGGTGGAGTTCTTGGGGTCTTCTATGTAGAGTATCATGTCATCTGCAAATAATGACAATTTGACTTCTTCATTACCTATCTTCCTTTTATTTCTTTCTCTTGTCTAGTTGCCGTGGCTAATGTTTCCAGAACTATATTGAACAAGAGTGGTGACAGTGGACATCCTTGTCTTGTTCCTGATTTCAGGGTGAAGGATTTCAGTTTTTGACCATTTAGTATGATACTAGCTGGGAGGTTTTTTTGGCTTTTTTGAGGCAAGGTCTCCCTTTGGAGTTCAGGCTGCCCCTGAACTCACTATGTAGCTCAGGCTGGCCTCGAACTCACAGCGATCCTGCTGCCTCAGCCTCCTTGAGTGCTGGGATTATAGGCTTGTGCCACTATGCCTGGCTTCAGCTATTGGTTTTTCATAGATGGCTTTTCTCAGATTGAGGGAGAGACCATCTATTCCAATTTTTTTTACGGTTTTTTTTATAAATGTGTGTTGGATTTTGTCAACTTCTTTTTCTGCATCTTCTGAGATGATTGTGTGCTTTTGTCCTTGGCTCTATTGATATATAGTGTATTACACTGATTGATTTGCATATGTTGAACCATCCCTGCACCCCTGGGATGAATCCCATTTGGTGAGGGTGTATGATCTTCTTCATGGTCTTCTGCATTCTATTTGCCAGTATCTTATTAACAATTTTTGCATCTATGTTCATTAGTGAGATTGGGCTATAGTGCTCTTTTTCGGTTGGGTCTTTCTCCACTTTGGGGATCAAGGTGATGCTTGCTTCCAGGAATGAATTTGGGAGTATTGCTTCCCTTTCAATTTCATTGATGAGTTTAAACAGTAGTGGCAGTAGTTCTTCTCTAAATGTCTTGTAGAATTCAGCAGTGAAGCCATCAGGACCTAGGCTTTTCTTATTTGGTTAAGTTTTTAATAATGCTTTCAATTTCACTGATTGATATTGGGTTGCTTAGAATTTTTAGGTCTTTGTTCAACTTTGGTAATTCATAAGTATCTAGGAATCTGTCCATTTCTTCTGTGTTTTCCATCTTATTGGCATATAGGTTCTCAAAGTAGGTATTGATGATCCTTTGGATTTCTGCTGGGTCCATTGTAATTTTATCCTTTTCATTTCTAATTGCATGGATTTGGGCCTTTTCTTTCCTTTTTCTAATAAGGTTGGCTAAAGTTTTGTCAATTTTGTTTGTTCTTTCAAAGAGCCAACTCTTGGCTTCATTGATTTTTTTGTATTGTTCTCTTAGCCTCCATTGCAGTGATTTCTGCCCTGATCTTTATAATTTCCTGCTTTGTATGAGCTTTGGGTTTGTCTTGCTCTTCTTTTTCTAGAAGCTTGAGGTTCAACATCAGGTTGTTTGTTTAATTGGGCTCCCTTTGTTTTCCTAATATGAGTATCCCGTTCTATGAATTTCCCTCATAAGACTGCTTTCATTGTGTCCCATATATTCCGATATGTTGTTTTATCATTGTCATTTAATTGAAGGAACTGTCCGATTTCTTCTTTTAATTTCCTCTGTGACCCATTGGCTATTCAGAAGTGTGCTGTTCAGTTTCCATGTGTTTATGAAATTTTTACGGTTTCTTTTGCTGTTTATCTCCAATTTCATCGTACTGTGGTCTGATAATACACAGGGCATAACTTTAATTCATTTCCACTTAAATATGTTCTATGAGCAAGTATGTGGTCTCTCTTGGAGACAGAGCCATGTGCAGCTGAAAAGAATGCGTATTCTGATTTTTTGGGTGGAACACTCTAAATATCTGTTAACTTCATTTGTTCAAGAGTTTGATTGAGTGCTAGTATTTTGTTGCTTATTTTTTGTCTAGTTGTGACAGTGGTGTATTGAGGTCCCCCACTACTATTAGTGCTTATATGATTTTTCATGTCCGTTAGTATTTGTTTTATATGGTTGGGCACACTAGTGTTTGGTGCATAGATATTTATGATTGTCATCTCTTCCTCTTTGATTGTTCCCTTTGCAAGGATATAGTGTCCTTCTTAGTCTCTCTTAACCAGTGTTGGTTTGAAATTCACTTGATCTGCAAAGAGGATCCTACCTCTGCTTTTTTTCCTGTTGTTGTCACATGAAGTATTGTTTTCCATCCTTTTACTTTTAGTCTGAGTTTTTTATTAAGCATATTTCTTGTATGCAGCATATTGTTGGATCTTGCTTCTTGACCCATTCTGCCAGTCTATTTCTTTTGATTGGTGAATTCAGACCATTAACATTGATGGCTATAACTGATAGCATTTAATTATCATTGTCATGACTTTTTCTTTTTGTTGGATTCTCCCCCTTTGCATTTAATTTCTTGCTATGCCTGGTGGATTCATTCTGCTGGGCTTCTTGGGGTTGTGATCCTCATTTTCTTTTCATAGGATATTGTCTACAATATTTTGGAGTGCTGGTTTGGTATTTATGAAGTTCCTAAGGTGCTCTTTGTCATGAAAGTATCTTATTTCTCTATCAATTTTGAAAGATGATTTTGCAAGTTTGAAGGCTTTTTTCCTTTAGGGCTTGGAATACGTCACTCCAGCTCTTCTTGCCTTGAGGGTTTGTGTTGACATCTGCTGTGATTCTGATGTGCTTTTCTTTGTATCTGATTTGTTTCTTTTCTCTAACCGCTTTTAGAACTTGTTCTGATGGGTTTCTGAAATCTTAACAATTATATGCCTATGCATAGATTTTCTTTTTTGATCAAGGCTAGTTGGAGTACTACATGCCTCACTTATGTGTATGTCAAATTCTTTTCCCCTGCTTGGGAAGTTTTCTGCCATTACTTCTGTGAACAGTATTTTATGTGTTGTCTGCACTCTCTCCTGTTTCTTCACTGACTCTGATCAGTGTTCTTTTATTCTGCTTTGCATCATCTAACAGCTGCTGGATTGATTTCTTGTGTTCCCTTACAATTGTAAAGCAATTTTTGTTTTCCTGGTCACTAATTGCAATCTTATCTTCTGTATCTGAAATTCTGTCCTCACATTGGCTCATTCTGCTGTGTAGACTTTCAGTGGAGCTTTTAATCTCCTGGATGTCTGTTTGCATGTGTTTTATGGATTCCATTTGTTTCCTATGTTGGGATTCCATCATGTTCCTCAGCTCCTCTATTTCTTTATCTGTGACCTCTCTAGATTTATCAATCATGTCTTGCCCTATGGGCACAATCTGTGTTGTTACATGAGAAATTATTTCTGATTTCATTTTTCCCAGATCCTCTTTGGTTGCCAGTTCATGGAGTCCAGGTCATTGAGTATCAGATTGTTCCATCTCATTTCCCTTTGGCATTGCTGTAGGTGATCTGAATGTTTGCTGTTGATGCTTGTTTACCTGTTTTCTCATTTCGACGGGGATGGGGGGGTGGATGTTGTTGTTGCTGGCATGGCTCACCACCTCTGTACTGGGAGCAGTGGTACGTTGGACTGGAATTCTCCTCCTCTGCACAGGGAGCGGTGGATTGTCGACCTGGAAGCCTCCTCCTCTGTGCTGGCGGCAGTGATAGGTCGACCCAGAAGCCTCCTCCTTTGCGCTGGGAGCAGTTGCACATTGCCCAGTAGCCTCCTCCTCTGCACTGGGAGCAGTGGTATGTCAACCCCTGTCAGGTTTTTGATAGAGATTTAGTTCATTTCACATTATGTAAACATTTGTTCATAATTACATGTATGATTTTATTTATACTTAATGTTTGAATATCCACTTTACTTTAAATTAACAAATTGAATTATTTTTGTTCTAGAAACTTTTAAGTACATACATTGTTTCTTTTTGTATTCTGTACTTCCATAAGAGCTCAATGAATGCTTAATTAAAACAGCCATATTTTATATATCTTGTATAGAATTTTAAAATTAATGAATACTTTAGTTATATTCTCCTTGCTGCAACAAAATAGCCAACACCCATAAGTCAAAGGAGAGATTTATTTTGGCTCACGGTTTGTAGAGGCTTTAGTCCACAGTTTCCTGGCTCCAAGTCAGGATAGCATAACAGAGGAGAAATAGTTGGTGGCATGGCAGGCAGGAAGAAAAGTGGGATCAAGAGAAGATATATATATACACACACACACACACACACATATTTACACATACATATATACACACTCTTCCGGGCCACAACCACAGTGACCCACCTCTTCCACCAGGCTTCAATTCCCAACATACACCCAGGTGTAAACCAGTGTACTAATCCAGTATAGCACGCCCATGATCCAGTCACCTTTCAAAAGCCCCACATGTGAGCCCATGAGGTTTGGAGGGGACATCTAGGTATAAACCATAGCATTGAAGCTTAATAAATTTGTCAAGTTAATGAAAGCATATAGTTTAGCTTTTCTAAATGTCCCTTAAAATTGACAGTCTTTCAATATTAAATAAACCAGATTAACCAAGTTACTATAGCATTGCATAAAAACTTCTTTCTTTTGAAAGGTATTTTAACTATAATAGATCATGAAATCCTGAAGTAACTTATTGTGTGTTTAAATTTTATATTTTAAATATCGTTTGGGGAAAATGCCCAGGATATGCTTTGATTAATACATTTATATTATTTCCAGGAAACATCTTAATTCATGATTCACCAGTTTCTTACTTTGAACTTTGATCACTATTTCATACCTAGAAGAACGTTTTTAAACTGTTGTGAATATTTTAGTGTCCTGAAGTAAAGGTAGAATGTAAGATTTTTTTTTTTAATCCTGAGAATGGAACTCGGGACTTTGAGCTTGGCAAGCAGGTGTGACGCCACTGAGCTTCCATCCCCCACCCTCAAAATGTAAGATTTTAAAAAATTATACAAATTATATAAAATATGGCAGAATATTTTATAAAGATATTGGCAAGTTCAGGACCAGCCTGGACTATACAGTGAGACCCCCATCTTCAAAACAAAAGAAACAAATTTAAAAAACCAAGGGGAGTGTGGGGGTCAATAGGAGAGAAACAACATTATTGGACTCAGAAGCACTAGGCTATTAGATTATGGTGCAGGAACTCATGAACAGTAGACTTTTGGCTGATGGGAATCTTACTTGTTTAAAATACCTAGTGTAAGGTCTATTACCATTCCATATGTATGTGAACAAACTAAATGCTTTAGTTGTGAAGGTGTAATTACTTCTTGGTAGATTGCTTTATCAGCTGTGTACCTTTTCTCAAGCAAATACCACCAAGAAAAAATATTATTCTCTATAAATGAAACCAGAAAAAAAATTAGAACTATATTCAGTTTGGAATTATAAAGATATTTTATTATCGATCTAAATGATTGTATGCCACTTAAAATACCATTGAGAAGTACACCAAATACTAAAGAACGTTTTACAAAATACTGAAATTTGTCTCACTTAATTCATCTCTCTGCTTCCATTTTTCTAAGTGTGAGAACCATATAAATCTGTTTGGATTTAAAAACTTCATAATAAAAGTATGTAGAATGTCCTAGAGTATACATGTTATTACATGTGCCTTGAATCACTGTGAGCCTCTAGACCTGAGGTTCATGTGTGAGATGGTCTTTAAAAGAACTCAGTAAAGGGATATTAAATTAATCACTTTCTATGAGTCACTTTCAGAAACTTTTACAAAATACTGCCTGTTGTTGAAAGAATTATTTGAATACAAATAATTACTAATTTCATATTTTTAATAACTGAACAATGATACATTGTGCTTTTAGAGACATCATTTTCTTTCATTCTGGTTTAATGTTTTGAGTATTATTTTAGTTTTTTTTCTGAGCTTCCATATAACTTTGGTTCAGTATTATGAATATTTAATTAGTGAAAAAGTTCAACAAATCCATGTCTCAGAAAGAAAATATCCCTTAGCTTCATTTAGAAATATGTCTCAATAGGGGCTGGGATTTAGCTCAGAGGTTCTGCTGCCAGCCTTGCAAGTGCAAGGTACAGAGTTCGATCCCTGGTACCAAAAAAAGAAAAGAAATATGTTTCATTCATGAAAGTCTGCATGGGATTTACTAACACCTTTGTTTTAACTACTATATAAATTAATATGTATAATTCAGATACAACAGGAAAATTATATTAAACTATTACTTGTAAAGATTGATAAATATTAATAATTGATTTAAATGTGAACTTACCTGATTTGGTTTTCAGTGATTTAAACATTGTTTTTGCATTCAATTAGGAAGAAAAGGAATATTTGATTTTTTAAAATTGTTGAATACTCCCTGAGAAGTAACTTATAAAAATACAGCTCTTCCAAAGTGATGGTTGGTTTGTTTCAACTATGTTCATCAATAATAGAAATGTTGATGTTTTTCAGAAATTCCTGAATGACCTAGATGTTAGAATTATTAGATCACAATTTTAATGTGCCTATTACAAATATGTTCCAAAAGATGTAATATGTTTATAATGAATGAGAAGAGATACAAGAAGAATAAAAACTGTGAATACGAATCAAACACAAATTTTGTGAATCAAAAATACAGTAGTAGAAATAGAAAATTTTACTGCTTTAGGTAAATAGCTGAATAAAAAAATGGAAATTATCCAGTCTGAAGAAGAGAGAAAAAGTTTGTTTGAATAAGGCTTCTGAACATGTGAGACAGTTTCAAAAGAGGCAACACAATGTAAGTGGAGCCAAGATAAAGAGGAATAGCATAATGGAGAAGAAAAAAATGGTAGAAACCACACAAATTTGGTGGAAGATAACATTTTCAGGTTATAGACTCAAGAACTTCAACATTCTGCAGAAGGACAAATTGAAATAAATGAATGCCTGAGTATATTTAATCAAAGTCATAAAAACCAACTGCATAGATGAAATCATGAAAATAATAACAGAAAAGTTACAGAGAAACAATGATGTGTGGTATCACATGCTTATTAGAAGCCATGGATACTTAAAAGACTATTGAGTGTCTTTAAAATGCACAATAAAAGAAACCTAATAGAAAAACTGTCAAACCATAAGAGTATAGTCAATGAAAATTGCTGTTTAGGATAAAGATATATTTAAGACATACAATAAAACCTTGATTTATGAGCATAATTCATTCCAGAAACATGCTTGTAATCCAAAGCATTTGTTTATCAAAGTGAATTTCCCCCTAAGAGCAGCTCTTTTTTTTTTCTTTTTTTTGGTACCAGGGATCGAACTCGGGACCTAGTGCTTGCAAGGCAGGCGGCAGAACCACTGAGCTAAATCCCCGGCCCCCGATTTCCCCCTAAGAAATAATGGAAATTAAGATGATTTGTTCCACAACCCAAAAACATTAATAGAAAAATGATTACAGCACCATAATATAAAATAAGTTAATAAGCCGGGGAATTAACTCAGTGGTTTCGCCGCCTGCTGTGCAAGCACAAGGACCGGAGTTTGATCCCCGGTACCCACCCCCCAAAAAAAAGTTAATAAAAGTAAATACAAAATACAAATAAAAACTAATCTGCACTTATCGTTGAAAACCTTCATGGCTGGTGTGAGACAGATAAAAGAGGAGGGTTACTGTGTAGCATGACTTTCACTGTCACTAACAAAATCACTACTATCTATTGGCTTAATGGAATTTCTTTTTTTTAGTGCAACTTTAGCAAGGAACCTATCCATTGACACTGCTTTTGTCTTCTTTTGAGGATTTTGTGGAAATGTGACCATGTGAGATTTTCTGTAAAATTTTCCATAATTTCCCACATTTTGCACATATCCCTAATCTCAATTAAAGTGTGGCATTCCTTTTGACTTTTTCTTCTCCTCCTCTGGAGATGAAATCTCCATGACCCCTTGCTGTTGGGAGACGATCACCCACACTTCCGCAGCAAGGGAGTGAGGGAAGGGAAAGAAAGAAGAACCATCAGTTCAGTTGTAATAATGTGACATTCGATATTATGTATTACTCATACTGTAAGACATTGCTCGTTTATCAAGTTAAAATTTATTGGATATGTTTACTCATCTTGTGGAACACTCACGGAACAAGTTACAGTTCAAGGTTTTACTGCATTCATATAAAGAAAGTAAGAATTTGCACCACCAGTTCTGCATTATAAAATTTGCTACGTTACTTCAAATGAAGGGAAATGATATAATGTAGGAAGGATCAGGTCTTTGCAAACTCTAAGAACATTAACTATGGAATAGATAACTAAATATACATAAACTGTAAAAGTTTTTCTATAATATTCTTTGAAGCATCATTAAAACATAGCCATGGAAATTTATAATTTATTACTATAACATCTGTAGCCTGAAGATCAGAGGTAAATGGATATATGTGTTCCAAAGTCCTTAAGTTTTATAAGAAGTGATGACATGAAAAATTAAGTGTTATTACAAAAATATCAAGGAAATTCATTGGATAAAACATAGTCTCCTCAACAAGGTGGTTGCAGAACAAATAGATATCTAGATTTTCAGAGTAAGGATAAGAATCAGTATCCACCCTTACACATATTACACACAAATATATCCTTAAAAGTTGATTTTAGAACTAAATGTCAAATCTAATACAGTAAGATTCTTAGTTTCACAAGGCAATCCAATAAAACTGTCAGCAAAATATTTGAATAAATGCTTTTCAAAAGAAAATACACAGATGTCCAGTAAGGATGGAAAGATATTCAACACCATTAGTGACTAGATAAATGCCAATTAAAACCCTAAAGTATCATTACATGTTAGTTGAGATAGTGCACTGTTAAGACGGACAGTACAAAGGAGTGGCTTGAATAAGAAGCAGCTCATCTTTCTGTAAGATAATACATTGTTAGGTAAACTGGCATTATTTTTAAAGATAAAAATATATCCACCATAGCAATAAACCATTCGTCTTTTAGATAGTTACCCAAGAGAAATTAAAGCTGACATTTTACAGACTTAAGCAAATATGTTCCTAGCAGCATTATTCTCAGTAGCCTCAAACTGGAAACCACCCGAATCAAAAGTCCACCAGCAGATGAATGGACAAACAACTCACACAGTTTGTTCAGGAATCATGCTCAGTGAAACAACCCCCCAAAATGTCATAGTGTATGATCCTATTTTAAAATGTCTTATTATAAAATGCCCACATGTATATTGTATACATATACATACACATATATACATGTTTATCTGCAAAAACAAAAGACCAGATGCTGGGGCCAATGGAGAATGCAATACATATTGGAGATAATGTTCTATATCTTCATTGTGGTAGTAGTTTTCAAACACTATGGAGTGGTCAAAGTATATCACATTTTACACTTTATTATTATTTTTCATTAAATGTATTGGTAAATTTTAGGTATACAGTACAGTTACATTCATCATTGGGATCTTGTACCTTTACATGATGTACCTTAGTTCTTATTTTTTCCCCATTCCCCTGCCCTCCCTTCACCACCTCCACCCTTCCCTATTTACTAAGACTGTTTCCATTTTTCCTTTTCTCATATTTTTTTCTTTTCCCTTCTTTCCTTTCCCCTATCCCTCCCACTTCCCCGACTCCTTTAGACCTTTTCTTCCTATTTCAATTATCAATTATACATTTCAATCCTTATTTACACTTTTAGTTTTTCACAGCAGAGAAACTATTCAGTATTGAATAGTTTTTGAACTATTTACACGTTTGTCATATTTATTTCACTTAAGAGTATGGCAAATGTGCATCCATTTAGCTATAAATGTCTCTAGTTTCTCATTCTTTATGGCTGAGTAGTACTCCATTTTATAAAGAAAACACACACATCTGCTTTATCCAGTCTCCAGTTGATGAGCAGTTGGGCTGTTTCCAAGCTTAAGCTATTACAAACTGTGCTGCTATAAACATGGGTGTACATATATCACTGTGGTGTGATTCTTTTCATTTTAGGGGGAATATACCCAGCAGTGGAATAGCTGGGTCAAATGGGACCTCTAGCCCTAGCTCTTTGAGGTATCTCCATACTGATTTCCACAGTGGTTGCACCAGCCTACCCTGTCACCAGCAATGGAGAAGGGTTCCTTTCTCCCCACACCCCTGCCAGCATTTGTTGTTGGTTGATTTCTTGATAGCAGCCATTCTTTGTGGATTGAGGTGGAATCTCAGTGTTGTTTTCATCTGCATTACTCAAATGACCAGTTATGTTGAACATTTTTTCATATATTTATTTGGTGCTTTTAATTCTTTTGAGTAATGTCTGTTCATTTCAGATGCCCATTTTTGAATTGGGTTTTTGAATTTAGGAGGTCTGATTTTTTTCAGATCTTGGTATATTCTAGATAGTAGTCCTTTGTCTAAGGTACAGCTGCTAAAATTTTTTCCCACATTGTAGGTTGTCTTTTAGCTCTGTAGGTGGTTTCTCTTGCAGTGCAGAAACTTTTTTTTAATTATTAAATTCTTTTATTGGTACATTGTAGGTATTACAACACAATTACATTTCTCATTGGGAACTTGTACCTTTACATGATGCATCTTGGTTCTTATTTTTTCCCCATTCCTAGCCCTCCCTTCACCCCCTCCACCCTTCCCTATTTACAAAGACTTTATTTCCCTTTTTTCCATTTCTCAGTATTTTTCCTTTCCCTTCTTTCCTTTCCCCTGCCCCTCCCACTACCCCTACCCCTTTGGACCTTTTCTTCCTATTTTGCATTATCCATCATTCGTTCTAATCATTGGTACATTTTAGATATACAATATAATGACATTCATCTTTGGAAATTTGCACGTTTACGTAGTCTCTCTTGGTTCTTATTTTTTGCCCTTCCCAGCCCTCCTTTCAACCCCTCCAGTCCTCCCTATTTACAAAGATTTTGTTCCTATTTTTCCATTTTCTCATATTAATCCCATTCCCTTCTATCCTTTCCCCTAGCCCTCCCACTTCCTTCCCCTTTGCCCCTTTTCTTCCTATTTCACATTACCTATCATACATTTAGTCCTTTTTTAGACTTTCAGTTTCTCACACTAGAGAAACTATTCAGTATTTATACAAGTGTGTCCTATTTATTTCACTTAAGAGTATGGCCTCAGTGTGCATCCATTTAGCTATAAATGTCTCTAGTTTCTCATTTTTTATGGCTGAGTAGTACTCTATTTTATTAAAAAAACCACATTTTCTTTATCGAGTCTCCAGTTGATGGGCATTTGAGCTGTTTCCAAGTTTAAGCTATTACAAACTGTGCTGCTGTGAACATGGACACACCTATATCACTGTGGTATGATTCTTTTAATTCTTTGGGGAAGATCCCCAGCAATGGAATAGCAGGGTCAAATGGGACTTCCAATCCTAGTTCTTTGAGGTATCTCCATACTGCTTTCCACAGTGGTTGCACCAGTCTACACTCCCACCAGCAGTGGAGCAGGGTTCCTCTTTCCCCACAGCCCTACCAGCATTTGTTATTGGTTAATTTCATGATAGCAGCCATTCTTTCTGGAGTGAAGTGGAATCTCAGTGTTGTTTTCATTTGCATCTCTCGAATGACCAGTGATGTTGAACATTTTTTCATGTATTTATTTGCTATTTCTACTTCCTTGTCTGAGGAATGTCTGTTCATTTCAGATGCCCATTTTTGGATTGGGTCTTTAAATTTGGGAGGTCTGATCTTTTTAAGTTCTTTATAGATTTGAGATAGTAGACCTTTGTCTGATGAAGAGCAGGTGAAGATTTTTTCCCACATTGTGGGTTGTCTCTTCACACTGCTGGTGGTTTCTCTTGCTGTGCAGAAGCCTTTTAATAAGAAGAGATCCCACTTGTTGATTGTTTGTGCTAGTTCATGGGCAACTGAGGTTTTGTTCATAAAATCTTTTCCTACACCAATGTCTTCAAGGGTTCTACCTAACCTCTGTTCCAACTGGTTCAGAGTTTCTATTTTAATATTTAGATCTTTAATCCATTTTGATTTTAGTTTAGTGCATGGTGAGAGATATAGGTCTAATTTTAATCTTTGGCAAGTTGAAGCCCAATTTTTCCAGCACCATTTATTAAAGAGGCTATCTTTCCTCCAGTGAGGGTGTTTGGCTCCTTTATCAAACGTGAGATGGCTGAGTGTGTCTCCCGTTGTTTCTGCATCTTCTAATCTGGTCCTCAAGTCTGTTTCTTTTCCAGTACCATGCTGTTTTTATCACAGTAGCTTTGTAGTATAGTTGCAAGTTGGGGATTGTGATACCCCCTGCCATGTCTCTGTTACCTAGAATTGCTTTTGCTATTCTGGGTCTCTTCTTGTTCCAAATGAATTTTTGGATTGTTTTCTCAAGGTCCATGAAGTATGCTGCTGGGATCTCAATTGGAATTGCATTAAATCTATATAGCAGTTTTGGAAGTATGGCCATTTTCACTATATTAATCCTTCCTACCCAGGAGCAGGGGATGTCTGTCCATTTTCTGATATCATCTTCTATCTCTCTTTTCAGAGTGCCATAGTTTTCAGAGAAGAGGTCTTTGATTTCTTTCATTAGGATGATTCCTAGGTATTTCCGTTTTTTGGATGCTATTGTGAAAGGAATTATTTGCCCTATTTCTCTCTCAGTGAGTCTGTCATTCCTGTAGAGGAAAGCTATTGATTTTTGTGTGTTGACCTTGTAACCAGCTACTTGACTGAATTTGGTTATTAAGTCTAGAAGACTTTTGGTGGAGTTCTTGGGGTCTTCTATATAGAGTATCATGTCATCTGCAAATAATTCCAATTTGACTTCTTCATTTCCTATCTTTATTCCTTTTATTTCTTTCTCTTGTCTAATTGCTGTGGCTAATGTTTCCAGAACTATATTGAACAGGAGTGGTGATAGTGAACATCCTTGTCTTGTTCCTGATTTGAGTGTGAAGGATTTCAGTTTTTGAGCATTTAGTATGATATTGGCTGTTGGTTTTTCTTAGATGGCTTCTATCAGTTTGAGGTAGAGACCATCTATTCCAATTTTTTGTAGGGTTTTTATCATAAATGCTTGTTGGATTTTGTCAGATGCCTTTTCTGTGTCTATGGAGATAATCATATGGATTTTGTCCTTGGCTCTATTGATATAGTGTATTACATTGATTGATTTGTGTATATTGAACCATCCCTGCATCCCTGGGATGAATCCCACTTGATCAGGGTGTATGATCTTCTTGATGATCTTCTGCATTCTGTTTGCCATTATCTTATTAAGGATTTTTGCATCTATATTCATTAGTGAGATTGGCCTATAGTTCTCTTTTTCATTTGGGTCTTTTTCTGCTTTGAGGATCAAGGTGATGCTCGCTTCTAGGAATGAATTTGGGAGTATTGCTTCCCTTTCAATTTCATTGAAGAGTTTAAAGAGTAGTGGCAGCAGTTCCTCTCTAAATGTCTTGTAGAATTCAGCAGTGAAGCCATCAGGGCCTGGACTTTTCTTAGTTGGTAAGCTTGTAATTACATTTTCAATTTCATTGGTTGATATTGGGTTGTTCAGAATTTTTAGGTCTTCTTCTCTCAACTTTGGTAATTCATAAGTATCTAGGAATCTGTCCATTTCTTCTGTGTTGTCCATTTTATTGGTGTATGGGTTCTGGAAGTAGGTATTGATGATCGTCTGGATTTCTGCTGGGTCTGTTGTAGTTTCACCCTTTTCATTCCTACTTGCATGGATTTGGGCCTTTTCTTTCCTTTTTCTGACAAGGTTGGCTAAAGGTTTGTCAATTTTGTTGATTCTTTCAAAGAACCAACTCTTGGCTT
Organism: Heterocephalus glaber; assembly: GCF_053883595.1. Lineage (NCBI taxonomy): Eukaryota > Metazoa > Chordata > Mammalia > Rodentia > Bathyergidae > Heterocephalus > Heterocephalus glaber. Next base: position 8,584,641 of record NW_028258444.1, on the reverse strand, counting down.
CATTGATTTTTTGTATCATTCTCTTAGTCTCCATTGCATTGATTTCTGCTCTGATCTTTATAATTTCCTCCCTTGTATGAGATTTGGGTTTTTCCTGCTCTTCTTTTTCTAGAAGCTTGAGCTTCAGCATCAGGTTGTTTAATTGGGCTTGTTCTGTTTTCCTAATATGCGTATTCAGTGCTATGAATTTCCCTCATAAGACTGCTTTCATTGTGTCCCATAGATTCTGATATGTTGTATTGTCATTGTCATTTAATTGAAGGAACTGTCTGATTTCTTCTTTAATTTCCTCTGTAACCCATTGGTTATTCAGAAGTGTGTTGTTCAATTTCCACGTGTTTATGAAATTTTTTGAGTTTCTTTTGCTATGGATCTCCAATTTTATCGCACTATGATCTGATAATATACAGGGGATAACTCCAATTCCTTTGCACTTACTTGAACATGTTCTATGTGTGAGTATGTGGTCTATTTTGGAGAATGACCCATGTGCAGCTGAGAAGAATGTGTATGCTGATTTTGTGGGGTGGAAGACTCTGTAAACATCTGTTAAGTTCATTTGTTCAAGAGTTCGATTGAGTTCTAGTATTTCATTACTCATTTTTAGTCTAGTTGATCTATCTAATTGTGACAGTGGGGTGTTGAGGTCCCCCACTACAATTGTATTAGTGCATATATGACTTTTCATGTCCGTTAGTATTTGTTTTGTATAGTTGGGCACACTAGTGTTTGGTGCATAGATATTTATGATTGTCATCTCTTCCTCTTGGATTCTTCCCTTTACAAGGATGTAGTGTCCTTCTTCATCTCTCTTAATCAGTGTTGGTTTGAAATCTACTTGATCTGCAAAGAGGATGGCTACCCCTGCTTTTTTTTGGGTTCCTGTCACATGCAGTATTGTTTTCCACCCTTTAACTTTCAGTCTATGAGTTTTCTTTTGAATTAAGTGTGTTTCTTGTATGCAGCATATTGTTGGATTTTGCTTCTTGACCCATTCTGCCAGTCTATTTCTTTTGATTGGTGAATTGAGATCATTAACATTGATGGTTATAACTGAAAAGTATTGACTTGTCATTGCCATGACATTTTCTTTTTGTTGGGTTCTCCCCCTTTACATTTAATTTCCTGTCATGCCAGATGGGTTCATTCTGCTTTGCTTCCTGGGGTTGTGATCCTCAATGTCTGTTCCTAGGATATTGTGTAAAATTCTTTGGAGTACTGGTTTTGTATTCACAAAGTTCCTAAGGTGCTCTTTGTCATGAAAGTATCTTATTTCTCCATCCATTTTGAAAGATAGTTTTGCAGGGTACATCAATCTGGGTTGGAGGCTGTTTTCTTTTAGGGCTTGGAATATGTCACTCCAAGTTCTTCTTGCCTTGATAGTTTGTGTTGAGATGTCTGCTGTGATTCTGATGGGCTTTCCTTTATATGTGATTTGTTTCTTTTCTCTCGCTGCTTGTAGAACTTTGTTTTTTTGATTTTCTGGAATCTTAACAATTATATGCCTATGTGTAGATGTTTTTTGATCAAGGCTATTTGGAGTCCTATATGCTTCACTTATCTGTATGTCAAGCTCTTTTCCCCTGCTTGGGAAGTTTTCTGCCCTTATTTCTGTGAAGAGTTTTTTTATGTCCTCTGCACTCTCTCCTGTTTTTTCATTGATTCCAATCAGTCTTATGTTATTCTGTTTTGCATCATCTAGCAGCTGCTGGTTTGATTTCTCATGTGCCCTTATAATTTTGAAGCAATTTTTCTTTTCCTGGTCACTAATTGCAATCTTATCTTCTATATCTGAGATTCTGTCCTCACATTGGCTCATTCTGCTGTGTAGACTTTCAGTGGAGTTTTTCATGTCCTGGAAATCTATTTGCATCTGTTTTATGGATTCCATTTGTTTCCTATGTTGGGATTCCATCATGTTCCTGAGCTCCTCTCTAGATTTATTAATCATGTCTTGCACTAGGGGCCCAATTTCTCCTGTTATCTGAGAAATTATTTCTGATTTCATTTTTCCCAGATCCCCTTTTGTTGCCAGTTCGGTGGGTCCAAGTGGTTGAGTATCAGAGTGTTCCATCTCATTTCCCTTTGGGGTTGCTGTAGGTGATCTGAAAGTCTGGTTTCGATACTTATTTACATGTTTTCTCATTTCAACTGGGGTCGGGGCTGTTGACGCCTGCATGGATGACCTCCTCTGAGCTGGGAGAGGTGGGACAGGGGCCGGGAGGAGTGGTAGGGATGGTGGCTCAAAAGCCCTTTCCTGTGGGCCTGGAGCAGGAGCATGGATGATGGCTGGGAAGCCCCTTCCTCTGGGCCAGGAGCGGGGGGACAGAAGGTGGCCCAAAAGCCCTTTCCTCTAGGCTGGGAGCAGCCGGAGTGATGGTGGCTGGGAAGCCCCTTCCTCTGGACCAGGAGCTGTGTGGGGTGGCTCAGAAGCCCCTATCTCTAGGCCGGGCCAGTGGGACTCAGTACTGTGGTCTGATGGTCCGGTGTCCTCTGCATCTTTGTAGTGTGGAACCAGGTGGCTGTACAGAGGAGCCGGGGTGGGGGTCCAGTGGATTGTTACCAGGGGCCAGGCTGATTCTGAGTGTTCCGCGTGACTCGGGACTGCAGTAGGGTGTGCGCAGACCTGCCTGTCTGCAGTTTCAGGAAGACAGATCATGGAAACAGAAGAAACTCCTATCAAAATTTCCCATCACTGAAAGACATGGATGATTGGGTGGATTGGCTGCACTCCTTTCCCAGCACAAGTGATGGAAAGAGACCCACGCCAAAGCACAGCAGCATGCAATTTGGAGACATTCTGGTTGAAAGATGGTTTTACAAACTGACAAGAGAAAGAAGTAAAAGGAATCAGAATGGTACAGGTTGAACAACCCCAATCTAAAAATTAAATCCAAAATGTTCTAATATCCAACACTTTCAGCCTTATATTGAAACTCAAAAAGTTTCAGATTTCAGAGCATTTTGGATTTTTAGATTAAAGATGTTCAATGAGTAAATTCAGTGTAAATACAGTATTCCAAAAGCTCTGAAATCTGAAGTGCTGCTCCCAGCATTTCAGGTAAGAAAGATTCAACCTGTATTAGACTTCTCAAAGTCAATACTAGATCCTTCAGAACATGGAATATTATTTTCAAACTTCTCTTCAGGAAAGTTTTTTTAACTATTAATATATTGGCATTCTATCTGCCTAGCTGGTATAAATAACTGACGACATCGAGGTTTGTTACTAAGTCTGCTTTTGTAAAGAGTTATATTTGATAAGGTAAATGGTAGAAATTAAAAGATTAAAATATATTCAGCTGGTCACACTGCTTTTTTATTTTTAGGTATTAGAATGTAAATAATAGAATTTTACATGTATCACAGACTACTGATCACACCTACTGATTTGAAGGCAGAATACAGGTATGCACAATCTCAAGAATTGCAGTTCTCACAAAGTTTTTCTCAGGACAGTCCTGGGGGATGTACCTTTCCAGAAAGAGGAAGCACAATAAATAAAGAGAAAGAGAAATGAGGCTCACAGGAAATAGATTCAGTTTAGTGTGGTGAAGGGGGACTGGTATGACCACCACCAGAGGCGCCATCAGACTGATGAGTGTAACAAAGTTTCTGAGGATGGTTCCTTATTTCTTAATGTGTTAGGGTTTTGATAACTGACAAAAAACTAGGGGTGGATTAATGATCAGGGGATAGATAATTGAGCAAACAAAACAATAGGCAATTGTTCTTCCGGAATTGCATAGAAAGGAACAACACTGATGCAAAGTTAAGGCTCAGCTGCCATTAACTTGTGCATACTGCAGGCAGTGAGCACATTCAGTGAAAGGACAATTCAGTAGTATTGAGAGGATGAAGAAGGTGCTTTTTGGGTAGTGACAATCAGAAACCGAACTAAATGTATCTTTTAAAGAGGGGGTGACTAATGAGAATGGCAGAAATACTTTCGTGCATCAACTTACAGATTGATAAAGTGCTTTTGTGCTCAGAATGGGCAAGAAGTGATTAGGGGACTAGTGGCTACTCAGGGTTATAGTTTAGGAGTAAAAACCAAAACAGCTGATATTAAATAGATGAAAAGATAAAGAATTGTAAGTTTTTGAACCATGACTTGTAAGCTTTTATTTTACAGTCATGTAAACAGATTAAGCCTTGTATTTAGTGTTCCCAAAAAACGGCACCTGTGTTGAGTGGACCCTCAAGTTATGACTAGCTGACACACAAACAACTTGGGTTAATTAGGTTAATGGAGGATTATCTGCCTCTAGTTATCTATAGTATGTATCCAGGTAAACATCCAGATCTCAGCTGTATTGACTTTACAACCAACTTGAGGTACAACCCTGGGGAACTAATCAAGTTCATAAGTGAAGGGTCCACTGTATTAATCTATTGGCATTCTGGCTAGCTAGCTGGTATAACTAAATGAAGACAGTGAGATTTGTTACTAAGTCCACTTTTATTTAAAGTTACATTCACTGGTGAAAGGCAACTACTAGAAATTAAAAGATTAAAATATATTCAGCTGATAATACTGCTTGTTGATTAGTTTTAGGTAGATGTTAAAATGCAAATAATAGTAATTTATCTGTAAATAAAGGACACAATCTATTCACTCATGTATTATATATTAATGTCAACTTTCCTAGTATGTATGATGATATGAATGTTGAAAAATGGTTTTAGAGAAAATAAAAAGAATTATGATATGTATATGTACCAACTCCCCACAATTAATGTAATCTTTATATACTGCAAATATGTACTGATACAAATTTAAAATATTTATGTGGTTTTAAAGGAATAGTCTTTAATGCATTTTCTATAGTGTATTAAAATAGATGACCAAAGACACTTGTTCTTTATAATTAGCATCTATGTGCAGCCAGAAAAAGGCAAAGCCTTTTTGTTCAATGAATAATTCAGCTTCCTGAATGTCTTCCTCATTTAAAAAAAATCTACACTTCTCTTATGCTTAGATTTGGGAACTGTACTCATTTTAGCAAGTTTAATTTGTTTTCAAGAGAGTTTTGAGTTTTCTGACAGTCCAAAAATATAGAATATTTTGTGCAAACATCATTTAGGACTGTACATTATTAAGTTGAGAAGAAAAATGAAAAGAATGCATTTTAATATAACATTTTAAATTTCATTTTATATTTGCTATTTAGCTTGATAATCAATGCAAGTAATTTTGGAGTTTTAAATGTGAAAGCTTTTAAGCAAAGAATTATTATAACTTTAATGGAGAAATAAAAATGCATAGCATGTTTGCTTTTTCCTATTCTTGCATAATATTTGTATGTCTTATAGTTTTATAAAACAGTATGTTAATGTTTATGTTTAAACTCATAGTGGTGTTCTGAGGGATGCAGGATAATTGTTGAGGTGCTAAGAAATTTGGAAGAATTTTTCATTAGATTTTCTGTTTTTGCTTCCTTCCCATTAAAAAGAAAATTGCGATAGAATGGATACATGTATTTATATTCAGAAGTAATAAGTGTATCAAGGTGGCAAACATTACATTTATAATTTTTACCATTCTTTTTCTATTTTATTTTTTATATTTTTGAAATGGGGTCTCCCTGTGTTATCCAGGGTGGCTTTGAAATCGATTCTCCCATCATAACCTCCTGTGTAGTTGGCATTTGGCACTAAACCTGCATAATTTTTACCATTTTTTTTCCTTAAGTTCATTGGTACATTTTAGTTATACAATATGATGATATTCATCATTGGGAATTTGTACCTTTACATGATATATCTTGCTTCCTATTTTTCCCCCTTCCTCTGCCTTCCCTTCAACCCCTCTACCCCTCCCTATTTACGAAGACTTTGTTTCCATTTTTTCCTTTTCCCTTATTTTTTCCTTTCCCTTTCCTTTCCCCTACTCCTCCCACTTCCCCTTCCCCTTTAGACCTTTTCTTCCTGTTTCACATTATCTATTATACATTTTGATTCTTATGTACACTTTCAGTTTCTCACACTAGAGAAACTGTTCAGTATTTACACATGTGTGTCCTATTTATTTCGCTTAAGAGTATGACCTCAGTGTGCATCCATTTAGCTATAAATGACTCTAGTTTCTCATTCTTTATGGCTGCGTAGTACTCCATTTTATTTAAAAAACACATACATCTTCTTTATCCAGTCTCCAGTTGATGGGCAATTGGGCTGTTTCTGAGTTTTAGCTATTACAAACTGTGCCGCTATAAACATGGGTGCCCATTTATCACTGTGGTATGATTCTTTTAATTTTTTGGGAAGATACCGAGCAGAGAAATAGTTGGGTCAAGTGAGACCTCTAATCTTAGTTTTTTGAGATATCTCCATATTGATTTCCATAGTGGTTGTACCAGTCTGCACTCTTACCAACAATGGCAAAGGGTTCCTTTCTCCTCACAACCCTGCCAGCATTTGTTATTGGTTGACTTCATGATAGCAGCCGTTCTTTCTGGGGTGAGGTGGAATCTCAGTGTTGTTTTCATCTGCATCTCTTGAATGGCCAGTGATGTTGAACATTTTTTCATATGTTTCTTTGCTATTTCTACTTCTTTGTCTGAGAAATGTCTGTTCATTTCAGATGCCCATTTTTGAATTGGATCTTTAAATTGTGGGGGGCTGATTTTTTTTAAGTTCTTTGTATATTGTAGATAGTAGTCTTTTGCCTGAGGAACATCTGGTAAAAAAAATTTTCCACATTGCAGGGTGGCTCTTGGCTCAGTTGGTGGATTTTCTTGCAGTGCAGAAGCTTTTTTTGTTATTGGGGATCAAACTTGTGCTTGTGAGGCTGGTGCAGTGCCGCTGAGCCAAATCCCCGTACCAGAAGCTTTTTTTTTTTGGTAGCAGGGATCAAACTCTGGTCCTTGCGCTTTCGAGGCAAGTGGCGGAACCACTGAGCTAAATCCCCAGCCCTCAGAAGCTTTTTAATAGGATGAGATCTCAGTTGTTGATTCTGTTCTAGTTCCTGTGCTATTGAGGTTTTGTTCATAAAGTCTTTTCCTATGCCAATGTCTTCAAGAGTTCTACCCAGCCTGTCTTTCAGCAAGTTTAGCATTTCTGTTTTAATATTTAGATCTTTAATCCACTTCAATTTTAGTTTAGTGCATGGTAAAGATATGGGTCTAATTTTCATCTGTGGCAGGTTGAAACCCAGTTTTTCCAGCACCATTCATTAAAGAAGCTGTCTTTCCTCCAGTGAAGGTGGTTGGCTCCTTTGTCAAAGATGAGGTGGTTGAGTGTGTCTGGAGTTGTTTCTGCATCTTCTGATCTATTCCACTGATCCTCGGGTCTGTTTCTTTGCCAGTACCAGCTGTTTTTATCTCAGTGGCTTTGTAGTATAGTTTCATATTGGGGATTGTGGTAACCCCTGTCTTGTCTTTGTTGCCTAGAATTGCTTTTGCTAGTCTAGGTTTCTTCTGTTTCTAAATACATTTTTCGATTGTTTTTTCTAGTTCTGTGAAATACACTGTTGGGATTTCAATCGGGATTGCGTTGAACCTATATAGCAGTTTTGAAGGTATGGTCATTTTTACTATATTGGTTCTTCCTATCCAAGAGGAGTGGTTGTCTTTCCATTTTCGGATAGCCTTTTCACTCTCTTTTTTCAGAGTGCTGTAGTTTTCAAGGTAGAGGTCTTCTACTTCCTTTGTTAGATTGATTCCTAGATACTTCATTTTTTGGGATGCTATTGTGAAAGGAATTGTTTCCCCAGTCTCTCTCTCAGTGAGTCTGTTCTTTGTGTACAAGAAGGCTGTTGATTTTTGAGTGTTGACCTTGTATCCAGCTACTCTACTGAATCTGTCATTTAAGTCTAGAAGATTTTTAGCAGTTTATTGGGTCTTCTATGTAGAGTATCATGCCATCAGCAAATAATGACAATTTGACTTCTTTCTTTCCTATCTTTATTCCTTTTATTTCTTTCTCTTGTCTAATTGCTGTGGCTAATGTTTCCAGAACTGTATTGAACAGGAGTGGTGATAGTCGACATCCTTGTCTTGTACCTGATGTTAGCATGAAGGCTTTCAGTTTTTGACCACTTAGTATGTTGTTAGCTGTTGATTTTTCATAGATAGCCTTTATCAGATTGAGATAAAGACCTTCTATTCCAATTTTTTGTAGGATTTTTGTCATGAATGGGTGTTGGATTTTGTGGAATGCCTTTTCTGCATCTATTGAGATCTTCTGATTTTTGTCTGGGAGTCTGTTAATATAATATATTACATTTATTGATTTACATATATTGAATCATCCTCGCCTCCCTGGGATGAATCCCACTTGGTCAGGGTGTGTGATCTTCTTGATGATACTCTGTATTCTGTTTGCCTGTATCTTATTGAGGATTTTTGCATCTGTGCTCATTAGGGAGATTAGCCTGTAGTTCTCTTTTTTGGTTGGGTCTTTCTCTGCTTTTGGTATCAAAGTAACACTTGCTTCTAGGAATGAATTTGGGAGTGTTGCTTCCTTTTCAATTCCATTAAAGAGTTTGAGAATTATTGGCATTAGCTCTTCCCTAAATTTCTAACATTTCCCTAAAATTTCACAGTGAAGCCATCAGGACCCAGGCTTTTCTTTGTTAGTAAATTTTTAATTATGTCTTCAATTTCACTGCTTGTAATTGGGGTGTTTAGAATTCTCATATCTTCTTCGTTCTTTGGTAATTCATATGTATCTAGGAATCTGTCCATTTCTTCTGTGTTTTCCATTTTATTGGGAGTATAGATTCTCGAAGTAGGTGTTGATGATCCTCTGGATTTCTGCTGGATCTGTTGTATTTCACCCTTTTTGTTCCTAATTGCATGGATTTGAGCCTTTTCTTTCCTTTTTTTTGATAAGGTTGACTAAGGGTTTGTCAATTTTATTCTTTCAAAGAACCAACTCTTCAATTCAGTTTTTACCATTCTTAAGTATAAAATTCACTGGCATTAAATACATTCATGATGTTGTACAACCACCACCAGTTTTGTTTCTGGAACTTTTTCTTCACTCCAAACAGAAACTTTACCCAGTAGTAGCTCCCTGTTTCTCCTTCCCCTCAGCATTTAGTATTGTGTAGTCTGATTTCTCATTTGTGAATTTTCCTATTCTAGATACTTCATATACGTGAAATAATTTACCTTTTGTTCTGTGTTTGGCTTGTTTGATTTAACATGCTTTCAAAGTTCAAGTTATCGTAGTATGTATTTGAACCCTGTTCTCTTTTATGACTGAGTAATCCATTATATGGGATGTCACATTTTGTTAATTCACTGATACGTTGGACACTTGGAGTTTTTTTTCCCTTTGGGTTAATGTGAATAATTGTACAATCAGCATTGACATACACATATCTATTTAAGTTCCTGTTTTTAATCCCTCCCCCCCCTTTTTAATTTTGGTACCAGGGATCAAACTTGGGACCTTGCGGTTGGGAGGCAGGCAGTGGAACCGCTGAGCTGGCACCCTGGCCGCCTGGCCCCCTCCCCTTTTTTTTAACATTTGAGGTCAGTGACAAGACTAGTTCATCTAAAACATAGTCGGTTTTTGAAGAAAGTATTAGAAATAAAAAAGGTTGACAATGTGTGGTACAATAGACCTGATTCTGTTTTGCACAACAAAGCTAACTTTAAAAAAAAAGCAAAAGAAATGTATTATCCTGTTTAATCCTGTATTAATCCTTCTATAAATGAGAAGTCCAAAGAAATCTGATTCGCCAGGGCTCAGATAATGTCATCAGGTCTCTGTGTTTCCCCATAGCCTCTCCCCCTTTTCTCAGCTGTTCACCTTTTATATTGCCTCAGAGACAGCACCTTATGAAGACAAGGAATCATTCCCAGTGGTTAGAGAAAAAAATCCTCAAGCTGCTGCTGATTGATCTGACTTGGGACTTAGGCCAAGCCAAACATCAGTCTCTTTCTTATGGAAATGTGATGGTCCTGTCTAGGGAGAATAGGACCATTATGCTCACCCTGGAAGGGAAGGGTGCTGGAAAGAAGTGATGGTAAAGGAACCACAGTGATAAGAGTAGAAAATCCTTAGGAAACTGCATCATAAAAGATGGCACTAAGCAATGAAAAATTCTTCCTGTCAAAATCAATAGAGTAAAAATATTCTGTTAAATATGTTGATCAAGTATTTTGAAGTACTTTTCATTTTCAATTTGTCTGATACTGAGAGTAGTAGTGTATATTTGTTTTCAAAATACATGTGTATTTTTAATGTTTTTAATGAAATTTTTGTCAATTTCACATGATGATGGGTTTGTTTTGGGAAGTTGCTACATGCATTTGACATGTTTTCATTTCGGTCCCATTGTCCCTGTTTCTCTTTCCAACCCCCTCCCACTTGTTCCCTTTCCTGTCTCCAGAAGTCTACCTTCTGTTTTCCCATTTGAATCTACAGACTTTAAGCCGTGTTTTTATAGAATAAACTTTAAAAGAATATGAATAATGTTGAGCAGTAGCTGTTACCTTGAAAATGTCAGCCGATCAACAGTAGCACCAGAGCTCACACAAATTGTTATTGCACTTGCTGCTTGTGAGTTGACTTTCTCATTTAGTAACACTCTTGGTAGATTGATATCCAGTATTTATTGTCATATTTAGAGTAAGTCACTTCCCCATATTGCAAAGTTGATTTCAGCATCACTTTAGCTGTTACTTGAATTAGTCTTGTTGGCACATCTGAATACATTCTAAATCGTGATGCAATCATTTAATTTTCCTTTTCATTTTGCTATAATGTGTAAGATACACAAACAAGAATTACTAGTATATCTGATGTACTAAGTGAGGGTTACTTTGTTGTAGATTTTTGATATATCATGGCTGAAACAGAACCGTGAGTTGCCAAATTAAAACAGGATGCAAATATATAATATTCATGCCTTGTGTTGATATCTTTGAAGAATGTTTTGTTCTTCATCCATTGTGCTTTGCAGAAATATCTATCCCTTTCAACCAGTTTACTCCTATACACACAGCTACAGGCACTGGTAGCCACCATGATTTTTCCCTCTTGCATGACAGGGAAACATGCCTATACTTAAACACACTGAATTAAGTAAAATGTGACAGCCTCAGCAGGAAAGAGCTTCCTTTCTTGGTCCATGTAGTCTTTCATTTAAAGACTACATGCTTCAGAAGAACTATCAAAGCTGTTATTTGTAACTGAAGATCATCCTTTTCCAGCAGAAGAAAGAGAAAATGCATGCCCATGAAGACAAGCTTCTCTCCTGAGGCAAACACAAGCAGTCATGCACAATTAACTCACCTTAGAAAGTTTGGGTTCACATCTCCCCAGTATTTGATATCTGTTAGAAACTATGCATAACTCAGATCAATTAATTATGATTTTTTTTTTGTTTTTGTGATGCTAAAGGATTAAGCCCAGGGCCTTGTGCATGCTAGGCAAGTGCTCTACAATAGCCCAAGCTCAAATTAATGATGTTTAAAATTGTTTTATAGATTTCAAAATCACCCTTACCTACTCTCTCAGGTTTATGGTTTTCTGTAATTGAACTACTCTTTGCAAAAGTTTTCACTCACAGTACTGATGTGTTTAGTGCTGATATTGTGTAGACCTACTTATTATTATTTACACATCTAAGGAGTTCTGAAATGGTTTCTTCCCTGATTACTACTAGCTTTGGTGTAGTACCTGGCATTTTAATAGTCACTGTAATAATAGCTAAGGTTAAGCTCTGTGTGTATGTGTGTGTGTGTATATGTATGTGTGTACATGTGCAGAATGCTATGCACATTAATCTTCACAGTACCTATGTGCAGTTGATAAGATACGATTATAGTGCTGATTTTACATATCAGGAAGGTAGAGCTTGAGAAATACATTTTCTGATATCGTAGAACCTAGTAATCAATGTGGCTAGGATTCAGAGCCTGGATATCTCTTAATCCCTACACTGTCTCTGTAAATGTTCACTGACCAGATGCTTTGTGAACTGAAGGCAGGAGCCAGGATATACTCTGTTGTAGTATTTGTTCTCTTTCACAGCAGTTCTCTTTAGGATAGAGATGGAAAGGTATGACTGCATCTCTCTCACCCTTTAATCCTAAATTCTGCATTTCCCTAGTACAAGCCATTAATTAACTAGCTAGAGTAATTCCATTTGATTCCCCATTTGGTTAGGAATCTACATTGTTTAAAACAATGTGTTAAGTTTCTGTTAGATAATTAATGTATGGAAATTCACAGGTTCTTGTTATATGCATAAACACACTTAAGGCAGGTTGATTCTGGTAAGTACAGAAACTGTATATATATTTTTATGAATATTGGAAAGTTTATTTTTTGCAGTAAAATTATCTCCTTTAATGTCAGTTTTAATACATATTGACACTATTAATGACAAAACAATACTAATGAAAAGTACAAACAACTAGAGGACAGATATTAGAACTATTAAGGGAAAAGTCTTTTCAAAGCTCCCTTCTTTTGGGAATTCTTTCAACTAGACAAGGCTATATCTTTAAAATTTTCACTCTAGTTAGGAGATACAGAAGAGAATTGAAAGCCAGGAGCCCTGTGATTTGAAATGCACTACATGAAAGACAATTACAAATAAGTTTCTAGTTTTTTATTAGTCTCTCTTTCATTTTTGAAAATACAAAGAGAAAAAGACATTCCCTTGTGAAAAAGTGCTTGTATAATGATGCAGTATTCATTTTTGATGAGTACAAATTACAAGTAATTAATTCTCAAAACCACACTGAAAGACTTATATTCCAAGAAAAATTTGTAGATCACATAACTAACTTAAATTTCTTGGAATTTTAAATGTTATTAAAAAACATTAGCAGAGACTCAGAGAATTGTATACCAATGTCCAGAGTATTATTCATATGAAAAAGATGGAAAGAACCCACATGTCCACCAGTGAATGAATGGATAAACAAAATGTATTTGTAAAAGATTGATTTTAGATTATCAAAATTACTCTTGTTAAAATCTTACTGCCAAAATCATTACTTTTGGGAATGTGATCAACTTATTCTATAAAGTCAAGGACATGTGCTACTAGTAGCAAGTAGTATCAACATGAGTATGACAAGTAATTTTATCAGTTAGACTTTTCAAAGTACCTAAAATATTTCTGTATACTACTATTATAGGTAGAGAAATTCTTTTTCAATATGTTAGAAACTAATGTGACTGACTTACCAAATTTGTATATGCTGTACCACTGAGCTACATCAGAGGGGCCTCTTTTTACCAGGGATTAGTTTGATAGTATTTCACAGCTGTACTGCTAAATAAACAAAATAATATTCAGAAGTAAGTATATGAAGATGCCAAGTATGGTTTAGGAAAAATCATTTAAGAATGTGGTCTAATAGCTTTAGGGACTATGAACCACGGCAGAGGTAATAAGCGCTGTAGTTTGTTTGATGTTGAATCATCAGGACTTATAGTATGTAGACAAGACTGAAGAATTCTCTTTAGGTAAAAAATAATCATATGAGAATAATAATGACTTTCATTAATATATGACCATTAGAAACGATAAAAATTGCTCTTTTTTATGAATGTTATCAAATAAGATCTCCTTTGGAGGGATTGTGTGTGTTCTTTTAAGCTTTTATATTGTGATCTAAAACATCACCGTATTAGACAATTTACTCAGAACAGATTTAGGATAACCCATGCATAGATTTCAAATCTATGCATGTATGGCTTTACTATACTAATGAGCTATTTGAGAGAAATTTTAGATAAATGACTAAATTTTCCTGAAAAAACAATGAAAGGAGTGAAGAAGTATATTTTTAAAGGTATCAATTCATCTTGATTATTTCTGTTGTATGAGATGCTTTTACATATCTTAGTGTTTTAATATATAAAAACTTCAAAATTGTTTTGCCATCTGTAAGAAAGTTGACAATCACAGTTATCTTTTTAAATATTGAGGCATTAAGACTTTAATAGTGGGGCGGGGGATTTAGCTCAGTGGTTTCATCACCTGCTGCCCAAGTGCAAGGACCAGAGTTCAATCCCTGGTACCAAAAAAAAAAAAGACTTTAATAGTGGTATTTTATATAAGTATTAGCCAAGAGAAATGTATATCACATATATATTTTATACTGTTTTCTATTGAAATATTAATAATCTGCAATCTAGAAACTTTGGGTTGGGTTAAAAGTAAGTAAAATGTTTATAACTCATACGTGTTAATGTTCACTCACCATGCTACAGGTCCAGATAAAATATGAAAAAATAATTGAGTCTTTCTAGTGAGTAGTCATTTGCTTAACTTTGATCAGCTTTCTGATATTTGTTATCATTGGTCTCTATGGAAAAAGTATCAGAGATTAGACAAAATCTTCCCTGGCCCTACCTGCAAAGCTTGCAGGGATGGTGGGATTAATATCTGATACAGAATTATTTTATTTAAATTAAATTCTTTGTTTTAAAGTTTACAAAATATCAAAAAGAAAAATCTTGTTAATCTTTATGGAATAAAAGGAAACAGTATTATAGCATGGCTCAGAGCACAGTTCTAGAAGTAGCTATGTAAGTTCAATTCCATTAAAATAATTTTCATCTGTTTCTACCTAGTGAATGTTCTTTTTACGCAGATATAATTGGTACATACAATTATATATAGTACTGTAGGGTTATAGGAAAGTGTAGTAGAAAAAGTCCTTTCAGTAAAGGGTATGACATTTTTCTCAGCATCTGTTGGCACTGATGAGTCTTCAAGAAGAAAACAGATAAAACTTACTACGTTGTGGAGTTTAAATACCTGTGAAAGGCAATAAGCAACTTAAAGAAATTACACAATATTTTGTAAGGTGTTAAGTGCTGTAAACAGAGTAGATTCAGGGCAAGTTAAAATATAAATAAGTTTTTAGAGGAAGTCTCACTGAGAACATGACATTTGAAGAAAAGTTCAGAAAGAATTGAGGAAATAGGCTGTGAGTATCTGTTGTGGAAGAGCCTTCCAGTGGAGAGGAGAGAACATGCTAAAGCCCTGAAGAGGAATGCTGAGATCACCATCAGGCGTGGAAAGGCTGGGACAAGACACCAGGAAGAGATGAGGTCAGCCAGGAAAAGGAGTTTGGGTGTAGGAGTTGAAATATGCAGGCCTGGACTTAGTTGTAAAGAAGATGAGTGTATCAGCTTCACACACATTAAATTTCAGTTGTGGGGCCGGGGATTTAGCTCAGTGGTTCTGCCACCTGCCTTGCAAGCACAAGATCCAGAGTTTGATCCCCGGTACCCCCCCAAAAAAATTTCATTTGCTTATAAATAAATTGTATAAATGGAGAGGAGGAGAGTTAGATAAGGGAGTTAAAGGAAGTTATACAAACGAGATTAATCTAGGAGTCAGCAGGATGGATGATATTTAAAGACATGAGATTCATGAGATTGAATGGAGTCAGCAATGGAGTTTAAAAAAAGAAGAGGTCTGAAGATGTCCCTGAGGAACATGGGATGTGCTGGATGCAGCCAAGAAGAAGGAGCAACTTAGAAAGTGCCATCCCATACAAGCTAAGTGGAGACCAGAAGCCAGCTTCATTGACAAGGGAGTGATCAGTTGTGTCACGTAGGCCATGGGACATAGGACTAAGAATTGACTAGCACACTGATCATTGTGGACATTGGTTATCTTGAGATGCAGTGGTGCAATAAAAAACTTAAGTAGAGGATGAAGAGCATGGTTCAATGTTAGAGCTTCTGCCTCACATGCAAGAGCCTGGGTTCCGTCCTCACTGTGAGGTTGGGGTTTGGGTGACTCTCGAGTGAGATGAGAACAACTGGAAGAAGTGAATGCAGTCATCTTGTTAAATTCCTAAAGAGAAGTGGAAAAAATTAAGTCAAGAAAGGTCTGTGTATGTCTTTATATGTTGGGTGGCGGGAATGTTCTGATTGCAAGGGAACAATGATGAGGAAAGAATTGCTAGAGTGATACTCACGTGAGCAGAGTGGTTTCCCGTGAGCAGAAGAGCATGTGGCAGGTTTGAAAGAAATTAATATGTCTTATTCAAGACTAAATAAAAGCCACATCATTCACAGGAGCATATAGTGCACCTGTAGGTTGCAGAGTGCCTGAAATACAAAGGATAACTGAACATTATTGGTATAAGTAAGATGAGGCTGTTAGAGAATTTTGAATGAGAAATTGACAAAAAATTAATATCAGACAGTTGATGTAGCCAAATGGACAAGGTAAACAGACTGCAGATACAGACACAAAGTAGACCACTGCAAGTCTAAGTGTGAGTAGTGACAATGCAGTATGGTCTTTGGGGGTGGGATGGGGGCATAAAAAGACTATATTCCTTCCAGAAAAGGACAGTATCTGGAAATACATGGGCTAATTGATAAGAATGAATCAGAGGAACCTGAATTTTCTAGTGTAGTGCTTGATAAATGATAAATTAGTAGTAGGTAAAGTATGTTCACAATAAAGTATAACAGTTGGTGCTTTCTTAGTGGCTTTTGTCTATTTTTATTATCAAGGCTGATTACTTTAAATTGGTATCCATTATATCAGTAAGACTGACCTAGTTACTGTAGTAGTCAAGTTTTTCCAGAGAAAGACAAATAGGAGCTATGGTTGGATGGGTTCTCACAGTTACCGACGCTGAGAAGAATCCTAGTCTGCTGTTTCCAAGGGAGAGACTCAGGAAACATGTGATATGATTCGGTCTGAGTCAGAAGGCCTTGGATCCCAGGAACCAATGATTTAAATCCCAGCCTAAGAGCAAGAGAAGATGAAAGATGCTGAGGTATTCCGCCTCAATCAGTGAGACCAGAAGGAAAAAGGGCACTGTCCTTTTGCCTTTGTCTTTTGTTCAGTTCTGGCCCTCAGGACTTTGCATGATGCCCACTCAAACTGGGGAAGGCCGTGTTCTTCTCAGAGTTCCCGCTCCTCACTCCCAGGAGACACCCAGCCACTGCATTGACTCTGGGTCCTCTTGGACCCACTTGGGTTGATGCATCACAGAGTAATGAATTATCACCAGGACTGCTGTGCTCTTTAGCCACACTGGACACTGGCTTTTGTCATAGTTCTAAATACTCCTTCCTGCCACATACTTTTTGCGTATGTGTTTTTTTCTATATTAAGTATTCTTTGACTTTTTCCATGCTAACTCCTAAAAGTCATTTAATCATCCCTTCCTCAGGGAAGACCCTTCTGAACATCCTGTCATGTTCTCAAAGCTCTCAATACTTCTCTGTAGTCCTTCTCACAATTTTAGCTTGATGTATGTGTCCTGCCATAGACTAGAACTCCTGGAGGGGAGGTACTGTATTGGGCCTTGCTACCAGCATAGTGGATGATCCATAGTGGATGCGCCAGTGAATGAACATGAAATGTGAAATATAGACTGGTGTAATTAGGGGAAAGCAAGTTATCTCATGAGATCAACCAAAGTGGGGAAGGAATAAAGTTATGTTTCCCTGCCCTGTGTTAAGGAAGTTGGAAGTTGTTGTTAGTGCTTGTGCACGTAGCAGTGAGAAAAATAAACGGTCTTGTATTTCCACCATGGTTATTTAAATTATACTTCTTCCTCAGTATGACTGCTGCTGAATTGGGAGGCAAGAGATACTGAGTTTATTAATTACTTAAGCCAAGAACTTAAAATTCTTACAGAAGTCATTGTTGCTGTGCTCTTGATAGATGTTTTTAATATATGATGATGGTTTAAGCCAAAACTAGCCTATGTCTTGTGAAATAGTAGTTTATGTTCCTCAGAAACATTTATCAGAAATGAAATTAATTTTAAAAGTGTTTTTCTCGACATGAAAAAAGCAAAATAATCTTTATTGTTAATACCATCTAGCTTAGAATACCAGTGTGTGTGATACTGAGATGCATATATGGATAATTAAACTAGCAGCTAAGGCTTCCACATCCTGGATTAAGATCCTAATTTAACAGCAGCGGAATAGGTTTTTCCTTAGTAGTGAACAGGCAAATGTGTATTTTTTTGATGTTTGTAAAGGAAGAACTACTGGCCTTAATTTCTCAGAAAATTTCCTTTCCACACAGAGAGCAAAGAAAAATTCAGTGGATTTTGGCATCTGGTATACTCAGTGATGTACCTTTTTACTTACTGTGTTACTAGAAGTATTACCCTGACATCATGGAACTTAAAAATCTGTAATTTATACTTCTAAAATTAATATGGCTCCTTCATAATACTCACCGTAGCCATCTAGGGACATTCTGAAAGTGCCTGTTTAAAATTTTTTTTAATTTGCTTTTCAACTCCAAAGGGAAATTCTGTTGAGCATTCTCAGGGGAGGCAGATCTTTATCCTTTAATGATGATTAGATTCTTGGAAATAGGAATAAAAGATAGTTTAAAGGTATTCTGCATCTTTTAATTTAAGGTATGTGGCACCTACCTCTTAGCTCTATGTTGTCCCCTGTTGATATAGTGAAAAAATCTTCCTTCATTCCTCTGCATTGATTAATTTTTAATTGCAAATAATTGAATCAGAAGTTGGTTATTGTCAGTACCTTATTGTTAAGCTGAACCAGATAAAGAAATCTTCAGCTCTGGTTATTTGGATCATTAAATTATCATGGACTGTGTGATGCAATCAGAGTCTCTTCTTTGTAGACATCCTTGAATTATACCAAAGACCCTGAAACTTAATTTTGGTTAAATTATTTATTTATTTCGGATCATCCATTTATTTTATTTCCCTTTTTAAGGGCTGGATGAGACTTCTTTAAAAACTCTTCACTGTGGTCCACAGGGGCGTTAGAAGCCAGAGCACTCTTCCTCCAGGCTCCTTCCCATCCCTTGGGTGCTGTAGGGCTCAAGAACCAGCCAGGAGCTCCCCAAGGCAGTGTAGAGCTGGCCCAGGGTACTGCTAGGCAGGCCCTAATTAAGCTAATTGAAAAAAATTTTACTTATTTTAGAATCATATCTTTCTGTACACTAACTTAGAGAACATCAGTTAATATTTAAGATACAAGATTTGAAGTCAGCCATCTTCCCAAGAGAAAGAATGAAAGAAAAGAAACTCCCTACTTTTTAAAGTACAAGTAAACCATGTATCTTTTTTTTTTCCATGAGTTTTAGGAACTGTAGTAATGTGGCTTTGAAAGTATAATAGTCTGTTTTCAAAATGTAAGTTCCTATGGAGAATTTTGTTTATATGGCAGGGATCTATAAGTTTAAAATAGAATGTTAGCCAACTAATTTTAAAGCCCTTTAATTATTTGTCTTAACCCACCCTCCTTTTCCTGTGAGGAAGAATTGAGGGAGGACACTTAACTTGTGGAAAGCCTTCTAGCGGTATTGATTTTTCAGCATGAGTGTTTCCAGACGTGATTAAAACTTGGTTTATTCTAATTTCTGTATTATTTCATCATCTGAGGTTTAAGTGGTTACTAGTTCTTATTATAATATGTATGTATCATATGTTTGTTCATCTAAAGCTTTTTAATCAAAATAAAAATGGAGTTTGCAAAGTGAAAAAAAAAAGAAATTGGTCGGGACCTCGGTAGGGCGTGCACAGACCTGCCTGTCTGCAGCGGGCTGATTCGGCGTGTTCCGCACATGTCAAATCTTTTACTCATTGAAAATTAATAGGTCACTTTTAAAAGACTTTCTCTACATTCAAGTTTCTGTAGACTTGCTTCAGCCATGATTTTTCTTGTCACTGAGTCTGATACCTGACCTTGCCTCCAAGGGTTTTACTTGCTCTAGAGGGCATTCATAAGGGTGTTTTATGTACCATTATTATTGTATACCCAGTGGAAACTTTGCTTTTGGTTTTGCTGTGTCATTCCTTTCCTGTGCTAGTTAAATGACTTGTGAATGTGATTAACTTTACTGAAAATGTGATGTTCTCACTCATTGTTATGCCAGTAGGAAATATATTAGGGTTGTGTACATTTTCATTGCCAGCCCATATATAGTCCTTCTTTTTCATTAGTTTGTTTTTCTTCTCCAGTCTTCTCTCCTCCACAGGCATAGGAGAACATATTTCTATATTTAATATGCAAGGTATGTAAGGTATATCCTTACATTCTACTAAATGCTTGTTTATTTTTACTGTTGTAATCTAGTATGTTTAAATAACATAATTACCCATTTTCTTACTGATAGAAGTTCTAGGTGCCTGCATTTCTTAGCTTTCATAACCAATCCTGCAACAAACATCATCTTACATATCTCTGTGTAAATTTCTGTGAGGTTTCTTTGTGATGTATAAACAGAAATGGAATTTCTGTGTTGTAGAGTATTGTACTTAATTTGACCAAGTCTTTTCAGATTATATTCAAAAGCTCTATTCTCATTCTAAGCTTTTGTGTATATGAGTTTCCCTGCCCCATTCTCACCCTCCCTAATACTGTATATCAAAATTGATGAATTTTGATAATCTTATGAATATATATTGTTAGATTTGGATTTTAGATGTGCGTTTCTTTGACTCTTAAACTCATGTGTTTAATGTTGCTAAGTCCCCTTTTGTGTGTTACCATCCATAGGCTTTGCCTACTTACTGGTCTTCCTGCTTTTTCTAGCGATTTGAAGGTATATCTTATGTATGTGTTAATCCCTTATAGCCTTTGTCTTCTGGAAATACCTAAGTCTGTATCCCTGACCTCTTAATTCTTTGTTGTCTTCTGTTGATAGTCAGAAATATTTCCTTCATAACTTGTGCATTTTAGATCTTTAATTTCTTTTTAGTACAAACATAATTCTTACATTTCCTTTTATTAGTTTATCATTTTATCTTCTACATTTAGGTATTCTTTTGGATTTTTTTCTGACTAATTCTAGGGAATCTAGCTCTGTAGGGAGAATCTGTTCTTGATCACCCCTTAACAAGCAGTCTGCTCTTTTTCACTGGTTATGCTACCATCTCATGAATGTGGATATCTATGTACATTGGCATGTTTATATCTTGGTGCTATCTGTACTATTGGGCTTTAAATTTTTCTATACAATGTTGTAGTATTTAGTATTAGGTCAATTTACAGGTATTTTATGCTCTTTTCTGGTTATTGTAAATATTACTTCATTTTCTGTCACATGTTCAGTTTGTTTATTTTGATGTACAGAAATGTTACTAAGATTTTAGATTGATTTGATTAGCCAGGACTGTGATACTGCTGAACATTAATGGAAAAGCAAGCATCCTTGCCCCGGGATTACAGGCAATGTCTAAATTGCTCCAATAATGTGTTTGCTTATAGGGTTTGCTAAGTATCTTTTATTGAGTCACGGAAGTTGTCTTTGATATCTAGCTTTCTAGGTTTTTACTTCTAAGCTAAGTGTTCAGTAATATACATTTACACAGTCATCTGGGCCCAAAATTGTTTTTTCTTTTGAGGACAGAAGTTTAAATTTTTGACAAATGTAGACAGCCATGGATAGAGCAATTCTGTTACCTCTAAAAGCATTCTTGTAACACCTGTAGTTAGTTTTTTACACCATCCCTCTACTCTGGCAACTGCACAGTTGCTTTTGTACTCATAGGTTTACCTATATGCATAAATGCATTTATTCATACAATATGTACTCTTTTGTGTGTAGTTCTTTCCGTTAGGATAATATTTTATCCAAGTTGTATATATTTTTTTCTTTTTAGGTACTGAGTTTTATTTCAACATGTTGATTTAAAAAATCATTTGGCTGTTCATGAAAATTTGATTTGCTTCTTGTTTTTGCCATTACAAATAAATCTTCCATGAACATACATGTACATATCTTTAAGTAGACTTTTTTTTATTGGCTAAACACTTAGCAATGAAATATCTAAGTCTTATGATTAAAAGTATCATTTTAGCTTTTTATGAAGATGCCAAACTTTGTTTGCCACAGTGGCTATAACATTTTGCATTTCTACTAGAAATAATGAGAGTTCTAGTTCTTACATATCTTGCCAATATTTGGCATAGTCATTCTTTTACTTTTAGCCATTCTAGTGGATGTAAAATGTCATTTCATGATTTTAATTTGCATTTTCCTAATGACTAATAATGTTCAAAATTCCTTAAATATATACATATTTGTGTGTAATAATTGTATGAGTTTTTATATATTCAGTTAAGTTATAGAAGTAGTTCTTAGTTTGTTTGCTTCAAACTTGCTCCCATTTGCTGTAAAAGTGCCACATCCTCCAGCTTCCATCTCTGTAATCCAAGTACCCAGTGCATTTTTAGGCATGCCTATAAGAACACCTCTTTTGTCCTCTAGGGATTTAAAGGTTAAAGTAGAACCTTGTCAGTCAAAAAATTGTTCATGCTACTTACTCTGCCTTGAGTAATAAAGTCCTTAGACTTCAACTCCAGGCCTTGTGTTTTCTACTTTGTGTCTGTAACTTTTAGTTTATTATAGATAGACTAAAATCTTAGCCCTGTTAGGACCTAGTTTATTTACTGGGAGAGAACTAGTATGAACCTTTTGAGGCTTACTATTAAGCTTTGTTGGGACAGTTCTAGAATAGCTGTTACCTAGTTTCAATCTTGGCCCAGTACTGAATCCATACCATTCTAAGGACTCTATTCTGTGCTGTGCCCACTGAGGCCAGTGGGTACCATGTGTTCCTGGCTCCATGTAAACTCTGGGGAATTTTTTTCTATCTGCTCCGTTGGTCCCTCACACAGCTCCTCTGGGCAGTGCACACCAACTCCAGGGGAGCAGATGCGCATCTTGGGAGAACTCATTCCCTTTGTAATGCTCCCCATGCTATGATTTCCACCCTTCCTATGTGTTGCGGTCTGGAGATCTGCTGTAGTGTTCACAGAGCTCACCTATTCTTTATCCCTTCTCTCAAAGTTTGCCATCATTTTCCAAAGCCTGAAATATTTCATGTGTTTCTTTTTTTTTTTTTTGGTACTGGGGATCAAACTCCAGTCCTTGCGCTAGCGCAGCAGGCGGTGAAACCACTGAGCTAAATCCCCGGCCTCGTGATTTTTTGATTGTTTGAGATGAGATAGGAGGGTAAATTTAGTACCTACTGTCCTACCATTGTTGGAAACAAATATACTATTTTGTAGTTTCTCAGCAGAGAGACTATCTTGCTTGCTTTTATTTTTCCATTTGGTGTGAAAAATCTGAATCTGCATTCTGCCCTACTGCTTTAGATGCAGCCCACACTATCTTTGACATGTAGAACTTCTGCTGTCATTTAGCTCTCAAGTGTTTTATAATTTTCTTATTAGTTCCACTTTAACAGTAGTTCATTTAACTTTTCATTTCCAGTCATTTTTAGGTTACTTTTATTATTAACTTAAATTTTATCGAATTTTGTTAAAAGCCATGTTGCAGAGGTTGTTTTGAGTATGTTGACTTTGTTTGCAGTCTAATACATAAAATATTCGTATTTTGTTGATAAAAGTATTTTGGGGATAAAGATGTATACATACCCTTTAAATTGAGTGTGTTAGTTTTATAATTCCCATTTCTTCTACTTAAATCTACCAGTGTCTCAGAGAAAGTGTATTGAAATTTTCAATAAAAATTATACTTGTTTCCCCCATTGCTGTCAGTTAGTAATTACGTTTTACATAGATACGTGTTACATGGATACATATTTATATCACATTAATATTTTTGTGAGCAAATTGTGTTATTCTCCCTAAATTGTTTTCTTTGATACTTTGATTGCTACTTAGTGTTACATTTGATTAATATTTACTTTATGTATTTTCCCATCTTCTCTATCAATCTTTCTTCATCTTTATTATTCCTAGGCCATAAATCTGTGGTCATATTCAAAACTATTCTTTTACTTCAGTCATTCATCCAATAGCTATTTTGTAGTTATCCCTTATATGCCAAGTACTGTCCTAAGTCTGAAGGAAAAAACAAAATAAACACAATACTCTGCCATTTGGAATTTACACAAGTTGTAGAAGGGAAGACAGCATGTGAGCCCAGATCAGCAGTCCTTGATAATTCCACCACACACTACCCAGGGCTCCATACAGAGGTGTGGTGATGTTTCTGGATGGTACTGAGCAGGAGGTGCTGCCTTTTTGTCTCATCACAACGACTGCCAAGTGTTTTTACCAAGCATCTCCACAGAGAGAAAAGAAGGCCCACTAGAGGAGAGCTTTTCCAAATCCATCCCTAGTCTTTGGTCCCAGGAACTTCCTCTTTAGTTTATAAGTTTCCCATTCATATTAGGAGAGCAACTGGCTGTGCCCCCAGGGTTTCATGATTATAGTGGTGGTGGCCTTGACTCCAAAATAAGGTTCTGAAAACCATCAAGACACAGTAGTATTTTTAATACTCCAGAGTTTATCCAGGAGAAGGAATCCAGCAGCCTGTGGTAGTTTTTTATCTTGCCTAGAATCTGCAGGCCACAACGAATTATTATTATTAATTATTATTATTATTGTTTTTTAAGTTACTATTAAGATAAGTGGATGTGAGTGGGGGTCAGTGCAGATAGTTTTTATGGATGATTATCCAGCAGTTCCTTAATTTAAAAGAGAAAATTTATGAAGATCAATTATATATGTGATCTTTTAACCTAGAAATGATCAAACCCTTGGAAAATTTTATCTGCTAAACTCCCTGGAAGGATGCTCATTGTAGGAAAAGGAGAGTGAGGAGTCAGAGCATCATTAGAGGCCCTCAGTTGTCGAGATGTAGTTCCAGGAGACTGGTTCAAGCCCTTCTTCTGTCTTACCCCAGGAGTCAGAAGAGAGAGTGTGTCTTCCGTACTGTGGTCAGAATAGCCCTGAAGTGGTGAACACACAAAGTCCTGAGCTCTTATCACCTGCAGGCATCCTGCCAGTGCTCCTTCTTCACTTTCTTTGTTTCTAATTTTCCTCTCTTGTGTTAGTCTTGATTTTTGGATATAACCTTCCTGTCTTTGATGCTTTAAATTCTTAGTAAAGGACCTTAATTTTGCATTTCGTATTACTTTGGTTCCCAGAAACTTTTCAGATCGTATTTTAGGGAAGGACAGCAGCATTAGAAAAGGCAGTGAAAATGGACTTTCTGTAGAAGTAGCCAAAGAAGGAAAAGGAAAAAAAAGTGAATTTGGGATGCTATTCTTAAATTGAAAAAATAATGTAAGGGGCTGGCGCAAAAGTGAGGAGAGAGTAAAGATTGTGTAAAATAACTTTTTTGCAATTCCTTTTTACTTTTTTGTCCTTAGCTTGTATTAAATCTAATTATCAAAAAGAGAGATAACAGGATGAGATTAGCCTCTTAAAACAAGGAAGAGAAGTTAATGCATGTGCCTGAAACAAAGAGAGGGTATTTAATAGTAACAACTTGAAGTAATTTTAATAAATGAAAAACAAAGTATCAGGGCTGTGGTGGTACTCCAGTGGTAGCTCACTTAAACAAAAACAGGTATTAACAACAAAAACAAAAACTCTCTTGAAACTTTTAGGTAAGTATAGTCATGTTTTTGCCAAGGCCAACATTCCTGTGTTTACTCAGTCATATGCTTCAAGTATCTAGCAGGAAAATGTAATAGAGTATAATATCTAATGCTCATGAAAAAAAGATGAGATTCACACCCCTCCCTCCAAGTTGTAGAAGTGAATGTTTTTCCTATCAGAGTCAGTGAGTCACAGTTTCTCGTATTTAGAATCCAAGTCCTGCAGCTGTCAGATGTGTTCTGTGACTTCCCAAGGTTGTTGATTTCCTCTATTGTAACAGATGGAGTGCAAGAGAACAGAAGAGAATATCTATCTAACAGCAGGTTGGTATATTAGTATTCCAAATGTATCAAAGCCAGCCAGTGGTTACGTATGAGAGGAATAATCTTAAAACTGTCAAATTACCACCTTAACAGTTACATAGGTGGCTTGGCAGTGGTTATATCCTGAAAAAACAAATGAATAATACTTGAAATTTGGGCAAGTATCAACTATGCTATAAAGATGGTTAGGGCGTAAATACTGATTTGTTGTCCATTGAGTATAGATAGAACAACCCTTTGCTTGAGAGAAATGTCAAATTTATTATAAAAATACACATATTTATTAAAATACACTGTTACAAATGGCACATAATAATGTTTTTTCTAGGACTGCGGTGTGTTTGCACTTCAGCATGCTATTCAAAAAGGAAATTTATTTGCACGTGCAGTACATGGGAATCTACAGGGAGGAGGTGACAGGCTTCTAGTCTTTCCTGGCGTCTAAAGGATCCTCAGATCCTTCTTAAAAAGGGGGGAATGTTGTATCTTAGCTACCTCATGACAGAATGGTAAGCCAGGGCTCCTTCATCCTTCTCCCCAGTTCTTTTTTTATTGTGGTAAAATACGAGGCTTCTTGTACTTGGCCTTTAAAAATTCTGTAATACGTATGATTTATTCATTACTGTTACCTGTAGACACGGAAAAGGGAGAGGAAAAAGCTAAACACTTATGAATTCTGTGTTTGTAGTGAGGGCCCCTCCATGTTATTCACCACCCCCCCCACCCCCGCCACATAGGAAACAAACCTGAAAGAAATGGGAAGAAAACTGACACTGATTGAGTATATACACTGTGCAGATTGTGCATTCTCTCTCATTAAATTCTTGTGAAATTCCATACATATCTTCTGTTGGCACCATTTAAACAATTTCAGCTCAGATTTAAATAAATTGTCCAATCAACACAGTTAAACATGAGACTGAAGTCAGGATCAGGACCCCTTGGCCACCTTGACTTCTCAGCACAGCTATTTCGGATTTACTTTATTACTCTGTATCAGAATCTTCATTCCTACACAAAGGCTTGTTTTATTCAGAGAAAGGACGTTGCGTTTTGATCTGCTTTCTTGTAACCTTAGACAAGTGTATATCAGGTCTGTATGTAATGAGTCATTGTAGTAAATTAAAGAGGAATACATTTTTTACATCCATGGTAGGCAAAATAAATAGCATCAAATCCAGAAAAATTGAAAGGTGGAGATTTTTGGCCATATTATTGACAAATACAAACTTTGTATTTTCTTATTGGATAAATTTGTTAATTTGTAAATTTCATCCTTTTCACCCTATATGGCTGATTTCCGAAAATAAAATGCTTCTAAAAATTTACAAATAAGAAGGAAGGACTTATAAAGGGAGTTTACGTCATTAGGGAACATACATTTAGACCTCAAAGCAGTATATATGATTGAAAAATTTTAGTATAATCCTTTAATCTTTATTTGAAAATTTATGAGGATGAAATGTTAATTTTCTTCCTCTTATTAATCTCTATTCTGGGGGTTTTTAGTCATGTCAAATATATCATTATATTCTTTGTGAGTATAACTTGCCTCTGCCCACAAGAATTATTTCCTTTTTAATATAATCAGTTCTTAAAAAGAGAGACTTTCTTCTTGCTTAACAATTTTCAGATCTCATCTCAATATAGCACATCTTCAGTTTGTCAGTATCCTTCACACATGAATATTGCCAGCTATATGCCTATTCAGAATTGGCTCAGAATTTCCTTTCATCTTCCTCATGCATTACATACAAGCTGGATTTTCCTGGCTCTCCTAAATAAATACCAAACCTTCCTTTGATTTACCCTGTGCCCAGGCCCGACAGTGCTTGTAGTGGAAAGTGAAATACTGATCTAGATATTCAAGTGAAAGGAAACATCCTCGTCACACTCCTAAAACATACCTGACACCCTGATCCCAGAGTGTTTGCACCCCCAGTTTCTGCCTCTTGACCTCAAAGTTATCTTCAGCCATTCCAGCCCTTTTCCCCTTCACTCCCCCTTCTTTCTCCCTGTCTCCCTCCAGGAGTCCAGTCTGTTTCTTCAGCTCTCTTCCTCCTCTGCTTATCAGGATCAGAAAGCAGCCACATGCAGTTTTCTCTTTCCCTCAACCCAAAAGCTAAGCATGTAGCGCTTTGTGGTTGTCTGCAGGTTTTTACTATTAAAACTATTCAGGAGTAATAGAATACCTAACAAGAAGAGAACATTCTCATTTCAAGATATTTTACCATTCTCACAATTAAAGTTGCTAACTGAGGTGATCCATGGTTCCACCATTGTATTCCCTCTCTCTGTGTACGTATATATATTTTGGTACCAGGGAATGAACTCGGAACCTTGAGCTTGTGAGGCAGGCAGCAGAACCTCTGAGCTAAACCTCTGGCCTCCCATTGTGTTCTATATTGACTTCATGCAACTTTGTTTCCTCTCATTGTTGTCAGAAAATAATTAAGGAAAAGAGTAGAATTTAGGAAGGGCTACCTCCATCTCTGATCCCTGCAGTAAATGGTCTATATGGTTCTTCTATCCCCAAAATTGTGATTGGTGAATTTTTCAGCATTCCCTCCCTACCTGAAGAGTTCCCACGTGGCCTCTTACCATAGCTCCAATACACTGGAACTTGAAGATGTAGTTGTGAATGTAGAATGAATAGGGAGACAGAATGGGAGTTGGGTCATGAGCTTAGTCTCTGAAGTTTTCTTCTGTTTCTAGTATCCAGAAAGAGGAGAGAACACTGGGATGAGGAAGTGAAGGCAGAGAATGACTCAGGCTAATTGCTGTGACCTGTAAACGAGAACCCAGGACAAGTGTCCAGCCCATGTACTTTCAGACCTTTGCACCTTTCTTTTTCATGCCTTGTAGGGCCTCTGCAGGAGAATGCTGAGTGGGGTATGTCTGATTCTGTTTCCAACGTGATATTCAGGGGTATATAATCTTGACATTTAAATCTGGATCATCACTTAACACACTTTCCCACTGAAACCGCACTCTGTGGACAGGTTCTATATTAGTAATATCTGTCAGCTACATTATGGATTTGAAAGACATTGTGGGCACTTGGGCTTCTGATTTCCATATTTCTATGGGAAAGCCATCATGAGTGCCACATAAGCAACGTTTTGGAATCTTGTAAATTAGAAATTAGTTTATAAACTCAATAAACAAATATTTTGTTTCTCCATTGAGAAAATTAAATAAGGAAAATCAGCATAAACAATTTAAATTTGATAGCTGCTTCTATAAATAATATACTTATTTTTCTGTTTCATTTTACATCTTGATGGATTTTTATAAGTATTTGAAGAACTAATATGTACCCTTTGTAAAAGCCAATAAAATAGAATGGATTTCTTATTTTGAGGGGATGGGTGTTATTTGAAATACCAAGAATATTCTAATAGATCATGAAAATGCAGTAACTGTAACTAAGCATTTTTATGGTAACATATAGATATTGTCAAACATCCATTTATAAACTTGATGTATGGATTAACTTGCTTAGTTTCTTATAAGAAATAACTTACCAAAGAAATGGAAGAAACAAAATCAAAGCAATTGATTTTTCTATTAATAAAAGTAATCAAGTAAATACATATTTGACTTCCTAATAGTCATTGGAAGACAAATTTTATCTTATCTACTTTTTTGTCCTTCAGAATTGCTTTGCCTGTTTTATACTAGAAGTAGGAAAAAAAACCAACCTTACCATAATCATCTCCAATTTATGAACCTGTAATTTAAAATAATCACAGAAGACATGTGAACCCCCTACATTTAAGCAGCCCTCATTTTAATACATGTTTTAGTAATTGTGTAATATTTACTTGGCTCAAATAATGCAGCTGAGATTTCTGCCTCCACCTTATTCTCATCCTTCTTGTTGCCCAGCAACAAAGAACAGACTGGACTTAGCAGGAAAAAAAATAGGTTTGACTGTCATAGAAACGGATGAGATGAAACTACTCTCAGTCAAGATAAAACTGTGGGAGAAG